>NC_136737.1:14202933-14905433 GCF_936440315.1 Barbus barbus
CTAACGATACATAGTCTTTTTCCTCAATTCCCAATATTTTACCCCTAAAGCCCAAAGTACATATGCTAACAACATTTGTTCAACAATTGTTATTTTACAAGTTGCTCAGCTGACGAAATGTCTTTCTGGAAAAAAAAAAAATACTTTCAGCAGACAAAAACTCCATAAAACAGTTGTTGTGAGTTATGAAAATAACATGATCTAGGAGCTTTATACAGTATTTTGCATTGCTACGTTTCTGTGCGTTGATCGTGTTAGGATCCTTGCTGTCTATGGAGGGTCAGAGAGCTCTCGGATTCCATCAACAATATCCTAATTTATGTTTCGAAGATGAACGAAGGTCTTACGGGTTTGGAACGACATGAGGGTGAGTAATTAATGACAGAATTTAAATTTTTGGGTGAACTATCCCTTTAAGGTCTGTTGTTCACCACAGACCTATGAACTAATGAACATGAAGTTGTGTGTGTTGGTCTCACAGGTTATGCAAGGATGTAGACGGCTCCTCAAGTGTTGGTTACTACTGTTTGACGATGAGGTGTTGTGACCACACAGGCTTTGTTCTGTTTTTGGAGGTTAATAAATTTGTCCACACTAGTAAAGCAAGGGTGCCATTAAACTTGTCAAGGAACTGATTTAGGTTTAGGATGCACTAAACCTAGTAATATGTGATAAAGTAAACTTTGAATAAAAAAACTGCAGGGGGTTTATTGATAAAAAAGCTAATGATTAATTAAATCATAATGTAAAATTAAAACAAATTATTTGAAAATAAAAACAATCAAGAAGAAATCTTATGTTTGTTTACTTGCACATGAATGTGACCATTAACTGACATCAGAGAACTGTTAAAATGCGAATGTGTTGTCGAATTATGTGCATATGTAATCATATAATCCATAAAAAAGCAACTGCATTCAAATTATGCTTTTTTAAGTATAACATAATGCAATTTCAAGTAGGCTACTGAAGATTTGGAATCTGATTACATAAAACGGATTACATGTAATCAGTTACTCTCCAGCACTGGCTACAGCTCTTAAAAAGGTGTCCTGTTCCTTTAAATATTGTGTGTAGTTTGCACACAAACACAATCCAAATTACAAAATATATATCAGATAGCAATACTACAAACCAAACCGCTTCATATTTCAAATAGTCAAACAAACCTTCAGTTAGATGACTGGACATACAAAAAAAATGTAGCAATAACACGCCTCAAATTCCCAATCTCAGAACACAAGCGTAGATTCTTACTTTCAAAACCTCAAAGTCATACACGAAGGCCCGAGGCAATCTTACAGCGTCTTTTGCATATCAGTCCCTCAGCCTAGTAAACACTGGAAGAGAGTGTGCGTTCCCCTTTAAGAGGCCCCCACCCTTCCCGACGAGGCGGGAGGCAGAACGCATTGCTGGAACAGCGCGAGAGAGGGAAAAAAATCACCAGCGACCTGTTTCAAGTTCCCCCAATAGAAACTGTGCCTGATTTGTGGCCAATGTTGGAGATGTAAAAAAAAAAAAAAAAAAAAAAAAAAAGAGGGAGGGAGGGAGGGAGGGAGGGAGAGAGAGAGGAGGAGGGGGGAGGGAAAACACTAAAGGGGGTAGCTATGGAGATAGAACGTTTTCCTGGCTGCTTTCTTTGACAGGTGTTGAGTGGGGTAAAAGTCTTAAAACAGAATCCAGCATGTACGCCAAAGGTAAAGGAGCTGTCGTCCCTTCTGATAGTCAAGCCAGAGAAAAGTAAGTGAATCGCTCGCGCTTTAAAGAGTCTCGCCTTGCTTATTACGGACGCGCAACTTTCTAAAACTGCGCGTGCTATTGTTTGAAGGTGTATTTAGTGCGCACTTGCGCTCCGGAGTGATCGTCCCCGAGTTTTCTTAACTTTACAGCCGCTTGTAGCACTTTAATGCGTTGAGTTGTTCGTGCATTTTCGATTTTATTTAAGTTTGACACTTGAACTGTCCAATGCATCCAGTCCGAGTGATGTTGCATGCTCGCATCTCTCATTTTGAAGCGTGTGCATCTTTTGCATCGCCGTACATCTGTTGTTTAAGAGTTACATTGCTGGATAAACGCTTCCGAGTCTTTTTCTCACGGTTTTCGGACATGCATTAAAGTTGTGGAGGTGTTTAGTGTTTAGTAGCCCCTCGTGTCTGTTTGAGCTGGTTTATTTCTTATTTAATGCCATTTTTTTATCCCATTGCGTGTGTATTTGCATGCTTTGGCTTTAAAACTAACCGATAAATAAGTTATTTTAGTAATTCCGACACATTAATGCGTACATATTCCCGATATTTTGTTTTTTTGTAGCGCAAAGTACCGGTTTTTATGAAAACTCGTGTTGCTTCAAGTTTCCCACACTTTTCCACACTGTGTATTGTAATGTTTTTATGGTAGTTCATCACCATGTGATTTTTCCACTGTTGTGTATAATCTGTTGCCATATAAACAACCTTACAAATCTTAAATGCAATAAAGTGACCTGTAATATTCATAAATCTGTCATATGGGGTCGAAGGTTACTGTGTCAGACTTGGAGACTATGATAGGACGTTTAGTATGGGAGATGATTTGGAGATCTAACACACTTAAAAATGAAGAATGTAAGGAAATATTGATGGTCATAGTTAAACTGAACGAGAAGATGATGTATAGAAGATCAGCATCCATGAGAAGTTGCTTACAAGACTCAAGTCTTTTGAGTTATTTTATCATTCAGATGTTGTTAATCACCTCGAAACCACTCCTTTCAGTGTTTTCTGGTAATTTTTGCGTAAAAAGCCTCCCAAAAGTTTGTGTTGTACCAGGTGTATGCAAAAGTTTGCATATAAACTAGGTGCTGTTTCCAAGAAACGTGCAATTAAGGGACTAAAATGACCATTTTGGCTGTTATACTAATGGACATGAAGTTGTGTGTGTTGGTCTCACAGGTTATGCAAGGATGTAGACGGCTCCTCAAGTGTTGGTTACTACTGTTTGACGATGAGGTGTTGTGACCACACAGGCTTTGTTCTGTTTTTGGAGGTTAATAAATTTGTCCACACTAGTAAAGCAAGGGTGCCATTAAGCTTGTCAAGGAACTGATTTAGGTTTAGGATGCACTAAATGAAGTTTAAACATCATTCATTGGAGTCCTTGGCAAGTTTGCTTTGGAGAAACCACTTAAAGAAGTGAACTTGGAGGACTCTACGAATCAATAATGCCTAGCTTATTGCGGCATTGTTGACTTTGATTTAGTTTTGAATGGATTCCAGAGCTTGAGTTCCATCAAAGTTTAGCGTCCACAGGTTTGATCTAATTCCACGAATCAGTTGGAATGCCACAAGAAATTGCGTGGTGTGTTTTTTTTTTAAGTGGAAATTAATGAAAATAGATTCTGATCTAGGTCTCCATCTCCTGTTTTCCCCCAACATCTTGAGCACTTCTCTGGGTTCCCTGAGTTTATTGGTAGGTCTGAATGCACGGTTTTGATTTCATCCAGATGGTTCAGCCTCCTTCATAGAGGTGTTTTCAGCAACATATAAAGGGAATCAAGCATGCACACAGAAACAGGACATTGTTCTTATGAAGAGCGTCTGATTTGCTCTGTTTTGGATAAACGTTGCTCTCAGACGTGGATGAGAATCAATTAATTTTCCATCTTGGATGGCTGGATGTATGGCTTTTTAAGTTTACTTTGAAGAGAGATGTTCTCTGTAATTATTTAGGGGCATATTTAATGATTGCTCTCAGTTGTAACGCGGAAATGTCTGTTTTGTGCGCGCATGTTTGGAAATATTTTCTAAAAGAGCGCTCGCTCTGCTTTCATCAGAATAATTGAGATGGATTGCCTCATGAAAGTTTATCAACATTTTTTATTTAGCACTATTGCTTTGCTGAATTTTTCTGTCAATCTTTGGTTATTATGAATGAAAGATCAGCTAAGTTGGGTCAAAAAGTAGAAGGATGTGGAACAAGGCCACACCAACAATATTATGACAGCACTTTTCATGATGTCAGTGGAATGTCAGGCCACTTGTGATTGGTTGGCAAATCATTTATTGATAAAATCATTCATTGTGTTGCTCGGTTTGCCCACAAGTTGCATATAAGGCACTTACGTTCAATAGTTTTTTTGATAAATTTCTGGTCAAATGATTGCTTTCAACAAAATATTTGCTCAAAACAGTAGCGATGCACTTTGTTTTTTTTTTGTGTGTATTGTATATTTACATTTAGATTACCATTTTTCGTTATCTAACAGTCACTTATTGTCAATGTTTAATAACACTATTAATTTATAATTTAATAATATTGTTAATTGCAATCTTTAGTAAATCCCCCAAAATATATTTATTATTAATTTTCATGTTCAAGTTAGCTTAAAATCATTGTTTTTAGTTGTACTGTTAAGTTTATTTTAAATACAAAATTGTATAAAATGTAATATCAGCCATTTATTGACCAATAAATAATTTCCAGCTTATTGGTAACGACCAGAATTATAAAATTGGTGCAGTTTTGCAAATGCCAGCATGGATGTTTTCTTGACATTCACTGGAAAAAATTAATGTAGAAACCATTTTAACTAATTAATTACAAAGAAACAGCAAATAGCACATTGAATTAAATTGAACATTTTAAGGATAAAGACTGATATTGTATTTTCTTATAAATCATAGGCTACTCCAATAATCTTTGTTTTTGTTTACAACTTAATTTTTTTTTTTTTTTTTACAGTGTGCCATCATCCTCAAAAAACTACTCCAGGTAAAAGAAAATGCAACCCAGGCTGTGTAATACCGGTTTCTGATTGGCTGTTATGTCAAAGTTGGGTCCTGAGGTGAAACTAAAGACTCCCTGATGCATATGCCTTAAAACGTCACTTCTAAACTTCAGACACCTTTTTAGCTCTCCTCACATGGTGTTCGTCTTCACACAAGACCCTGCAGCTAAATTATTGAAATGAGACCGCAAAGTTAATTTGCTAACTGTCTGCGCTTAAGCTAGCTAAACTGGGCTCTGCCTCTTTTATGTATAAACGGAGTCTTGACTGGGAGCCTCGGGCGAGATGTCAAGATTTGTTCTCAGGTTAAGTCAGGAGAGCTCATAATGATGAGACCGGACACACAGTGAGCCGCCATGCCTGAATGGCAGAGCAAAAGCAGAACCTCGTCAGATATGCCTGTCCATCATCGGCGTATCGACATCCACGCAGCCGTTCGTACGCCGCTGTCAAGGTCTAAATTATCCCTGCTGCGCGGCTCTCACAAGCAGGCGTGTGAAAACGATAGCCCTTGACCGGTCTCACAGAGTCATTAATCTAAATATTAAGTCAGTAGGTCCGCCTTCCTATTGCACACCGAGCTGTTGTATTGCATGAGGATTAGTCGAACGCACACTGAGCTTCTCAGCCTGTTGATCCTCCACCTGCGGTCACGCTATTAGTTGAAATACCGATATGTTCCTCTGTCAGTATGACAAAAAGCGTTCCATGAAGCCCACCGTAGATGAAGTCCTTCTCAATAATGCATCAGGCTGAAAGCAGGAACCCATCATCAACCTGCAGATGCTCCTCAGATCATCCAGAGCTTACGATGAAAATTTCATCCAGCCACTCGTGGGAATCTCCGTTTGATCCATCTCCGCGCCAGTTGGGTTCATATGAGCTGACTTGCGCTGTCGAGTACATGACTCCGTCTAGAGGTCAGGTTTTCAACAAACCAACTATCGTTGGGCTTTGCATGCAAACTACATCTTTGAAATTGGTTAGCCAGTGGGATGCCTGAAAAAGTAGATGACTAGTCTTAAGGCCCATTGATTCACACCAAGATGATAAAAAAGTGCAGTTTTAAAAAATTGTTCCAATTCTATGAGAATAGAGAAGTTCACACCATATTTATAACGATAACGGCATTGAGGAACAATATTGTTGGAATCACTTTCAGAGTAATTTTTTTCTAGCTGATTAATGAATAAAACATTGACAGACAATCAGAATCCACTTGACTTTAAAAAGCTTACAGTAGCTTATAGTGCTCATAGTAAACAGAACATTATGGTCTGATGGTGTGGATGCTAATATAGTTATTGACATGGTTATCGTTATTAAAAACCCAGAGCATTTAAAGTGGCAACTGAAAAAAACTGCAGTATGCACTTAAAATGAACACTGTTAGTCGTCTGAGGATGTGAACGCTAAAAAAAGTAAACATTTAATGCAGCAAGCGACAAAACCGCAACGCACGCTTGTAATAAACAAAATGTTATCATCCATTGGTGTGGACACTAATATAGTTATCTATCTTGTTATCGCTCTTAAATGGATAGTTCATCCAAAAATGAAAATTCTGTCATTGATACGATCTGCTTTTGAAGAAATATCGTAGTATCGTGCTACCCTCATGTTGTTCCAAACCCATAAGACCTCCTTTCATCCTCAGAACACAAATTAAGATATTTTTTTATGAAATCTGAGAGCTCTCAGACCTTCTATAGACAGCAAGGGTCCTTACAAGATCAAGGTCCAGAAACGTAGCAAGGAGATCAGTAAAATAATCCATGTGGCATCAGGGGTTCAAATGTAATTTTATGAAGCTACGAGAATACTTTTTGTGCACAAAAGAAAAAAAAAAGACTATTCAAATTCGTCTCCTCTGTGTCACCCTAGTGACATTTTGGAGAATATCTGCTGGACAGAAACTGTGTACGTTCTTCTGTGTTAGTCGCATACCGGAGGCACTGTTTTTGTTCAAATCAAAACGTAAATATACGTAGAATACGTATCTGCACGGTGCGGCTGACACAAAAGAGCGTATGCAGTTTCCGTCCAGCGGATATTCTCCAAAACAGCGTTACGCTGACGTAGGGGTGTGCGATATGACGATTTTTGATCGTGGACGATAAAAATGTCTCTACGATCTGCTTTTGAAGAAATATCGTAGTATTGTGCTACAGCGCAAATACAGTTCTGGTGCCTCCGTCTCTATGTACTGTACAACACGACATACAGCAGTAGAGTTACTCTGACAGGACACTGCACTTATTCGCGATCGCAAAAGTACATTATTTGCACAAGCCTTGCTGGTTAAATGTTTCATTCACACGCTGGTCTGACGTGTGCTTTTTCTGAGCGCATACACCTGAAGCATGCACACTAAAAACGTAAAAAGCCTGTCTAACAGCGCCTGATTACTCAACTAAGTTATATTTTGCGCTAATACTGTCAAAACACACAAGGTTTACATACAGACTGAGTTGGTTATCTCTAAAATGAAAGTAAATAGTTAAGAGAGAAACGGATGCGTGCCTGTATATTAGATGCGTGCAGCTCTTAAAGGGACAGGACACTAAACATGCTGTCGACTGTCATTAAAGGGATAGTTCACCCTAAAATTTAATTTCTGTCATTATTTACTCACTCACATGTTGTCCCAAACCTCTATTAATTTCTTGTGCTCAACCCAAAAGAAGATATTTTGAAGAATGAGGGTAACCAAACAGTTGCTGGTCCACGTTGACTTTGATAATAGGAAAAAATCCTATGGAAGTCACTGAGGACCAGCAACTGATTGGTTTTCCACCTTCTTCAAAATAGCATTTATGTTCAGCAGAAGAAAGAAACTCATTCAGGTTTAAAACAACCTTTGAGTAAATGATGGTATAAAAATAAAACATTATGACAGAATTGACAGACAGATGACTATTTCGTTTTGGGGGGAACTATTCATTTAACGTTAACAAAACAAAACACAAAGAGAAAAATCACTCACTATTCTTGACTGAAAAACTTTAATACAGTTGCTTTAGGAATCAGTCTATGTAGTGTTTTATTTTTATATTTGTTCATTCAATTTAATTGAATGCTCTGCTAAATACACCTATTGTACCTGAAAATAAAGCACTGTTTGTTTTATTTGTATATTATGTGTATTTGTAATGTGTATCTTTGTTCTTATTTTTTAATAAGAAAGATAAAAGAATGACAAAGATTTTTTATCTTCGCCCACTTTGGCCTAAATATCTGCCATGTCTTTTTTTTTTTTTTTTTTTTTTTTTGTTACCTTGAAAGGCTTTGTCTTTCTAGTTTGGCTGTAATGCTCAGACAACTTGTAAAACCAAAATAGTAAAACCAACATGACAAAGAATCGTGATAAAATCGTGAATCGTGATATTTCTAAAAAAAAAAAAACCATGATATGATATTTTTCCCATATCGCCCACCCCTACGCTGACGTAGAGGAGATTAACTGTTGAATAAAGTCATTTATTTTATGTTTTTTTTGCGTACAAAAAGTATTCTCGTAGCTTCATAAAATTACGGTTGAATCCCTGATGTCACATTGATTACTTTACCGATCTCCTTGCTACCTAAAGACTTGTTGTCTTTAGGACACTGAGAGCTCTCAAATTCCATCAAAAATATCTTAATTTGTGTTTCGAAGATGAACGGAGTTTGAAACGACATTAGGGTGAATAATTAATGACAGCATTTTCATTTTTGGGTGAACTATCCCTTTAAAAAGCCTGAGCATTTAAAGCATTAGGTGACAAAACTGCAGCTTATTCTTATAATAAACAGAATGTTATCATCCATTGGTGTGGACGCTAATGTAGTCATGGGTGTAGTTATTGTTCTTAAAAAGCTTGAGCATTTAAAGGATTAGTTCACTTCGAAAATAAATTAAATTTATGAGTTTATTATTATATGTTTATTATTATGTAAGTTTATTATTATGTTTTTGAGAAAAACATTCCATGATTTTTCTCCATATTTAGACTTCAACAGGGATCGGTGGGTTGAAGGTCCAAATTACAGTTTCAATGCAGCTTCAAAGGGCTCTACACGGTCCTAGCAGAGGAATAAGGGTCTTATCTAGCGAAACGATTGGTCATTTTCTAAGACCGATAAAATAATACTTTTTAACCACAAATGCTCATCTTGCACTACCTCTGCAATGTGCATGCGTGTATTCACACATTGCGTAATAGCATTGGAAAAGTCACGGTGGTTAGTTCTTCGTTTGTGTACTTTGGTTCAAAAAGGTAGGGTAGGCCAAAAAGCAAATTTTCTCCTCCAATTTCAAAACCACACGACATTGTTGTTTTACCTTTTTTTTTGTAAAGGCCATTTGACTTTCGTTGCACCTTGGCTTTGTAAACACTGGGTCAGTACTTCCGTTATCATTATAGTTAACATTCTTAAAAAGCTGGAGCATTTAAAGCGGCAGGCAACAAAACTGTATTGCTCACTTATAATAAAGAGCGTTATTGTCTGTTGATATGGACGCCATTATAGTTATCGGTATAATTATCGTTCTTGAAAAGCTTGAGCATTAAGAAAAAACTGGTGACAATCTGCAGCATGTGCTTATAATAAACAAAGTGTTATTGTTCATTGATGTGGATTCTAATATAGTTATCATTGTAGTTATCGTTCTCTGTGTGAATGGGCCTTTAACTAGTTAGGGGATCCCGATGGGATGTTCATGTAAGATGGTCAGATTGAGTTTTTTGACGCTTGCGGCTAAATGATGTGGTTACCCAAAAAGTATGTTTAAATTCTAATTTAAGCCCTGTTGCTTAAAATCTCTGAATTAATAAAGATTTCGATTTGTTCATCTTGGTGTTTTCTTCCAAGTTGAAGAAGTCCATCATTTTGGGAAAGATGTGAGAGGGTGGGTGTTAATGGTCTTCTGAGGTCAGTCTGCCAGGCAGTTGATGGACGTGGGTGTTCGTGAACTCATCTCTTCACTGTGTGCTTCCGTCACATTGCTGGAAGAACCTACACAGATGTTAAGTGTTTTTGAGAAAATTAAGTGTGGCATGAGCTCCGCACCATACTTAAGATTATGAATTTCCATTTTTCCAAATGTTAAAAATGAGTGTAATTAAATTAGAAGCAAAAGTCTGAAATCTTTTCCTGCATCGCACAAAAGTACAACTTTGTTGACAGCTGTATATATATATATATATATATACTTGAGGGGAGCTCCTAAAATGAGTACGTCTGATGAAACACCAAGAAATAATTCAGACGTTTCAGGGGAAAATGAGTCCTTGGTATTTGATCCTTGAAGCTGTTCTTCTGGAGATGCTCTTTAAATAGTAATGGGAAGTGTTCAATGTGGATAGATAATGCATTTTTGTTAGGGCTGTCAATTTTACAATTTTTGATTAAATTACAGTAATTAAATTAATCATTAATATTTGCTGAAAAATATGAACATTTACACATGATTGCATTTAGATTAGTTTAATATTCATTACAAAGTGGCTCTTAGAAACATTGATTGAATTGCTCTGATGGTTGGAAAACTCTATTAATTTATTATATTTTTTGGTTATATTTGTAAGTTATGTTTATTTAATTAACTAAATCACATTATTTATTTTTTTAAATAACTGCACCAGATTACTTAATTTAATCTTGATTAATTGAAAGCCCTAATTTTTATTTGTTTAATGGAGGCTACTTTTAATTTAGCAAATATTTCAAAATGCGCTATGAGGAATCCATGTTTTGAGTGTATGCATGTTCTTTACTGATATTTATTTTAATTGCATCAGTCAAAAATGAAAAGCAGTTTCAATTTCATTAAAAAAATATATTTACCAGCTATATGGTATTATGTTTGTTAAAATGTATGCTAATATTAATATGCCATTAAATGCATGCATACTAGCATTCAAAATATTTTTTCTATTGTAATAGATTTTACTCCACTGTCATATTAGCACCAAATCAGCGTATTTCTATTTCTTCTTTAATTTTTATTTTATTTAATTTTTTTGGAGGATTTATCGATGAATGGAACATTCAACAGAACAACATTTATTTGAAAAATAAAATCTTTTGTTGCATTATAAAAGTATTTACTGTCACTTATAATTAATTAAATGCATCCTTGCTGAATTATGGTATTAATAAAAAAAATCTTACTGAACACAATCTTTTCAATGGTAGTGTGTATATTTGTTGTGGTATCAATCGGTGTAAATAAATTTTACTTGTATTGATATTGACTTCATAAACTCGGCCAGACTTTAGTGTCAGAAATGAATGCTGCTTACATCAAATCTCAGATTTCAACCAGTTTTTACCAGCCTGCATTTCCAAGAATGCTTTGCGACTTAGCGCCTGTGAGGTTTCGACATGCACCAAAGTTAATTGCTGCAATGTGTTTGCTTGTCCATCTAGAATGGGAGAGCCTGTGGAACTGCATTTTTCTAACTTGAAGTTTGGGAACAACCCAAAAATTTATAGAACTAACTGTGAATTACAATGCCTTTTTGCTCTTTTGTCTTGCAGGTTAGCTTTATATGTGTATGAGTACTTGCTGCATGTTGGCGCACAGAAATCGGCACAGACCTTCCTATCAGAGGTAAGTGGTCTCGCACAATCTACTTTCCCAAGCAAACACTTGTTATTGTGTACTCAGGAAAAACTAATATTAATTCAAGCCAGGTTTGAGGCCAGAAATGAATAATTTTTGGTTGAGGCTCGATTCGTTGTGCGTTTTATTCATATTGATCAATCAATTCCAATTGCTTTGTTTCAGCACATATGAGCTGTTACTTTTTGTAATATAGAATTTAGTTTCTCATTACAACACTCTTAAAGTCTGATATCTGATATTGTTTCTCCAAAGCGTCCTGCATTTATCTGCTAAAACATTGAAAGGTCTTGATCAATAAATGGAAGTGTCATTGCTATGATATTACATAATGTGCCACCAGTGTTTCTAAAAATCATTTTGAGCACCGTTGAGGGGGCGCAATCACTGCATTAACATTTGTGCGGCTACTAGCATGGTAAAGTGGATTGCCGTTACGGTTTTGTGAAGCGGAGGAGCTTCTGCTGTAGATGTGTCAGTGCTATTCTCACTATATGAATGTTATATAGAGCTTGAGTACACTACATGTCTGGAGTGGAGGTGATGCCACCACTTGTGTTTAGAACCGCTCTTAAACACGACTGCGTGTTAAAAGTCTGATTTATCGTTGGCCTCAGTGGGAATAGGAGCAATTGGTTTGTAATATAGCCTACTCTCGATCTCCTGATCTGTTGTAATGCTCTCTTTTAAGGCCGATCAAAGACTTGTATCGGTTGTCGTTTTTTTAAGAAGTTTTACAAAGTTTGTTAGCCTATACTTGAATGAATAAAGAAGCCAGTTTATGTGGACCTTGCATTTTTAAAGATTTTGACAACCTGCGGGCTTAATTTATCACAAAATGCTTTTATTGTGCTTTGTTGAAAGTCATTTATAGTTATTATAGGGCCATATCCATTTTATTTTAATGTATGTATAATGTTTTAATCATAATTTTAGTAGTAGTTGTAGTAGTAGTGGTACTATCATTACATTAAGTAGTATTTCTGTCACAATTTCTTCAAGTTAAACCAAACTTTTATTTTGTCAGATTGCTGTGAAGATGTTTCTGATTGAATATGATATGACCATAGTTTTTCTCAAATGAAATGGTAAAATGCTCATGAAGTGACTCTCACATGAAGTGACTCTCACATAAGTGTGTTGCAATCGAAAATATGCGCCAATAATTTACACAGAGACATGCAGAACATGCAGGATTCATATAGTATTTTTGCAGCTTAGTATTCACAGACATTAGTCCATATCTCGTTTTTATTTAAATTTACTGGCCTGCTTTGTTGTATCCATTCAAAATTAGGCAAATTCCGTGTTATATAGTAAATTCCGTTTTTATGACTGCATTCCATGTTTCTGTTTTTTTTTCCACATCACTGAAATCATAGGGCCCTATTGTAAGAAGCAGGTGACGTCCATTCAGGTTTTCAGTTCATAATTTGAATGGCTAAGGGAGGCGTTTTTGACAAGATTTTGCTTGTAGCTATAAAGATGTGTAAATGTTAATTGTTTGACATTATAAGACATTAACAAGATTGTGTACCTCTTCTTTAGTGCTTCAGGACCTTTACAGATTGTGAACTTTTTAAATGTTATCATCTATCTTATTGCATCTGCTGTGGTCCTCCACTACCTGCTGTGTTTGTTTATGTGGGTATCATTAAGAGCTTGCAGTGGACTTCCAAATGCACCCTGTGTTTTTAAATGTTTCGCTCAGACAAAGTTTGACAAAGATAAAGCACTGTGCCAAAGTCTGGCCTTGTGCTTGTGAGAATCTCCAGGGATCTTGGTCAGACAGGTGAGATGTTGTTGTTTCTGAGTTTTAGCCAGTATAAGGTGCCACAATACACAGATATTTAATAAAAAAAGTACTGCCTTCAAATTTTAAGCCAGTACTTTTTTATTAAATACCTGTGTACCACAGTACAATATCATAATTTCACACAAATTCCAGTACTTAGACAACTCAATATGTTGAGTGAGATTCAAGAAATGAAAACAAACCTAACACTCCAAGTAAAATAGTGATGAACTTTATTACAAAAATAAAAAACACCACTGAGCCATGAAAATGTACTGCACTTTTGAAATAAATCAATATGAATATAGTAATTATAACTTGATCATTCATGTTAGTTCTTAGTGCATGAACTAATAATAACATACAACTTAATTCAAAAGTGTATTAGTAAATTATGAAATAACAATCTAACAATGAACAATAATCCTACAGCATTAATTATTAGTTAATTTTAAAAATGGACTCTTGTAAACTGTCCATAAAGTGTTATTGATAAATTGGTGGGCTTCTAATTTTTATGATGAAATTTAATCGTAATTGATCCTGTGTATTGTTGAAATGAAAAGTAAAATATTTGAGCATAAATTTACAAACTTGCATTGTAAGATGTTTTTAATATATTTTGCTGTGTGCATCATTCTAATGAACTGTTGAACCCTACATCCAACCATTGTTTTTTTTTTTTCTTAAAAAATAATGGAATATACTGACAGTAAGTGCAAAGTAATTTATCATATTGATAATTACTAAATCTATTCACAGTCATAGTTTAATTGGATGTTTATTTGTTGCATTAGGTATTGACTACAAAATTTGGTTATCAATTCAACCCAATAACATAGTTTTAGAAAGACGAATTCTGCAACTTAGGCCATATATGCATGCAAAATTAGACTGTACACCGCAAGTAAATATTAAAGAGTCAACAAGTAAACAGATGGCTGTGTTTACCAACTTTTAGTGTTTTTTTTTTTTTTTTTAACGGCAGTAGGGCGTCAACATGCGTGCCATCGACAGTCGTCATTACCGCTGTTGCTATTCAATTAGGCGAATGCTCGTCAGATCTTGAGACCTTAGCACAGGCACACTTGTACACCACAGGGGAGGTCTTTCGGCCCAGGCAGGTACACAGCAGGAGGACGCACCTGTGCATTGAAGCTTAATGAGGGAGCAGTCACCTGCTTGTTTCCTTTGCCACCTTACAATTACTGCTGAAACTCCCTCTACTTACACCTTGGACCTCAAGGGGCTACACAGCTCTGCACTGATCAGCACAAACACACACACGGTTTAAAACATTGTTAATCAGTCCCTTACATCAGGGAGATGCAGAATAATGCACATCAGCTTTTTGGGTGCATAGTTATGGACAGGGCATGTTATAAAATCGATATGTCTGCTGGGAAAAGTACCATCCGTTACAGTGGTAGGCTGAGTAGGTGTAATCTGTAAAGAGAGAGAACGTGACCTGATTTGTTGTGGAAAATCACCATTAGGTAATACTTGAAATGGTGTGTTAGAAACGTGTATTGGACATATATATTATTCTCCAGAGGTTGGTCTCGATGTGCATCATAATTAGGGTTGAATGTCTATTTTGTCTGTAAATTATGCACTCAAAAGCACCAGTTCTACAATACATTCAGACAAGTGTTTTGGTCATTATGTTTTTGAGCATCTGTTTAAGCTATAAAAACTTTTAACATCTGTCTTAGTGTATTGAGGTGTCTATACATCACTTCATATATCAGTGTGACCCGAAACCAATGAGACCTAATTATAGGGCTTCTTTAGGACCACCTATTTAGCTAACCGTTTGGATAACACAACAGCTAAATGGTTTTTGTAGATCTCTAGACTGTAGCGATTGGTCTGCTGAACCAAATGAACTAGATGGTTAATTTGTTTTAATATTGTAAAGGAGCTTTTTAACTGTAGTTCATGCCTTGTGAACCTGGTCTATTCATACTTAACCTCTTTTTCTATGTCTCTTTGTCTGTTTCTACCTTTTTAGATCCGATGGGAGAAGAATATCACATTAGGAGAGCCTCCTGGATTCCTGCACTCATGGTGGTGGTATGTATCGATCTTGTAACTCAAAACCCCTAACATTCTCTGACGGTTTGGCCATGCTAGCTGTTAGAGGAGCCTAAATGAACGCTGGTCCATTATTCTTGGAAGTAGGTATCTGTATGTTGCCATACAGCATTAGGCCTGTTTTATACACAGAGTAAAATGCTGTGGAAGCATGTGAAAGATCTTAATGTATGAATGTTGGTTGATTTCAAGACATGTTCTTGTATTGGTCTTTATCTCTGTGAACCTTATCCAGGATAGAGGGCATATTTAATTTGAAATAATTATGTGAATTAAAATTAGGCTGTGAGGGGTCGACGTACAGTCCGGTCAGTAAGATCCAATATTCATAACACTGTTGAAAAGACCAGGATTTTAGATTCTTAGCTTACTTAATAGAACGTTTCCCTTGGTCAACCAACAGAGAACCCAGACTCTGATAGTTAAAGGAGTAGTTCGCTTCCAGAATGAAAATTTCCTGATAATTTACTCACCCCCATTGTCATCCAAGATGTTCGTGTCTTTTTCTCCAGTCAAAAAGAAATTAAGGATTTTGAGGAAAACATTCCAGGATTTTTCTCCATATAGTGGACTTCAACAGGGACCAATGGGTTGAAGGTCCAAATTGCAGCTTCAAAGGGCCCTACACGATCCCAGTAATTTTCTAAAAAAACAAAAACAAATTTATATACTTTTTAACCACAAATGCTTGTCTTTTACAAGCTCGACTTCATGCATTATTTAGTCAAATTGGAAAGGTCACGCATGATGTAGGCGGAAGTCCCGACCCAGTGTTTACAAAGCGAATGTCCAAAGAAAGTCAAACCCCCCTTACAAAAAAACAACAATGTCGGGCGATTTGAAGTTGGAGGAGAGAATACGTTTTTCGCACGACCCTGCATTGATGGTGCAGTTTGGACCTTCAACCCGTTGGCCACCATTGAGGTCTACTATATGGAAAAAATCCTGGAATGTTTTCCTCAAAAAAGTAATTTCTTTGCAACTGAATAAAGACTTGAACATCTTGGATGAAAAGGGGGTGAATAAATTATCAGGAAATTGTCATTCAGGAAATGAACTAGGCTACTCCTTTAACCAGCTTTTTTGCTAGTAAAAACATGGCTAAGCTAGTGGACTAGTTAGACTAGAAAAAAGCTGCCATAAACCAGTTTGCGCTTGCTTGGAAAATCATGTTTATCTAAGAGGTAGTGTTTACACCAGGGAACCTTAGTGTCCTGGAGCTTTTTTATCTTCTGGTAATTTTTGGAAACATTCATATATGTTATGTTCTTAGCTTACTCAAAAATAAGATCAGTGTGTGTAGATCAGGTTCACATAGAGCAGTGTGTTCATTTATCACACTCCACTTATTCTCCATCTTGGATTACTGGCTCCTCTCTGTGAGATTATTAGGAATCTAGTAGGTTTTGGAGGGTCTCTGTATGGTGTTGACACTATTGGAGGAGCGTCTGTCTGGAGCTGTAACACGTAGAGGAGGGGGGTTGTGTCAGGGTTTTAGGGACTCGGAGGGGCCAAGGAGTACCGCCCTCTTCACCAACCCCCCTCCCCCAAACAAAAGGGCCAGATGGTAAGGGAAAGCAAACCCCTCCCCCCTCTGCATACCCCCACCAACCTTTGTCTGGAGGCCTGTCCTTTGTTTGCGGAAGAACCCTCAAACGGATTAACTCCTTGCATTCCAGTCTTCTTTGTGTTAAACAGCCAAATCTCCTTCTCCACTGCCCACCCCCTTTTGCGTTTTCTTCCCTTCTGTCTAAGGCAGTTTACTCTTGTAAGGGGGTTTGAATGGTAGCACCAGGCTCTAGGGTGGGGCAGAAGGGGGTGGAGGCAAAGTTTGGAGAGAGGGGCAGTCATCCACATCTGTTGTAAGGCAAGCAAGGCAAGGGGTTGGGGGTGGTGGTTTTAGTTGGGGTGCAGGTGTGGATCGCAAAAAAAAAAAAAAAGGATGACCGTTTTTGATTTATCTTGCGCATAGATTTATTTAATTGATGTCTGGTAAGAAAGGAGAAAGTTGAGCGACAGAAATGTTACATGGTTTTACTTTCAGATGACCTAAAGCTGACATTGTTCTTTGTGATTGGTAGAGATGACAGAAAAGCCACACAGAAGTGTTCACCTCAAGTACATTAACTTAAATGCAACTGTTTAACAGAGGAAACAAACAAAAAAAGAAAGGCTGTTGTGGTTGTGTGTGCATTTTAAAGTTGGCCTGGGTGTAAATGAAAACAGGTAGAACGCAACATGTCTTTAAATAATCAATCATACTGCATAAATGTTTCTTCTCTGACATAACACAATCTGCAAATAAATAGGCAGCTGATTTACATCTTACACTGATAACCTCTTAGGTCAGGTCATGTTTTACAATATTGCTTTGATGCTGAGAGCAAAAGAAACGTGGGCTAACAAACGGACATAAAACACTTATTTTATATTGTTTGGTTACGTCTTTTTGTTGTTGCATGCGCGTTGTATAATTTTCTGTTTTCTGTGTAGTACTTTGATGTTTTGCAGCATGTTGTTAAAATCAAAATAATGGCCCAATAATGGATTAATTTTTCTTGTCTTAAAGTAAATAATTTGTCTAACACTGCCAAATGGCTATTTAGGCATTGATTTTTAGCAAACTCTTATTCAGTCTTTTTATGTTTTAATAGGTAAACTCCCATGCCATCTAATTACTTCCTCCAACATATTTGTTTCTTGCTGAATATATAAAAATACGTCATATTGAGGTATTGGAAGTTGTTTCTCTGGGTGTATATTGTCTTATATTATCTATTATCAAAAGGAAAAAAAGTTGGAGACATGGTATGGTGGGAAGTGTACGTGTTCAGGCCTGTTGCATGTGCAGGCAACCAGTGTTTGAGAAACGAATCCAGTTGTTTAGGTCATTGCCCAATCCCAATACCCCAATCCCAATTTTTAAAAAAATAGTTTTTTTCTAGTTTTTCTTGTATGTTTTGAAGTTTTATTACTTTTTTAAATAAACAATTCAGTTTTTATTTGGTTTGTTTTATTTTTTAACATGACAAGATTTTGCATCATTTCAGACTTTGTAAACTAATTGTATTTTAAAAGCCACGCAGGTATGTCATAGTGTCATCACACCAGCTTTTTAAAGACAAACCTCAAAGCATTAAACAAGTTTTCCTGCTGCAATCAAGGTAACCGAACTCACTTTATCAAAAAATAAAAAATAAAAATAAAAAGTTACTTGCTCGTGCTCTCCATTCCTTCCTTGATGTGTGTCTAGTTGCGGCTTTTCAGTAACAAAGTGTAACTGGCGTCTTATTTCCCCTGCACCCTGATTGGATTTGAGATGGTCCTGCTGTCTCCCTCCAGCAGCTTTCCGACAAAGCTGCAATCTCTTTAACGGCAGCTGATAGATATGATAATGCCGCCTGGCTTTATTGTGCACTGACTGAAGGGCGAAGAACAGGCATGACGTTCCTCTGTCAAAGTGCCTTTCTCGCTTTTTCTTTTCCCTTCCTTTCACCTGTTTTATTTGTTTCCTGGTTCATGGCTTCTATACGATGTGAGGTGTAAATGTATGGTACCTCCTACTGAGTGCTCATTTACGTACTTGTGTATGGTTCTTGTAATGCATCTTGTCTTCCTTTTTTTTTTTTTTTCCTTTTTTTTTTTTTCTCTGCTTACTTCTCTCATTTAGATGGAGTAGATCATCCCCACCATTGTTATAAATCACCTCCATGTTATAAAGGAATAGTTGACCCAAAATATCCTACAAATACGTGACTTAATTTCTTCTGTGAAACACAAAAGGCAAAATTTTTGAAGAACATCTTGACATGAATGAGGATTAAGGCTATTTCTCCAAAATGACAAAAAGCAACATTGGTCTAAAGAATGCTATACCAGTTTTTGGAGCTTTACAATGGCCTTGTGTGAAGATCAGGTTGAAATTTAGGCCTATGTACCCTAGCTGTTTTTGATGTTCATGAGAGAAGTTTGATTTGTGAATAAATCATTTAGATTCTGAGAATCTTCATCCATTTCTCAGAAATGGTCTGAATGATTCATTCATGAAATCACAGATGAAATTATATGAACTACCTTTATGGTACTTTTGTGTCCTTTTGAAATGTCATAGAGAAGGGCGACCAGTGTGGTCTTTAAAATGTCTCTTTTTGTGTTCCACTGAAGATGCCTCATTTTGTTCCAAGTCCATGTAGTTTTGAGCAAGTGATGACATAATTTTAATTTTTGGCTGACCTATTCCCAGTAAGAAGTATGAATTCAATCTGCATTTAAATCTAAACTCTTGATTTTTGCTGCAGTTCCTCTACTTTTGTAGTCTGATGAGCTGAATGTTGTTTAACCTTGCTTTCTTATTCCACCCATAAACAGTGAGTGATTTATGAAAGCTGTCATAAGTTATCCTTTGTGTTATGCTCACGAACACAAATCCGTCAAATGGTTTCCACTCCACGGCAAGATATATGAAATGAGTGGAAACTGATTAGCCCCATTGACCTGTCGCTGTGTCGTGAGTGGCTTATTTTGTCCTTTTTGCAATCTGTCATATCAAACGTAAGCTTTTTCCCACATTCAGAACAGAAGTCTAATTTTGTTACATCAGCAGAAATAATGCACAGCGGTAAGAAGTGCTGCCTCGGAAGATGGAACAACTTGTGTTCGTTTTCTTAAGACCTGCTTCAGCAGCTTTTATGAAGCGTCCATTAAATCAATATCTAAAGAGTGAGAGCGGTTTAATGCCGACCTGTTTAACAGGTACTTATTTTCAATTAAGTAATTAAGGGAGCATTTGGAGTGAAACCCGCTCCCCCTAGCAGCCCTTAAGGACCGTATTTCCTTAATTAACAAATATCAAGCCTAATTGATTAGCCACTTGCAGGTCACACCTCATAAAGTGGGAAGCTATCTAAGGGTTATGATTGTAGTGACCCAGCTTTGATGGAAGCTGTCATGTTCTTCTGAGTGTGATGCTCTTCTGTTCTTACTCTGACGTCCTTTTACAGTGTGCTTGAGCCAAAGCCTGATCTAAAACCGTTTCTCACGTTTACATCACAGAAAAATCGAATCTGCATCGCCCCCAAAACCCTGCGGTTCTCACATCTTGCATCACTAACTTGAAAGTTATCAGAAGATTTCATAACTCAATCTGTAAAAAAATCTAAATTAAATTTTCTTAGATGTTAAAAATGCGTTGTATCGTTGTTATAAATTCATTGCGTTGAGTTTTGTTTCTTATTATTTTTAGTGGTTCCATCAAAAAAAGCTCAGAATGGTGAAAAGCCGCTGAATTAAATTATATTGAGTGTTAAAATAAACCCTTAAGGGTTGTAAATGACAATTCCAATGTTGTGTTTTTATTTGTGTGTAGGTGAGTTGCATCCCAGCTGAGCTCAAGGTTTTCTGTAAAAATGTTTTCGGTAAAGACTAGGCTAATTGGAGAAATTAGAACAAGAAGACCCGGAACACACCATGCCATTCAGTACTATTTTTCACGTGGCCTTGATGTGTTAAGTGTACCACAGCCTGTTGGTGTTTAGTTTGGCAGCTGTTTAGTTCGGTGAAGTTCATTTGATACTCAGCTTTGTTTATTCTGCCTTATTTTGCAGTGTATTCTGGGATCTGTACTGTGCAGCTCCAGATCGACGGGAGACATGTGAACATTCCAGCGAGGCCAAGGCTTTCCACGATTATGTGAGTTCCTTTTTTATCCGCCGTGGGGTTGGGTTGAATCTGAAGTTCTGCTGTTGGTGACTTTGTTAACCCAAATGATCAGGTTTACTGTCTGTTTACAGTTACCTGTGCTGTTTATCTTAAGCTTTGGGTCATTTTTGATAAAACGCATGTGCTATAAATATGTTCAACCAGGTTGTGACTTTTATCACAGAAAATTTTGTAAGATCTATAAATATCATCTTAAATCTGTGGTAGCTTCATTGTCGACGTACCAGGATACACCTTTGGTTCTAATAAAGTTCTGGCACAATAGCCTAGATGCTTAAAGGGATGGTTCACCCCAAAAAGAAAATTATAGTATAATTTACTTAACTTCATGTTGTTCCAAACCTGTATGACTTGCATTCTGCTGTGCAACACAAAACAAGATATTTTGAGAACTGTCTTTTAGGTCCATAAAAAAGTCAATTGGACGCCAAATGTCAAGATTTCCAGTTTTGTGTTCTGCAGAAGAAAGTAAGTCATTCAAGTTTGGAACAACAAGAAGGTGATGGACACAATTTAAATTTTTGGACGATCTATCCTTTTAAGGCTGCAGGATTAAGAGTAGGCTGGGCTATCTTGAAGATCTGCACCATGACCCATTTGACCCCTTGATCTGCGGAAGACCTTTTAAGTTGGTAATGGAGAACTGGAGTTATATGAAAGTAGCTATGATTTACCGCTAACTGTTAGCACTGGAGTCTCACCTGGGCCAGATCTCAGGGCTTGAGTCATGAAAGGGATTATGTGTCTATTCTTGCTTCAGACATTTAATTTAATGGACTTGCTAGCAGAGAACAGTTACAAGTTTGTGTCAGCTGCCTGCTGAAATTTCAACCAATTGGAATCGGCGCGCATGTGTACGGCCTCTATAAGATTAATTACATGGTTAATTAAACGCCATGCTTAATTAAGTCTGACGTGTGTTCAATTAATCTATAAGCCTAATCATTTCTAACACTCAGTGGACACCTGGGATTGTCGAAATGAGTGTTCTGACGACCCCCTCCTCCGCACGACTGACCACCCGTGTTCGAAGTTGACGCGGCTGTTGTGAAACAGGCTGTCTGCTCCGATCGACTGTTTGAAATGCTCGGTGGCCTTTTCTAAGTAAACTCCAGATCCGTTTCTAGGCTTTGCTACTGGACCTCTGGGACTCGGCGAGTTTGAAAAGCTCAGATGTCCTGCCCCCAAATTCTAGTCTGAGGATTAATGACCGGTTTCCCCTGACCTTTAACCCTCGGCAAAGTTCAGGAGGTCAGAGCATATCCGGCCTGTGTTGTGTCCCATTCCGAATGTTTTCGCAAATCTTTTCATCAGGCTATTAGGGCTGGGCGATAAGGCCTAAATAAAAAAATCCCAGATTTGTTCATAAATAATCAGATTTACGATTTAAATCGATCCCCCCCCCCCCCCTACTTAAAATCAATCTGCAGATGACAAAGAAATTGTTGAAAACAAGTTCTAACTTTATGGAGTGTCTATTTAAACTAAGTGCAAGTAGCCCGCCTTTTTGGCAAAGGCTATTTACACTAACTACGCCCACCAACGTGCAATTGAGTTAGTCAACAAAAAGACGCCCATATAGCATCAATTTCAGTGCTGTAGATGGTAAGGCGCATGCTTTTTGATGCGATCGACCCGAGTTCGAGCCCGCCTTTTACCAAACTTTTTTTCTCCCTTTTCAAATCTCATATCGCATCGGAAAGGCATTTATTTTCAAATAATCAAGGAAATAATCGAAGTTGAAAATAAAAGTATTGGGTAGGGTTAGGGTAGGTGTAGGGAGGGCTTTATTGTCCCAATAAGGTGACATCCATTTAATAATTTGAATTAAGTAAAATTTATTTATATAGCATCTTTCACAGACAAGGAGTCACAAAGTGCTTTACAACACTATCAGTAAAACAAATCAAACATACATTCAATCAAAAATAAAATTTAAAAACATAAAAACAAAACAAATTACAGACTGAATATCTCAGAAATTTAATAAGAGCCAAACTGTACTGTTAATTAAAAGCTTTTCCAAAGAGGTGCATCTTTAGTTGTCTTTTAAAGAGTCTACAGAGCCCATTGTTCTAAGTGTTAGAGGGAGAGAGTTACAGAGCCTTGGAGCCACAGCACAAAAAGCACGATCACCTTTTGTCTTAAGACGTGTTATAGGTATAGTTAGAAGGTCCAGGTCAGAAGACCTTAAAGACCGACCAGGAGAATGTGCATATAATAGTATAATGTCTTATAATAATTAAAACTATCATTTACACTCAATACGTTATTATTGCGTACGGTTTTATAATGTACTACAATACTGAGGTGCAGATAATTGCCACTATTTGCAATAAATAGCCTAGCATAAATACCAGAAAATCTTGCTATTTTAACATGGTGTAAATAGAATCCATCGCTATTTGCACTTAGTGTAAATGGTATCTATTGCTAAGAAAATATGCTATTTGCACTTATAGTATAAATAGTATAAAAATAGCTATAAATGGCTATTTTCACTTATTAGTATAAATAGAATCTAATTGCTATTTGCACTCAGTGCTCACTGATAGCCGCTGCCCTAACTTTATTTTGTTTTGATTTTTCCTTCTGGGATTTGATCTGGATTTCCCCCCTTGGGGTTAAAGTGATATCAGAAACAACAAGCCAAAAAGACAGTGAAAATGTAACATAAAATAACGTAACATAACATAAAATGTAACGTAGGCCTGACATAAGACATAAAATTATGTGACGCCCTTTGGCCTGAATCGTGAATCAGTATTCAGAAAGGCACAGAAAACAAATAACGATTGCTAACGGTTGCCTGTTACATTACCAGTGTTTCCCACAGACTTGGACTTTATTTGCGGCTGCATATATGCAAATTAATTCTCTGCCAGCAGGAGGCGCTTGTAGAGCAGGAGAAATAGAGGTTTCCCCGGTAACGCTGTACACAAATTAGCCCTCTGCTCACAAACGCTGTGACGCTTCGATTCTGAAACGTGCGGTGCTTGCTTATTCAACGAAGTCAAAGTTTTTGAAAAAAAAAAAAAAAAAAACAATTTGCCGCCACAAATAAATCAATGTATGCGAAACACTGCATTACAGAACATAAAATTTCACTTAGCCTACCACATAGAGCAAGGAGAGATGACGGAGGACGATGACGAATGATTTGCAGATCCTGAGCACCATGACAAACATCTAATCTTGTAAAATGTGTGGCAAGTAGGCTACTGACGCTCCATAGTAAAAACAGAGTACGTGCGATCGCCAATCTCGAAAGTGAAACTAAAAAGCCATCTTGCATTCAAAAGCAGTTCCAATGCCATGCATAATAGCGGCTTCATGATGCCTGCAATTTTATATACAGTATGATTACCTACTGATATAACTGCGAGAGAAAGTATTGATATTTATCTCCTATCTCGTATTTTTTGGAGTTCTGTAGTACACGTCGTTTTTTTTTTTTTTTTTTAGAAAAAACGATTTTCATTCAAACAAGCCGACATAAACTACACATTCGAGTTAATCGATAAAATCGATTTATCGCCCAGCCCTACAGGCTATTAATCTCCATTTGCTTTCAGAATGTTGTGTCCAGTGGACTAATTTTGAGTTTGGGGTTTTTATTAATTGGGCTAGGATGAAGTGAACACATCAAGTTCTTTCCTCGAGGGTTACTCGGCACCGTTGAGCAATTTCCCCAGCCGTCAACTCTCGAGCCAATGGCTGGCCACTTCTTGGAAGACCTGAGGCAATTTTTTTGTCTATTTTTGAGGCTTTTGTAGACACCAGGCTAATGTTGTGTGAAGAATCTTACAGTGGAGGTCGTGATGAGTTTTGGTGGTGATGGGGGTGGTGGAGATGGAGGACGAGGAGGCTGCGGCGGTCCCATGGGTCGCTCCAGACCTGTCTCTGTCTGATTAACTTCAGCTCTGGGATCCCTGTGGACCGGCCGCCCCATCAAGCCTGCTATCTCAGGCAAGGCTGATAACAGTGCCCATTCCCTAGCGTGTCAGTGGATCAGGGGCAGAAAAACAAGCGGGTTCCCAAGAGTCAAATCCTCCTCACTGTCAGCGCCACAGTTATATTGGCTTCTCCAAGTCAGGGCTTCAACGGTGACTAGGTTTTTGCAGTCGTAGAATTAAATCGTTATAGTTTGTTCGTAAACTTCTTGGTGGTGGAATTTGGGGAAACTCTGAATCTTCCTCCTTTTTGCCTACCCTTCTTTTCTCTTTTTTTCTCAAGTGACCAGTGATGCACTTTGCGCGAGTAAGTCCTCCAGTTGGGAGGAAAGATAATGGGATATAACATGCAAATCTTGAGATCTGTGGAATCTGGTTCATAACTAATCCGAGGATTGCTATAGGATTGTGTCTCTGGCTGGGCTCCCAGAAGTGGAGAGCCAGTTCCCCAAAACCAGGCAGCCACTAGTACCACCAAGAAACCCTCGATACCACGTCTTTACCACCCATCCCCCCCTTTTAAACAGACAGGGTCATCTGGAATTACTTCAGTGTACTTGTATACAAGATATTGATTGCTACTCTCAGTTATAGAGGATCTGAAATCACCATTTAGTCCAATATTGGGGTCGCTTACTGAATAGAAAGAAGGGAAAAGAGAAAAAACATTGAGGAAAGGAAGGGAAAGCAGGATATAGTGGTACCTGTTCACTGCAAACTTCCTGAAACTCCCACAGAAGCCTGTCTCCCATCAGGGCCTTTGTCTAAACCTCTGTATTTAGTTACACCAGCAGAATGGTTTGCATATTTGTCATGTTATTTTGCATGTGGAATTGCTTGTAAACAGATGAGTTCATAACAGTATTGTTCTGATGAGTGATTTGAACGATCTTATCCTTTATTTTATGATTGCCGTCAGAGCTGCGGCCTAGTATTTTTTTGTTTTGTTTTGTTTGTTGTTCAGATAGAGCCTTTTCCAGTTTTATCTAGATGGTAATCCTAGTTCTGTGAAAAGTCTAGTGATGTTCGTGTGGTAATTGCGCATTATTAATTTGGAGATCTTCAGGAACTCCGGAAGGAATTTCATAAAACAAGCTTTATCATAAATTTATCTATATCGGTTGATATTGTATGTATGTTATTGATATTGATATTGGCCAATTTTCTTGGCCATTTTTTGTGCCTGTGTGACCTGCTGATATATATATATATATATATATATGTATATATGTATATATATGCTTGTAAAATGGTACAGCTTTTTAAATCTCTGAAAGTACATTCTTAACTTCAGTCAGTCAAGCATTATAATATGACATGATAATCAAGTATTATTTAATGATAGAACTTAGTAATTAGAATTAAAACTTAGTAACCATGTATGAATGCATAGACATTTTAACTGAATTTAGGACTGGTGGTGGTGCTTTTTTGGTCATTCAGTGTTTCTTTAAAAAAAAAAAAGGAAAAAACTAACAATAATATTGATAAGACGATAATAATAATAAAAATACGAATTCTGCTAATAAGAACATTATAAAACGCACTAAAGATTAACAAGCTGCTGAATTTATGAATATTAATCAGTTTGTGTGCGTTCACTCGAACTGATTTGTGGAAATCAAAACAGGGATGATAATAGGTGAGCGCCAGCCAATAAGGTTACCGTTTGCGCATTAGTTCTGCCCACTGCCGGAAAACCCTGCAGTTCTTAAAAGCTGAAAAAATCCAAAGGAACTCCGTTATTTTGAGAGGAAAATACAACAAAGAATATTGTTTACATGTAGCGCGTCAATTCTGCATGTAAGACTCTCTCTTGCTCTCTCTGCTCGGTGAGTAATGCAGCGTTACACTAGTGTTCACGGTACGTCACATACAGGTGCGCTGCGCATCCATTGAGATGAACTGAAAAATAGCACAGATCGCTTGACTGAGCGAAACTCTGAAGTGCTCAGTCAGAGTGTTTGGCGAGTTAAAATACATCTGTGCTAAACCTATACTTAGCCTCCAACTCACACACTGGTGACTGGTTGATGAAGTTGATGTGCCATAAATGCTTTTACACTGCAAAATTTAGAATGCAAAAATAATTTTATAAGATTAATGTTTTAAATATTTTTTAACCATACGAATAAAATATGTTGGGAAAAATGCAATGATAGTTTTACATATGAGACCAAACCAATAGGTGGCGGCAAATGACTGTTTGAATGAGTTAGTCATTAGTCCTTTATTCAACAGATTCGTTC
This sequence comes from Barbus barbus, assembly GCF_936440315.1. Lineage (NCBI taxonomy): Eukaryota > Metazoa > Chordata > Actinopteri > Cypriniformes > Cyprinidae > Barbus > Barbus barbus. The sequence goes on from NC_136737.1 coordinate 14,230,121, forward strand.
AAATGGCTGATTCATTCAGAAACGAGGCAAGAATTGGTTACTGAATCATTGACTCACTTAATTCGTTCAAAAACATTTATTCATTCAGTAACGAAACACTGCTGTGTGTTGCTCTGAGACACAAAACAGTTCTACTGTGGCTTTGATTGGAGCTATTTTCATCAGCGAAATTGAGCAAAAACAGTCAATATTGTGTCTAAAATGTAAGTCACTTAATTTTTACTTGTTTATTGAACTACTATTGTATAAAATCACATGGTTGATGTATATATTTAGAATGGACAGATACTAAGTTAATTAATAAGCAAAATGGTACCAATATATTAAGCATCACTAGCAAGAACCTGTCTAATGTAAATTCCCCAAAGAACCAGGCCAGGCGAACCCAAAACCATCCTAAATATTCAAGGCCTCCTTAGATTGATAATTCAGCCAAAAATTTTAATTTTGATAATTTATTCAGCCTCTTGTCTTTCCAAATTTGTAAGTTTCTGTCTTTTTATGTTCAGAAGATAAGTCAATGTGGTAGTGTTGTCAAAAATATCGATATTTCGATAAATATCGATACTGAAATATCTGAACGGTACCAATATTAATTTCCCGAAGTATCGATACACCGATACTAGCCGAGCTGTCACTTTCACTTCTCTCCAAAGGCGCGTGGACAAGCACCACACGTGACCACACTCGTCTCCTTCGCTCTGGTTAAATAGCAAAAGTGAAGTGAATAGAAAGATGACTGCTCTGGTTGTTAAAGAACACAGCAGGAGCGCTGTCTGTAGGGATCTATGATCTCCGCAATGCAGAGAACGCGCACGGAATCCAGTCATAAAACGGAATTTACAGTTTAACGCGGAATGTCACGGAATTTGTCAAAGTTTGGATGAATTAATCAAAAGTAGGTCATTACACTTAAATCAAATCGCGATATGGACTAGTATCTGTAAATATTAAGCTGCAAAAGTGGATTTAAATATGAATCCTGCATGTTCTGCGCGTCTCTGTGTGAATGTGCTGCAGGTGCGGTTGTGTTTACTAATGTGGCGCTCGCGGTGATTTCAGCGTCTGCCGTCTCAATGAGGACATAAATACATCAACAATATCTCCAGAACTGATCTGAAAGGCACTTTACGAGCATTTTACCATTTAATTTGAGTAAAACTAGCATCATATCATACACACACAGAACTTTAGAAGTATTCACGGCAACCCGTCAAATTAAAAGTTCGGTTTAACTTAGCCTATTAAAGACCGTGTGCCAGAAATAGGCTATATTACTATTATTTAGTAGAATGTACATAATACTACTACTTACTACTACTGTTAATTTTTTTAAAGAAATAATCACAAAATATTTAAATTTTAATAGTAAATCCCCTTCATTTGCCAAAAATGTAAATGTTTAATTTTCATTAATTCAAATATAAATTAATTAAAATTGTTTTATGCCTTCATCTGATATCCAGTAAAATTTAAATACACAACACAGAATTTCTGAGGGGGAAAACACATTTCATAAGGCTACTGTAAGAATAAATAAAAATTGTTTGTATGCATTCAAATAATAGACATGCTAAAACACAGAATTTGGTAACAATAAAACATAAGGTGAGAAAAAAATAAAACATTTCATACGGCCCTAAACGTGTCATTTTTGTTACACTTTTAATAAATTAAATGTTAAATTGTATAATTTTCATGATTTTAATGAATTAGACATGCTTTTAGATTAATAGTATTTAATTTGACCATTTAAAAAAAAGAGTCCAGAAAAATTCAAACGGAATCCAGAAAATTTTAAATGGGAAAAATTTAATGTAGAAAATTTTTTAACGGAATTTGGGGAAAAATAAAACTGATTTCATAGGGCCCTATATCTGGAAATATTTTGGTTATGAAGCAAATGAGAATATCAACAAATAGAACTTTGGATTTTAATTAGTACATGTATTAGTAAACGTTAGTTTCAATTAACATTTAACTAAGATTAATAAATAAATCAACAAATGCAGTACCTCAAGACATTTTTTTGTTCATGTAAAATATACCGCATGTTCTCGACTTGTTACATTTATCTTTAAATTAAAAAAATTACCCCCTTAATATTGTGGCAGTTTTTTTCTCCATGGTATCGAATATCGATATTTTTCAAGGTATCGTATCGAAGTTAGAAATTCCAGTATCGTGACAACACTACAATGTGGTCCAAAACCCCATTGACTTAAATTCTATGGACAGTCATGCACGTTTGGAAAAAGCTTTTTGGGCAAAGCATCGCTTGGGTTTTTAAGACCAATTAATACTTTGTGACCTACTGACTAGTCTGTTTTGAAAAGACACTTTTGGACATCCTTAATGTCATCCAAACTGTCTGCTACATCAAGTGTCACGCTCTGAAAGATGGCTTTCAGATCCACATCCCATCACGTACTGACAGAAACATTGCAAGTACATAATGGAGGCCCTTTTCTTGACCCTCAGCACTCTTGAGTTGCTCTGTTACACCGTTTAAATTGGAACATAACTAACACCGATTTCAGCCGTCACATATGCCTACACGACAGACATGAGCGTTCCTTGACACACTTACGAGGCAGAAAACTTGGAGAGGACGGAAGGGTCACAGACGAACATGTTTTTCGTTGCAGCATCTTTTGGCAGCGTTCTGCGTCATTGAAAAGGCGATTGGAGGAACAGGTGGTTTTATATATATATATATATATATATATATATATATATATATATATATATATATATATATATATATATATATATATATATATATATATATATATATATATATATATATATATCTATCTATCCAAGCGTTTCGAAAGTGAATAAGCATTGGTCATTGTCTTCGTCTTTCTTGTTTCATGCGCTTCCAGGTGGTCCTGATGACTAATGCGTGACTGTGATTTTTGAATGTGAGCTACATGCCGCTTTTCTCCTCTCAATCTGAGCTGTTCTCTCTGCATCATCTGCCCTAGCGTTCACCTGTCTGTTTTTCCCCTTTCGTATGTTCAGTTTCTGCCCTTTTTCATTTTATATTTTTCAAAATGCCTCCCATTCGCTTGCTCTCAATGAGAATTATCAGCGTTTTGAAAGATGACAAAAAGGAATAAACTTTAAAGGAATGAACAATGACTCACACACGTTTTTACGCTTTGTCGTTGTTCACCTTCATCTTCCTCTTCCTCTTTGTTGATTTCCCAGCTGAAAAGCACCAGGAGAGCTACTTGTTTTGTCAAATTTCACAGCTATCCCTGTTCACCAGCTAACCCAGCATGAAAATATGTTTAAAAAAAGTCTTACCACCCCTTTTCTATCTTTTAAAGCTTTTATGACTTTCCTGAGCTTTTAAAAATAAGTGTGAAATGTGGTCTGTTTGTTTTGTCTAGCCATAAGAGACATCAAGAGTTACTTTGACCCTTTGTTTGTTGTTTACATTTCAGAGCGTCTGGATATAGAGGACAGGTGTGTCTGAGGGTCATTTGTTTATTTTGAAATTCTACCACATCTTGCTAGATATTTAGGTCTGAAATTTAAGTAGCGGAAGGGCCTTGTTTCATCTTGAAGAGGTGACCTGTATGTTATCAATCCAGTACCTGTACCATGGTTGGTTGTCTTATTAGCACTGTTTTTATCGTTCCTTGGCTTGTTGGTACCACTTTGTGTCCTTTACTGTGTGTTGAAGCAATCGTCACGATACAGTATATGCATTTCCTTGTAAGTTGCTCTGGTGAGGCGGCGTTTGCCAAGAAAATAAATGGAATTTAAATGTCATCTGTCTGGAGGAGGTGTGACCTGAACTCCGTCTGAATTTCCACAATTGCAAGTCTCCCTGGCCAACCCAGATTTAGGTCCAGGGATACTCGTTTCTCTCAGAAAATGGAATAAATTACAGGCATTAAATGGAAAAAAACAAAAATATAAACTGGTGACTCTACAGGCAACATTGCAGATTTTGTTGCAGCATTACCACTGTCCTGCAATGTGGCTTTCCGGTTAACATTACTTTAGGTTTTGACTGATAACCAATAAATATTATCATTGTCAACATAATTTATGGTCTGCAATCAAGCTGTCTTTTCACTTTCGCTGACATTTGCATACAATACTTGCATTTCATCCCTAGGGGCAGTCGCTCGAAACTTTACTGCTTCTTATTGTTAATTTTGTTAACGAAAACCATAACGAAAGTTTTGGCTTAGGTTGCGTATGCAGACCGATCGGTGTATGACATCAAAGTGCCATACAGACGGTTCCTTATGCTTTCTAAACGCTCTTGAGGTACTTTGATGTCAAACACTTATCGGTCTGAGCTGCGCCACTTTAAGTCAAACACACCTAATATGTACGCGTAACTACATCGCTTTGACCGTTGATCCCACCTTCTCACCACCATGATTGGTCCCTTATGTACAATGCCTGCATGTTATTGGTCAAACTACTTTTCGACCTTCAGGAAACTGGAAAACAAAGCCAAAATAAATCCTGGCAAGGACATGTCCAGGCGAAATGGCACGTATGGTCACCCTAATTTAATACACAGAGCTGTAGATTGCTGACAAGCTACGCAATTCATCTGTGATTTATGAACGCGATATTGCATAGCTTGTTAGCGATCTACAGCACTGTGTATTAAATGCCGCTCCATCTGAAAGCATGTGAAGGAGATTAACTACTAATCACAGAACCGGCTTTACTGACGAGATGTGCATATCAATCGCATGCGATTAATCGTGCTGCCCTACTTCTCTGTTTAAAGGATATGTTTTCTGTCTGGTGTTTTGCTTAACTTTTGCAATCTGGCAACCATGTGCACACACTCACTCTTCATTCGCATCTCCATGTGAGATGTTCAGCTTAAACTAAAGTGTCATTAACCCTTTCTGTATTCTGTAACAAGATCTCAACTTTTTTTTTTTTTTGAGATTGTGGTTGCTGAATAAATGCACTTACTCAACTGCTGTTGTTTTAATATAGAAACATTATTGCAATTTGTAATTGTTGGAATTACTGTTCAGAATTTTACTGTTTTTTTATATATATATATATATATATTTATTTATTTATTTATTTATTTATTTATTTATTTTTTATTTGTATGCATATCTACAAAGTATATATCCAAATCTTTGATATTATGTATTAAATAGCATGTAATAAATCAGTATACTAGATTTGGTAAAATAAACCATGTGTACGAGTCCACATTCTGTTGATTTGTGCTTATTGGTTAAAGTGCAATACCTGAAATGTAAAAATAAATTTCTCAAATTACAACGGTCATTGCGTTTTTTATTATTTTGAGCAAAAGTACAGCTACATAACATATGGTTGGGCGATCTCACAGTCTAGTTGCAAATATTTGAATATTTCAACTCAACTAAAGTTCAAAACAATTAGAAATTTTTTAGCTAGGTCTATAGTCCTAGCTCCTGTACTATTAATTTTTAAATTAAGGACTTCCAGTTTGTCGTTTTTTGGAGATTGAAAATGTGTCATCGTTATTATTTTCGAACCTCCATCTTTCCTTTTTTGGTTTATGAACGCATACGTGGCCAATGCCTTCTTGGTGACCTTCACATTGAAGGTTATCACGATGAACTAGGGAGTCACAAACAATGAAATAAAGTTATTCTCCATTGACTGACTCGCCCTTCTGTCTTGATCTGTTCTTCAGAAGCAGGAGGTGTTTGCTTGCTTTCTGCGCAATGCTTCAGATTCCTGTTTGCACTGCTGTGGGTTTTGTCCGAATAAACCATCTGGTTCTTCTGCGAGTGTCAATACAGAGACCACAGTGGTGTGTTTTTCTTATAACCTTGCAAGGGGGTGTGAATCAAGGGATACCACAGTTATTCCAAGTCTCTCGATTTCATTTAGTTCCTCTTTGTTGCGACAGCGGTGGGCAGCGCTGGTGGCTGCGAGGTTAAGTTAGCAGGTCCCACAGCTGGCATTTACCACATCTGGCACCGTTGGCATAGCGGGCCACCCTTCTCTGCTCTGCTTTCAAGTGCCGACTTGGCGCAATGAAGTAACACTGTCCATTTGTAATACAGTGGTGTGCTCGGGATCAAGTTTCAACAGGCTTCCACGGATTGCAAGGAAAAAGCCACAAAACTAGCATAAATCCCTCAAAACAAGCTCCGTCTTTAGGTTCCTGTAGATTGGGTTTACTCACGCAGGCAGCGTTTATGACTGGAGATTACGTTATTTGATTTGGGTGGAGTGTTTATTTTTCCACTTTTCACCTCCGCACACACATACTACGCTGTGGTGAAAGATGCAGCGGCTCATCGTCTCTGTCTTGTGGTGCCTTGGGTCTATTCCCAGACAGTGAGCGTAATGCAGAGTAATTATTATTTTTATACCATGTGCTTCCAGAGGCTTTCACTAGAAGTCAAAATGGCTCCCCACTGACCGGCTTATTACCTCTGAGGCCGTGCCCACACCTGCCTCTAGTCGTACCTTGGCAGAGCTGTACCCTGCTGCCCCAGCGACAGAATGACGGGGCTTAACTGGGATGGTTCTTTACATGTCTTAATTGCCACGTTCACTGCTTTCACTGTCTCAACATTTCACAAGATCCTTTCTTTCTTCTTTGCTTGCTTTCACAAAAAAGTACATTTGCTTTCTTGTATGGCTGCTTGCTTTCCTGTTTCACTAGAAGTTATATTACTATGGTACTTTTACCTTGACTTTTTGACATGGTATTTTTCTTTTCACCTTTCTTTTCTTTTCTGAAAAAAAGAGTACTTTTTAAACATGGACAATGGCATTATCATTGTTTTTCTTTTTTTCTACCTGAGAAAGTCAGTGTTGCTGTAGGCTATTACCTTGACTTCTTACACATGTACAGTACCATGGTATTTTCCTCCTTTTCTTTTTTTTGTTCTTTTCTGCTGTTTTTCTGTGGTATTACCTTGATGTTTTTTTTCTTTTCATTAAATGCTATGAATATCGATTAATTATTAATTTTTATACGAATATGGTAATCACTTAGTACTATGGCGTACATCAGAATATTATGATATTACTGTTTCTACACCGGTAACAAAGCAGCACTTTTTTTCTAACAAAAATGACCAAACTTACCATGGTATTACCAACTGACACCGTGGCACCTTTTTGCTTTCTGTGCTTGCTTTTTTGCATTGCTAACAGATGGCAATACTGTATTGCTTTATTACCCTGCTTTTCTGATGTACTTTGAAGTAATAGTGTATCAATATAGTTACTGTTTTTTTTTTTTTTGTCCGTTCGCTCTGAATTCTTATCCTCTTTTAACCCAGCTCTGACGGCTCTGTTCAGAGAGCTAAAAATGCATCTGTCTCTGAGCTGATCAGGTGTGCTCAAACCTCTCTGTGTGTGTGTGTGTGTGTGTTTGCGTGCGTTCAAGCCACAGCTGCATTGTCGAGTATGACGCTCTCCTCTGTGCTTTTGTGCATTGTTGTCTCCCTTTTAAACACTCAATATGGCTTCTTTATCTTTACCTACATTCAGATTTAATTGCTTGGTTGTTAATCTCATGCATTACGCTTATTGTCACATTGTTCTATAATCATGCCACGTACATGTATCTAAGGGTAAGCTTGCACAGATTTTAATTTCTTCAGTGTAGATGGCTTTTATGAAGATGTTTATGCTGTGTTGTGTCCAATATCCCTACAGCTCTTTCCCTACTAAACTCTGCCCAATGATACCCCCCTCACACACCACTACAAACTCTTCACCCCTCCCCATCATTAAATCGATTAAAAAAACAAAACAAAAAACAACCAATCTACACTGAGTACTATGTACTGTAAATTTTTATTTCTATGCACTTTCAATGTTCATTGCACTACTGTTTATATATCTTAATTTATAGCTTATTCATATCCATTTGTAATTATTTTCATAGTTTTTGCTCATAGTGTACATACATTTACTGCACAACCCATCTGTATAGTATGTTCATATCACCCATCTGTATATCATACTGATAGTATTTAAAAACTTGTAAATTATGTCCATAGTACTACTGCCTTATCTGTATATTTCTGTACATATGTAACACATTGTAGGCACTGTATATCCTGTACCTCTGCTTATTGCACTTCTGGTTAGATGCTAACTGCATTTCGTTGCCCTGTACCTTACATGTGCAATGACAATAAAGTTGAATCTAATCTAATCTAATCTAATGTAATATTTTACCCACTGGCATCTATTCTCCTTCATCTCTTACATCTGATCTTCATTTTGTATCACGTGTCTCTTATCCTCTCACTCTTTTCTCTTTTGGTCTCATACCTCAGACTCTCCGCGCAAGATTGAGTGTTCAATAACTGCTGCAGTTTATAAAGGCTACAGGGTCAAACAAAGGTCACAGGCTCTTCGGCTGCCAATCAGAAATCTCAAACCGCTGCTGTCTGAAATGTTAAATCACACCTTAAAATCTGACCTTGCGTTGTTTACCAAATGTGCAGGTGCCTTGGTTTTCCCTCAGTCTGGTTTGTAGAGATAGATGATCATTTGTTCTGTTAATATCATTGTGTGAAAAATCCAATCTGATTTTAGTCGCCTGAAATGTATTCTCTATTTAGCATGTCTGTGTGTTCAATTGGCAACCAGATTACTGTAAATGCTACTTACATGATCAGTCGATGCTATATTAACACTTTTAATGAAACAGAAATAACGTCAGACACCATGCACAGACAGTTTGTCATGTTTTCGTGAAGCAAGCCGCTGAGGAAGAGAAGGGTGAAGAAGAGGCCAGGGGAGGGGCAGTTGACCTGATTTTGGGGGGCTGTGGAGGCTGTGATAGTGTTGTCGTCGGAGGGTTTGTAATCCAAGGGATGCACGGTCAGATTAGAGGCTGCCCCATATTACAAGAGCTGGGAGAGGGGAGGGAGAGAAGTCACTAAAAGGCTCAGGACAGATCAACTTCTGGGGAAGGTGGCTTTTCACTTATTTCTCTCCTGCTATTTATTTTATGCATGTGCATGTTGGTTATTGGTTATTTTGAAATGAAATGAAGGGTTTTCAGTTACTTTTAATAATATATATTTGATAATTTTTTTATAATGTATATTTATTTATAATTTTGCTTTTATGTATTTAAAAGTAGAGATCGACCGATATATCGATTTACCGATATTTTTCCCGATATTTAAGCATTTTTCCATAATCGAATATCGGTTTTGTAATATCGGAATCCCCGATAAAGACGTTTTCAGAATTGCGCGCAGGATCGCAATTGCAGCACATCTGAGGGGAGACGAGACAGCAACGGCGTGCAGGTACTTGATTTGCTGTAGTTAGTCAACTATTTAATATTACAGGCATTAATGCACAAATTATATGTATTACATGATTGCATGTTGGAAAGAAAAGCAGAAAAACAGCTCTCTCTGTTGTCTATATGCTCATCATTAGTCTCGTGAAGCCGCTTTCATATTGCAGTTCACTCAGCGGGTTGATGCTCAAGAAATGCTCCAGCTCGGACACCGCATGTAACTTTGAACAAGATTCACTTTTTTGAAGCACCCTAAATTGTATTAACACTTACTATATAACCATTATTTTGTTTATAAACATCTAAATTAATACAACTCTATGGAAATTAATTATTTATTATCTCCGCGATCGATCGCAGTTTGAGTAGCCTATAGTTCTGTGTAAAGGCATAGATAAACCGCGCTGTCAGCAGCATAATTTAGAGCATGCCAGTTGAGAAATGCAATAAAATACAATGCTTGTTATATTCCAATATTCCAGAGAATATTATTCCGTGAATTAACATTATCCAGTGAATTATTCTTCACTCTTTATCCTATTAAACAGCTTAAAAAACTGTTTTTAAAAATGAAGTTGATATGACTCCTTTCCTTTATTTTCTCCATTTGAAAACATTAGACTTTCTATGTTCATTTTGCTTACTGCTAATATTAGTGTTGCTCCTAAAGCTTTTTATAAATAAAATGTTTTTTATTGTTGTAATACGAAGATTAAATTTAACATGACAGGGCTCTAGACTGCGACCAAAATGGTAATTGTTTGCGAGTTAAAATTTGACGTGGTCGCATTTGTATGAGTGCCAGGTCTGCGCTACTCCAAAGCGTCTGCTTCATACTGCGTGCGCTGCCAGCCGCAGCACATTATAGCAGGAGTCAGATTTCACTGATCACGTGAAGAGAGGTCTTTCAGCACGAGCGCTTAGTGGGTAGAGCCTGGTTTATACTCGCCGCGTCAGCACGAGCGCGAAGGTGCGCGTCGCGGATGGAGCGCAACGGATGGATTTGTTTTCAAACTAAAGTAAAAGACCGCTTCTTAAACCAGAGAAGGTGAACGTGGTGGTATTCTTGTAGAAAAAACATGCAAGTCCTGTCAGCTACAGCCAGTTTAGTTTTACTTTTCTTTTTGTTTTCGTTTTGAGAAGCTTGTTATCTTTGCCGTTTACCTCAGGTTATGCTATGGAGGCTTTCCTTAATTAAAAAAATATATATATTAATATTTATTTGCTTCCTCAGGGTTTGCTAAACATTCTGTAATATGCTAGGTATATAGTACAGCATGTGGTGTGTCCTATGCCATGCCTCGTCTTATTCGTTTTTGTTGATAAATGTTATGTAAGAGTTTGTCATTGTCAACTTACTGTTTTATTGTTGTTGCTTTTTAATTAAGAATAACAATGAATCCATCTTTTGTTTTAGTCTTAAAAAGTTAAAGGTGTATAGATATAAGCAAAACAGACAATGATCTTTTCTTGTAAAATGTGACACCAAGATCGCAAATTTGAAAGTAAAAAGCGCACGAAAAAAGGAATTCCTGTTCACAAAATATAAATCACAAATAATACCGATGAAAAAGAATGAGTTGAATGTTGAAAACTTTCGTTACCATATAACTATAAACTATGATAAAAGTTCATCAGCATGCATTGATTAATCAAATGGAAAAAAACAAATTGCAACCAAATTGTGTGCTCGTGCGCAAAAGTGAAATCAGTGGGAAGAATGAGTCTAGGGCCCTGCATGAAAGACTGCTAATTCTCAAAACATTTTTTGTTAAGATGACTGAAAGGAGGAAAAACCAAAGTGAAGTATGGACTTACTTCACGCAGTCATTTATTTACTTTATAACAGTAAATAAATATCGGTTCTGCATATCGGTTATCGGGCACATAGACATGCAAATAATTGGTATCGGTATCGGTTATAAAAAATCAATATCGGTCAATCACTATTTAAAAGTGAGAATATTTTTAGTTTTAGTAGTATTTTTCTTTTAATATTAATTTTTTATTTTTTTTCAGATGCTCATCATTCAAAAAGTTGCATATTTGTTGATGTATTTGACCTGGTTTTTGGTACCAATAATTTTACCTACTAATAAGAAAGTTAGTAAAACTGATGGGCCTGATCAACATATTTAATAAAAGTTAATAAATTATAATAAATGAAGCATATTTTTGGGGCCTAGTTGTGACTGAAAATCAAACCAGAATGCATAACAATGCACCTTTGTTTATTTCTCAATCTGTGCAGCTTGTGTTGGCATATTTTATTTCGAAACTATTTTGGATAAAATACAGCTTCTGTCTGCTTTATCATTTATTCATCTTCTTGTTGCGTGGCACATTTTCAACTCCTTGTCTCTTGTTCGCTGATTTATCACGAAGCGTTAGTAGTGCATGCTGCAAAGTAAATGTTTGTTGGTAATAAGTGTCCCAACGTGTCGCAAATGCCCACCCAAAATAAAGGGTTTGACACTGCTGCAAATTGTGCTTAATTGCACTAATTAATTTGAGCCTGTGACTGCCAAATCTGATTTTTCAACATCAATATGCGCTAGGCTCGGCGTCAAAACATTAATGTAATTCTGATATTAATACTGTTTCCTGTTGTGGCATTTACTTCACAAATGTAATTATTTGGCTGTGGCATTATTATGGTTGACTGAAGTGACTCTGGCTTATAATTATTTCTTGGCCTGGTTGTGACACAAATGAATAGTTTTGACATCCGTTGCTGTTCACAGTTGTTCAATGATATTATAATGGTTTTAAAAACATGCTGTGTGATGTGCAAGACAGAGCTGATATATCATAATGACCCATGTGATATTACAAAAACAAGGTCTAATTTTTACCCCACTAATATTTTCTTGATTAATGGATAAGTTATAATAATTATTAGTATTTTTTTAATAGTTATATGATATGTGACACATTTTAGGGTTGAATATCTGGAGAAAATAACTATATTCTGATATTTACTTTGAGATATAATGCCTCACCACGATAGAAGATTTTGGTCATACCACCCGCTACTAATATTAATTGGAAAAAAAAAAGGCAGCAAACAAAAATAAGCTCTAATATCAGACATTTTTGGCAAACTGTGAGTGTTGACGCTCTTGATATGAGAAAAAGAGAGAAATATCGACTTTCGCTGAATGTCCCTCCGCTCTCTCTCCTGTTTGTTCTCTCAGACTTTCCTTCTATGTTGCTTTCTCTCGTTCCATCTCTCGTCTCTCCTGTGCTCCATGCAGAAATGATTTCCATTTCTGAATTAATGAGGTTCAGCTGAACCAAAATCTCTCTTTCTCTCCACCATGAACCCCCCTCCCCTTCATCACAGATACACACTGGCGCTCGCATACTTTGTCAGTTTCAACATTGCATACCGTCGGCAGAAATGCATACAATTTCAGATATGTATACAACAGAAACAAACATTTATCTCATATTGAAAAAAACTGAAACACGTTTGAAACAAAATTGAGTCCGTCCTGAACACTGAGTTTGTTTACGTGTATAGTCTTACACATTTATGTTAAATAAAACTGCAGTGCCTTAATTAGATAAAATACTAACAAATAAAAAAGTAGTAGATATGTGCGTTTACATTTCGACCTCAAAACCCGAGGAAAAAACAGTCAGGTTTTTATATCAAACCGATTTCTGTTGGTGTTTTAATGTAAGCACACTTAAAACCAAATGAAATGAAACAATATGAAGAACGTTATGTTTGGCAGAGCGAGTCTTCGCATAGACGCTAGTAAGTTTAATTTCTGATGGCTTCGATTAACACAGTGGTACTGGCTGGATGTGCCTCGTGGGTCAGGGCCTAGAATCAGGTCTTGTCACCATGGTAACTTTGTGCAGTGTATGCAAAATACTACAGTGCTTTGGGACGGTTGGAGGGTGTTAAATCACCCTCCCCCTGTCCACCCCCAACACACCAGGGTGTTTCTCAAACGGAAGACTGCATCCTACGAAGGCTGCATATCTCAGCTGCCATTCAGCTGAATTTGAAGGATGCATGGGATGTATCCTCCGCGACCATCAATCACCCACAATCCTTTGTACCCATTCCATTTCATGAAAATAAACTGACAAAAAATGAGTCAGTACTGAGCTTGTCTGAATTTATTATGTAATCAAAGACAAAAATGTTTTCGGACATGAAATGATAGATGTTATCTTTTTGTTCTGGTGTAAATTACATGCTAAACGGTAAACTAACACTAATTTAAGCCACAGGGAGATGGTAGACGGCTGTGATTCATTGTATTGCATTAATAGAAACCCAAATAATATAAAGATGTGTAATACAAAGTATTTTTCCAAAACTAAGTTTTATTAGTGTTTTCGGGCCGTGACGGTGAGGGCGGGAACATATGTGACGTAGCCACGCGCATTTAGACAGTCTTATTCTAGCGTTTATATGCCGATGAGGACTCTAGTCTACAAGACTCTGAAGGACTGAACTAGGAAGGACGCAGCCTTGGTAGGATCCAGCCTTCCGTTTGAGAAGCACCCACAGACGCTCTACCTAGTTATTTTGGTTGAGCTGTGGTATTAGTAGCTTCAATTCGTTAGCTTGTTGCGATGCGATCAATATTTTGAATTAAAAATGCGGTCCGGATTAACATAATGCAGTTTCCAGCATGTTATAGCTATATGTTTGTCCGTCGCTTCCTTCGAATTTGAATTTTGCTTTAATGTCAAAGGGAGAGGCAGCGATTGGTCAATAATCTGCTAAGTAGCATCGATTTGGAGCGTTTAGTTCCTCTGGTTGGCTCCTTTGGTTGGGAAGCTAATCAATGCTGTTGAATGGGGGCCTCAGTTATCAGGGATTTCCTACTCCATGCACACTGCGGTCACGTCATTTGTCTTCATTTGGCATGCGATTATTCTCTGTAATGGGCTTCATCAGAAGGAAAAGGTTAACACACCTAGCTGAAAGGATTACAGACATAAAGTAGCCAAGATTATGAGGCATTTACATTCATCATTCATGATGGATGCATGCTACTTTTCTGTTTTTTCGTAATAATATGCATCAGTTCTCCATTTTTCATTAGCTGGGATCTAAGAACGAAAAGGCAAGATGATAGGATTTCCATTTATAGTTCTCTAAACCAGGGTTTTTCAAACTGAGGTCCAGGGAGCAAGGCTATTTTTTTTTTTTTAATCAGGAAAGAAAGTTTTGCTGTCACCTGGCCTCTGTTACATTTACCTGGCTGAATTTCTTAATTTGCTTTGGTTCAATGACAGTATTAAAGGTAATTATCTAACTTGCATACATCATGCTGGCTTTATATTGTCATTCAGTTTAAAAGGGTCTTTATACCTGAAAATATAAAGTTAATGTCCTTCTGGGTTACTTTGTCGATCCTTGGCATCCAAAAAGGTTGAAAACCTCTGAATGAAAAACATTTGCTTTGCAGAGGACAATATCAAGAAGTAATTTTTTCTCAATGAATGCTAGTGGACTACCCAAGTAGGAAAGCATTTTATGGATTTAAAAAGTGTTCACAGCTGTGGAAGTTAGATGACCGTGTGCTTAAGTGTTTGATTATCTGGAGATGGTGAGTGCAGGTTGCATTGTACGATAGATTGCAGGACCCCCAAATTACCCAGCCAGTTTAGATCAAGGTTACACATCTAAAACTGCTGGTTTTCAGCACTGAGCTACACCAGTGTTTGATATGTTTTCTTTGGAAATGGAAAGGCTGTTAACATCTTTAGGAAGTGGTTCTTCAATCTACTACTCTTGTTCTTACCCCCCTCCTGTTTTGTCTGGAAGATAAAGTTACTTTCTCTTCCCTTTGCCCTGCTCCCTCGCACCCTCCTTCCCTGCTGGGTTTTATTGGTCTTAGGAGTTGTCCATCACTGCTCTCGCTGTTTGAAGTGCTTCAGTCGTATATCACCGCCCTTTCTCGCTGGATGTCCTCCCACTTCCTGCAGGGCTCTCCAAGACGTTTTGTGTGTGCGTGTACCTGACTTAGAGAGTGTGGAGAAACCATGCTCAATTTCTCCAGTCACACTTAAACACACTTCCAAACACCCACGCTGGTCTTCACCCATGATATCTTTACTGTGTGTTTGAGTTGTTTATAGCCCCTTGGATGATTGTTGTGGTCAGTTGAGGTGATGTGCCTCTGGAAGGCTGTAGCGATGCTATACGTTCCTTCCTTTAAAAACTATTATACATATACATATATACATTTTTTTTTATATACCTTGCAATCCTTTTCTTCACTACTCTCCCTCTCTTTCTCTTCATCTCTCGGTTGAGGACAAGGAGGTGAAAGCCAAGCGGATTACAGTGGCAGTTTAATCTGGCCGACCTACCGAAGGATTTTTTTTTTTTTTTTTTTTTTGCACTTTTCTGCAAGCTTGTGAGGCTGAGGGGTGGGGGGAACAAGGGGTCCGGAGAGTGTGGAAGGGAACATATTTGGTCTAGGAGGCTATGTGAGATTAAACCCAGATCTGTGCCAGATGAATATGGTAAGTGTGCGGGGTGACAGTGGACTGTGGGTGAGCAAGCAAGGGATGCTAATACTATTTTGTTACTAATTTGTTTCCATCTGTCCGGGCATATTGCATCTGTGGCTGTGCATTCCCAGAGTACCAACAAAAAAAATAATTGGATCTTGCTTAATTCTAGGTAGTTTTGTAAAGCTTTTAAAAGGTTAAAACCAACAATTTCTTGTGATATTAGTAAATATGACAATAAATCGCCTAGGTTTTGCAGAAATTGGATTTTGCAGAAATTGTTTCTCATATCAGATGCCAGTCATTGCTGTAATTCAACACCTAGGTTTTATTATACAACCATACATACTGTATGCAGACGGATGTTTGTCATCCGTCTGCATACAGTATGTTTTATGTGAACGCGCTCCTAAAAAATGCATCTGTTCAGGTGAGGTCAAAAATAGCCTAATTATTCAGTGCAGTTTATTGTGGGAACACTTACACTAGTCATTTGTTTAAAAACAAGTATTACTCACTATGTGGTCATATGTCTTATGAAGGCCCAAACTGACCCTTTTAATAACAAATCTTGACACTAATTTAAACTGCTACCCTACCAATTTGTCTCGAAAGTTTCAACTTCCACAAAACGTTAGTTATATAGCATTACCGCCTGCGGACACTCAAAGCAAACCTTGGGAAATAAATTAATACAAGGGCCGTTCCAGTGTAATGATTGAAGCTATACTGTTTCGCTGACAAATCTATCCAGCTTGCTAACAATCACTAACAGAATAGTGGTCAAACAAAGCGGTAGCACTCGTCTCACTCCGCACCTGCTTTGATGTGGCTCATATCGCTGCTACTTTCATCAGTTCTCCCCTGCTGTGCAAATTTAGAGCGAAGGGGTCCCTCCTCCAATGGGATTAGCTTCAAACTGGTACTTGTCCAGTGGTGTTAAGGTTTTTGAAAAGGGCTTAACTAACCTCCACTCATGGGAGACTTCTGGAGGTTAATGTGGGCTCTCGGATTGTTTGCCTTGCAATTAACATGCTGGATGGCCCTACGGGGGAAGTCAAGAACTGTAATAAGAAACAAGACTTTAAGCAACTGCACCTATGGATGCAGTTCTCTGCAATTGGCAATGTCTTCAGGACATGAAGGAGAGGCCTCCAGATGCTTAGATTTTGTTTAGCATGAGAGGCTTCTTATGTATGAATCCGTCTGTATGCTGTTTTTTATTTTAAATGACAAGTTTGCTTCTTTTCCTAAGCGTCACTTGCAGAGCAGTGCAGACTTCTTAGTCCCTTGAACTTGGAGGTTTCATGGTCATCTGAAGCTATAGACAAGAAGCCAGATGGCTTAACCAGTGGTAACATCTAACTTTTCAGGGACATGCAGCTTGGAGAAAAAAGTCTGCATGTCTCGAGCCAAGCATTTTGAAGCCAAGTCCTAAGGACAGTTGGTGAAAATTTGCAAACGGATGTAGGACAAATGGCAGAATAAGGTGTTATATCCAGTATTTGCTTTGTCTTGCATCTTGGATTGGCATTGTTTGCTTTTATTTCATGTTTTCTAACTTGCTGACATCTTTTTAGAGAGGCCAGTGGCCTTCTTGACATGGTCCCTGCAGGAGACCTTATTTTAGCCGGCACCAGGTGCACAATGTTTTAGGCTTGTTACATGATACGGAGCGAATGCAGAGGGGATCTGCATGCATTTCTGCGTTGAGATGGGGCAGGATGCTGTGGCAGTTGGTTTGGAGTGGATTGGTGGAAGGTGTCTGAAAGGTCAAGTGGAGGGCGTAGGGTGCCAGGAATAGGGGTGTGAGATGCCTACTTTGTTTGCTGGCTCTGGTAGGGCGTTCTGTCAATTGGGGACAGTCCATGCCACCTCTGACCTCTCGGTGTCCCGTTAGATGAACAATGGTGGGTCAAAGAAAGGCAATGCTTCTTTTCTCCCCCTTATAATTGTGTCCCACTCTTGTCGCTTTCTTAAATCAATTCGCATAGACTCATTTGGCCAATGCATGTGTATTGGTTTCTTCTCTCTCTTCCTCTTTGACTCTCGTTCTACCTCTCAAAAATACAGTGTTCCGAGATTCCTGAGGGACGGAACACAGACAGGACCTGTCACCATGACAACGGCTTCTGTGAGCTGCCTGACACCCAGACTCTGTTGTGGGAGGGGGTGGTGAGAGAGCGGCAGAAAGAGAGAGAAGGGAGGGTGTGGAATCAGACAACCCCATTTTTCCCCCCCCTGGGACTTTGCGGTTTGCTCGTGTTCACATGTAGAATTAGCATAAAGACAGAGAATGTTAGAGAGACAGGATGGTATATCAAGACAGAGATTAGAGCGAGAGACAGACACTGTGTGCTGGGAGTTTGCCGGACACATGTCCTCTTGGTGTCCCCAGGGTCTGAGTGCCCATTTTCTGTTTGAGATCAGGATCAAACCCACACATTTTCACCTTCCATTGCCGAAACACTTTGACACCAAATATTTGGTTTCCAATGTCACTGTAATTTACATTAGAGCACAAGCGAAGTTGCATTCCATCCATACTTCCTACAGGGCTAATGTAATTAAAATGAGCTCCGCCTGAATGGATTGTTAATTCGGCAGATCTTAGTAGCAGCATTGTAGTTCCTCTGACAGAAACGATCACTATCAAGAGAAATAGTTGACTCTGTGCAGAGTCATGGCTTTTGTGTACCCTTTCTGTAAAGATGTGGTGGGATTTGCAGTGCATTGTGGTCAGTTGGAGCCTTGATGCCGGCAGTGAGCCTGTAGAGTGGAAGCAAAAGTGCTTTCCAGGTGGAAATTATCTACAGATATGGGGATGATCAAGCTTTAGATGCACAATAGTTTATAATATAGACAAGATAATGAAAAGATTGAATGTATGTTGTCTGTATAATGAGAATCTTGTTGAAAAGAAGGTGCATGTGCTGAAAGTACATTTCATTCATTGTATCCACTCAAATTGAGGGCGACCTTTGTTTTCCTGAGCTACGAGACCTCTTTTATCGTAATATTGTTTTGTTCTCCAAGGAAAAAAGATGAAGAGTAGCCTAGCCTGTGATGGGGCATGAGACTGGGGAGAGATATTTCTGTGAGGCTGTTTATTTATTGATGGGATGCTAGCGCAGGTTAGCATGACATGCTCACATTTGTACGCTGCTGTTTGGAGAAAAGCAATGTGCTCTTGAGCTCCTGTATGCCTCTTCTTCTTCAGCAACTGTGATTGTGAGAATTCAGGTGCTGTTTATTCCTTAAGAGGACAACAATTTTTTTTTTGTATGCTTTTGAAGATCTATTGACATCTATTGACAGTTTTATAACTTTCTGTGGAAGTGAAGAACTTGAGTTATTGTAGACGGAAGACAGATTTGACCACTGGGTGGCCTGACCACTGTTGGCCACAGCCGGTTATAAGTTGGCTGACTCAGTTTCAGTGGTTTCACTCACGATCTGCATAAAGGGATTGTGGATTTGGACATCTGAGGGAACCCAAAGCCACTTTAACCAGGCTGAAGCTTGAAGAACGGAGAAACTTGTTTGGGCTCTTGATGTGTTGTGTCTGCTTTTAATTTGGCTAGATTTTGTTCTTGTTAACTACGCTTCTTTGCCACCACTGAACTTAATTATTTTCTGTTTCTTCTTATCATATTTGTTTATCTAGGAATTCAACCTGCCCATAGTTTTTCTCCTTCATTGTTTCTTTTTTATTGGTGCCTCAAGCGCAAAGGTCCAGCGCTAGAGACCCTTCATTGTCTAAAGAATGTTCGTGTTTTCCCTTCTCCAAGCCCCTGTCTGGCAGGAACGAGGGCCTCTCTTTTTCCTTGTTCTTCCAGCTCCTCTTGGGTACCCACAGCCCGCTAGGTTTCCTACACTTTCCCAGCGTTCAGACTCTGTGAATGTTAACTATAATACATTAAGCTCCTTAACCCCGTAGTGGGAACACCAGAGACTCTTTCCAAAGAGGAAAGATTTCTGCCTACTTAGAGGGCGTACTTGAAGAGAAAGGAAACAGAGTGAGAAAGAAAGGGAGGGAGAGATGGGGAAACTCCCCTTTTCAACAGGCAACATCAATGGTCCCAATGGGAGCGCCCTTCCCGCCAACCATTCTTGTAATGTATGGATTGTAATATGACCGCCTTGCATGTTTCACATTAGAAATAGGATGGCAACACTGGCATTAAAACCTTCCTACGTCCTATCCAACCCCCACCACCCACACACACCTTTATCAGTCTCTCGCTTTTAGACGTTTCTAAACGTGTCTGCACTTAGAATAAGCCGTTCTTCTTTCCGTCTTATCTCTGGATGTTTAGAACGGTGTATTGCCCTCAAGTTGACAGGAAAATAACTGACCTATGATGTGTGAAGATGATGTTGCTTATAGAAAGATGTTGATGTATGGTATCTTTTTGGGTTTACTTGGTTGTTAATATGAATGAATGAATAAATAAAGGGCGAAGCCAGAGCTCTGAATTAAATTTTTATTAAAACACAAATCTGTGTGGTGTATGACTGTCTTACTTCCTCATAGACCTAATTTTCTCTTAGTAATTTGGAGTTTATTATAGTGTTTTTGTATGTGTGTATTGTGAAATACCTGACATGGCCAATAATGTGGCGAACAGGGTCGTGCTCAGTGGCGCACAGCATGTGTCGGTATCCCAACACCATTTTGCTGCTGTCGGTCTTGCTTAATTTACATGTAAGCTAATTCTGTTTGCATTAACTTTGGGCATGTTTGGGAAACTTTGTTCTTTGCCTGCAGTTTTGTATGATTTTAATTTTTGGAGGGAACTCGTATTATATGTGTATCTGTATATATTTAGGGGTTCGTGCACGTAGTGCAGAAACCCTATTGTATTTGTTAGGATTTTTAGGGGTTCGTGCACGTAGTGCAGAAACCCTATTGTATTTGTTAAGATTTTTAGGGGTTCGTGCACGTAGTGCAGAAACCCTATTGTATTTGTTAAGATTTTTATTATTATTATTATTATTATTATTATTATTATTCTGCCTTAAAACGAATCGTGCAGCCCAAACCGTAAGGGCTAGAGAGCTGAAACTTGGTCAGAAGGTAGTAGTCTTGCTCGCTACTCAGATACAAAGAATCGGCCAAATCGGCCAAACGGGGGCGCTACAGCGCAAAAACCTAAAATTTCAGACATTTTTGGCCCACAGTCGTAAACCGTGTGTTGTAGACTCAAAAACTTTACATCGTTGCAATCCTTGGGTTAGCCCGAACAAAAGTGGAGTCCGAAATTTTTGAGCTACGACGCTTCCTTCTTGCCCTAAAATTGACCTATATCCCAGACCTACTTTTGCGAACTAGTCCTAGGTTTTTAGCCCGATCGGAACCAAACCAGTGCAGAAATATTCTGTGGACACTGAATATCAATAATTATCAAAAAAAAGTTGAAATTTTGATTGTCGGCCGATACAGTACTCCAATTAGCGTCTATGCTAACGTTAGCCAAATGTTGTTGGAAGTATAGCTCTGGAACGGAATGAGCTATATTCACCAAACTCGGTACAAGTATGTACGAGCTCAATCTTTGGTCAAATAAAAAAAATTGCGAAGCTTTGCCACTTAGGGGCGCTATAAGACAGAAAAAACATATAAATGGTTATAACTAGGCAACCGTTGGTCTGATCGGCTTCAAAATTGGTATGCAGCATCTTGGTCCAAAGGGGCACAAGTGCATATGAGGACATTCACGTATCTCAAAAAACATGGCCGCCATTGGCCAAAACATTTTAAGCACCAATTTGACAAGGTTAACGGAGGTCGATCGGAACGAAACTCGGTGGACATGTTCGACTCATGGCCCTAAAGGTCTGTAAGAATTTTGAAAGAAATCGGCCACAAGTTGGCGCTAACGAGATTTTTGGCTCTGTAATCACGTAGTGTTTTACATATCCACACATAATGCATATCATCTGATAGAGCTCCTCATAATGAACAACTTTTCCTCTTGGACCAAAGCTGTCAATCAAATCGTTCATTAATTATTCAGAAATATGTCTAAAACCTACTTTTGCGAACTAGTCTCTGGTTTTTCACTCAATTTCGATCAAACCACTGCAGTAATAATCTCTGGACTCTCTAGATCAATAATTATCGAAAAAATGTTGAATTTTGTCCTTTGGTTAGCCATAATTGGCTAATTTCAAAAAAGAGGCGTGGCCACACATACCCAACAGCCTATAAAACCTAAACGAAAACTTGAAACTTTACAAAAGTTGGTGAAAACATGTGTCACATGATTGTGAACAAGCAAGAAAATTTTCATGGACATCGGACCATAGGTGGCGCTATAACAGTCAGAAAAGCCATCAAAAACACAATATTTCAACTGTACATGAAATTAACTGTAAAAAAAACATCTTACATATTCACAAATACATAAGTCATTCATATCACATGATAGATCTCATCATTCTGAACAACTTTGTCTCTAGGATCATTTCTGTCAATCAAACTGTTATTTAACTATTCGCAATTAGGTTCAAAACATACTTTGGTGAACTAGTCGTAGGTTTTTCACCCAATCGCAACCAAACTACTGCCGAAACGTTCTCTGTCCAGGGCTTATTAATAATTATCAAAAAAATCTTTGAAATGTCCACTCACTTTTGTAATGGGGCCCAAAAACGTTTAAAAGTCGAGGACCTATTTTACGAAAAATGCTATAACTCGTGAACAAAATTAGATATCTTCACCAAACTTGGTACATATATATAGCAGTAGGAACTTTGGTCAAAAAACAAAAAATACCACTGATCTGCCACTTGGTGGCGCTATAAGATCGAAAAAACTGTAACTGGGTAACCGTGAGTCCGATCGACTTGAAACTTGGTATGCAGTGTCTTTGTCCGACGTGGCTGAAATATCTATGAGGACATTCGCGTATCTCAAAAAACATGGCCGCCATTGGCCAAAAAACTTGAACCACCGATTATGCACCTAGTAGACGAGGTTAACGGAGGTCGATCGGAATGAAACTCGGTGGGCATGTTCAACTCATGGCCCTGAAGGTCTGTAAGAATTTTGAAAGAAATCGGCCACTAGGGGCCCAATTTTCATTTTTTAAGCATATAAAGGAATTCATATCGCACAGTTTTTCACACATACACTAGATATGCACATCATCTGATAGAGCTCCTCATTCTGAACAACTTTGCCTCTTGGACAAAAGCTGTAAATCAAATTGTTCATTAATTATTCAGAAATATGTCTAAAACCTACTTTTGCGAACTAGTCTCTGGTTTTTTGGTCAATCTCGATGAAACCACTGCAGTAATAATCTCTGGACTCTCTAGATCAATAGTTATCGAAAAAATGTTGAATTTTGTCCTTTGGTTAGCTTTAATTGGATCATTTAAAAAAGGACGCGTGGCCACACATACCTGACAGCCTATAAAACCTAAACAAAAACTTGAAACTTTACGAATGCTGGTGAAAACATGTGACACATGACCGTTAACAAGCATGAAAAGTTTCATGGAGATCGGACCATAGGTGGTTCTTTAACAGTGAAAAAGGGCTTCTGAAAGACAGTATTTCTAAGGGAAATGACTTCAAATTGCAATAAAATGTTAATAACATTCACTTATACACTACATCTTCATATCATCTGATAGATCTCCTCATTCTGAACAACTTTGCCTCTTGGACTAATGCTGTCAATCAAATCGTTCATTAATTACTTACAAATGTGTTAAAAACCTACTTTTGCTAAATAGTGTCTGTTTTTTTGCTCAATCTCGATCAAACCACAGCAGTGATATTTTCTGGAGTCTCTAGATCAATAATTATCAAAAAATGTTGATAATTGAAGAGAGATTGGGCAAGAAATAAAACTATTATAGTTAAAAAGCTTAAAAACAGTGTTGTATGAAAAATGGGCTTTTATATCCACTAGATGGCAGCGGAAGACCACTAATGGCCTTATTAAGCTGTAAAACAGTACTGTTCAATGGTTACTGAAAGATTCAAGATAAAACATTATAAAATCACTGTTATAACATTTTAAACCTCAATGAGTCAAAGTTTACCATTTTGTTCATACAGACATATCAGTTTTTATAATTTTGCCAGGTTATTATTACAGTGAAACCTGAAAATGACATCTAAACTCTTAAAAAGCCAATAGGTGCAATAGGCTTTGTTACCTATCACTTATTTCAAATATCTGCATCTCCAACAAACTGTGTGTGCATGTATGTCCGTTTATGAGTGTTTGTGTGTGTTTGTGTATGTATGTGTATGTGTGTGTGTATGTGTGTGTGTGTGTGTGTGTTTGTCTGTGTGTGTAACAAGGCTTAATTATTATTATTGTGATAGTTTGACCATTTCATTTAAATGTGTGTGCACGTGTGTGTGTGTGTGTGTGTGAATATGCTTATAGAGCATTAATAGGCCAGTTTAATCATTTAATTTCACTGTGTGTGCATAAGTGTTGTGTGTCTGTGAAGCCTGCTCTCCATTTTGGATTGTTTTAACTGTCAGCCATACATCCAGGTTGACCAAGACCACCTTCAAGTCCGTAACTTCCACGAACCCCGGTTAATCGCTGCTAGCAGCTATATTGGTAATTATAATTGCCCATTTTTTTTTTTTTCTACCCTAAAACGAATCGTGCAGCCCAAACCGTAAGGCCTAGAGACTTGAAACTTGGTCAGATCGTAGAGCTCAATTTGGGGAGAACGTATCAAAGTCTCAGCCCAATCGGCCAAACGGGGGCGCTACAGCGCAAAAACATAAAATTTCAGACATTTTTGGCCCACAGTCGTAAACCGTGTGTCGTAGACTCAAAAACTTTACATCGTTGCAATCCTTGGGTTAGCCCGAACAAAAGTGGAGTCCGAAATTTTTGAGCTACGACGCTTCCTTCTTGCCCTAAAATTGACCTAAATCCCAGACCTACTTTTGCGAACTAGTCCTAGGTTTTTCGCCCGATCGGAACCAAACCAGTGCAGAAATATTCTGTGGACACTGAATATCAATAATTATCAAAAAAAAGTTGAAATTTCGATTTTCGACCGAAACGGTACATCAATTAGCGTCTATGCTAACGTTAGCCAAATGTTGTTGGAAGTATAGCTCTGGAACGGAATGAGCTATATTCACCAAACTCGGTACAAGTATGTACGAGCTCAATCTTTGGTCAAATAAAAAAAATTGCGAAGCTCTGCCACTTAGGGGCGCTATAAGACAGAAAAAACTTGTAAATGGCTATAACTAGGCAATCGTTGCTCTGATCGACTTCAAAATTGGTATGCAGCGTCTTCGTCTGAAGGGGCACAAGCATCTATGAGGACAATGGTGTATCTAAAAAAACATGGCCGCCATTGGCCAAATAATTTAAGCACCTATTAAACAAGGTTAACGGAGGTCAATCGGAACGAGACTCGGTAGGCATGTTCGACTCAGAGCCCTAAAGGTCTGTAAGAATTTTGAAAGAAATCGGCCACTAGTTGGCGCTAACGAGATTTGTTTGGCTCTGTAATCACGTGGTGTTTTACATATGCACACAATATGCACATCGTTTGATAGATCTCCTCACAATGAGCAACTTTGCCTCCAAAACCATTGCTGTCAATCAAATCGTTCATTAATTATTTAGAAATTTGTTAAAAACCTACTTTTGCGAACTAGTCCCTGGTTTTTCACTCAATCTCGATCAAACCACAGCAATGATATTCTCTGGAGTCTCTAGATCTATAATTATCAAAAACATGTTGAATTTTGTCCTCTGGTTAGCTATAATGGGTCATTTAGAAAAGGGACTTTGCCACATATACCCAAAAACTTATGAAGCCTAAACGAAAACTCAAAATATGTTGATAACGTATGTCAGATGACTCTTAACAAGCAGTGTTTCACTGTGTGTGCATGAGAGTTGTGTGTCTGTGAGCCTGCTCTCCATTTTGGATGTTTTTAACTGTCAGCCATACATCCAGGTTGGCCAACCTTAAAGGGCGTCAATTGCACGAACCCCGGTTAATCGCTGCTTGCAGCTATATTTATTATTATTATTATTATTATTCTGCCTTAAAACGAATCGTGCAGCCCAAACCGTAAGGGCTAGAGAGCTGAAACTTGGTCAGAAGGTAGTAGTCTTGCTCGCTACTCAGATACAAAGAATCGGCCAAATCGGCCAAACGGGGGCGCTACAGCGCAAAAACCTAAAATTTCAGACATTTTTGGCCCACAGTCGTAAACCGTGTGTCGTAGACTCAAAAACTTTACATCGTTGCAATCCTTGGGTTAGCCCGAACAAAAGTGGAGTCCGAAATTTTTGAGCTGCGACGCTTCCTTCTTGCCCTAAAATTGACCTATATCCCAGACCTACTTTTGCGAACTAGTCCTAGGTTTTTCGCCTGATCGGAACCAAACTAGTGCAGAAATATTCTGTGGACACTGAATATCAATAATTATCAAAAAAAAGTTGCAATTTTGATTTTCGGGCGATACAGTACTCCAATTAGCGTCTATGCTAACGTTAGCCAAATGTTGTTGGAAGTATAGCTCTGGAACGGAATGAGCTATATTCACCAAACTCGGTACAAGTATGTACGAGCTCAATCTTTGGTCAAATAAAAAAAATTGCGAAGCTCTGCCACTTAGGGGCGCTATAAGACAGAAAAAACATATAAATGGTTATAACTAGGCAACCGTTGGTCCGATCGGCTTCAAAATTGGTATGCAGCATCTTGGTCCAAAGGGGCACAAGTGTATATGAGGACATTCACGTATCTCAAAAAACATGGCCGCCATTGGCCAAAACATTTCAAGCACCAATTAGACAAGGTTAACGGAGGTCGATCGGAACAAAACTCGGTGGGCATGTTCGACTCATGGCCCTAAAGGTCTGTAAGAATTTTGAAAGAAATCGGCCACAAGTTGGCGCTAACGAGATTTTTGGCTCTGTAATCACGTGGTGTTTTACATATCCACACATAATGCATATCATCTGATAGATCTCCTCATAATGAACAACTTTTCCTCTTGGACCAAAGCTGTCAATCAAATCGTTCATTAATTATTCAGAAATATGTCTAAAACCTACTTTTGCGAACTAGTCTCTGGTTTTTCACTCAATTTCGATCAAACCACTGCAGTAATAATCTCTGGACTCTCTAGATCAATAGTTATCGAAAAAATGTTGAATTTTGTCCTTTGGTTAGCCATAATTGGCTAATTTCAAAAAAGAGGTGTGGCCACACATACCCAACAGCCTATAAAACCTAAACGAAAACTTGAAACTTTACGAAAGTTGGTGAAAACATGTGTCACATGACTGTGAACAAGCAAGAAAAGTTTCATCAAGATCGGACCATAGGTGGCGCTATAACAGTCAGAAAAGCCATCAAAAACACAATATTTCAACTGTACATGAAATTAACTGTAAAAAAAACATCTTAGATATTCACAAATACATAAGTCATTCATATCACATGATAGATCTCATCATTCTGAACAACTTTGTCTCTAGGATCATTTCTGTCAATCAAACTGTTATTTAATTATTTGCAATTAGGTTTAAAACCTACTTTGGTGAACTAGTCGTAGGTTTTTCACCCAATCGCAACCAAACTACTGCCGAAATGTTCTCTGTCTAGGGCT
This sequence comes from Barbus barbus, assembly GCF_936440315.1. Lineage (NCBI taxonomy): Eukaryota > Metazoa > Chordata > Actinopteri > Cypriniformes > Cyprinidae > Barbus > Barbus barbus. The sequence goes on from NC_136737.1 coordinate 14,257,537, forward strand.
TATTAATAATTATCAAAAAAATCTTTGAAACGTCCACTCATTTTTGTAATGGGGCCCAAAAACATTTAAAAGTCGAGGACCTATTTTACGAAAAATGCTATAACTCAAAACCCAACAGCCTATAAAACTTAAACAAAAACTTGAAACTTTACGAAAGTAGGTGAAAACATGTGACACATGACCGTTAACAAGCATGAAAAGTTTCATGGAGATCGGACCATAGGTGGTGCTTTAACAGTGAAAAGGGGCTTCTGAAACAGCATTTCTAAGGGAAATGACCTCAAATTGCAATAAAATATTAATAACATTCACTTATACACTAGATCTTCATATCATCTGATAGATCTCCTCATTCTGAACAACTTTGCCTCTTGGACTAATGCTGTCAATCAAATCGTTCATTAATTATTTACAAATGTGTTAAAAACCTACTTTTGCTAACTTGTCTCTGTTTTTTTGCTCAATCTCGATCAAACCACAGCAGTGATGTTCTCTGGAGTCTCTAGATCAATAATTATCACAAAATTTATAAGTTAAGAGAGACTGGGCCAAAAATAACACTATAATAGTTATAAAGCTTAAAAACACAGTGTTGTATGAAAAATTGGCTTTTATAACCACTAGATGGCAGCGGAAGACCACTAATGGCCTTATTAAGCTGTAAAACAGCACTGTTCTATGGCTACTGAAGAATTCATGATAAAACATTATAAAATCACTGTTATAACATTTTAAACCTCATTGAGTCAAAGTTTACCATTTTGTTCATACAGACATATCAGTTTTTATAATTTTGCCAGATTATGATTACAGTGAAACCTGAAAATGAGATCTAAACTCTTAAAAAGTGAATAAGTGCAATAGGCTTTGTTACCTATCACTTATTTCAAATATCTGCATCTGCAACAAAATGTGTGTGCATGTATGTCCGTGTATGAGTGTTTCTGTGTGTGTGTGTATACAAGTGTGTTTGTGTGTGTGTGTGTGTGTGTGTGTGTGTTTGTGTGTGTGTGTGTGTGTGTGTGTATGTGTGTGTAAGCAGGCTTTATGATTGTTATTGTCATGGTTTGACCATTTAATTTCTATGTGTGTGTGCATGTGTGTTTTTGTGTGTATGTAAATATGCTTATAGAGTATTAATAGGCTAGTTTAATAATTTTGAGATTGATATTATTTTGAAAAACATGCTTTTGTCAACTAGCTTTCAGTTTTTAACTCAAAATCAATCAAATCATTTCAGTACTGTTCTCTAGACTCTCTAGGTCAATAATTATCAAAACATTTTGATAATTTAAGAGAGACTGGGCCAAAAATAACACTATAATAGTTATAAAGCTTAAAAACACAGTGTTGTATGAGAAATTGGCTTTTATAACCACTAGATGGCAGCGTAAGACCACTAATGGGCTTATTAAACTCTTAAACAGTACTGTTTATATCTTGCTTATGGAGATGTTATAAAATCACTGTTATAACATTTTAAACCTCATTGAGTCAAAGTTTACCATTTTGTTCATACAGACATATCAGTTTTTATAATTTTGCCAGATTATGATTACAGTGGAACCTGAAAATGACATCTAAACTCTTAAAAAGCGAATAGGTGCAATAATCTTTGTTACCTATCACTTATTTCAAATATCTGCAACAAAATGTGTGTGCATGTATGTCCGTGTATGAGTGTTTCTGTGTGTGTTTGTATGTGTGAGTGTGTGTGTAAGCAGGCTTAATAATTATTACTGTGACCGTTTGACCATTTCATTTAAATGTGTGTGTGTGAATATGTTCATAGAGTATTAATAGGCCAGTTTAATCATTTAATTTCACTGTGTGTGCATGAGTGTTGTGTGTCTGTGAGCCTGCTCTCCATTCTGGATGTTTTTAACTGTCAGCCATACATCCAGGTTGGCCAACCTTAAAGGGCGTCAATTTCACGAACCCCGGTTAATCGCTGCTTGCAGCTATATTTAGGGGTTCGTGCACGTAGTGCAGAAACCCTATTGTATTTGTTAAGATTTTTATTATTATTATTATTATTATTATTATTATTATTCTGCCTTAAAACGAATCGTGCAGCCCAAACCGTAAGGGCTAGAGAGCTGAAACTTGGTCAGAAGGTAGTAGTCTTGCTCGCTACTCAGATACAAAGAATCGGCCAAATCGGCCAAACGGGGGCGCTACAGCGCAAAAACCTAAAATTTCAGACATTTTTGGCCCACAGTCGTAAACCGTGTGTCGTAGACTCAAAAACTTTACATCGTTGCAATCCTTGGGTTAGCCCGAACAAAAGTGGAGTCCGAAATTTTTGAGCTGCGACGCTTCCTTCTTGCCCTAAAATTGACCTATATCCCAGACCTACTTTTGCGAACTAGTCCTAGGTTTTTCGCCCGATCGGAACCAAACCAGTGCAGAAATATTCTGTGGACACTGAATATCAATAATTATCAAAAAAAAGTTGCAATTTTGATTTTCGGGCGATACAGTACTCCAATTAGCGTCTATGCTAACGTTAGCCAAATGTTGTTGGAAGTATAGCTCTGGAACGGAATGAGCTATATTCACCAAACTCGGTACAAGTATGTACGAGCTCAATCTTTGGTCAAATAAAAAAAATTGCGAAGCTCTGCCACTTAGGGGCGCTATAAGACAGAAAAAACATATAAATGGTTATAACTAGGCAACCGTTGGTCCGATCGGCTTCAAAATTGGTATGCAGCATCTTGGTCCAAAGGGGCACAAGTGTATATGAGGACATTCACGTATCTCAAAAAACATGGCCGCCATTGGCCAAAACATTTCAAGCACCAATTAGACAAGGTTAACGGAGGTCGATCGGAACAAAACTCGGTGGGCATGTTCGACTCATGGCCCTAAAGGTCTGTAAGAATTTTGAAAGAAATCGGCCACAAGTTGGCGCTAACGAGATTTTTGGCTCTGTAATCACGTGGTGTTTTACATATCCACACATAATGCATATCATCTGATAGATCTCCTCATAATGAACAACTTTTCCTCTTGGACCAAAGCTGTCAATCAAATCGTTCATTAATTATTCAGAAATATGTCTAAAACCTACTTTTGCGAACTAGTCTCTGGTTTTTCACTCAATTTCGATCAAACCACTGCAGTAATAATCTCTGGACTCTCTAGATCAATAGTTATCGAAAAAATGTTGAATTTTGTCCTTTGGTTAGCCATAATTGGCTAATTTCAAAAAAGAGGTGTGGCCACACATACCCAACAGCCTATAAAACCTAAACGAAAACTTGAAACTTTACGAAAGTTGGTGAAAACATGTGTCACATGACTGTGAACAAGCAAGAAAAGTTTCATCAAGATCGGACCATAGGTGGCGCTATAACAGTCAGAAAAGCCATCAAAAACACAATATTTCAACTGTACATGAAATTAACTGTAAAAAAAACATCTTAGATATTCACAAATACATAAGTCATTCATATCACATGATAGATCTCATCATTCTGAACAACTTTGTCTCTAGGAGCATTTCTGTCAATCAAACCGTTATTTAACTATTCGCAATTAGGTTTAAAACCTACTTTGGTGAACTAGTCGTAGGTTTTTCACCCAATCGCAACCAATCTACTGCCGAAATGTTCTCTGTCTAGGGCTTATTAATAATTATCAAAAAAATCTTTGAAACATCCACTCACTTTTGTAATGGGGCCCAAAAACGTTTAAAAGTCGAGGGCCTATTTTACGAAAAATCCTATAACTCGTGAACGAAATGAGATATCTTCACCAAACTTGGTACATATATATAGCAGTAGGAACTTTGGTCAAACAACAAAAAATACCACGGATCTGCCACTTGGTGGCGCTATAAGATCGAAAAAACTGTAACTGGGTAAGCGTTAGTCCGATCGACTTGAAACTTGGTATGCTGTGTCTTTGTCCGACGTGGCTGAAAAATCTATGAGGACATTCGCGTATCTAAAAAAACATGGCCGCCATCGGCCATTAAAATTTGAGCACTTATTAGACAAGGTTAACGGAGGTCGATCGGAATGAAACTCGGTGGGCATGTTTGACTCATGACTCCAAAGGTCTGTAAGAATTTTGAAAGAAATCGGCCACAAGTTAGCGCTAACGAGATTTTTGGCCTAGTGATCACGTGGTGTTTTACATATCCACAAATAATGCATATCATATGATAGATCTCCTCATTCTGAACAACTTTGCCTCTTGGACCAAAGATGTCAATCAAATCGTTCATTAATTATTCAGAAATATGTCTAAAACCTACTTTTGCGAACTAGTCTCTGGTTTTTTGGTCAATCTCGATCAAACCACTGCTGTAATAATCTCTGGACTCTCTAGATCAATAGTTATCGAAAACATGTTGAATTTTGTCCTTTGGTTAGCTATAATTGGCTCATTTAAAAAAGGACACGTGGCCACAAAAACCCAACAGCCTATAAAATGTAAACAAAAACTTTAAACTTTACGAATGTTGGTGAAAACATGTGACACATGACCGTTAACAAGCATGAAAAGTTTCATGGAGATCGGACCATAGGTGGTGCTTTAACAGTGAAAAGGGGCTTCTGAAACAGTATTTCTAAGGGAAATGACCTCAAATTGCAATAAAATATTAATAACATTCACTTATACACTACATCTTCATATCATCTGATAGATCCCCTCATTCTGAACAACTTTGCCTCTTGGACTAATGCTGTCAATCAAATCGTTCATTAATTATTTACAAATGTGTTAGAAACCTACTTTTGCTAACTTGTCTCTGTTTTTTTGCTCAATCTCGATCAAACCACAGCAGTGATGTTCTCTGGAGTCTCTGGATCAATAATTATCAAAAAATGTTTATAATTTAAGAGAGACTGGGCCAAAAATAACACTATAATAGTTATAAAGCTTAAAAACACAGTGTTGTATGAGAAATTGGCATTTATAACCACTAGATGGCAGCGGAAGACCACTAATGGCCTTATTAAGCTGTAAAACAGCACTGTTCTATGGCTACTGAAGGATTCAAGTTAAAACATTATAAAATCACTGTTATAACATTTTAAACCTCATTGAGTCAAAGTTTACCATTTTGTTCATACAGACATATCAGCTTTTATAATTTTGCCAGATTATGATTACAGTGAAACCTAAAAATGACATCTAAACTCTTAAAAACTGAATAAGTGCAATAGGCTTTGTTACCTATCACTTATTTCAAATATCTGCATCTGCAACAAAATGTGTGTGCATGTATGTCTGTGTATGAGTGTTTCTGTGTGTGTGTGTGTATACAAGTGTTTTTCTGTGTGTGTGTGTGTGTGTGTGTATACAAGTGTGTTTGTGTGTGTGTGTGTGTGTATATGTGTGTGTGTGTGTGTGTGTGTGTGTGTATACAAGTGTGTTTGTGTGTGTGTGTGTGTGTGTGTGTATACAAGTGTGTTTGTGTGTGTGTGTGTGTGTGTATACAAGTGTGTTTGTGTGTGTGTGTGTGTGTGTGTGTTTGTGTATGTGTGTGTATACAAGTGTGTTTGTGTGTGTGTGTGTGTGTGTATACAAGTGTGTTTGTGTGTGTGTGTGTATACAAGTGTTTTTCTGTGTGTGTGTGTATACAAGTGTGTTTGTGTGTTTGTGTGTGTGTGTGTGTGTGTGTGTGTATGTGTGTAAGCAGGCTTTATGATTGTTATTGTGATGGTTTGACCATTTCTATGTGTGTGTGCATGTGTGTTTTTGTGTGTATGTAAATATGCTTATAGAGTATTAATAGGCTAGTTTAATAATTTTGAGATTGATATTATTTTGAAAAACATGCTTTTGTCAACTAGCTTTCAGTTTTTAACTCAAAATCAATCAAATCATTGCAGTGCTGTTCTTTAGACTCTCTAGGTCAATAATTATAAAAAAAATGTGATAATTTAACAGAGACTGGGCAAAAAATAACACTATTACAGTTAAAAAGCTCAAAAACACAGTGTTGTATGAGAAATAGGCATTTATAACCACTAGATGGCAGCGTAAGACCACTAATGGGCTTATTAAACTCTTAAACAGTACTGTTCATAAGTTGCTTATGGAGATGCTATAAAATCACTGTTATAACATTTTAAACCTCATTGAGTCAAAGTTTACCATTTTGTTCATACAGACATATCAGTTTTTATAATTTTGCCAGATTATGATTACAGTGGAACCTGAAAATGACATCTAAACTCTTAAAAAGCGAATAGGTGCAATAGGCTTTGTTACCTATCACTTATTTCAAATATCTGCAACAAAATGTGTGTGCATGTATGTCCGTGTATGAGTGTTTCTGTGTGTGTTTGTATGTGTGAGTGTGTGTGTAAGCAGGCTTAATAATTATTACTGTGACCGTTTGACCATTTCATTTAAATGTGTGTGTGTGTGTGTGTGTGTGAATATGTTCATAGAGTATTAATAGGCCAGTTTAATCATTTAATTTCACTGTGTGTGCATGAGTGTTGTGTGTCTGTGAGCCTGCTCTCCATTCTGGATGTTTTTAACTGTCAGCCATACATCCAGGTTGACCAAGACCACCTTAAAGGGTGTCAATTTCACGAACCCCGGTTAATCGCTGCTTGCAGCTATATTTATTATTATTATTATTATTATTATTATTATTATTCTGCCTTAAAACGAATCGTGCAGCCCAAACCGTAAGGGCTAGAGAGCTGAAACTTGGTCAGAAGGTAGTAGTCTTGCTCGCTACTCAGATACAAAGAATCGGCCAAATCGGCCAAACGGGGGCGCTACAGCGCAAAAACCTAAAATTTCAGACATTTTTGGCCCACAGTCGTAAACCGTGTGTCGTAGACTCAAAAACTTTACATCGTTGCAATCCTTGGGTTAGCCCGAACAAAAGTGGAGTCCGAAATTTTTGAGCTACGACGCTTCCTTCTTGCCCTAAAATTGACCTATATCCCAGACCTACTTTTGCGAACTAGTCCTAGGTTTTTCGCCCGATCGGAACCAAACCAGTGCAGAAATATTCTGTGGACACTGAATATCAATAATTATCAAAAAAAAGTTGAAATTTTGATTTTCGGGCGATACAGTACTCCAATTAGCGTCTATGCTAACGTTAGCCAAATGTTGTTGGAAGTATAGCTCTGGAACGGAATGAGCTATATTCACCAAACTCGGTACAAGTATGTACGAGCTCAATCTTTGGTCAAATAAAAAAAATTGCGAAGCTCTGCCACTTAGGGGCGCTATAAGACAGAAAAAACATATAAATGGTTATAACTAGGCAACCGTTGGTCCGATCGGCTTCAAAATTGGTATGCAGCATCTTGGTCCAAAGGGGCACAAGTGTATATGAGGACATTCACGTATCTCAAAAAACATGGCCGCCATTGGCCAAAACATTTCAAGCACCAATTAGACAAGGTTAACGGAGGTCGATCGGAACAAAACTCGGTGGGCATGTTCGACTCATGGCCCTAAAGGTCTGTAAGAATTTAGAAAGAAATCGGCCACAAGTTGGCGCTAACGAGATTTTTGGCTCTGTAATCACGTGGTGTTTTACATATCCACACATAATGCATATCATCTGATAGATCTCCTCATAATGAACAACATTTCCTCTTGGACCAAAGCTGTCAATCAAATCGTTCATTAAGTATTCAGAAATATGTCTAAAACCTACTTTTGCGAACTAGTCTCTGGTTTTTCACTCAATTTCGATCAAACCACTGCAGTAATAATCTCTGGACTCTCTAGATCAATAATTATCGAAAAAATGTTGAATTTTGTCCTTTGGTTAGCCATAATTGGCTCATTTCAAAAAGGAGGCGTGGCCACACATACCCAACAGCCTATAAAACCTAAACGAAAACTTGAAACTTTACGAAAGTTGGTGAAAACATGTGTCACATGACTGTGAACAAGCAAGAAAAGTTTCATCAAGATCGGACCATAGGTGGCGCTATAACAGTCAGAAAAGCTATCAAAAACACAATATTTCAACTGTACATGAAATTAACTGTAAAAAAAACATCTTAGATATTCACAAATACATAAGTCATTCATATCACATGATAGATCTCATCATTCTGAACAACTTTGTCTCTAGGATCATTTCTGTCAATCAAACCGTTATTTAACTATTCGCAATTAGGTTCAAAACCTACTTTGGTGAACTAGTCGTAGGTTTTTCACCCAATCGCAACCAATCTACTGCCGAAATGTTCTCTGTCTAGGGCTTATTAATAATTATCAAAAAAATCTTTGAAACATCCACTCACTTTTGTAATGGGGCCCAAAAACGTTTAAAAGTCGAGGACCTATTTTACGAAAAATCCTATAACTCGTGAACGAAATGAGATATCTTCACCAAACTTGGTACATATATATAGCAATAGGAACTTTGGTCAAACAACAAGAAATACCACTGATCTGCCACTTGGTGGCGCTATAAGATCGAAAAAACTGTAAATGGGTAACCGTTAGTCCGATCGACTTGAAACTTGGTATGCTGTGTCTTTGTCCGACGTGGCTGAAAAATCTATGAGGACATTCGCGTATCTAAAAAAACATGGCCGCCATCGGCCATTAAAATTTGAGCACTTATTAGACAAGGTTAACGGAGGTCGATCGGAATGAAACTCGGTGGCCATGTTTGACTCAAGGCCCCAAAGGTCTGTAAGAATTTTGAAAGAAATCGGCCACAAGTTGGCGCTAACGAGATTTTTGGCCTAGTGATCACGTGGTGTTTTACATATCCACAAATAATGCATATCATATGATAGATCTCCTCATTCTGAACAACTTTGCCTCTTGGACCAAAGATGTCAATCAAATCGTTCATTAATTATTCAGAAATATGTCTAAAACCTACTTTTGCGAACTAGTCTCTGGTTTTTTGGTCAATCTCAAACAAACAACTGCAGTAATAATCTCTGGACTCTCTAGATCAATAGTTATCGAAAAAATTTTGAATTTTGTCCTTTGGTTAGCTATAATTGGCTCATTTAAAAAAGGACACGTGGCCACAAAAACCCAACAGCCTATAAAATGTAAACAAAAACTTGAAACTTTACGAATGTTGGTGAAAACATGTGACACATGACCGTTAACAAGCATGAAAAGTTTCATGGAGATCGGACCATAGGTGGTGCTTTAACAGTGAAAAAGGGCTTCTGAAACAGTATTTCTAAGGGAAATGACCTCAAATTGCAATAAAATATTAATAACATTCACTTATACACTACATCTTCATATCATCTGATAGATCCCCTCATTCTGAACAACTTTGCCTCTTGGACTAATGCTGTCAATCAAATCGTTCATTAATTATTTACAAATGTGTTACAAACCTACTTTTGCTAACTTGTCTCTGTTTTTTTTGCTCAATCTCGATCAAACCACAGCAGTGATGTTCTCTGGAGTCTCTGGATCAATAATTATCAAAAAATTTTTATAATTTAAGAGAGACTGGGCCAAAAATAACACTATAATAGTTATAAAGCTTAAAAACACAGTGTTGTATGAGAAATTGGCATTTATAACCACTAGATGGCAGCGGAAGACCACTAATGGCCTTATTAAGCTGTAAAACAGCACTGTTCTATGGCTACTGAAGGATTCAAGTTAAAACATTATAAAATCACTGTTATAACATTTTAAACCTCATTGAGTCAAAGTTTACCATTTTGTTCATACAGACATATCAGCTTTTATAATTTTGCCAGATTATGATTACAGTGAAACCTAAAAATGACATCTAAACTCTTAAAAACTGAATAAGTGCAATAGGCTTTGTTACCTATCACTTATTTGAAATATCTGCATCTGCAACAAAATGTGTGTGCTTGTATGTCTGTGTATGAGTGTTTCTGTGTGTGTGTGTGTGTGTGTGTATACAAGTGTTTTTCTGTGTGTGTGTGTGTGTATACAAGTGTGTTTGTGTGTAAGCAGGCTTTATGATTGTTATTGTGATGGTTTGACCATTTCATTTCTATGTGTGTGTGCATGTGTGTTTTTGTGTGTATGTAAATATGCTTATAGAGTATTAATAGGCTAGTTTAATAATTTTGAGATTGATATTATTTTGAAAAACATGCTTTTGTCAACTAGCTTTCAGTTTTTAACTCAAAATCAATCAAATCATTGCAGTGCTGTTCTTTAGACTCTCTAGGTCAATAATTATCAAAAAAATGTGATAATTTAACAGAGACTGGGCAAAAAAATAACACTATTACAGTTAAAAAGCTCAAAAACACAGTGTTGTATGAGAAATAGGCATTTATAACCACTAGATGGCAGCGTAAGACCACTAATGGGCTTATTAAACTCTTAAACAGTACTGTTCATAAGTTGCTTATGGAGATGCTATAAAATCACTGTTATAACATTTTAAACCTCATTGAGTCAAAGTTTACCATTTTGTTCATACAGACATATCAGTTTTTATAATTTTGCCAGATTATGATTACAGTGGAACCTGAAAATGACATCTAAACTCTTAAAAAGCGAATAGGTGCAATAGGCTTTGTTACCTATCACTTATTTCAAATATCTGCAACAAAATGTGTGTGCATGTATGTCCGTGTATGAGTGTTTCTGTGTGTGTTTGTATGTGTGAGTGTGTGTGTAAGCAGGCTTAATAATTATTACTGTGACCGTTTGACCATTTCATTTAAATGTGTGTGTGTGTGTGTGTGTGAATATGTTCATAGAGTATTAATAGGCCAGTTTAATCATTTAATTTCACTGTGTGTGCATGAGTGTTGTGTGTCTGTGAGCCTGCTCTCCATTCTGGATGTTTTTAACTGTCAGCCGTACATCCAGGTTGACCAAGACCACCTTAAAGGGTGTCAATTTCACGAACCCCGGTTAATCGCTGCTTGCAGCTATATTTATTATTATTATTATTATTATTCCGCCTTAAAACGAATCGTGCAGCCCAAACCGTAAGGGCTAGAGAGCTGAAACTTGGTCAGAAGGTAGTAGTCTTGCTCGCTACTCAGATACAAAGAATCGGCCAAATCGGCCAAACGGGGGCGCTACAGCGCAAAAACCTAAAATTTCAGACATTTTTGGCCCACAGTCGTAAACCGTGTGTCGTAGACTCAAAAACTTTACATCGTTGCAATCCTTGGGTTAGCCCGAACAAAAGTGGAGTCCGAAATTTTTGAGCTACGACGCTTTCTTCTTGCCCTAAAATTGACCTATATCCCAGACCTACTTTTGCGAACTAGTCCTAGGTTTTTCGCCCGATCGGAACCAAACCAGTGCAGAAATATTCTGTGGACACTGAATATCAATAATTATCAAAAAAAAGTTGAAATTTTGATTTTCGGGCGATACAGTACTCCAATTAGCGTCTATGCTAACGTTAGCCAAATGTTGTTGGAAGTATAGCTCTGGAACGGAATGAGCTATATTCACCAAACTCGGTACAAGTATGTACGAGCTCAATCTTTGGTCAAATAAAAAAAATTACGAAGCTTTGCCACTTAGGGGCGCTATAACACAGAAAAAACATATAAATGGTTATAACTAGGCAATCGTTGGTCCGATCGACTTCAAAATTGGTATGCAGCGTCTTGGTCCAAAGGGGCACAAGTGTATATGAGGACATTCACGCATCTCAAAAAACATGGCCGCCATTGGCCAAAACAATTTAAGCACCAATTTGACAAGGTTAACGAAGGTCGATCGGAATGAAACTCGGTGGGCATGTTCGACTCATGGCCCTAAAGGTCTGTAAGAATTTTGAAAGAAATCGGCCACAAGTTGGCGCTAACGAGATTTTTGGCCTAGTGATCACGTGGTGTTTTACATATCCACACATAATGCATATCATCTGATAGATCTCCTCATAATGAACAACTTTTCCTCTTGGATCAAAGATGTCAATCAAATCGTTCATTAATTATTCAGAAATATGTCTAAAACCTACTTTTGCGAACTAGTCTCTGGTTTTTCACTCAATTTCGATCAAACCAATGCAGTAATAATCTCTGGACTCTCTAGATCAATAATTATTGAAAACATGTTGAATTTTGTCCTTTGGTTAGCCATAATTGGCTAATTTCAAAAAAGAGGCGTGGCCACACATACCCAACAGCCTATAAAACCTAAACGAAAACTTGAAACTTTACGAAAGTTGGTGAAAACATGTGTCACATGACTGTGAACAAGCAAGAAAAGTTTCATCAAAATCGGACCATAGGTGGCGCTATAACAGTCAGAAAAGCCATCAAAAATACAATATTTCAACTGTACATGAAATTAACTGTAAAAAAAACATCTTAGATATTCACAAATACATAAGTCATTCATATCACATGATAGACCTCATCATTCTGAACAACTTTCTCTCTAGGATCATTTCTGTCAATCAAACCGTTATTTAACTATTCGCAATTAGGTTTAAAACCTACTTTGGTGAACTAGTCGTAGGTTTTTCACCCAATCGCAACCAAACTACTGCCGAAATGTTCTCTGTCCAGGGCTTATTAATAATTATCAAAAAAATCTTTGAAATGTCCACTCATTTTTGTAATGGGGCCCAAAAACGTTTAAAAGTCGAGGACCTATTTTACGAAAAATGCTATAACTCGTGCACGAAATGAGATATCTTCACCAAACTTGGTATATATATATAGCAATAGGAACTTTGGTCAAAAAACAAAAAATACCACTGATCTGCCACTTGGTGGCGCTATAAGATCGAAAAAACTGTAACTGGGTAACCGTTAGTCCGATCGACTTGAAACTTGGTACGCAGTGTCTTTGTCCGACGTGGCTGAAATATCTATGAGGACATTCGCGTATCTCAAAAAAACATGGCCGTCAACGGCCATTAAAATTTGAGCACTTATTAGACAAGGTTAACGGAGGTCGATCGGAATGAAACTCGGTGGGCATGTTCGACTCATGGCCCTAAAGGTCTGTAAGAATTTTGAAAGAAATCGGCCACAAGTTGGCGCTAACGACATTTTTGGCCTAGTGATCACGTGGTGTTTTACATATCCACACATAATGCATATCATATGATAGAGCTCCTCATTCTGAACAACTTTTCCTCTTGGACCAAAGATGTCAATCAAATCGTTCATTAATTATTCAGAAATATGTCTAAAACCTACTTTTGCGAACTAGTCTCTGGTTTTTTGGTCAATCTCGATCAAACCACTGCAGTAATAATCTCTGGACTCTCTAGATCAATAGTTATCGAAAAAATGTTGAATTTTGTCCTTTGGTTAGCTATAATTGGCTCATTTAAAAAAGGACACGTGGCCACAAAAACCCAACAGCCTATAAAACGTAAACAAAAACTTGAAACTTTACGAAAGTTGGTGAAAACATGTGACACATGACCGTTAACAAGCATGAAAAGTTTCATGGAGATCGGACCATAGGTGGTGCTTTAACAGTGAAAAGGGGCTTCTGAAACAGTATTTCTAAGGGAAATGACCTCAAATTGCAATAAAATATTAATAACATTCACTTATACACTACATCTTCATATCATCTGATAGATCTCCTCATTCTGAACAACTTTGCCTCTTGGACTAATGCTGTCAATCAAATCGTTCATTAATTATTTACAAATGTGTTAAAAACATACTTTTGCTAACTTGTCTCTGTTTTTTTGCTCAATCTCGATCCAACCACAGCAGTGATATTCTCTGGAGTCTCTAGATCAATAATTATCAAAAAATGTTTATAATTTAAGAGAGACTGGGCCAAAAATAACACTATTATAGTTATAAAGCTTAAAAACACAGTGTTGTATGAAAAATTGGCATTTATAGCCACTAGATGGCAGCGGAAGACCACCAATGGGCTTATTAAGCTGTAAAACAGTACTGTTCAATGGTTACTGAAGGATTCAAGATAAAACATTATAAAATCACTGTTATAACATTTTAAACCTCATTGAGTCAAAGTTTGCCATTTTGTTCATACAGACATATCAGTTTTTATAATTTTGCCAGATTATGATTACAGTGAAACCTGAAAATTACATCTAAACTCTTAAAAAGTGAATATGTGCAATAATCTTTCTTACCTATCACTCATTTTAAATATCAAACAACTGTGCTTGTGTTTGTGTGTTAGCAGGCTTAATGATTATTACTGTGATAGTCTGACCATTTCATTTATGTGTGTGTGCATGTGTGTTTCTGTGTGTGTGTGAATATGCTTATAGAGCATTAATAGGCCAGTTTAATCATTTAATTTCAGTGTGTGTGCATGAGTGTTGTGTGTCTGTGAGCCTGCTCTCCATTTTGGATGTTTTTAACTGTCAGCCATACATCCAGGTTGGCCAACCTTAAAGGGTGTCAATTTCACGAACCCCGGTTAATCGCTGCTTGCAGCTATATTATAATTTGTGTTTAAAGCGTGATAAGAATGTTTACTAAACATTGCTAACGGAAATGCGGCATGGGATTTGATTTGTGACTTTCCGAGTTCAAGGCAGATCAATTAAAATTTAAAGTATTTGTCTGTATTAATCATAATTAAGGTTTATTTGTGAATGTTTGCTCTGTTTAATGTTTTATAGTGTTTAAGTACTGTTATTGAACAATTTAGCTTGTTTCGAGCACATAAATTACAAAATGCCTACATCAACATGCTAAATGGCTAATGTACAACCTTAGCACTTTGTTTTGTTATATTATCATTGACATTTTGTTAATATTAAGAAAAATAATTTTAAATTGTGCATACTTTTTGTGTTTACCAATGTTAAGTATGAACTTCCTATTAAATATTCAAGGCCACATTAGCTTTTTGGCTCAGTGTTGTTCAGTACAGTAAATTAGTGTGGTAATGACTAATGTAAATAACAGGTGGAGCTGGGCTACGCATAGCTGTCATGTCTATTCGTCTCTGTTTTTCCATGTTTCACAGTTATACTGCTGCTTCAGCGTTTCAGAAGGTGTTCTGGGAGGGAAACTTTCACTCCACCTGTCCACACACACATTAACACGCTTGTATCTGTACATGGCTTATGATTAGGCCCTTGAGCAAGCATAATTGTGGGCCACTGAGATTGAGAAAGCTAGGGGTTCTGGGAATACAGTATGTGTGTGTGAGAGTGTGTGGGGGTGTACATGAGGGGTTTCCTCAGCAGATTTGTTTACTGGTAATTAATTCACCTGATTGATACAACAGCTGTTGACGCCATGGGAGGGAAAGCGAGGGAGCGACAGAGAGAGAGACCCCTCGTCATAGTGGCTTCCCTATGTTACATAGTGTAGATTGCTGTCCCAACGCCCCATTGATTAAAAGGCACATCTGTCAGCCAGCACAGCAGATTATGGCTGCCAGTCCTCACTGGCTAATCTTTATGGAGTCAACTTCACTGACAGAGTTATTGGAAATGGGGGATGTTGGGAGAAAGAGCGGAGGTGGCAGCGAGTGTATTGAAATGCAGAAGAACGCTGGTTAAACACATTAATAGCTATGTCACAGTAATGAAATATCAGTCAAATCAAAATCAGTACTATTCAATCAAATCAATGTACTGATATACTGAGATTAAAGGGATATTTCACCCAAAAATGAAAATTGCCTCATGATTTACTCACCCTCAGGCCATCCTAGGTGTATATGACTTTCTTTTTTCAGACAAATACAATCGGAGTTATATTAAAAATGTCCTGGCTTTTCCAAGCTTTATAATGGCAGCGAATGGGTGTTGAGATTTTGAAGTCCAAAAAGGTGTATCTATCCATAATAAAAAGTGCTCCACATGGCTCTGGGTGGATGT
Organism: Barbus barbus; assembly: GCF_936440315.1. Lineage (NCBI taxonomy): Eukaryota > Metazoa > Chordata > Actinopteri > Cypriniformes > Cyprinidae > Barbus > Barbus barbus. The sequence continues at coordinate 14,273,276 of NC_136737.1, forward strand.
CGCATGCGCATTCATGAGAGAGTGACGGTTGATGCAGGTGTAGCGTAAGCTCTGGTGAGAATATACTAGTCTCATGAGAACCAAGTTTTGTTTACAGCAAAGGAAAACTAGTCTCCTCTTGGCTTATATCGAAATTCTCCAACATTTTTCTTTACAAATCCTTGTTTTGTGCTTCTAATTCATAACTGGTATTTTGTTATAGTTGTTGCCAACCTAACTAGTGATAGCAATGAATATTGTTCATATGTTAAGTCAAGATAAATTTCATGCTTACAGATCTATAATTTCCATTCCACTGTGTCACTCGTTGCCAGTGACTTGTTACCAGAGTACATGTGCTTGTGTTTGTCGGCTGGTGATCTGGGTTACCCTGCTCGTCTTTTGTGGGCAAAAAAAAAAAATCTTTTCAACGCAATTGCGTATTACGTGACATCATGAACGCGCATCACAGAACAGAGCAAGGCGAGCATTTGTGCTTATAAAACTTAAACTTTTTTATTTATTTTTGAAATGACCGATCGTTTCGCTAGATAAGACCCTTATTCATCGTCTGGTATCGTTTAAAGCCCTTTGAAGCTGCACTGAAACTGTCATTTGGACCTTGAACCGTTTGGGTCCCATTGATGTCCATTATATGGAGAAATGTTTTCATCAAAAACCTTAATTTCTTTTCGACTGAAGAAAGAAAGACATGGACATCTTGGATGACATGGGGGTGAGTAAATTATCAGCAAAAGTTTTTTTTAAAAGTGAACTAATCCTTTAATGGTCAAAACCTTTACATCATACATGTATGGAAAGATCCATACGTGTATGATGTTTTTGCTTTAAGGGAAGTGGGCAGCACAAACATGCAAAGCATGGTGTGAGAAAGGTTAACAGGAACTGGAATGTGTCTGAATGTGTCTGTATGTGGTCGAGACGGAGAGAGAGATAGCAGTAGCAAACAGCCAAGCCTATCAAAAGCCACAGGCTCCTTTTAAACTCTATGTTCATTCTCCTCTCTCAGTTTCTCTCGCGCTCCCTCTCTTTCACTCCCTGGCCGGGCAAGTGATTGACAGCCTGAGGGTTTTAATGGGCACTGGAGAGTGGGAGAGCCAAGGTCTGAGTTGTCATGGCAACAAGCCGATTGGGCCCTCTGCCGCTCTACCTGAGTGCAGAGGAGTCGCACTGCATGCGTATGTGTGTGTGTGTGTGTGTGTGAGCTACCAACGACTCCCGTTCCTGCTGATGGGCCGCTGGTCATTCTAGCCAGTGATTTCCTTTTAGCTCATCTCTTTGTTTTAAAGTATTCATCCGCCCGCCTTCTGCATTTTCACTTGTTCATATATGCTGTTTGAGCCATTGTGCTGGTTAAACCTACACCAGCCACTGTGTAAACAAAATCTCACCGGCCCGATATGTCACTCAGCCCCTCCCTCTCCTTAACCAAACACACTCACCAATCCCTCCACTGCATGCAAACACGGTGCCTGGCCGTACCTCACCTGTTATCTGCCCAGCGCCAGCCTCCGGCCACTTTTTCTTCCCTAGTTTATGAGAAAGTGCGTCCTTGTATATAGATTATATGCAAATCTGTGGAGTTTCTGTGTTGGTTGTTGCTGGCGCTTGTGATTTTTGCCATGTTTGCGACAGTGTCTTAAAGGGATAGTTCATCTAAAAAAATGAAAATTCTGTCACATACTTTTAGTTCCAAACCTATGTGACTATTGCATGGAAAAGAAATGCAGAAATGTAATTGTTCATGTTTGTTATATAGTGAAAGCATATTGTGAACAAAGCTCGAAGAAGCTTCATAAAAGTAGTCCATACAACTTAAGCTCTATATTCCAAGTTTACTGAATCTATATGATACTTTTGTGTAAGAGTCAGACAAAATTTAAGTCATTCACATCTAGGATGATACTATAACGAGAAAGTTTGAATAATCGTTCTAATTCTATGAGAATATGGAAGTCCACACCACAACTATAACAATAACGACATGAACACTGATGAACATTGAAAACATTGACAGCCAATCAGAATCCATTCAACTTTAAAGAGCTTGAACATATACCTAAAGCAGCAGACGACAAAACTGCAGTGCAGTTATAATAAACACAAGAATTGTCCATTGGTGTGGACGTTAATTAGGTTTATCTTTATAGTTGTCTTTATCGTTCTTGGTGTGAATGGGCCTGGAATTGGAACTGGAAGTCATGGAAAACATTTAAAATGCAACTATTTCTTGGTTTCTCAAACTTGGTGGGATGAAGCCCTAAAGGAATTTTAGTATGTGGACTCACAGATTGTATGTGGCTTTAGGATTCGATTTGCAGCTAGATATATGTTAGAGCAAAAGACAGAGGTAATTGTGTACCTATGCTTGTGTATGTTGGTGCATGGAACTGTGCCCTTTGCCCTCTCAGGGTCAGCGGTGATTGTCTGGGCTATTTAGGGTCAGCGGTACTGAGGCGATTTACCCTCCTCCACTCAGACGAGAGTGAGGTATCTGATTACAGGGTGGAGGAGGGGGGCTGAGTCGTGTGTAATCCCTGTCTACCCCTTCTTTACCGTCATGGGAAAGACACGGCTGAGTTTGGCTTTGTCTGGGGTGTGGGGGGGGTCCAGGCTTCAACCTAAAGAACTGCTCACATGTGTGACGAGAGATTCTACTTGTATGTTGTGTTATGGAATTGTTATTGGAAAAGTTTGAATTATTTAATGTACTCTATAATGCATACAAACTTGAAACGAATAGTTTGAAGGGTTAAAAGGTGGAATATGGTTAGGAATTTATTTTCTGACCAGACTTTGCGTGTTTCTCTGTTTCAGAGTGCGGCAGCAGCTCCCAGTCCTGTGATGGGCAACATGCCGCCCAACGATGGCATGCCAGGTGGACCCATGCCTCCCGGCTTCTTTCAAGTAAGGGCTGCTCTCTCCTCCCCCATCTTCCTGTTCAACCTCCTCCTTTAATCCTTTGCGTTAAGCTTTTACCATTTATCTGTCCCTCGCCCCAACCCCTCCTTTCACTAACCCCCTTTAGTTCTTCTAATCCCTGTCCAGATGTTTCTTTCCCGCTATATCTCCCTTTACGTATTTACATTTCCATTTTGCGTGTCTAAATTAGTAGATCAGTACAGTAGCAACTCACACTGGCACAAACAGAGAGTCGTGGCCTCTGATCTGAGATCAGTGTGAATGCCTCGACAGTTTAATCCCTAAGGCCAAAATGGGTAAAAACATGCTTGCTTGGTTGTAGCTCTTTGGCAACACATATCTAACAACATATTTGTGTATTTTAAATTCAGGTCTGGGATTTGGGGGAATGCTTAGGGGCATAGTTCCCAAAGTCAAGGCGCCTGTGGGAGTTCCTCTGCCATAGTGATCTTTATTGAGCTATTAAAAGTCAGACAAAAGCTATTCACCTTCCTAAAGAAACACACACTACCTTAGGAAGACAAATTCTGTTAGTCAAACATTATTTTTTATCATAACCCAACTTGTGTAGGCCACTTAATCTACCAATTATACAAATTCATTTCTGTTTTTAGTGCAAGTCATATGCAAATTGCATCTCTATATTCTATATTTGCTTCTAACTTCAAAGGGTTTTCTATTAAAGCATAAGATATGTTTGATCAGTCATCACGTACAGTAGATAGCAGGTCAGATCGAGCATCCCATGGAACATATATTCAAGATTCATTAGATTTAAAAAAAAAACTGATAGAGTAGATTTACTATCGACCATCAGATAAAGCTTCGAGTAGAATAGATAGAAGATAGAGGATCCAATAGAGTCAATAAAAGATTAGATCTGAGATAGAAGAGGCGATTGATAGTGATTTAAACATTTAGTAAAACTTCAGAAGGTATAGAGTAGATAAAAGATCAGATAGAGTGGCAGATAGAGCATCCAATAGAGTGTATGTATAACATAAGATTCAATACATAGAAAAAATGATAGTGTATTTAAAATCTTATCGGACATCAGGTAGATTAGATGGAAGATGGAACATGGAACATCTTCCATTAGATGGAACTCTGATAGAGTAGATAGATCAGAAGATCAGAGCACCTGATAGCGCAGCAGATCGAGGACCCAATGGAGTCAATGAGATATCTTGACAGAGATGAATATCAAATAGAGCATCCAAAAGGGTAGATCGAATGTCAGATTGAAGATAGAGTGGTAGATGTAGAGCATCTCATAGAGGGTATATGTAACCGATTAGATGAAACATCTGATAAAGCACCTGGCTAGAGCAGCAGATAGAGGATCCGATGGAGTCAATGAGATATCTTGACAGAGATGAATATCAGTAGGTTAGATAGAGTATCCAAAAGAGAAGATAGAATGCCAGATTGAAGATAGAGTGGCAGATAGAGCATCCTATAGTCTATATGTAACAAGATTTGTTAGATAGAAAATCTGATACCATGTATTTAACATCTTGTTTAACATCAGATAGATTAGATGGAGCATCTGATAAAGCACCTGATAGACCAGCAGATAGAGGGTCCAATGGAGTCGATGAGAAGGGAAGATCCAGTACAACAAATTGAACATTAGGTATTCTAGAGCATCCAATAGAGTAGATAGAGTGTCAGATAGAGCATCCTATCATTACGTACAACATCAGATAGAGTTGCTGAGAGAATAATGCTTTCAGAATGTTGCAGATTGTCAAGTAGAATAGCTGATAGAGCATCTCTTAAAGCAGCAGATGCTGAGATGAGCGTCAGGTAGAGTGTCACATGGGTTGGCAGATAGAACCCTGACATGGTCTTTGAGTTGAGGAGGAGAGTGTTAATGTTGTATGAGCCGTGTTCAGAGCAGGGAGCGATCTGACAGTTGCGTGAGTGACATTGCATTCTATAAATAGTGCCTGTGTGCATAAGAGCGAGAGAGAACTAAGAAAGGGAGGAAGAGGGAGGACTTTGTGCTCCACTGCAGTAATTCCCTCTTGGTAGCAGCCCAGGGCATGGCAGAAGAGAGGCATGGAGAGAGTGAAGACAATGAAAGATGAAGGAAGAGAGAGAAGGCAATGTGGCAACAATTGCAAAAAGACAGGCTCCTCCAGGCACACGTGCTTTCCTTGTACGCTCCCCGATTCCACGCGACCAGTGGCTGTGGTCTGGTGACATCAATTATATCTTGGCATATATCCTAGTGGCCAGTATATCACTCTTTCACACCTCTCAAGAGCTAACTACTACTCTCTCCCACTCGCATCGGCCACGACTGCTGGACACAGTTGTGCTAATAATTGGAGCTGCTCTTTTTGTAGCTGTTTTTAATAGAATTGTGGTTGGAACAGGTTGTGATCCATGCTGCTTCCACAATCAGAATCCTAACCTTTTTGTTTTGAAAGGGGGACATTTGTGCTTTGTCGCCTCCTTTGCATGTCTTTTGGTTTGTTGTTCATCTTTTATTTATCTAATTATTTCTTTATTGGTCATGAGTGCATCTCAGAAAAAATTGTGCACCAAGTTTTTTGCACCAAACCAATGTAGTCTGATTGTTATGAACCATTTATTTTTGATTCAGTCAAAAAGTCTCACAACATCTGACTAACTTGCGGAACTGCATGTTGTCCAGTCATGTCCAACAAAAATGGAAACAAAAACAAATCTGTAAGAAATAATGGTACTCCTGTAAGCAGTACGCTGTTGCAGTTGAAAAAGCATTTTGGTAGTGGAGCTATACAGCCAAAACGTGCGCCTGAGCCTCTGTTTGTGTTTCCTGTGCAGCTCCAGATGCAGCGGCCATAATTAACACATGCGACCACAGTAGCTGCCGTGTGATCTGCGCGGTCCTGCGCAACAGGGACGAAGGTGAAGAGGGCTAACTCCTCCTGTACACCTTCTCTCTAGACTCTCCTAATCTGTACCCCGCAGGCCCAGACTCCCGGCAACCTCCTGTAGAGCGACGGAGAGCGAAGCAAGAGAGTTTAGGGAGAGAATTTTTTTTATTTATTTTTTTTTTTTTTTATTTCCCCCATTGCATGGGTCGGCCTCGTCAATAATCTTCACGTTGAAACTCCACTGCACCAGCTCCTCTTGGGAGGACAGACTAGCAAGGGGGAGGCAGGGAGGGAGCGAAGTCAAGGAGCAAAAAAAGAGAAATAGTTTCAAGTTTAGCTGGAAACATCTGAAATGGATGGGTTTGTTTTGAGGGAAGAAGGTGGGAGAATTTCATCAGCCCTTCTCCCACAAAAACCTCTTGAAAACCAACAGAACACGGAGAAAAGTGAAAGACTGACAGACTCGAGAGAGAGAGAGAGTTCCATCAAGGTTAAAAGGACTGGAGGATCTTGTTCAGACTTGTTACGAGGTGCAGGAGTTTTGGGACATTGAAATAGGTCCAGCACTGTACAGCGTTGTAGTCCTGTTGATAGAAATGTCCCAACACTCAAGCAAATCAGTGTACTTTCGTGTTTTCTTTCTTCCTAAGTTGCAGCCTTACGGATGGTTTTGATCGAGTTTGGGTCATTTTCAGTTACTTCTGAGGTCAAAGTACCTCTTTTGTGCAGACAGGTTTACGAGATTTTCACATTATCGACAGCTACAGGTGTCTTTTGTCAAAATTTAGATCCCATTTGGTATGCCATCGTCACGGTTTGTGAAGGATTTCCTTACAGTTGTGCTTTTTGCATCGAAATCTAAATAATTAATTGATTGCATAATTTGGGGTGACTTTAAAGTCAAAGTACCTCTCTGGTGCGCATACGTTTATGAGGTTTCTTGACATTTTTGACAACCAGAGGTTCTTGATTGTTTGGTTCCTGTATGGTACGACACATTGCATTTATCGTCTCTGTTTGTGACAGATTCTGTCACAGCTGCACTTATTAGAATAATTACTTCCAAGACGTGTAAAAACCATTCTTCTGAAGCAGCACACCCTCGAAAACATGAATTGCACAATCCCGTACCGTTTGCCAAAGAAGTGGCCGTAATTTTTTTTCTGTAATGTACACAGAGACAACAATGAAATATGCATTGTGTTGCTGTTCCATGCTTTGTTTTGCTTGGTACTTTGTGTCCCGGCAGTCACTCGGCAAGTAGCTACACACTGCCCCCTTTTGGTCAGGAAGCGGCATTGCTTCCCTGAAACAGTTGGATTTGTGGTTGCTGCTGTCCTCTATACCACTGTCCCACTAGGAATACTATGTGCTGTTCTCTTTCTTGGTGGGAGGGGCTACTCTTGATGGGCTTGTAGTTCGGTGCCAAGCCGTTATCTCCTTAGCTGGGTAGAAAATTTTATTAATTGCTTCATTTAACAAACAGCCCCCCCACCCACCCACCCAAGACACACACACACACACACACACACACACACACACACACAATCCAACCAACACAGTTGTTCCTAAGTCACTCTCTACAGGGATGTGGTGCAGGAACAGGCGGCTCAGTATAGGCCATATGCCTATCCCACTTACCCATAATGGACTCCATTGAGAGACACGGAGGAGGCCTTGTGGTTGAGCTCCGTTATGGGGTTCAGCAGCTGCCCAGCCCTGTAGAAGATGCCCTTTGCTGGGGAATAAAGGGTAGATTTATTACCAATCTGGATTGTTATTAGAGACCATTAAAATCATCAGCTTTTTCTTAACCTATCTTTACCAGTGAGACTTTGTTGGTCAACCAACTTCAGCAAAGACCAATTTGAAGACATGTCTATAGGTTTCCAAAAGTAATATCTTAATTTTTCTCTTTCTTTCCTTTCTCAGGGCCCACCCGGGTCACAACCATCACCACACTCACAGCCCCCTCCACACAACCCCAACAACCCCATGATGGGGCCACACGGCCAGGTAAGACCCTTGTCCCCTATTCTCTTGTAATTCCTCACACATAATCTGTGGAATAGAGACACATTGGGAGCAGCTTTCCATTCACCCTTTCCATCTTCATACCTTCATTCTTCTTTTATTTCTTTCATTCATTCCCAAAATGGACCACTGTTGTTTCTGGAAGAAGTCTGCTTCTTGTGGTTGATTTTGTCTCATTTCTTCACTAGTTAGATCTAGTAGTGTGCAAAGTTTCAGACTTAAAAAAATCAACTAGTCGGTGAGTTTCCTAAATGACTAGTCGACTAACCCGTTTTAACTGGAACCCTTTATTTACATTTGACACATTTGGCAGATGCTTTTATCCAATGCAATCTATATTGCATTCAAGGTATACAGTTTATCAGTTAATGGGAATCAAACCTATGACCTTAGAGTTGCTACGGTAAATAGAATAATTATATAATTAGTATTGATATATTAATGATATAATTATCATTAGATTAGATTAGACTGTTTTAATACAGCAATAAAATATTCTAAGTAACATTTGCATTCGAGTTTATCAGTTTATAAATTCCCAGGGAATGAAACCCATGATTTTGGGGTTGCTTGACTCTACTATTTGAGCTATAAGGATTATTAAATCTAAATATAAAACAAATAAGTATATCATTTGAATACTTTAATTCATGAATAAAATTGAAAAAAAATCTAATCTAGTAAATTGTTGGACAACTGGTCGACTATCGTGACCCTTCCCTAGATAAAGCTCAAAGCAGTACATTACTTCATTCTGTGTTCGCTCTGAAAACACACACACACATGCGCACACACACATTCCTTGCTGACAGTGACGATGTTGCCAAATAATGCAGGCTGCGGCCCAGCCCATAAGGAGTGGAAGTTCATCTAGTCGGGACTCTGCAGACCTGGTCCCTCCCTACACCCTGCACTCAGTCCTTCATAGTCCATCAATATCCTATTAATAATGCAACACACACGAACACACAAACATGCTCTTGCGTTTACACATGCAAACATAAACACAAATACACAAACACATCCTTCCAAAAATACAAACTTGCTGCAACTTGGAGCAAACGTACGTAGACCGAGCTGGAAATGAGCTCAATCCTAAAGGTTGTTGGATCAAACCCTAAAAAAATTACTTACTACTCTGTGATTTATAATAAAGCTTTTTGAGCGATAGATAATTTTGTCGCTTGATTTGTTTTTATTCTGGTGTTGCTGCACTGGATGACCTCAACCACAGCGAAATCGCTGGTTAAAAATCCAGTGCCTCGTAACTCTTTATGAAACCTCAAATATGTTTTTATTTTGCCGTGATTGTGGCGTCGGGCAGTGCTTGTGCTTTGTGTGGATAGACAAATTACTTGTTGCTGTAACTTGTCGCTTCCCAGATAGTTAGGATGATGTCGGTATCTTTTTGTTTGTGCGTCACTTGTTGCTCTCCTGTCCAATCTCTTTCTATTTTAGTTCTCACTGTAAAGTCTTGTTTAAAATACCATATATTTTCTCTAAACAATCTGATAGCAGCAGGCTCACCATGTTTGTGTAGAGAGAACCGATGCTTTGAGTTTTTCCTCTTTAAGCTCAAGCAGATGCCTTTTATGTAATGTGATTTCGCCCCCTGCTGGTTACTATTGTACTGCGTATCTCAAATACTATATAAACTATTTAAACATTTCTTTTAGTTTCAGTAATAAATCCATAAAATTTTATGTTTGGAGTGTGAATAAGTTTTCGGACCATCAAATATAATCATCAGAGGTATAGGGCATATGATTTCTATGAAATAAAGCAAGACTTAAGATATACAGCAGCATACAGTATGTTAAAGTAGTACTGTTCTGCTAATGAGAGGTTAGCAACGATGTCTTTTGATTGGCAGCTCCTATGCTCTCTCCCCATAGCCTTTCATGTCTCCACGGTACCCAGGTGGACCTCGCCCATCACTCCGCATGCCAAATCAGGTACTGACCTACCAACAACCTTTCATTTTTGCAGTTTTCTATTTCTGTTTTCTCTTCTTTGGCTCTTGTTTCATGCACTTTTTTTTTTTTTTTGGTTTCAGCCTCCCGTTGGAGTCCCAGGGTCACAGCCACTCCTGCCAAACAGTTTGGACCCCACCAGACCGCAAGGTACCGCACTGCACCATAGTTTTACAACCAGCTGTGTTTGGGGAAATTTGCTATGGAAGACCTCCAATCACTCAGGCATTTGTAAAATGATTGTGCTATATCTCCCCTGTTAGGACATCCAAACATGGGCGGCCCGATGAGAATGAACCCACCTAGAGGAATGGGAGGCATGGGCCCACAGGTTGGCTGACAATGCTGTCAATCAAACAGTTGTGACTTGGATTGGGAACATTGTATAGGACATAATCATAGAAAATCTGGAAATATCATAGAAAAGTAAATGGAAATAAAATGAGTTTAAAAATGAGTTTAAATTAATGAATAAATACATTCAATACACACACACACACACACACACACACACACACGTATGTATGTATGTGTATATATATAGATATATACATACACACACATACATACGTGTGTGTGTGTGTATGTGTGCGTGTGTATATACAAATGTATAAAAAATGTATTTATTATAAGGGTATTTAAAGTATAATTTATTAAATTATGTCATCTAATTAAAAATAAATCGAATGAAAAAAAACATGAAAATTATCATAGAATATATTTTAGTTTATTATTTATTGTGCATTAATGTACAATATGTATTTGGAGATTACATATTCTTACAATATACCTACATTAATTAATTAACATGCAAGTAGGAAAGGTATAGAGATTGCTATAGGTAAATATATTTTCATATATATACAAGTTTGAAGGTTTTGATCCACTTCAAATGTTGTCTAGTATATAGATCAATGTCTGTCTATATATGTGTATCTCTCTCTCTCTCTCTTATATGTATATGTATGTCTGTATGCGTCAAGTTATTTAATTGATTCAAAAAAATGTGGCAACCCTGCCTATAGTTATTATAACTATTATATAACTATTATAATATATTATAATAGTATTATAAAACAATTGATTGTAGATGAGGTACTGAATTAGCATTTACCAGATTAAATAAAAGCAAGTCATAAGTACCTTCTTGTTACAGTGCCATAACATCTTTCATATGCAAGTTAACTTTTGCCATCTCTACATTTGTAGAACTACGGCGGTGGAATGAGGCCCCCTCCAAACTCTCTTGGCGGTCCTGGAATGCCTGGCATGAACATGTGAGTCTCCACCGTGGCATAACAAACTAACACTGTCTATGCCTCGCTTATATACACACACACTAACATTTCTTCTTGTGTTTTTAGGGGTCCAGGAGGTCGAGGGCCTTGGCCTAACCCTAACGCAAACTCAGTAAGTGCCACTTCCAATCATTTGAATATCGCAATGACTGAGAAAAAGGCTTCATAATCTCTTCTTCCCACAGATAGCATACTCGTCTTCATCACCAGGAAACTATGTGGTGAGTTGCACGCACAAGATTTTGTCTCACCCTCTCTCTGTTTGTCCGAGATGTTCTTTGTGAGTAATCATTTTCTGTGCTCGTCTCGCAGGGGCCTCCAGGAGGTGGCGGCCCTCCAGGAACTCCCATCATGCCAAGCCCAGGAGGTCAGTTTGCTTTCTAATATCTAATATTAGAAATTTATCTAATATCTAATAATCTATCTGAATTTCATATCAGCCTTCTTTTATTGAAAGTTCATAACAATAGTTGAGAAATTACCTCAGTGACTGGAAATTAGCTTAAAACATAAAGCTCTTGTTTTGGGAAATGTTATTTGAATACATCAGCGCTAAGAAATGTCGCCTGTTTTCTTGCAGACTCAACGAATTCCAGTGAAAACATTTACACAATGATGAATCCAATCGGCCCTGGTGGCAACAGACCGAATGTATGTTGACAGTTCTCATGTAGAACAGAAAATGGTTTAGTCCTTTGTTAGTTTTATTGGTTGTTTTCTGGATGGATGTTAATAGTATGTGTGTTTCTGCAGTTCCCAATGGGGCCGGGGCCTGACGGTCCGATGGGTGGAATGGGAGCGATGGAGCCGCACCATATGAACGGGTCTTTAGGTGAGACTTCATCATACAAATAGCTAATATGTACAAAATAAATATTTTGATGTTTCAAATGGGTCTCAAATTGATCTGCTTCTGATTACAGGCTCGGGTGATATGGATGGGTTGCCAAAGGTGAGAACTTAATGCCTGGATATATGTGAATCTGTTTTATTTTAGTGTTATTTATCTATTACTATAGTTTTATTATTTTGAATAAACTTGTATTTATAATTTGAATTTTAGGATATTTTTTTAATCTTGGGTTCTTTTTTAATATGCGTATTTCTATTTAGCTTTAATTTTCAGTTTTAGTAATTTTAGTAATTCAGTTTGAAGCATATTTTAATTTGAGTAATTTTAACAAAAGTAAACCTTTGTCATTTTTATTAGTATTTTTATACTTCTATTTTGCTGTATTTTTCCAGTTTTAGTCATTTTAGTACTTCCGTTGAAATGTATTTATTTCAATTATTTGCCAAGGCACCATTTCTAAAATTCTAAATTTGTCAAGTTCTAAAGTTTTTCATGTAATATTTGTTTTGTTTTATTTCAATTAGCAAACAATTATTTTAAATGGTTTTAGTTAACAGTAACAACACTATGTATTTCACATTCTCTTTAATTTCTTTAGAGATGCACAATATGTCGGTTATCGGCTGATATTAGAATTTTTGAAAATACATCAGTATCAACTTATATTCATTTTTCATTCTCGTTTTTGCTGTTTTTACATTTAGATTACATTCGCCATCCTCCAACATGGATTTGAAGTCAATCTTTTAAATGTTAATTTAATAAAAATTAAACCTTTAGCAGATCTCAATATCCAGTTTTCTTACTGTACATCTTGTGTTGTGATACCTAAATCACTTGTAGCATTTAAATTATTATTATTATTTTTTTTTTTTACAAATTTTTTAAGCAAAAATAAAGAATTTCAATACTGGCCATTTATCGGTTGTTGTTCATTACTTGAAAATAATTATCGGCTTGAATTATTGGCCAGAATTTAGTATTGTGCATCCCTAAGTTTCTTGTTTGATGCCATTTACTCCATTTTGTGAGTTTCTATATACAATATGTTTTTAAAAATTACAAATGCAACGAAAATATCGGTATCGGCAAGCACCAAAAATATAAGTATTGTATCGGACTTGCTTTGGAAAAAGTGGTATCGGTGCATCCCTAATTTTCGGCTTATCATTATTGGCCAGAATTTGGTATTGTGCTTCCCCGAGTTTTTTTATTAAATGGCATTTACTCCATTTTGTGAGTTTTCTCTAATGATCATACATCTGGGTTTCTAGAACTCTCCGAACAACATGGCAGGTATGAACAATCCCCCAGGAACTCCGCGGGACGATGGGGAGATGGCAGGCAACTTCTTAAACCCATTCCAAAGTGAAAGTGTAAGTCCGTATCATACCGCTATCCTCCCCCGCTCTCCTGTAACCACATGCACATTACAAATATACCTATGTTCACTTTATGCAATAATTAGGTTAAATATCGGCTCATGATATAGCATAAAAGGATCTCATTTTGTCCCTCCATGTTCCCCTTCCTCTCTTCTCGTTGCAGTATTCACCCAACATGACGATGAGTGTGTGATTCTTCTTTTTTTATTTAGTTTTTATTTTATTTTTTTAACTCATCCCCCATCCCACTTCCTGTTCTCCTCGTTTCTGCTGCGTTCGGCATGTTGTTGTTGTTTTTTTTCGCTCGATCATCAACTCCCCTCAAACACTCTGGGCTGGCGCGGTGGTGTCTTTTAGCCGCTTGACATGGCCATGGAGCGAAGGACGCCTAGTACAAAGCCGAAAGAAAGCAGGCATCGGGCCTTCTGACGGACTCAAGCTGCCTGCCAGGCTTAGTCACTGGATTAGGACTCTAAGGGCCCCCGAATGAACCACCGTGTGTGTGTGTTTGTACATGTGCGTGTGTGTGTGTGGGACTGTGCCAGGAAGACACTTCATAACTAGCTGCTCATCAGCGTTGAGGCTGGTGGCTTTATTTCAGCCCCATTTTCTCTTTTTATTTTTTTGTCAGCAATGAAACACTGAAACCTGCGGTTGTTTTGATTGCTGTGTACATTTTAAAATGGAAAAAGCTAAACTGGTGATGCTAAGGGCAGGAATGGTCTCATTACAATATATTTGTATATTATTGATAATATTATTGTTCTAATTTTCATAATTGCTATGATGATGATGATGATGTACTCATAATTTTATGGATTTTCCTGTAAAGGGCACATTTGTATCTCAAAAACATCAATGACAGAATAAGCACACATTCAAATGCACAATGACACTTCTGTTTACATGATTTTAGGTATTTGTTTGTCTCTTCGTTTGAGTTTGTTTCGTCAGATGTCTGCATATACCTCTTCCTGTGTTCTGATGTCATCACTACCGAGATGTACAACATCAGTTTTTGTGTCTCTGTCAGCAAAGTGGCTACAATCACTGGTTTAATGCACCCGTCGGCACTGTATTTAAAGATTGGAGTACATTTCGAAGTCTAAAAGGGTGACGTTGCCTATTCACTGCCATCCATTCTTGCCTTGGTCACGAACGGTCAATAACAATATATTTTACCATCCGTTCTAGATGATTTGCCGCCGATAGTTACGATATAATTCGTGTTCATTGTAATTTTGCCACTACGTGTTTGCCACGTTGTTTCAGAAGTCTTTTTAGAAATATTATACCCATGTGTTTGTAACAGTAGTTGGAGGCAGGCTGCTCTTACAAGCACGAGTTTTCTTGTGCTTTATAGTCCCATGTCTGTAAATATATCTTTTTGTTTTTTTGGGGGGTCATGGACCTTATTGGTATTTTCAATACACTACTTGTCTGTGAAGCTCATGTGTGGTTCCATGTCTTTCTTCAAATGAGGTTGCTCTCGCAGAGTTCACTGTCAACATTTGTGGTGCAATAGTGGATTTTAATCAGGGAAGATCTCATGGAAAAAATGTCTGAATCACATTTTACCCCTAAATTAAAAGTTTAAATTTATTAAAAAGGCATTTTAAAAAAAATATTCTGACTAGTCCTGTCAAATCGATTAATCGCGATTAATCACATTCCAAAATGTTTGTTTACATTATGTGTATAAAATGTGTGTACTGTGTTTATATGTGTATATATAAATATACACACATGTAGACATTTAAGAAATACTTATTTGTGTATATATATTAATATTTATATATGATTTGTATTATATATAAATATATTACATGTATTTCTTAAATATATACATGCGTGTGTGTGTGTGTGTGTGTGTGTATTTATATAACACAGTACACATATATTATGTAAACAAACTTATTTTGGATGTGATTATTTGTGATTAATCGAACTGACAACACTAGTCAGATAATTACTATTTTTAAATATAAAATATTTATATATATATATAAACAATAACAATTAGTTTTTTCTTTTTCTGAATTTGGGGTGAAATGACTGACAGGTTTAGTGAGATTCTCCTTTGTATATAAGAGAATAATTTACAAAAAAAATGTTGACAAATTTGTAACCTCATTAAACCAGCCATTTCATGCCTACAGTTATTTAATCGGCGCTTCATTACAGGACATCGATCATCGTGGGACATTCAAAATCACACATTTCTTAATGTTCAGGTCAACCTTTGAAAAAGTTATTACTTGCCAGTCCAGTTTAAAATGCTTTTGTCCAGTGACTATAATAAGTTGATAATGTATTTTTGGCCATCTGAGAGAACTAGGTTCAGCCTCCTGGTAAGTTTTGAAGGGATTTCCATGCTTGTCTTCAGTTTGTCTGGTACGCAGCCCTTAACCTTTCTTGACCCTCACCCCTGACCTTTGGTTTACTGTAAATACTGTAAAATGCATTTTGATATCATTGACATATTTTGATATGTCAGTCACAACCAATGAGTACAGCTGAAAATAAGTTATAAAGAATCTGTTGTGTTTTTGTATTTTAAAGAGATGTTTTTGCTGTAAAAAAAAAATGGCAGATCGATAGTCACCCCTATTGTACATCAAGTCCGCAATAGGTTTATGCATTTATTTCTTCAAAAATAATTCCTCAAACACAAGAAAATGGCTTATTTTGCTCAAGAGAATATTGTGATTTTTGAACCGAACAGAAAGTTAACTGAGTATATGAATGTGAAAACACAAAATCAGAGAAATTAACCATCAAATGTGTTAGCATATTTGAAATTTCAGCCATTTTACATCGAATTAAAGGTCCTGAAGGCTGGAATTGTTTAGTTGCTCACTGACCTGCTTCAATGTCCTGTTGTTGGCCATCTCTGCACTTCTGTTGTGATGTATAATATTGTAACATTAGAAACGTTTGAGAGGAAAACGTGTATTTTGGAGCAAGTAGGGTCATGGGAGGGAATGACAGAAATTTCTCCTGTAATTTTCATTGTCCTTTCTTGCGACATGACAGTATTCAATATGAAGCAGTCTGTCCCTTTGGGTTTGCTTTGTATTTCATATAGTAGTAGGGTAGCTCAGATCTTTGTCCTAGGGCCTAAGGTGTCTTGTGTAGCTAAATATGTCCTTTGTATGTTTCTTTATATTGTAAAGTTTCTTTAGACGGAAAAAAACAAACCAACAGAAAATTTGCTTATCAAAAAGAAATGATTGCATCAATAATAAATGTAATTTGATATTTTTACGTGTTCCAGTTTTGTTATTGAAATGAGTGAGTGAAAAACCTATAAAAACATAGCAAAACATTTCTGTAAATAAAATAAATGTTTAATTATACACAGCTATTTTATAAATGCAAATATTATATTAATATAAAACAGGTATATTAAAAACTGCAGTGTGTTATACGCATTTATATTTTAAAAACTTGCTTAAACGTTTCCCCTTAACGCTGTGACTTTTATTTTGTATTTCTGGGGATCGACCATTGACCTTTACCCGGAAGTTGCACAGATTGATCTTGTTTTGTTGTCAAAGTTGTTGCTGCGCAGCTCCGTGTGGGTTTCCTTCCCCATTGCGGTAAGTATTTTCATGTCATTTCATTTCCATTACACTTTTGAAACATTTACTGCACATAAACCTTCTAGATGAGAGTTGTTTCTTCACACTGTATTTAACCCAGCGAGCTCGTTATGAAAGGTGCCGGAATGTTCTGCAAATGCTGTCATTTCTGCAAATAATCGCAGGGTTTTGAAATTATTTCATGAATGCACGCTCTCCCACTCGTAATTATATACAAATCTTCTGAGAGCTCCTTAGATAAATGTTTAATTGCTGTCATAAGTCTAAGAATCTACACTCAATCTAGTTATTTATTAACGTTACACACATACAAGATGCATATTACAATATAATTTCACTTCTTAAATGCGTATTTGTGAACATGTTTCATCTTATTCTAAGAAAATTAGTTTATTAAAAAAAAAAAACACAAAAAAAACGTTACTATGGTAACGCCAAGGGTTTTTCGCGTTTACCGCGGTAATATCGTGAGTAGCGTTACTTTATAAATACCAAAAAATTTAAACACGGTAATCATTTAGTGCCACAATAATTGTTAATGGTTTTATTAGCTTATTCATACTTATAAAATGTACATAACATATAATTGAATGTAATCAAAGGTTTACTAGAATATATTTGTAATAAGAAACCTTTTGCTAATTCTACGATAACTATGGTTTCTCTTCCAAGAAGTACTATGGTAATACCATGTTTGATTTGCACATGGTGAGTATTTGAAGTGTTATGTAAATAACATGTAATGTCAATATGCTAATCATTCAGTATTATAGTATTTTTTGTAAAGATTCGGTTAGCTTATGTAATTTTACAGTTGATTGCAATGGTATTATAAGGTGATTGAATTTTTAATGATCATTTATCCATTTGTTTTTGGTGTTGCTTTGATGTAATTGTGATGGGAGTAACACTATCTGTATGCCAGTTTTATGAATGTGACAATATCTTGCTGAATGCGTTTGGCAGTTTAATGCCAGTGCATGTATGATACACACTTAATAAAAATGTATTTTGTAAACTGTAATAAGTAGGCCTACTTTATTATGTTGTGCACACAAGCATGAAAGCTTGAGAGGAGATGACATGGGTAGTTAAAACTTAACCAGTGTTGGTTTATTATTTACAGAGTTTGCATTTGGGGACTGATGTGTGCTGATTCTTCTAGATTTTCACTTTATGTGTAATGTCACAGGTTGACCTTCTTGCTGAGGATTTCTGTTTACAAAAAAGTTAAACTTATCCTAGAAATCCATGTAAAGAAGTGCATAAATGTATGCATGTTAAACAATAGGCCTATGTGGGAGGAAGCTTGTTTAACTGGTGTGTGTGTGTGTGTGTGTGTGAGTGTGTGAATGAAACACAAAAGCAGATGTTTAGCAGAATGTCCAATCTGCTCTTTTTCATACAATGAAAGTTGACTTATAACTTTATGCTGCTGCTTTCCCTTTTTGAAGTTTGGTAATTTAATGGTCACCATTTATTTTTAAATGAGAAAACCCCCGCTCAGACATTCTGCTAAGCACCTGCTTATGTGTTCTACATAAATTGGAATGACTGAAATAGTTTCCAAAAAAATGAAAGTTTGCTGGAAATTTGCTCACTCTCAGGCCATCCAAGGTGTAGATGAGTTTGTTTCTTTCAGATTTGGAGACATGTAGCATTACACTTGCTCACCATCGGATCCTCTTACAGTGAATGGGTGCCGTCAGAATGAGAGTCCAAACAGCTGATAAAAACAATCCACGAGTAATCCACATGATTCCACTCCATCAATTAACATCTTGTGAGGTGAAAACCTGTGTTTGTAAGAAACAAATCCATTATTAAGACATTTTTAACTTTAAACCATTGCTTTCGTGTAAAATAAGAGTCCACAATCCATAATAATGCTTTTTCAGTGGATTATTGTGATGTTTTTATCAACTGTTTGGACTCTCATTCTTCTTTATATTTAATTTTTTTTATTATGCAAGTAAAGAAAGTGACAATATTTACATGTACCAAATATAGAATCACATATATATATATATATATATATATATATATATATATATATATATATATATATATATATATATATATTGTGGCAGGGTGGAAGGATCACACGACAAGGAGAGCTCAGACAATTACCCCAGAGGGTGGATTTATTTACAAATATATATATGGACTCTTATTCTGACGGCACCCATTCACTGCAGAGGATCCATAGGTGAGCAAGTGATGTAAAGATAATCTGTTCTGATCTCTTCTACATTTAGATTGTCCTGAGGGTTTGTAAATTTTAAGCAGATTTAAAATTTTGGTGAACTCTTCTTTTAAAGCAGGGGTCACCAAGTTCGGTCCTGGAGGGCCGATGTCCTGCAGAGTTTAGCTCCAACCCTAATCAAACACACCTGAAGCAGCTGAATCAAGGTCTTACTAGGTATACTTGAAGCTTCCAGGCAGGTGTGTTGAGGCAAGTTGGAGCTAAACTCTGCAGGACACCGGCCCTCCAGGATCATGTTTGATGATCCCTGTTTTAAAAAAAAACTTGTTGTTTTGGCTCTCCTTGAATTGTGTCCAGATGGCCGACGGTGAGGTTGTGAACGGCTCTGCTGAAAACCAGGAGGTGGCGCCATCGGGTAAGAAATCTGGACGTGCCTCGCTGCTGGATAGCGGGGAAGACTTCACAATGCTGGATGATGTGGAAGACGACGTGGATGATGACCTCCCGCCTTTAGAAGATGTGGGTGGAGGAAAGAAGAAAGACAGTCCCGCTAAAGACGCTACAAAAGCAGATCTAACTCCTTCTATAGAACAGGAAGAGTGGCTGGATGTTTTAGGTACCCTTTTACCTCATCCTCATTGTGGTAGCAATAATTCATTAAATGGTGGATATTAACACTATAATGGACAAATATCCAGGGCATTTTTTCATATGTCTGGATGTTGCAGTGGTGGAGAAAAGTATGATGGTGATGTTTAGCTTGTTATGAAATATCTTCTGTTTGAAAATACAGGAAATGGGCAGCTTAGAAAGAAAGTTGTGGAAGCCGGAGCTGGTCCAGACAGCAGACCCCAGAGAGGCCAAAATGTCACAATTAATCTTAAAACCAGTCTTACTAATGGAACTGTGATAGAAGAGCTGCCAAACCTATCTTTTACACTTGGTGATGGGGACGTTCTCCAGGTATTATATTATATTGTATTATAATTTTACATTTTTTTTAAATTTATTTTTAAAATGATTTTAATAATATTTTTTTAATTTCATTATCTACTATATTTTCTTTAAGCATTGCTTTTATTTATACTTTACATTTTCTTGTATTTTCAGGAAACTTTCAAAATTACAGAAAATTACACTCATTTGTTGTTGTTCTTATTAGGCGCTGGATCTTACCGTACAGCTGATGGAAATGGGTGAAAAGGCGTTGATTGAAGCAGACGCTAAATATGCATACGGTGCCCTTGGCAGGTTAGATAAAAAAAAAAAAATTACAAAAAAATAAATATATATATATATATATATATATTTAACTTTTTTTTTAAATTGTATAAAAAATTTAAGTTGGGTGTTTTATGTTAATATTTATATTGTTTATATTAATATATATACAATTACACACACACACACACACACACTAATATATGTATATGTTTGTGTGTGTGTGTGTATAGATATTTTTTTTTAGCTTTATAGAAAATTCATATTAATATTTATTTTATAATACATATTAATATGTTTGTAATTAATGTTTTATATTTATATACTAAAATAAATATAATTTGTATATTCAGTACTATAATTGTATATAATTACATTACATATATGATAAAAAAAAAAAGAATTGAATACTTCTATTCAGGAATGACAGATTAATCTGATCAAAATTGACCGTAAAGACAACATTCAGAATGTTAGAAAAAAATTATTTCTACCTTTTTTTTTTTTTTTTACTTCCTATTCATCAAAGAATCCTGAAAAAAAAATATTTGAAATAGAATTCGGCAAAACATAAAGCAGCACAACTGTTTTCAGCATTGATAATAATAAGAAATGTTACTTGAGCAGCAAATGAGCATATTAGAATGATTTCTGAAGGATCATGTGACACTGGAGACTGGAGTAATGATGCTGAAAATTCTACTTTGCATAACAGGAATAAATTACATTTTAAATTATATTCTTATAGAAAACAGCTATTTTAAAATGTAATAATATTTCACAATAGTACTGTTTTATTGTATTTTTGATCTAATAAATGCAGCCATGGTGAGCATAAGAGACTTCTTTCAAAAACAAAAATAAATGGTATGACTCCTAACTTTTGAAATGAAGTGTGACACAGCAGAAATACTTTTGACATGTTAAACATCCTCTGCGTGACTCTTAACCCCGTTCATCTCCTCTGTCAGCTCTACTCCTGCTGTGCCTCCTGATGCTGGGCTCATCCTGGAGGTGCAGCTGCTGTCGGCAGATGACGCCCCAGACCTGGAACTCATGCCGCCCACTGAGCGAATCAGTTTGGCCAACAGAAAGCGAGAGCGAGGAAACGTCCACTACCAGCGCGCTGACTACGCCTTCGCCGTCAACTCGTATGGAATTGCGCTACAGATAACCGAAGCGACATCCAGAGGTGATACTGCTTCATTCATGACTCATTGAATTAATTTCCTAATAAATCGTTGTATACGTCTGCAATCATATTACTCTTTTATCTTAGTGGATATCAGTCAACAAGAAGAGGAAGAACTTTTGGACATGGAGGTGAAATGTCTGAACAACATGGCCGCTGCTCAACTCAAGCTAGACCACTATGAAGCCGCGCTGCGCTCCTGCGTGTCTGTCCTGGCGCACCAGCCGGACAATGTCAAAGCCCTGTTCCGCAAAGGCAAGGTTGGTTTCCTGGGTTCAGATGCGTATCGTTTTCACTCACTCTCATTAAATAGTAATGCACTCCTGGTTTGGGACACAGCGAAAGCAGGTTGTTCGGTTCCGTTTAGGTTTCTGGCCACAGTGGAGGAAAAAAAACGAACAGCTTGAGGTGTGTTGAGATGGAAAAAGTGCTGTCACATGACGTGTGTTTGTGTCCACAGGTACTGGCTCTGCAGGGCGAGTTTGCTGAAGCCATTAAAACACTGAAAAGGGCCTTGAAGTTAGAGCCAAGTAACAAGGTAACACACGTGACAATTTAACAGAACAAATTTTATTAACTCTATCACTGATGATATACATTTAATAATGTATATTTGTTATATCTTCTTCGTTTGATCTTTATTTGATCTGATTTTATTTTGAATTAAATGTATTATAATGCACTGTGTTTTATTAAAAATTGCCATCTGTTGAGAAGTACTGTTCTATTTTATAATGCATTTTATTTTATTATATATTTCTTTTATTTTATATATTAATTTGTCTATTTTAACTTATTTTACTAATCTGTTATTGGAAATTGGTATCTTTATTTTGTTTATCTTGTTTTGCCTTGTTCTAATTTAAATTTGATCTTATATCTTGTTTTTTTATTTTTATTAATGTATTTAATTTTTATCTTATTTTAGCTTTATTTTATATTCTTATTTTACTTTTTACTTTTTTTTTTTTTTACTGAAACGTGTAACTTTATCTTATGGTATTTTATGTCTTATTTCATCTTATTTTATTCTATCTTGATTTAATTTGCATATATTTATCTAATTTAAGTTTTATAACTTATTTAATCTTTAGTTAATTTATCTTTTTTTGAAAATTGGTATCTGTATGTTATATCTTTTTTATATCTTATCTTTATTTTATTTTGCATCTTATCTTATTTAATCTTATTTTCATATTTGTCTTTTTTTGAAAACTGGCACCTTTATTTTATTTTTACATCTTATTTTATTTGACATGTTTTCTTATATTTATTTTCTTATTTATCTTTTATTGAAAATTGGTATCTATTGAGAGCCATTATTTTATTTTAGTGTTATTTTTTGTTGCAATACTTGTATAACAGGTCCCAGAATCATATGCATTCCCCAGTATAACCAACAGATGGAGCTGCAGACCCCCAAATTCAGTCAGACTGCAGACAGAACAGAGTGTTCAAAAACTCCTAGGATCGCATTTGTTTCCGTGTCTATAAATAGCCAGGTCCCTCCACACACTTGCCATATCTAAAGCTGCATTGGGCTGCTCTGCTTACACAAGCGGACGGATGAGGTTCCCTGTGTCCCTCTATCTGACAGCTCCTGACTGCTGTATGGCCAGCCTGCCACTGCCAAGCCACCTACGTCTGCACATTTACACCTCTCTCTTCTCATGTGTCTGGCCTTTAGAGACGCTCCAGTACAGAATTCCTTCATCCAATCTCATCCCAACTCGCCACTTTGTCTTTACCCTACTTGTTTTAGTCATTAGTCAGTAATTAAACATTAGGGGTAATTAAACTAAATGGCAGGTTGTCATGGTGTAGTTTGACTCAGGCGTCTCCTTAAAGTCTACATTCAAAATGACATTCACAGCCCTTGATCCTTACTTATTATTTATAATGACGCTCAATTCAATCTAATTACCCCTAATTTAAGCATCATGTTTTGAACTGTCATTTTGATGTTTGTAGGTTACGCTTTGATTTAGCAGTGTTTCTTCATCCTAATGATTCTTTTTAAGTAACCATATCAGGTATTTAAATGATTCAGCAAATGAATCTTCTTTAAAACAAATCGACCAGTTCATTGAAACACACTGTCTTGAGTGAACTTTTTTTTTTTTAACAGATTTGCTCAAACAAATCTGATGGGTTGAGGTTCGTTTGAACAATTCACACTCGACTGTTGAACGAATTAGTTTGTAACTGAAACATTTTCAAGATCAATTGAAATATTTAGCTTTGTCTTGAAATTAATCAGTGAACTTTTTTTTAATATAAATCAGAATGATTCAGATTCACTTAATTGATTCACACTCAACTGTTGAACAAATCAATTCCTAAACGAGTCATTTGTAAAATCACAAGAAGTATGTAGTTCTGAAGTAAAATGAATAAGTGAACTGCTTTTTTAAACAAGCCTATTGAAGCAAACTGAATGAATGAGCCAATTCACTCACGTAAACATGAATGATTCAGATTCACTTCAATGATTCACACTCAATTGTTTAACAAGCCAGTTTGGAAACAAATCCTTCTACAAGCTTGCTTGAAATATGTCTAATGACTCAAACTGAATAGATGAACTGTCTTTTGATTTGTTCAAATCCATTTGAACAATTTAGATTAATTTGAAAAGTAAACACTCAGTTGTTGAATCATGAATAATTCTACAGTGTCGATTCAAAATTAAATGATAAACTGCTTATTTTTATTGCTTAATTAAAACAAACCATCTGAGAAAACCGATTCCCTAAATGAATCGAACTCCTCGGCATTGGCAGAAACAAGTATGAACTAAATATAACTACATTTCTTTTTGCGTTCTCATATATCGTCTTCACAGGCTAAAACTATAGAGCAGATCTAGTCTATCTTCACTCAGGTATAGAGAGAATAAAACTCCAGGGTCTTGATTTTGAGGTCATATAAGAGAAAAATGATTGTGTGTTTGTGATCCATATAAAGACACATTTCATTAGTACAAGATGCTTTCACTTCTGCTTTTGTGTTCTGTGGAATTGCAGCTGATATTGGAAATCAAGTGAATGCATTTTCAATCTTAAATTGGTTTACATCTTGACTTTTGTTAGGCTTTCACTCAATCTCTGTCAGCACTGTCATGTTTAATCATTTTCGTGCCGCCCAAACGTGTTGGTGTGCTGCAGTGAGCAACAGCTTCATCAGCCTGACGATACCCCCCACACACACACACACACACACACTTTTCACTCTCTCTGCCCTTTCCTCTGCAGACCATCCATGCTGAGCTGTCGAAGCTTGTGAAGAAACACTCCGAGCAGAAAGGAGCCGAACAGGCCATGTATAAAAAGATGCTGGGTAACCCGTCGAACGCCAGTGTGCAGAAACACCGTGCCAAGTCCTCATGGGTGAGAGCTTAAAACGGCCCTTTTTCAACTATTTAACACCATGCACTGTTTATTTATGAGGCTGCATGTCTGTTTACTCTCAAGAAGAAGTGGGTTTTATAGATGACAATGTGCGCATTTATGCCTTAACCTGTTAAAGGCATAGTTGACTCAAAAATAAAACATGATTAACGAATAAAAGATTGTTTAATCCCCTCATATTGTTTCAAACTCTTACTTGGCAATTTTTTCCTATTGAACGCAGAAGGAACATTTTTTGAATGTTCATTTGTGAATGAATCATTGAGTTTGAATTGAACTTGAGAACTGGATCAGTCAGATTTTTGCATCAGCTTGTATTGTCTCACAAAACGTCTGCATTCTTTCGCCAAAATATAACATTAGCGTTTGCTTGCAAAACTTTTACTTTCTCTCGTAAAAGTGTTGCATTGCCCTTTGAATTCCCTTGAGAAATTCTGCAATCATTCGGAAAACCTGTTGCATTCTCTCGCAAAAATATTGCATTCCCCGAGAAACTTCACTTTTTTGCATTTTCCAGAATAAACCTTGCACTCGCTCGCAAAAGCTTTGAAATACAGTTTTTATTCATAACTCACAAATATTATTTCAATGTATCAACAGTTAAGCTAGGGAAGAAAACACAAAGCTTTGAAATTATTCATGAGGCATGAATAATAATACATATTTTCCCATCACCATCATCTCTAGCAATGTCCGATTCATTGTTCTTTTGAGTCTGATCTACTCAAACGGTCTACAGTGAATTGTATTTTAATTGAACTGAATCTGAGTGAACAATTGTGACTCCGAACCAATGATTCAAAGTACTGTAAGATCTAAATAGCAGGTTTTTTTAAAGAACGTGAAAGAATTGTAATGTAAATCTAATTTTTTCCCCATCACTGTGTACCCCAAGGGATTTCGTGCAAATATTTTTTTAGCCATTTCTTTCTTTAATCTGGTTCACAAATTGGACTGAATGATTAATTGACGATTCGGATTATTAAATTTAGTCTGCGCTTTGTGGGCAGTGCGCCTGCCGACATACAGTGCTGTTGCGCTATGGGCATCCCGAGTTCGAATACTAAAGCCCTGTTCACACCAAGAACGATAACTATAAAGATACCGATATTAGCATCCACACCAGCGTTTATTCTAAATGCCTCACCACCAGTGTTTATCCTAAACGCACTCTTGCCTGTCGCTTTAAATTCTCGAGCTTGTTACAGCAGGATGGATTCTGATTGGCTGTCAATGTTTTTATCGTTCATCAGCCAGGAAAAATTGTTCTGGAAGTGATTCCAACGATATTCTTTCTCTGTGCCTTTATCGTTATAGTTGTGGTATGGACTATGCTATTCTATAATATTGAGAACTATATCTTTATCGTTATCTTTATAGTTATTGTGCTTTGTGTGAACGGGCCTTAACTCAAGGACCTTTCTCGATCCCGCTCCGCTCTCTCCCACTACGCTTCCTGTCAGCTGTTCATTCAACAAAACTACAAAAAGGCTTCTGAAAAATACCATAGAAAGCTACATTTGGGTTTAAAACAACATGAGGGTGAATAAATAATGATAGTTTTCATTCTGGGTGAAGTATTTATTTTAAACACGTATTTTCCTTTTTACAGAGTCTCAGCTGGAAGTGGCTTTTTGGGGCTACAGCCGTTGCGATTGGCGGTGTAGCTTTATCAGTTGTCATCGCAGCTAGAAATTAACCAGAATTCACTGTGATGAGATGGATGACATGGTGCTGAAGACCTTGAGCAGGCCAGGCCCCCAAACACCCTACTGACCTTCATTAAAAAAAAAAAATGATTGAAAGTCGAATGATTGTAGTTCTATTGCTGTCCATCGCACAGTAAAGATTTTAAATAGCGTTCACTTTTTACTTTCAATGCATGAAAGATGAGCTTGGGAGAAATAAATGTGAGAAATATTAGATAATTCCTATTTATGTACAGAAAAGTTCCTAGTTATAATTAAGAAATGTATTGATGTACAGAATGACGCTCTTCAGGTTGCTGGACACAGTTGTTGCAGAACTCTTCAATTACCTGTGTGAAGTTCCGTGATCATCTTTTGGTGAACTGAAACTTGCTTGAGAACAGTCTTGAACATTCAGGAATATGAATGTATGCTTTTTCTTTTGCAGTATCTACAGGCATCCGATACTAAAGAAAGCCAACACTATTTCAAAAGTCCTTACACTGATGTGGTACGTTACTGGTTGTTGTGCTTTCTTCTCCTTTATAGGCTCTAAAATATCACTGGAATCAGCTGCTGTCCCTCAGTGATGTTCCCAGAGATTTTCATTTTCGTAACCAAACACTGCAAGGAAGGTCATACGGACCTTTTCACTTTATTTTTCAACTCCTACAAGAATTATTTTCATTTATTTAGGATGAACAGACATGTCAGTTTTATTTTTTATCCTTATGGTACTTAAGTTGATTGTCATAGTTCCCCATTCTGATATTTTTTTTTGTAGTTTTGGTAACCTCCAACATTCCCTTTAAAGTTATTTTGTATATGCTATAATAAACTTTTGCACTTTCTGTTCATATGGTTGAAAATAAAGTGATTTCTTGAAAATGTTTAGATGTATGAATTCTAGATTTGCATTTCCTAAAGGAAATATATGTGATTGCAAGGTAATAAAAGTGTATTGTTAATAATGCAACAATACAATGCTTTCTTGGACTTGTCAGCTCGTTTATGAAGTACGGGTTCGATGTGAACGTTCTAAATGAACATTCTATGTCAAATGTGCGTTGTAAAG
Source organism: Barbus barbus (assembly GCF_936440315.1). Lineage (NCBI taxonomy): Eukaryota > Metazoa > Chordata > Actinopteri > Cypriniformes > Cyprinidae > Barbus > Barbus barbus. The sequence continues at coordinate 14,301,008 of NC_136737.1, forward strand.
AAATAGAGAATGTATCTGAAGTGCATAAACGTGACTAAACCTCATCCCTCTGGTTGGAGTCTTGTGGGGCATTCCCTATTCATGGGGTTTTTTTCTTCAGACATTGACGTTTTTCTGACGCAATTCTGTGAGTGAGGAGCATTCAATCCAAAACCTTCCCCCACCCCCAGCCAAGAGTTTTCCAGTGTACAAAAACACAACCAAACATGGTCAAATCCCACATTTCAAATCATATACGTTTGCCTTATTGTTGAAATATATTCGAAAAAATAAATAAACGTATCATGCCTTAAACCGCGTTGTAATGACGCCATTCATTGGTCATTTCCAGCGATGTCCAATCCGAGAGAACCGAGTCGGATCTTTTCAGTGAAACGGTTCATGATGATTCGTTCACTAAATGAATTGAGCGGATCTCGAGTCAACAATTCTGACTGAAAGAACTTTTATGCTTTTTTATTAAACTTTCAAAGTTACAAAATTCAACAGCAAGTTCTTGACATATTTCTCATATTTACACATTTTGTGAATACAAATTAAACAATTTTAATCAAATAAAAGGGCATCACAAGCATGTTAATTTCATTTAGCAGAGCCACGGTTCTTTGGCTTATAGACTTTATAGATAATGACCAAATTTGGGTTTTTAAGTTACTCCATTTAGTTTGATGAATATAAAATTTTCTTTATAACAAAAACAGATCAATAATAAATAACAGCTAAATTAGCAGAAGTTAGGTTACTTTTTAATCGCCTGATTAGCTGAAATGTTACCAAAACAATTCACGATTTGTTATTAAACCTGTGCACTTTTAAACCAAGAGATGTAAAATAAGTTTTGTGTAGAGATATGCAGATTTTATTTAGAATCTCAATACGGTCTAAATAAATCATATGTGAATGTGACCCTGGACAGTCTTAAGTATCAGGTGTATTTGCACCAAAAATACATTGTACGGGTCAAAATTATCGATATTTATTTTATGCCAAAAATAATAGGATATCAATTAAAGATCATGTTACATAAAGATATTTTGACAATTTTCTACCGTAAATATATGATATACAAGAACTTCGATTGGACAACTTTAAAGGTGATTTTCTCAATATTTCGATTATTTGCACCCTAAGACCCCAGATTTTCAAATAGTTGTATCTCGGCCAGATATCGTCCGATCCTAACACACCATACATCAAAGTAAAGTTTATTTATCCAGCCTTCAGATAATGTATAAACACACATCACTCAATTTTATTTGTTATAGACAGCAATAAGACTTTTTATGAATCGTTGATTGAAATCGTTTTCGAACCGGCTCTATGAAACGAACTGCTCAAAAGAACCGATTCGCGAAAAAGACTCGGGCCTCCCATCACTGGTCATCTCTCGCTCTCTCATGATTACCTCGAAGCCCCGCCCCCTCCCGCCTGTACGTAATTCACGCCTCATGAATAATCATATCCTTCGCTCGCTCGAGCTGCTTGTTGCGTTCACGGCAGAGGCGCGTGAGCGTGGTGGGAAATGCGAGCAAGATGGCGGCGTTGAAGGAGGAGCAGTGCTACGGACTGTCCTGTGGAAGAGTGAGCAATGGCAGCAACATCTCCGTCTATCACGTCAAGCTGACTGACAGCGCGCTGCGAGCGTTTGAAGACTACCAGAGCAACAAGGTAAGACGCGCGTCGACCGCAACGCGAGGCTGGAGAAACAGTGCTAACAGGCTAACATGAGCAGCAGGCGACAGTTATTTCCCTGCCTGACAGCAAATCATCCACTCAGCTGAAGAAATTCCCCTCAAAGCGAGCAGGAACTTCGGCGTAGCGAAGCAGTCCCAGCCCTCTGCTGTCGCTGCCTTCCTTATCAAGCACTTCATACACTAATGAAGCCATTAATTAAACCCTCCGCTGGTAATAAAACAAAATAACTTCTTATATGTGTCTTGTGCTGCTGGTAGACAGTCTAGTTTGGTTGAAAGTAACTGGGCTCCTGGAAAAACCTGGAAATGTCTGGGAATTTTAGGACTGATTTCCAGGTCAGGGAAAGTCATGGAAGTGGAGTAAGTCTTAAAGACTCATGGGAATTACACTAATGAGTAGACATGTTTCTAGTTATGCTTGACTCTCAACCAGGGGCCCGGGGGCCCTCAGCAAACTTCCAAGGGACCACAAGATGTCTTGATCGCTCAGTTAAAGCTAATGAAAAATTAATCCAAACGCTTTTTGAACCTTTTGAATATGTCTATTGTGCAGACATGTAGTAATTTAGATTATAATTTGAGTAATATTTCAGAGAAAATTAATAAATTGAGTCAAATTTCAGAATATATATATTTATTGTCCTTTAAATTTCAGAATATATATATATATATATATATATATATATATATATATATAACAGTATATCGAATTCAGATATTTATTAAAATATATTAGAATTGTATGTATATTTAAAAATATATAAAATATGTATTCTATTTATATCAGTCTGAAATAAATGCAGCTTAGTTTACATTACTGAAATTCATTACTCAATTGTCAACTAAATTAATGGCTTTTTCCACTTTTTTTGTCGCAGCATAATCAAAATGTTTTTAAATGTATTTCTCTTACAAGCCAAAAAGCTTATCTACAACAAGCAGATAAAAGAATGTGAGGTAGTGAGAATTTGACTAAAACCCATGACGTTTGTTGAATATGTAAATCAGGTTAGGTAAAACAGACAATAGTGCTTAATGTTTGAAGTTTGCATTTGATCCGAAAGATGCTTCTTTCTGCCTATAAGCAGAACTTGTTGTTTCTATTTTAATAGCCCTGCTATTAATTTGTCCTTCCCAGATTTAGGTGGACGCTGTTTTCCACATAGCAACGCAGTGAATCTGTGTCTTTGAGATTGTAAATTGTTAATGCCATTGGAATCTATCAGCGATTGAGCGTAAACATGGTTGCCACATCTCCAAAAAGCCAAGCTGAGCATCTGCAGATCTGAAAAGTAAATATTTTATGTCATGTTTTGAGTCAGTTGACTTGGTTTGGGTTCTCGCTGTTTGGATTAAAGCATCGCGAGCTGCTGCAGACGCAACAGGCCGGTCAGATGGATGATATTGGATAATAAAATGCATTGATTTGTCTGCGCTGTTTAAGCTCAAAGGAGGAACCTCGTGGTGCACGGTTTATGTTTTGTATAATAAAGCAAATGCAACTCCATACAAGATGCAACAAAGGCCAAGGCTCTCTGAATTCAAGCTAGAGTGGAAGTTGAGTCACACTTCTGGTGATGTCAGTATGTTGGACGATAGGAATAAAATTACAGCTTTCGGTCTACACCCAAGCCGGTGGTAACAATTGGATGAAATTGTGAATGTCAGCTTATATAAGTCTGCTTTTAGTGTTGCTCTCTTATGTAGTGATTAATATGGCATATTCTTTAGATGTGATATGTGAAACTCAAGTCCCTGGCTACATGTGACACTGTGAGGGAGGCTGAAGCTTTGCTTGTGAGTATTTTTAGCTTTCAAGCACAGTGCACAAATGCTACTAGTAAGTTTAGAGTTGGTCTTAGTTTGGTCTGTTTGCATATTTGAATTTTCTTTTATTGCTCAAGGCTATTTTGTTTTTTTAGTTGTAACATTCTGTAAATGTGACACTCTGTCTTCTGACGAACTTAATTACTTTTAATTGTTGCAATAGTCAGAAAAGTAGTTGAAAAGCATTTGGTGTCTTTTCTTCATCTCGTGTTTTAAACTCACGTGACGGGTGTCGTGTAACGCGTGCACATGCGTTGACGTTGTTTATTGCGTACTGGATTTCACCAACCCTATAGTCACTAGCTATCTGTTCATTGAAAACATAACCTTTTTATCCAAATGGACAGTTGTAAATAATATTTTTGAAAATTAAGTTAACATGAAACTCCAAACATTTACAGTCTTAAATAATAATTCAAGTTATTTTTGTTATTTTTTCAATTAGAAAATGTGAGGTTGTTGTACATTTATTTTTAGTATAAAAACAGGGATGCACAATATATTGATCTTGCTATTTTTGTCTGTTTGTTTATATTATTTTAATTTATTATTATTATTATTATTTTAATTTATATTGGATAAATGTGAGACAGTTAAAATATTAATAATAATGATATTATTAGAATTGTGTATATATAATATATATTATAGTGTGTGTATATATATGTGTATATATATATATATATATATATATATATATATATATATATATATATATATATATACACACACTATAATATATATGTATATAAAATAAATAATAATCAGTCTGAAAAAATGCATTTCAATAAGTGTCAACGAAATTAGTGCATTCCACTTTTTTTGTCACAGCGTAATATAAAATATTAAACTTTTTATTTTAATCATGTCTGCTCACCAGTTTTGCAAGCTTAGCTACCTTATCGACTAACAAATAATAATAATGCTCAATTTATTATAATATTATTTTATTAATAATACTAAATATTATTTTATTTAATCTGTATTGGTCTATCAATCAATTTAAGTGTGTGCGCACTGATTTGTTTTTTTTTTTTCCCATTTGCTATTATCTAACGCTTTAAGTTCAACTTCAAGTTAATATTTAAAAACAGTAATAATTTAAAAAGTTGCGGAAAATAATTTAAAAAGAGTTGGAAAATCTTGTGCATTATAATACTGTGAGGCTGAAGTTCACTTGTAGCATTTAAAATTAATTTGGTTGACTTAGTTTTTAGTAATTAATTTGAGACAAAATGCAGAATTTTAATAGTCAATTATTTGTTAAAATATGAAAAAATATATCATTGTTTGCCAGAATTTTAATGTCAATGCATCCCAAGTGAAAATCGTAATTTTGACCTTGCGTCTTCTCATTGGGTTGCATGATTTGCGGTATCGTTAAAGTCTGCAGCACTGTGAACTTATGCTTAATTCAGGTTAATTCTAACCGGAAGGAACCATTTTTGTGCACTTGTCTTTTGCTTCAGCCTGTAATGACCAGATTGCATCACGTCTGCACCTTAGTTTCCTGAGGAAAACAAAAAGTAGATTGTTTCTGTTGCTTCTTTTTTCATCTGTTGAATACTGTATTAGGACGAGAGCTGGGCTTCACCTCTTCCATTCTTGATGCTTGACGGAGAGAAAAACAGTGGTAGTCAGAATGACATGTCTCTGCAAATAAATGGGTCAGCCATTTTACTGAGCTGCCTTGTTTGTATGTCAATTGGGAAATGCTTTGTGTCATCTTGGTTTATTGCACATTGTTCCTTTTTCTGTTTGTTGCAACTTTGAGTCCGAAGGCTTTGTCTTATTTAGTCGAGGTTTGTCACCTAGCAAGCAAAATTAGTTTCTATAGAGCTTTAAAAATGCTAGGAAGTCATACATGTTTAACTACATGAGGATGAAGCAGAACTTTAGTTTTTGGGTGAAATGTCCCTTTGAGTTATGTAATTGCAACAGCAAACGTTACTAAGAAAAGAGAGCATGAGAGATGGATGCTGAAACCATCAAAAGGTGTTGCTAGAAAAGCGCTGTTTCTGTCAATGATTTTAGCCTCCCAAAATGATTTTGCAAACTATTACTAACTTTATTTTTATTTTTTCAGTTTTGTCCGAATATGTTTGGTAGCTAAAATTTTGGTGCATCACTAGTATATTAAAGTTAATTTGTGAGGTTTTTATCTCACAATTCAGACCTTTTTTGTCACTATTTTTACTATTCTCACAATTTTGTCAATTCAGTTTTGTAAACTCGGAATTGCAAAATTTTAATTCAGTTTGAGAAGAAAAGTCTGATTTAGGGATATAAACTTGCAAATACGAGGACGAAAAGTCAGAATTACTTTGTTGTTGTTGTTTTTTTTAATTCCATGGCGGAAACAAAAACAGAATTCCGAGATGTAAAAGTCAGAATTGTGAGAGAACCTCCAAAATATTTTACACTCAATTCTAACTTTTTTTTTTTCTTAGAATTCTGAGTTTAGCTAGCCTATATTTTTCAATTCTGAGTTCATATCCCACAGTTTTGCCTTTTTGTCCTCAGAACTGTTAGGTTAAATATGATAATTCTAAGTTTATATCTTGCATTTCTGGGAAAAAGTCTGAACTGTGAAATGAAGAGTCATAAATCTCTTTTTTTTTATTTTTTTTTATTCTGTGATGGAAATGGGCTTCAATAGATTAGCCACTTTGCTATCAAACTGACATGTTGATGGCAACGAGAGAATCCAGTTGGACTCGGTCTGCTCTTAAAAGGAAGTCAGAGCCTTGGCACAGAGTTTTAAGATGTCAATAGGTGAAGTAATTCAGAGGTTGTTCTTGGATCACAGGTTGGCAGTGTGAGCTTCGACATCCCGTTCCTCTGAGCCCACGGCGGTCCTCTGGAGAGTAACGTGTAATGTACAGATGGCTTCGGTCAGCAGGCTGCAGAAACGGTCATTAAAGGGCCATAATGATCTTGGGAGGCTGCTTCTCTACTCTTTCTTCATGCATAAACTGCATTACATGCTGGGTGTTTTGCTCCAGCATTTGGTGTTTGGGGTTATCGACCTACGTAATGGCTTGAGTGACACTAGAGGGGGAAGGACAAACATCACCTTCCTCTTAGTTTGCACTTCTTTGCAGTTCCACAGGTGACTGCCATCGATTTGTTGCTCAAGCTGTAGCTTTATCTGACCGGTGCCAAGGCTGGTGCTTAAACAAGTCCACAGGTAGTTTAAAAGGCATAGTTCACCTCAAACAAAGTGAAACTCACCCATACGTTGTTCAACACGCATTTGACTGAATTTCATTTCTTAAACGCCAAAGATGGTGTTTAGCTGAATGTCTAATCTGCTGTTTGATGGTTGTGGTCACCATTCACTTATGTTAAATGTAAATGAGTTTTTTTTTTTTTTTTTTTAAGCTGTAACTTAAATAGTGACCTAACTTAATTTTTCAGTATTGTTGCAATGTCTCAGTAATTTTACATAAATATTGCTGCACATGTGGCTTTGAAAAATGTAAATCATTTTATTGCATCACTTTTAGTGAATCACTTCGCTCAGATAACTCATTTTAATTAAATGGTTCAAACATAGATCTTCTGTTTAATTACTTAATCACTTTGTCATTTTACTTAACATGCAGCAGTATTTAATGTATTTAAATAATTGCTGTTTCAGCGTTTTGTGAGCTGTTTGAGCACCCTAATGAAGATTTGTTTTTTGTTTGATTTTGTTTTTATATCTTTTGCTTTGGTCTATTTTAAAATTGTTTTATTGTTAACTACTACTTCATTGGGGAACATGACTTTTAACTTTAATGAGTTGCTTGGCAAGGTACAATTCCACAGGAGCTTCCCCAATCGTTTTCAGAGCCAGAAAATGTGACTTTACCTTGTTTATGGTGATGTGACCATGACATTTTTAATAACATTAATTCAGAGCAAACCAGTCAACTAGTTATTTGTCAATTTGGGCTAGAGGCTGCATTGATGAGAGACTCCTCCTCACAGCATTGGTCGCAAACCTTGTTGCTCAACCTGACTGCAGTAGATGGACCAGATTGTGATTGGATTCACACGGAGGTCAGCCACTGTCATGGATATTTAAGGAATGCTGATTCTACATTTTTCAGTGCTGGAACTAGGGCCTGGTAAACCAGAATTAGTGCCAAATATGACTCTGAAATGTCAGGCTGTCATGAGACTGTTGCACGGTAGTTAGGTTAATTTTGACAGCTTTGGATCGTAAGCCTAAAATTGCTGTTAAACCATTTCAGTCCCAACTATGGTGTACATTGCATATTGCAGATTTAAGGTCATATTTTACTCATTTGAAAATCTTAAAATGAATGAAACTTATGCTCCTTTACAAACAAGTTTTTGATTCATTCAACCGTTATGAACTCTGGAGTCCGTCCACTTCCACAGTATTTGGATCCCTGTGAAATTCCACATCTTGAATTTGTGGACTCTTGAACAAATGCTGATTATTTTTGTTTTGACCAATAATATTAGTAATTATTTATTAATGTTGACTGGCCTTGATAAAATCTTAAGTCTAGGGATACACTGAATATATTTTTGTCAGCAAAAATTTTGGTGCGTTCCTATTTCAGGGCTCCAAACTGCGACTAAAATGGTCGCATTTGCGACCAAAAATATTAATTTGCGAGTGAAGTTTTTGCTGAGGTCGCCACTGGCGACTATATATAATTTGCATGAAAGGACTTTTTTCCCGATTGTTTTGCGCTCACATCTTTTATGTTCACGTATTAAACTTACATAAGACGATGCGCATCAAAGTTTTACTGGAAAAGAGTTTCAAACAGTCCTCGTCTCTGCCGCACACAGTCTGCTGAACGCAGTGAGAGAGACCTGAAAGGGCCTGTTTACACCTGCTCACTTCATGCATTTTCTCTGATCGGATATCTATATGATTTGTTAAAACGTTTCCCCATTTACACTTGGCCACATAAATGTGTCTTCGCAAAACGGATATAAATCCGTTCTTCAATTCCCGCTTCATATGCAAATATAACGGAGTTCACGTCAATGAAAGCAATGGATAATTTTATTAATTATCAGCTAATTTCAATATCAAGAGAGCGCGTGGCATCAGCACTGGAAAGATAGGCTAGTCTCGCTACTTTTAATGAAGAAGATTGTGTGTTGAGCGTCTGCGGCTTACTTTCAGGTTCATTCAGTTTGCGCGTCGCTTGCTGAAGAAATACTCCGCTACTCATCCGCGGTGATGCTTGTTGCATTGCGCTGTCATATCTGACTATAACATGCCATATAGCCTATAAAACGCTCTCACACGTCTATTATTTTAATATTATGGGAGGAGTAAAATTACCATATGTGGTTTCAACAACCAGATGCATTTACACTTGTCCGGTTTCGCCCAGACCACCTCCTGAAGTGGTTCGAGCGATTGGATTTATATCCGTCTCGAATGCGTTTCGGACGGCATTTACACCTGGTCTTTTCAGGATCAGATAGCTATCCAATCAGGAAAAAATGCATGAAGTGACCAGCTCTAAACAGCCCCAAAGTGCAAGTGCAGAAAAGCTGTGTCTATTTCGTGCACAACTTGAACAAACTTCAACAGGTAAAGCTGTCAGCTCTGTGGATACTGGCAATATCGTCAACAATTCTCATTTATAATCATTACTAATATGGCTTCTTCTTATCGAGATCTTAGTCTATATGCTGTGTTCTGTTAATGCATGGACTTCCTGTTATTTGAAGCGCACTTGCCATCCAGTAATCGCAAAAAGCTTTGTGCTGTCTTACTTTTTATAAACAAAGTATCAGCTTTAAAATGCTACGAAATTCAAATGATGCGGTTTGGGTGCTCTTTAATGCGGACCACAAGCGCACACTTTCGGTAATATAAACACCAGTACCCCGCGTCCACACGGTCCGTGTATGCGTCCGGATCGCGCGAGCGGAGAGTATCGCACTTAATGCTCAGGCGCGATCTCTTTAGCACCTCAGTTAAAGCAGCAAGTGAACCCATTATATATTTCGATTTACTACTATAGTATGAAATTAACATGATCAAAAGGTAGGCAATAAGAAAGCCTATAGTACAACTTACTGAAATGTTTTATGTAAAAGCTGTTTCAGTGTTTCAAACTGAGGAAATGTATAAAGCTTGTAAACATTGCATTGTAATACATTTACCTCAGAATAACCACTCAGTGTCCATAAACTCATCAGTCAGCTAGAAAAATAACTATAAAGAGGAGCGTTTTGCTATATTTATGCGCTGTTGCATATTAATATTTTTACTTATTCTGTTGTACATGATTCAACTCCTCCTATAAAATTGCATTTTACTAATGAAGAAAAACAGACTGAATGTGTGCATTTATAGGATGCACTGCACTCAGTTGCCAAGTGATGCTTATGGTCCATGATATTGGTACAGATTCTGTGTAACGAACAATTCTTTGTGACTGTATATTTCAAGTTGTAAAAGACATAATTCACACTTTAAGTGAACCTTAGTCCCCCGGTTGACCTGATCATCTACAAGATGGATTAAAATGCTGATAAAGCCTAGAAAAGATAAGACATAAACACATGACAAAATGATTGAAATGTTAAAATAGGGGGGAAAAATAAAATGATAATTATAAAATAAACCACTTTTATTCTGTGGCACCTAAAAAAATAATTTGGCGCCTAAGTATTTCTTTTATAGGAGCCAATGGCTCCTTACTCGTTTTTTTTTTTGTCTGGAGCCCTGTATTTGAATCTAAGGACCTGTTTACACTAGTCCGTTTTCATTTTAAAAACGCAGCGGAAACACCAGTGTAAACGAGGATCGTTTTCATTCTAAAACGCCGTTTTAAAATGAAAACGCATTAGTGTGAACGTGGACTTAAACAACTAATATATCTGATAGCAAACAATATCATTAAAAATACTAAACAGCAACTTTTGTTACTACTAATACTAATTGTTGTTATGGTCAACAAGTGATATATAGTGACTGGTACTATAAATCTAGATCAAATAAAGGGGCGTTTATACAAAACAGTTTTCAACTAAAACAGAAAAGTTTTGTGTTTTGGCTGTTCGTTTCCGACAACACGTTTTGACGGCCTGAAATCGCAATCGCTTAAGCTAATTCCAAAGTGCAAGTTTAAAACAATGTTATGGTCTTCATTTAAGCTACAAAAACGTGAGTTTGTGAAAAGGATCTAATGCAATTTGTGTAGTGTTTCTTTACAAAGTGACATCGCCGTCTACTTGCCTGGGGTGCAAAATGCACCTTTTTGTTTTGCAGTATTTTTTCATGTTGTTCATCTGAATGCAAAACTTTTCAAAAATGCAAAGGAAAAAAAAGCCTCCATTTTTAGTGCATTGTTGTCAGGTAAACACACCCTAAATCTAAAATAAAATATATAGCTATATTGATGATAAAAGTAAAAAAATAACACTCATTTGAGGAAAGAAAATATCATTCATAAAGATCCTGCTTTCTACCAGCTCCTTTGTATTGTATTGATCATCATATCACTTAAGGGCCATAACATAAAAATAAGCTTTTGGTTGAGGTCAAAATTTCCACATCTGTGCATATCTAGCGTTGTCCAAAATTAGTGCCAGCGCTCCGCCTAGATCTGCGTTGTGTGATCCGCTGGGGTTCCGACTGTGAGTGTTGGTCCGGAGCCACCCTCTGTCCCAAGGTTAGCGCTGTGGAACGTTCTGGGCTCGTGTCCCAGTGAATAGTGACATGTCAGCAGCCCATTCAAACGAACAGGCTGAGGGTTGCACTCTTTTTAGGGCTGTAGAGAGAGACTGGCTCGGTTTGATGCCTGTATTTATACCGCTTCTATTGAGATCTGATGTAGATTGTCATGTTTCTTTTAAATTTCTGTTGGGAAAAAGAAACTACAGGTCTGAACAAATGTGTTTTTTATTTATTTTTTTCAGTAGTTCAGATTTTTCTAACCTTCCCCTTAGATTTTTAATTTTGAAAATATATATTTTTTTTTTAACTGTCACACATTCTATTAATAGAATGATCTGATAATTTTTAATAAAAAAATGTAAATATTTGTATAGTGCAATACCAGCTCATTTTTACAGCTACAGTGTAAGGGCCTTTCTACACTGAGCGCGACGCGAATGTTACTTTCACAAGCGCGAAACGAATCCTTCTGCTAATTCACGCCTGCACGCTAGGTGGTGCTGACCAACGATATTTTCCTCCGATATGTATCGCGTATATGGATTTAACATCTAAATTAAGATAAACAAAGTTTAGTTCTACACCAGAAACGCAAACTATCTATAATGCTTACAAGAATAGGCTATATCCTAAAATATAATTAGAAGTACAATTAGCATCAAGCTACACTTTAAAATGTATTGAATTATTAATGTATTTGCTTACCCACTTTAAACCATCATCGGGTGCTTGTGACTTCCGATTGTGATTTATAGTTGATTTTGATTGCTTAATAGTAAGCAGACACATGCACTCTTTGTATGTTTATTAACGATACACTGCTAGTGCTAATATTAGTCATAAACATCTTTTATTGCTATAAAAAAATAAAATGAGCTGCATACAAAACACATACAGAAAATATATCGTCAATCATGTCTATCTGCTTTCATATTTCATGTGTAGAAAAATGTTTCACTTGATTTTTTTTATTTATTTTTTTTAAATATGGAAGACCGAGAGTGAACGTGCTCTGACTCATAACACTCGCACACGTGGAAGAAAACGGACGGTGCTCTACAGATCACATGACTCAGTGGAGAATTATTATAAATGTCAGAATAAATCTGTTCTCAAATACCAACGATAACAAGAACTCAGCATCCACTCTCTTATCCAGGAGACTCTTCTTCGGTGTTTGTTTACACTGGTTGTCGAAACAGCGCCACCGTTCTCACCCTTTTGTACAACAGCAGCTGCTCCGGTCACGTGATCCTAGCTCAAATCTTATTCGACGGCCCGTGTTTTCGCTTTGCGAAACTGAAAAGATTCGTCGGACTAGACGGAAAAAAAAACATTCGCATTTTCAGTGCGTGAAATGTTCGTGGTCTATGTGGAAGCACCCATAGGAAGCTGTTGTTTTATTCCAGCGCGTCATCGCGTGCGAAATTCGTTTATCTTTTTCGCACTCAGTGTGGAAAGGCCTTAAAACTGTGGCTGTTCTACACTTCATAAACACTTCCTGAAATCATTACTGATCGCTTTATAATGGACCTTTTTCAGGGTAGCCGCCATATTTAATTTTTGGCAGTGCCATCAACTGACCTGAAATACACTCATACTGGCTCCAGGCCAACGGATCATCCTTATTGTTGAGCCCTGCAGTAATAAATCCTTCAGCCATCACAACCAGACCTAATTATCCTCTGTTGCAGTTCATATGAACCTAAATTGACGTGTTGTTGTTAAACCTATACAACAGGGCTTTGTGTGTATAGAATATACATTAAGTTAATATTTCCTCTGTCCTGTCTTCTGTGAATGTACAGATGCTGGTAACTATCGTAGCATTGGATTTTGATGTACACTGCCTGTGCCTGCAGTGTAATGTCTCCATTATGTGTGCCTATCTCAGGCGCAGATGGAATCAAATGGAAGATTTATTCATTTCCTGATGTGAGCCAGAACCCCATGGACCGAACACAGTGCATCACTGCATCTGTACAATTTGAAATGAACCATTATAACATGCTACTGTAGTCTTGCAATTTCAGCTTGGATGGGATGAGACTGTGACCAGTTTTGCTGCTTTTTTTAAAAATCCAGATTTGAACAAGTTTGCATTAGGCTACTTGCTTTGTGACTCCTGTTACTCAAGTCATGTTGACTTGTGAATGCTCTCCCTGAGAAAAAAAGTGGAAATCTTGAGCTAAATTGTACAGATCCTGTTATTATACATTAAATGTTCATTATCTGATTTAAGATGATCTTTTTAGCTGATTTGAAAGCCTGAAACATACAATGTAGTAAGATTACGAAATGTATTAAAGTAGGTTGCAATGATCAACATATAGTAATTTCACTTTAAGTAGGACTACGCAATTTGAGATTTTTGTTTTATTTTATTTTTAAAAATTTTTAAGAGAAAACTTATTGTTGCCATTTCAAAATGTGTTTTTAGGAGCTCCAGGTTTGCTGTGCTTGTTTGTAGGGCTGAACAATTTAGCTAATTAATTTAAAAAGTCCATAAACACTTTTTGGAAACCATTACTGATCTGTTTAACTTGACTGTAAAATAATAATAATAGGCAGTTGGAGGGGCGTGGCTAATGACTTCCTGCCCAAGTCATCGAACTGACATCAGAGAAGTAATGGCATTCCAGAGCAGAAACAAATGTTTATTTTTTAATTAAAGATGGCCAGGACAACCTTTTATTTATTTATTTTTTCCCCTGTATCTATTGCTGTTACATGCTCACGTGGCGTTGCTGTGCTATGTGGTCACGAAAACGTATAGTTTCCACGTTTTTAAGCATTGTAGTTTAAAAACAAGTGATTTTAAGCTGCTGAAACGCAATCAGCCTGTAACACTGGATCTGGATAGCTGTTAAAGTGACAGCAGTCTAATATTCCTTCTGTCTGTCATTCATGTTAATCAAACAATTTATATGGTATCAAAAATGTTATGATATCAAGACCTTATTTAAAGCAAAATTAACTAGGCTATATCATATGTAGTTACTGTGAAATAAATTGAATCATATCATGATTAAATTTTGGACACATCGCCCACCCATATTTGCATGGGTTAATTGTTCACCACTAGCAATGTTTGCTAACGAAGTAAATGGTGTAAATTTTGATTTCATACAGACTCTTACAACCTCTTGAACAAACCCTAAATCTTAATTATTCATAGTAGCGATGCTAGTCTTTGCAAACCCAACTAAACGTTAAAAACAGGTGGGATCTGATTGCCTGATATCAAAAAAATCTTTATTGTCTCTCCAAAAACGCCTCCAGTCCTCCACGCTGGTACAATCTTCCGCTTTTCTTTAGTTTCCTTTTTTTCCCCTTCAACGTCATTATCTAAGGAAGGAAGCGTGACACGTTTTGTTTACACTCAGTGGTTTGCGAAACGCTTCCTTCTAAGAATCGAGTCCTCAGTGACTGGTGCAACTTTTTTTTTTTTTTCTGAAGTTCAGTCTGAATCATCCAGCCAGACGGTTTCCAGCTCATCTGACTCTCTAATTAGTGCCAAAGCACCTTGTTTGAGATTCAGCCGTCTGATTGGCTGATTGAATGGAGTAGAGCAATCAGCCTTTTCCGGCCTGACATTAATGTAATAAGTGGCTCGCGCTTGATCCGTCAGCCCCAGATGCACCTAGCTTGTTTACTGAAATTGCTTTGATGTCGATGAATACTTGTCTATAAAAGATGCATTATTTAATCTGAAGTGGGTCGTAGGTGGCGTGATTGCTTTAGACAATGATGGCCAGATTTGAACCTTTTATATTCAAGTAGTCTGAGTTACTCAAGGGCATATAGTTGACGTAGTTCACTCGTATACGTAATTACTCCAGAACGCTCTATATAAATGTCATAGACTAGACTTTACTGAGTGCCACGGGGCTGATTTGTTGACTTCATTGTGGTGTGTTTTTTTGTTGTTGTTTTCTTGGCACATTCTCCAGTCTTTTGAGTGCCTGCTGTTTAGCTCTTTATATTGGGAAACAGACCACATGGCTCAAGCGTGGAATTACTTGTAAAGCATCCTCTTATTGCACTTGTACGTCCTGTGTTTGACATCTGAAATACCAGACGTGGTTTCGGGGGTGTATTATGCTGCATTTGGTAGAGGTTTCGCCTGCTTTTCTAGTGTTGCTCAAACAGCCTTCATGTGTTTATTGGTGCTTGATCCCTTCTTAAAGTATCTGAGAGTGTCTTGTAAATTTAAACTGCTTTGACTAATGGAAATGCCAATGCTTGTTAACTTGAAATGCATAAAACATAAATCCAGTTATGATTCCTCATTTCATCATTTTTCCTTCAAAATAGTGCTTGATGTCTAGAATTATTTATTTATTTTTATTTTTTACTGCACTTCTAAAGTCAGGGTAATGTATGTAAGAGTTTTTAAATATACATTTGATAAAGTATAAAATAAGTTAATGAAAATATAATGCAATTATAAAAAAAATATTTTATAAAAGAGCAATTTTAACTCCTTTTATTGCAAATATTGCATTACTTAAGAAAATGATTGAGTTGAGATGAACCGTAATTTTAAAAATTAATCAATGTAATTTATGGATCCTGTCATTTTAATTACATTATTTAAGTGTTTACATTAATGAAGTAATATACAGTATTTTAATAACATTATAAAATGTATAAATATTTTTACATTACTTATTAATTGATTAACAGTAATTATTTTAATATATAATTAAATTAGCATTTAGAATGAAGTAATTTTGATTACATTGGTTACATAAAATATTTTATATTTTACTATGTGTGTATATATATATATCTCACACACACAGTAACTTTACATTATGTAATATATATAAAGTATTTTACATTAATGATTTGAGAGAAACCGTAATATTTTAATCACTCTATATAAATTATTTATGCGTTACTTATGAATTAATTGATATATACCAGAATTTTAATTGTATTAAAGTTACGCTATTTATATTCATGATATAAATAAGTGTGTATATATACACAAGTAAATTTGGATTTGAATGCTGTTTAGTTTAGATTTTCATTTCTGATTAATGATTAATTTGTCTTGTTTTTTGCAGGGCCTGACTGCTAAACCACTAATAGGATTCACAGGAAACCAAGGGGTGAGTATGCAATTTTATTTTAAACTTTCTTTTTTTGTGGCTGTAAATCGCTTGAAACATTGATTGTCATGTTCCATCATGGAGCCACAGACCTTTTGTGAACCTGGGACTCTCCCCAGTTCTTGTGAAGTATCCTGGTTGTGTAGCTAATGCGCTGAGACTTGTGATGACTTACTGCTATACAGTCATCCATCGCAGTAACCACAATATCCTCTGCTCAGTTGCAAAATCAGCATCAAGTCACAGACGGCCATTAGTATGGATCTGCAGTGTGTTTTTGTCTCCACTTTGTATCTCTTTCTTGGACATAAGACAGGAAGTGCCTTAAGATCGTAGTCTGTTGCTGTGAACACATGCCCCACGCTGGCATTAGACATTTCCTCCTCTCTTGAGATCAGAACCCACATGCTTTTTTGTACATCTAGTTTTGGTTTTTCATGCACTCGAGCTCACCCCAGACCTGACAGTAAACAGCCCAATAAATGTTCATGTTGCTGTTATCTGCATCTCATGTTGAAGAATGTGGTTTGTCTGCCTCGGAGCCATTTAAACCTCTCCTGCGCGCACATCTTATGTAAACATGCAGAAACATGACTGCAATTATTACAAGCAACCAAACAAAACCACCATGTAATCTGATTTGGAGAGTTGACATTTATGGTGTATGTTTCCAAAACTTTCAGCCAGTAAAATGACAAATCTGTCATTTACTCACCTCATGTCTTTCAAAACGACGTTTATTTCTTTAGAGGAACAAAGAAGTTGGGCAGAATTTACAGAGTGCACCTTTATGAAATTCTGGCAATTATCAATGAAGCAGTTATTTTCATGTTTTGGCCGAAAATGATAAATGGCTCTTTTTTTCTAATTTTTTTTTTCTATGCTTTTGTCTAATTTAAATAAAACACTAAAAATAATAATTACAGAGAACACCATAAATGCAGAAAAATTACTGACGCATAATTTATTGGTAATGTATCGGTTATCAACACATTATAATAATATTATGTTTCACAATAAAAATTATAAATTTTTATTGTGAAACATAATATAATATTTTATTGTTAATGCATTTAATTTTGCATTTTTAAAATGTATTTGGCATAATATACGCATAATATCGGTAAAGTATCGGTTGTCAGCCAATGTTATAATAGTAATTCAATAATAATAATGTTTCACAATAATAATTTATGTAACTTTAGCATAATAAATGGTAATGCATAATGTATTGGTAATGCATCGTTTATCAGCTGATATTGTAATAATAATATTTTAAAAATTCATGGTGAAATACCAATAATGTATTTTTTTATTATTTAGCATAATACGCATAATATTTGTAGTGTATCAGTTATCAGTCGATATTATTATTATTATTATTATTATTATTATTATTATACTACTACTACTACTAATAATTTGAAAATAATTGTTTTGTGAAACAAATAATGCATGTAGTTTTGTAATTTAATTTATTTAGAAAAATAATATAGGAATGTAATATTTGCCATATCAGATATTGACTATATCATAAACTGTATTG
This sequence comes from Barbus barbus, assembly GCF_936440315.1. Taxonomy (NCBI): domain Eukaryota; kingdom Metazoa; phylum Chordata; class Actinopteri; order Cypriniformes; family Cyprinidae; genus Barbus; species Barbus barbus. Next base: position 14,318,867 of record NC_136737.1, read on the forward strand.
ATATCGATATTGCCCATAACTTTGGTGCATCCCTACTAATTTGCCTAGTTGTTAAAAAATAGGCACCATTTAAAAAATACCACAAAAGTAGTGACACGTGAGATCACAAACATATTTTATTGAATAATAATAAAAAGTAGTCGTAGTAGTATTTAGTCTAGTGGTTAATATATTTAGATAAAATAATATAGAATTTTAATGACATATGAAAATAATTATTGGCTCGTCAGCATTTATTTTAAAATTTTATAAGTGTATTTAATTTAATATTTTATGAATTATTTGTATAATTAAATCACTTATTATGCACAAATAATTTAAATGAAAAAAAAATCAATTTGATTTTATATTTAGTGATTCGTCGTTTTAGACAAAATAATAAAGAATTAGAATATTTGCCATATATCAGTTATTGGCCATAACCGTAAAATAATTATCATCTTATCGGTATCGCCATAATTTTATCTGCCAAAAGCTACACTGCGCATATATATATATATATATATATATATATATATATATATATATATATATATATATATATATATATATATATATATATATATATATATATATATATATATATATATATATATATATATATATATATATATATATATATATATATATATATATATTAATACATACACACACACACACACACACACAGTGGTACTAAATGGTCCCTGCGTCATAATACCACGGTACTGTTTTATTAGGGTCAGATGTGAGAGATTCTTGCTCCTCTGAGTTCTTCAGGGTGAGGCACCGTGCAGTGGTTCAACCAAATCGTCTTTGTCTAGAAGTGAACAGTTTCATCAGTAGGATTGACTATCACGTTGTATTTACTCTGACTCCTCAGAAACTGCACGTTCACACTCCGCCACACTTCACTGCGTCCACTTCACTGCGTCACGTGTGAGATAAGACTGCCTATTTGCTTGCTGGATTAAGGTTGTATTTCTCCATAGCTGTATCAGAGATTTTGTGACTCATTGTGAGCAGACAGATAGCAGGAGAAACCTTGAAATGCTTATTTGGCTGCAGCTAACCAGAAGGTCTGCAGAGACGCTGAACACTTACATGTGTTTGTCCTGCAGGCCCATCAGGCTGGTGCAATTGGTAACCAATCGCCTGGCTTGAAATTTGCACAGCTGCAACATTTGACCTTTGTCCAAAGGGCCGGTGCGTCCATGAGCCTTACATGGATGGCCTGGTCTTTCTGAATGAGGAAGGCAAAGCTCTTCTCCAGGGATGTTCTCCACATGCAGCGTTCTTACTGTGGACCAGAAAAAGCTCCAGTGAAGTCTCTCTCTCACTGCTAGAGATGAGCTGGTTTGTTGTACATTTTTAGCAGATTTTTTTTTTCCCAAACTTTTCTGAGAAAGTGACCATACAGTCAGTTTTCACAGAGTTCTGTATTTTATTTTTAAGAAACTTAATTTTAAAAATAGCTGTTCTTTTGAACTTTGTGTTCATCCAAGATTCCCCCAAAGAAGTATCTCAGTTTTCACAATGATATTAAGCAGCACAACTGTTTTGAACATTGATAATTTTACTTTATCAGCAAATCAGTATATTAGAATGATTTCTGAAGGATCGTGTGACACTGAAAGACTGAGGTAATGATGCTGAAAATACAGCTTTGCATCACAGAAATAAATTACATTAAGATATATTATTTTTTAATTTGCAATATTTAATGAGTACTGATTTTACTGCATTTTTAATCAAATGCAGCCTTTGTGAGACATAAGAGACTTAAACACACAAATTACTGAGCAGTAGTGTAAATTTAATAAAGTAATAAAATAAATAAAAGTTTAGTAATTTAAGTTTAATTTATAAAAATATAGATTTTTTTATGAAAAATAAATAAAATGGTAATAATACTTCACAATATTACTGTTTTTACTGCATTTTTAATCAAATAAATGCAACCTTGGTGAGCATAAGAGACTTAAAAACGTATTTATTTTTAGCTTCTGACGCCAGATTTGCAAACAGTAAGGTAAATTTAATTTTAAAGTAATAAGATTATTCAAATGTTTTGGTAATTGTTAATTTATAAAAATCTATGTAATGTTTTAATTAAAAGTAAATACAGTTGTAATACATTTAGCAATATTACTGTTTTTACTGCATTTTGTATCCAATAAATGCAGTCTTGGTGAACACACAACTTCAAAACAAAATAAACCTTTAAACAAATAATCACTTTTAAATGTAATCTTTAACAAATGAATATCCATATTTCATACTGTAGATTATGATGCCTGAAGTCACTTGTAACAATGACTAATTGTCATTTTATTCACTAATTGTTGTTGTCACAACTAATTTTAGACAATTATTTGCAATTTAATATTTGTAATGAATAAAATATGCATTCAATTATTTGTTATTTAAATGTTAACATTAACCATTTATCAGTTAGTAGTTACATTAATTCAAGATATCATGTGATCGGCTTAATTGTACAGGTGAGAATAGCCTGGGAATTACGTTTAAGATTTTTGACTCTTCTTAAATCACAGTTTGTTCCCCCGGTAGATTGAGGCAGTAGTTTTGACCTCTGTAATCCACTCCACGCTAAAAGTTACTAGCGCTGACTGTTAATCACACTTTGAAGTGCGTCATGTTTTTTGGCCTGTGACGCAAGCTCTTCCTTCGAGAGCGTTTCCTCTCTTCTGTGGGGCTTTTTCCTCTCTCAGCGCAGACATCTCAAAACTGAATGTCTCCATGTTTTCTGAATGAAGAAATTATGAATTGCAATTTTAAGGGCTAAAGCTGCTACGTTTCTGCCAAGGCGTGTAATAAAACGTAACAGAATAAAAGGTGTAGCTGCTGATATAAATCCTGATTGTGAGTGGCAGAGCTAATAGAGCCACCGTCTCTGCTTGTTGAATCTCTCATGTCGGAGTGTGAAGAGTGCTGCGTGAGCTGAGGGAGCCTCGGACACGGCCTGTTATTTATAGTTGGCCACCTGCAGGCCACACACATGTGAGGAACCTTAGGTAAACAGAGATGGAGCTTGGCAGACGTCAGCGGCGTTTGTGCGTATGTGAGAGAGACGGCACAGCGTGTCCTGCTGCTGTTCACTGGGCCTCTGCGGGGATCCTCCAGCGCTTAACCTGGGCCCCTTAAACACGCCGCCTCAGTCAGGGCCACTCGCCCCGTCTGCACCTCTGGCTCTGGTGCCAGCTGACCAACAGCTGTGGGGGTTGAAATTTTGTATTTAATATATAAAAGTATTTAGTATATAAATTTAGTTTTTCAAAAAAAAAAAAAAAAAAATATATATATATATATATATAGATAGATATAGATATATAGATATATATAGATATATACATACATACATACATACATACATACATACATACATACATACATACATACATACACACACACACACACACACACACACACACACACACACACACACACAGGTGGGTAGAGTACCCAAAAACTGTACTCAAGTAAAAGTACTTGAGTGTGTATATGTGTGTGTGTTAGGGCTGTATACCTTGGAGAACCTGGCGATACGATACATACCTCGATACACAGGTCACGATTCGATACGTACCTCGATACAGAGCTGTCTCGATACGATTTGATACGATTCAATAAAAATACATGGGCCAGAGCCAATTAGTTAATGCTGAACACATTTACTCAAACAGAACTCTGCATTTTTCTTCAATTTAATGAAGACAAAAGTGCATTATAACAAAGTGCATTTTGCTTAAATATTTGCAACTTTAAGTGCTCTGATTAATTGTACACAAATTGTATTAATCTGGAAATTACCACAAGTCAACATTTAACTTTCCAAGGGTACAGTCTGAGCTCACACAAGCACAAAATCTTCTTATTATTCTTAATTTCTTATTAAATCTTCTTATAATTCTTTTTTGTGACACCATGTACTGCCATAACATATTTCACTATGAAATCACTTAAATGCTACATCTTGCTTTAACATTTTCCATGAGTTTTTTGAAACTCGTGGGCGCCGCTGCGCCCCCTAATGGCTGGGCGGAGTATCGATACTAAGGGCTAGAATATCGATACTGTATCTTTTTTTATTATATCGGTATGTATCTAAGAATCGATATTGAGCACACCCCTAGTGTGTGTGTATATTTATTAGGGATGCTCCGATCAGGACTTTTGCAGCCGATACCGAGTACCGATTTCTTGTCATGGTGATCGGCCGATTCTGATGCTTCAAGCTTTATATAACATATGTAATAATGTTATATAAATAATCACAAAAATTATTCCTTATACAGTGAATTTTAATATTCCTTTAAAATGGTGTTTATGCATAACATGTGTATCAGGATACTCAATATAAGACAAAAATAAATGCAAACAAAATGTTTCTGATGCAACCCAAGGCAGAGATGGGACTTGACCTGAAATGACCCCAGACTTTACTCGACTCGAGGAAAAGGACTTGTGAATATTTAAAAGCAACTCGAGTCTTTTATCCTTAAATACTTGTATAACTGATTTTCAAAAGGCGGACCTCATCCGCACCCTGCCATCCATCCGGACCGCGAGCCGTAACAGCAGCACCATTTTAAGTGAGCAGCATGTCAGCAGCGGAGCGATTCACATAACAAGCGCTCAGGGTCGTTTATGGTAAATATCTTTCAGCGCTATATACTCTAGTATTTTTATCTAAAGCTAAACACGCTTTATTCGAGCCCTTTCAACTCTGTGCGCTTTCTCTCTCTCTCTCCCGACGTGCGTCGGCACCAAGTTCAAGAGCTGCCGCAGTTATTTTAACAACGACAGAAACATGGCGAGAGGCAAAATTATAGATTACTTTCACTAAAATACAGCAGCAAAAAAAAAAACAATGATGCAAATATAGTTATTTTTCTTACGATTCTATTTATCTATCTATTCTATAACCTACGACTCAAACCAGATGTAACAAGACGTTTCTGATCTACATTTAGCATCGTTAATCTGTAGGCTAAGTACATTTATTTATTTATATATATATATATATATATATGTATGTGTGTGTGTATATGTGTATATATATATGTGTGTATATATTTAAACACCAATATGGAGAAGTCTGATGTAACTTATAAGGTTTAATACTGTTCAATATAAGACTGAAGAGGAAAAAAGAAATAGAAACATTAAAACTACTGAAAGAACAAAACGGAGTAGTTTGATCACGGTTATCCACGGGCGCTGTGGATAATCCGCAGGTCGGGTAATAAAAAATGCATTCTGATTATTTGCGGGTGGGTCGCGGGTGGATAAAATAAATCACAAATGATGCAATATTAACTACATTTTTTTTTTTTTTAAATACATTTTTTCATTAGGCAGATGATTTCATTTGTGTGTGTGTGTGTGTGTGTTCGCCTGATCGGGAAGTTGCAGTGACAGAAACGGTGACATTCCAGATAAAGTTTAAAAGGAGTAAAGCCTCTGTTAATGCTATTGAGTAGGCTAATATGGCCAAAGATATATTGTTTTATAAATAAATGTTCATAGAGCAGCCGCGATCAGCTCCGGTGCCCGTGCTCTGCAGACACGTGCAGTGATGCGCAGATCAGCTCTAACGTCACTGAATCTGCTGTTAAAAATGAACCACCCATTCATCATATCATCATGCAAAACATACACGACATATAACAAATTTTTCATTGTTTCTCGAAACGTCATAGCATTTCCACACTGGCGATGACTTGCAGCATATGTCCCCACGTATCATATATACGTTGTCACGCGTTGACATCATGAACTTGCGATCGGTTCGTGAGATCGGCCAAATGTATGAGTACCGATTGAGTCATAAATATATATATGGGATGCTCCAATCGCTCGGCCGGAGATCGGTGTATATATATAATTTAATAAATTGGTATGATTTAATTGATAAAACTGAATTGAATTTAATTGAATTTTTAACAATAATAGAAATAAATACTTTTAAAAATATTTAAACTTATAGCATTGTTGGTTATTATTTGAATAAGTTTTTTTTTATATTGATAAAACTGATTTTTAGAATAAGAATAATGCTGATAACAATACTATACTTTTGTTTCAATGTGTTATTGTCTGTATAAGTTCTTTTAAATTGTGTATATTTTTATATTAATATATGAATTTATTGTAAATTCAGTGATAAATGATACTTTAACGTAATAATAATAATAATAATAATAAATATTATTATTATGGTATTACTTACAACTACATTTAAATCATGTTGTTGTTGTTATTATTATTATTATTATTATTATTATTATTATTATTATTATTATTATTAGTAACATAAATTCAATTGAGTTTAATAACCAATTCTTGTAATAGTAATAATAATTCTAATAATAATTTAATGTAATATATTTTTAATATTTTAATTATATAAAATGTTATGTTATTATAATTTATTTATTATTAATAGTAGTAGTGTTAATTGAAATTATATCATCATCAATAATAATAATAATTTATGTAGTTCTTAAATGTTATGGTTGTATCAAATTGTTATTTTTATACTTTAAATATTTTAATTATATAAAATGTTCTTCTTATTATTGTTGTTAATAGTATGTTCATTTAAATCGTGCACAATGTAAATTATCAATAAATAATTTTTTGATAACTGATGCTCTTATGTAGTAATATTTTATATAATGTTTATATAATCTGTTGCAATTATATCAAATTTTGTTATTTTGGTTAGTGTATAATTATGTACATTAAGATTTTAAATAATAAAAACGGTCATGCTTAAAATATTTAAAAAATGAAATTGTTACTTGTGCAGTTTTTCAAATGTGAATAATTATGTAAATGTAAAACATAAGTGACAGAAAATTATATTATTATTATATTCACAATTATTCTATTAATTGTATTTAATTAATACACTTTAAATTAGTTTATCATCACAATAATAGTTTTTCCCCCCTATGTTAAAGGTATGTTTTAGAGTTTAAGGAGATGTGCAGCTGCTGCTGGCATAATGATGTCTACAGTACTGGAGCTCACACATCTGTACGAGTTCACAGTTCTCTTGTTCCTGCTTGGGATGCAGTGAATATTACATTTTTTCATTTATTTAACAAGGCTGACAGAGTTGCGAGTCTCAGGAAAGTGCTGTAAATGATTGGCCGTGCTTTCAGCTCTGCATGTGTGCGTGACAGCTGCTGCTGCCACTCAGTTGATGGCTGTAATTTGTCTCACAACGCCGAGCCTGAGGTGCGTTTGTTTGCTGCCTTCTCAGGTGTGCTGCTGAAACACCTGTGCGGCGGCTGTGGGAGCCGGATGTTGGTCTGTGTGCTTGCACATTAAGGAGATTACAGAAGGCCCCTGAGGGCCACAAACCGCAATTGTCTAAAGTGGTCAAGTGGAGCGCTTTTAAAAGATGATCCATTTGCAGTTTGGTCACTGTAGAAAAACTCATTTGATTGAAGTGAAAATCACGTACAGTCTTCCATGATCTCAAACCAGCTGTTATTCATTTTAATATATATATATATATATATATATATATATATATATATATACATGCATACATGCATACATGCATACATGCATACATGCATACATGCATACATGCATACATACATGTTGATTTGTTTTGACTTGTATTTAGATTTTAGTCATGTATACATTTGAGATTTGTTGTGATTTTATATACTTTAGTTTATTCATTCATTTTGATTTGTATTTAGATTTAATCTTTTATATTCATAGAATTTATTTTGACCTATTTTTTTTTTATTAAAAAAAAAAAATATATATATATATATATATATATATATATATATATATATATATATATATATATATATATATATATATATATATATATATATATATATATATATATATATATATATATATATATATATATATATATATAGTTTTAATTGTATATATTTTAGTTTATTCATTTTGTTTTGTATTTGCAGATCTATATTTTATTCATTCATATTTAGATTTAAAATATTTTATTTTTATTTATTTTGACGTATTTATATTTTTATTTGTCTTTATACAAAACAATACAGGTAAATCTGTGTAAACCATTTTGTACTAAGCAGCTGCTTTTAACAGGCGATCCTCTCTTGTCTGTCTCTGTGCTTATATTGGCTGTTCTTCTGCTCTGTCAACAGAAAATCTCAATACCGCAGTCAGAGAATCCAAATGAGCTGCGAACATTTACGTTCTACCTGTCCAATGTAGGGAAGGACAATCCCCAGGGCAGCTTCGACTGCATTCAGCAGTATATTACAAGGTAAGAAGGAAAATTAAAGCACTTGATTTATTTAGACAGATTCACGACCGTCTCAAGCTACTGTAACGACTTCTGTACAAGTGTGTTTGTATTTGCAGAGGAAATGTTGCCATGAAAACAGTTGATCTGATGTTCGAGTGTTAAAAACTCTTTGTGATTGTATCCATGGCATCATTACGAGCGCCATCTGTTCCTTTCTCAGTTCCCGCTACTGGACGAACACCAGAACAGAGAGAATAAATTGAATTTGGCCAATTGTCCTACCAAATGAGGAAGAAACAAGAAATCCAAATGCAGACTTGCTGTTAATGTCTTCAAATGTTCGCAAGAAGACCGAAGGGTCAGCAGAAGTTCAGGCCTAACGTTTCCTTGTGAACTCTGTGATTCCCTTACAGTAGTTGTATCTCAAGCCACAATCTTTATTCAACATTAGTGAGATGAAAGACACTGTTGTTAAATCTTGTTTTGAAACTAAAAATGTTACGCAATTACTGCTCCCTTTCTGTTGAATTGGCCTTTTGTTGTAGATCTGTGTTAATGTTTCACTGGCTTTCTCGTGTAATTAGTCCAACTTTTCACTCTCTTCAGCTTGTTGCGCCTCATAATTTGCTACTTTGTCATTTAGCTGGCGCTTGCACCTAATGAAAGTACACTTATTACAGGGACAGTCTGGGGTTAAGTGCTTGCGTTGGAGATCGTTGTACGATGACGATAAAGATGGTGGATCACACTTTAGGGCGTTGATCTTACAGCTGCCGGCCTGTATATCTTTAACAACCAATTAATTATACAACTCCAATATATTGTGGGCAATATGACCAAAATCTTATCACGATATGGGTCATTTTATTTCAAAGTAACACACACATATATGTGTGTGTGTGTGTGTGTGTGTGTGTGTGTGTATGTATATATATGACGATCTTTGATATCAAAAATTGATACCATACAAGTTTCATAATTCTCGTCACCAGTGTCAATATCACAAACTAATACTAGCCTAAAATAAAAAGCTCACTGAAGACAAATAGTCAGCGATTTTAAGAGAATAAGAAACCAGTTACAAGCAATAGAACTAAAAAAAAAAAACTACAGTAGAACAAATAAGAAATGCTACATACATTGTATAAATCCAACTTGTAATCAAATGTATCAAAACACTGCATATTCTTCACTATGAATTTAATTTGAAGAGGAAATGTATATTAAAGTTACAAAAGTGATTTAGTCGAGCAGTGAGAGATTTTTCTCTTTTGTTGTTTGATTAACATGAATGACAGACAGCAGGAATATTAGACTGCTGTCACTTTAAGAGCTGCATGGATCAAATGTTACATGTTTTCTTTCTCAGCTGTTTGCTTTCACTTAAGAACTAAGTTACGGTGTTTATGAGGATACTTGCAAAGGTGGGCATTTTGACACGTGTACGTGTGTGTATTTAACTGTTTGAGGTTTATAAAGCAGCAAAAATAACTCTTTACATGCGCCTCTCTGACAGTGCTCAGAAACAGTCTCTCAGACAGCATGCGCATATAGTGAAATAAGTTCGCTTACGCTGCTGATTGCATTTCAGCAGCTTAAAATCACTTGTTTTTAAACCACAATGCTAAAAATCTCCAATTGATAGTCCACAATCTCTACCAGTATATCGCCCATCTCTATGCGAGATGTCAGTTTGGTTTGGTTTATCAGGTCAACTAGTGAGTTTGATTTATTCATTTTTATTAAAAGAATTCATTGGCTTTTTAAACTATAATCTAATATAAAAAATACATTTATCATTTGTGTATAAATTTACAGTACTGTTCAAAAGTTTGGGGTGGATACAAATAAATTTTTGTATTTTTTTTGAAAACTTATGCTCACCAAGACTGCATTTATTTGATCAAAAATATAGTAAAACGGATATAAATTGTAAAATAATATTACACGTTAAAAATACCTTTTCTATTTGAATATATTTTAAAATGAAATTTATTCCTAATGATTCAAAGCTGAATTTTCGGAAGTCACGTGATCCTTCAAAAATCATTCTAATGTGATTTTTCTTGTTCTTCCCCTCTTGGGGGAAGTCGTGGCCTAATGGTTAGAGAGTCAGACTTGTAATCCAAAGGTTGCGGGTTCGAGTCCCCGGCCGGCAGGGATTGTAGGTGGGGGGAGTGAATGTACAGCGCTCTCTCCACCCTCAATACCACGACTGAGGTGCCCTTGAGCAAGGCACCGAACCCCCAATTGCTCCCCGGGCGCCGCAGCATGGCTGCCCACTGCTCCGGGTGTTTGTTCACGGTGTGTGTGTGTGTGTGTGTGCATTTGTTCACTACTCACTGCTGTGTGTGTGCACTTGGATGGGTTAAACGCAGAGCACCAATTTCGAGTATGGGTCACCATACTTGACAATACGTCACGACTTTACTTTTCTTATTTTTTTTTCTCAATGTTGAAAACAGTTGTGCTGCGTAATAGTTTTGTGGAAACCATGATTATTTATTTCAGGATACTTTGAATAGACAGTTTAAAAGAACATTTATTTGAAATAGAAATATTTTGTAACATTATAAATGTCTTTGTCACTTTTGGTCAGTTTAATGCATCCTTGCTGAATAAGTATTAATTTCCTAAAAAATACTTTTTTTTTTTTTTTTTTTTTTTTTTTTTATTAGTATTACTAACTTCAAACTTTTGAATGGTAATGTAAATTTATAAGATTAAAGTGGATAAATATAACTTCGGAAAATAATTTGTTTTATCTCCACTGTTTCCATTTTATTAACTTACAATATTTTTGAATGCACATTTCATATTTTTAATTAAATTTTGAAGTTAAAAAAAATACAACAATTCATTAGTTGACCTTAAAAAACAAATGTATATTGGTAGAAATGTCAATATATTTTTTATATATAGTGCATGTAAATTTTTTTGTTTTATATAAAAAAAAAAAAAAAAAAAAAAAAAAAAATTATCTATAATGAATTACTTCAAATGAAAAAACAGGATCCACACTCACTTATAAACTTAATCATGATTATACAAAAAGCACAAATGTATCCTCGGGAATAGTGTTGTCACGATACTGGAATTTCTAACTTCGATACGATACCTTGAAAAATATCGATATTCGATACCATTTTCGATACCACGGTGAAAAAAACTGCCACAATATTAAGGGGGTAATTTTTTTTTAATTTAAAGATAAATGTAACAAGTCGAGAACATGCGGTATATTTTACATGAACAAAAAAATGTCTTGAGGCACTGCATTTGTTGATTTATTAATCTTTTATTAATCTTAGTTAAATGTTAATTGAAACTAACGTTTACTAATACATGTACTAATTAAAATCCAAAGTTCTATTTGTTGATATTCTCATTTGCTTCATAACCAAAATATTTCCAGATATAGGGCCCTATGAAATCCGTTTTATTTTTTTCTACATTCAATTTTTTATTTTTCTGGACTTTTTTTTTTTTTTTTTTTTTTTAAATGGTCAAATTAAATGCTATTAATCTAAAAGCATGTCTAATTCATTAAAATCATGAAAATTATACAATTTAACATTTAATTTATTAAAAGTGTAACAAAAATGACACGTTTAGGGCCGTATGAAATGTTTTATTTTTTTCTCACCTTATGTTTTATTGTTACCAAATTCTGTGTTTTAGCATGTCTACTATTTGAATGCATACAAACAATTTGTATTTATTCTTACAGTAGCCTTATGAAATGTGTCTTCCCCCTCAGAAATTCTGTATTGTGTATTTAAATTTGACTGGATATCAGATGAAGGCATAAAACAATTTTAATTAATTTATATTTGAATTAATGAAAATTAAACATTTACATTTTTGCCAAATGAAGGGGATTTACTATTAAAATTAAAATATTTTGTGATTATTTCTTAAAAAAATTAACAGCAGTAGTAAGTAGTAGTATTATGTACATTCTACTAAATAATAGTAATATAGCCTATTTCTGGCACACGGTCTTTAATAGGCTGTTAAACCGAACTTTTATTTTGACGGGTTGCCGTGAATACTTCTAAAGTTCTGTGTGTGTATGATATGATGCTAGTTTTACTCAAATTAAATGGTAAAATGCTGGTAAAGTGCCTTTCAGATCAGTTCTGGAGATATTGTTTATGTATTTATGTCCTCATTGAGACGGCAGACGCTGAAATCACCGCGAGCGCCACATTAGTAAACACAACCGCACGTGCAGCACATTCACACAGAGACGCGCAGAACATGCAGGATTCATATTTAAATCCACTTTTGCAGCTTAATATTTACAGATACTAGTCCATATCGCGATTTGATTTAAGTGTAATGACCTACTTTTGATTAATTCATCCAAACTTTGACAAATTCCGTGACATTCCGCGTTAAACTGTAAATTCCGTTTTTATGACTGGATTCCGTGGCGTTCTCTGCATCGCGGAGATCATAGATCCCTACAGATAGCGCTCCTGCTGTGTTCTTTAACAACCAGAGCAGTCATCTTTCTATTCACTTCACTTTTGCTATTTAACCAGAGCGAAGGAGACGAGTGCGGTCACGTGTGGTGCTTGTCCACGCGCCTTTGGAGAGAAGTGAAAGTGACAGCTCGGCTAGTATCGATACTTCGGGAAATTAATATTGGTACCGTTCAGATATTTCAGTATCGATATTTATCGAAATATCGATATTTTTGACAACACTACTCGGGATCATATATATTTGATCCTGATGATCCATTTGTGCTTTTTGTATAATATAAAAAACAAAAACAAAAAACAACGTTTATAAGTGAGAGCGGATCAGTTGTTTTTTTCACTTTAAATAATTAGAATTTTACGGCTCTAAGCACCTTAAATATTGGTTGAGTGTAGTATTTTTGCCTATTCTGTGATTCTTTTTTTTTTTTTTTTTTTTTTTTTTTTTTTAAATAAAATGTAGTTATTTAGCTCCAAGAAACATGACTGGTGGACATGATCCTAAACCAGCTAAACTATTACAGAACTTCCTTCCGACTAGTTCAGAAAACCTGCCAACTTGCCTATATTGCAGATAAGTTGTTTTGCACAGGCACGGTGGGAAAACACTATGTGCCTTGACTGTGATCAGATGTTTTGACTCCCAGTATTTCCAGGCTTAGAGCAAACAGCTCAGAGGCGGTTGGCAGGGTTTCAAGGTGTATGAGCGGGCTGTAAGAAACCTCTCTACAGGTTAGGATAACTGGTGAGAAGGTGGTGTAGTCGGTGGCATTCGGGGTGTCTGACAGGCTTTGTCTCTATCCAGTGAAGGGAGCATACAGCTGGACTGCCTGGGAGGGATCCAGGACAAAATCACGGTATGCGCCACAGACGACTCCTACCAGAAAGCCAGGCAAAGCATGGCTCAGGCTGAGGAGGAAACCCGCAGCCGTGGAGCCATCGTCATCAAGCCCGGCGGGAGATACGTGGGTAGGTTTGATGCTTCTCTGGTCCCCACGCTCCTTGAACGGAAGAACCTCGTTTTGGCCGTCAGCTGGTCAAAATCTGATCTGTTTACACACAGTGCGCATAGACAGGTGGAAGGGGGCGATTAGAGCCAGTGCCTCCACATGTCTGGAACTGCAGTGTGCTACATAATTTATGAAGCTGTCTGTTCCGGTGCTCACTGATGAGACGCCTAAAATACTATGCGGAGAAGTCTGCTAACTCGCACAAAACTATCATTACCAAACACTAGCGTTGACCAAAGACATTTAATGAGCAAAATCAATCAACATTCCCACTGATCCGCAATGCTAAGCCACGACATGGGCTGTGCAAAAAAAAAAGTGGCTCTAAGTTTGTGAATTTAATATTTAAATTATATAACACTTCAGAGAATATATCTATTAAATATTAAGTTTTTAATGTAAAAATATAGGTATTTATAATTAGTGATGATATGGTTATTTATAATAGTTATTTATAAACTATTTTTAAAAATGTATACTTTTTAAAATAGTTTTTAGATTACAAATTAAATTACATTTATCACTAATTATAAATACCGTTTTATTTCAAATATATAAAGATTATATGCTTGGGGGAAATTTTTTGTTTTTTTTTATACAGATTTAAGAATTTTGGATTTGGGCCAAATTCATTGGTTTTAACAAACTATATTTTAAAAATAATTTCAAATATATAAATAAGTCTCTCACTACTGCTGAATGTGGCCCAAATCCATTTATTCTTCAAGTATGAATAAACGAATTATGCGTATTCGTTTGTAATAAACAGATTTTACATTTTTATTAAATATTTTAATAACATATTTTACATGCAATGTAAACATGTAAGACTAATTAAACATTTAATGCCACGGTGTGCGCACATTTATTAGCTTAATTGTCTTTGCTATGTTTGTATTGGTAGTTATTACTTGGCTATTTTGTACCTGTAAGATTAAAGGTCCTAGCACACGGAGTCTGATATTTTCGTGTGTGCATTTAATTTTTTTCTATTCCTCATCCTTGCCTATCAAAATGCATGCTACGGATGCGAAAAGGCAGAAAATCGAACCTGGCCCATGTGTTTTTTGTTTTTTTAATTGACGGATGAAAGTTTCGGAGGCAGTGTGTAAACGTGATTGACACAATGTGAGGTCGTATTTATTTTTCATCGTGCAAAAATTTCAGACTCTTAAGTGACTACACGTGCAGTGATTATTTGTTCATTTAACATTTAATCAAACGTCTTTTTGACCATTACATAACCAGTTTTTTTGGGGGGTTTTTTCCCCTTGGCTGTTCAGGTAAGCGTGTACAAATCAGGAAGCCGATAACGGGTGTGTCGGATGTGGCACCGTCGCGACGGACTTCACGGCCGGTCATCATCTCCAGCAGTCAGAAGAAGAGCCCGCCGCGGCCGCTGAGGGAACGGCTGGTGCATTTACTGGCCCTAAAACCCTACCGCAAACCCGAACTCCTGGTGCGGCTCACCAAGGACGGCCTGTCTCCTCAGGACAAGGAGACGCTGGACAGCCTCCTGCAACAGGTTCAGAAGCAGTGCTAATAACACTGTGTGATAACTTTGTTCAGTTACATACAGATGCGCACATATACATACTGCATACTGTAAATATAGCGCATGTATCCTATTCTGAGCATAGCCAGAGCAACCAAGAACCTCTTTCAAAGTTATGGTTTTGGTTTATGACTCATTTAATTTGTTTGACCCATTCAAAGTCATGTTTTTGAACTCTACTTAGACATAATGGATCAACCTAGACACATTTGTCATTACATAGACAAACAAGCTTAGCCCTGCGTAAAGCTGGAGCATATAACACACAGGCTGTCAGCACGCTGTTGTAGTGTCGTTTGTTTTTCTGCACTGGTGTTGAATGGTAACGCTTGTACTCTTATTTTTAGAAAGCCAAAGACTTAAGCCGCCTCTTATTTTGCTGTGTTTTTCTGGCCGGGTGTAGGTGGCAAACCTGAACAGTAAGGACAACACCTTCACATTGAAGGATTGTTTGTTTAAGGAAGTTCAGAAAGACTGGCCTGGTTATACTGAGGTGGACCAGCAGATTCTGAAGAGAATTCTTGTACGGTAAGCTTCACATTTACAGTGAATTTCGTCTTCTTTAGTTTTCTTTGGAATTTATTTAAGTGTTTTATAATTATTATTATTTTAAGTGATTTGAATTTAGTTTTTAATTTTATTTTCAGTGATTTTTATTTGCACGTTTTATTTTATACATGTACTTTTTCTTTTTGCTTTGAATTTATGTAGCTGGGTGTTCATTTTGTTTTTTTTTTTATTTTAATTTGTTTTTATTGTATTGAATTTTATGTAATTAGGTAGTGTTTTCAGCTTTTTTTATTTTTATTTACTTATTTTTTTTAAAAAAAATTTATTCCTACTCCTAATGTATTGTTTATCCCTTGGTATTAATTTATGAAACTAAGTGGTATTTTGTTTTTGTTTTAAGTATTTTAAATTTGTTTTTATTTAAATTTTTTTATTTTGACTCCTAATGTAATTTTTTTTTCTGCTTTATTTTATTTAAAAGATTATTTTATTTTGTGGTGATGTTTTATTTTGGCTATTATTTATTCATGTACATTATGCAGTAAAGGACTCTTTTGCCTATAACTGAAATGTTTAATTATGTAATTATTATATTTTAATTAAATTATAGGGCATTTAAATCAAATTCTTCACATATTTCAATTTGTTTTATCAAACGAAGGTGGTACTTCAAGCTTGAATTGCACCAATGGTAGGTATATATGTTATATACCAATATGCTCCCTTCTATGGAAAAGTAATTTTTTTTAAATGTGAAGTGATGAGTATTCATTCTGTCATTCAGTAGTGTTTTGCATAACACAATTTATACAATTTGATGCTGGTATATTGTGCACCAGTTGGTCAGAATACTTCCAAGATCCTTTATTTACCCACGGTAGTAGTTGTACAGCTGCATTCACCCTTGTTCTCTGAGCTCTTTGGCTCTAGATGGAGAAGTCTGGGTTCCCATGAAATCTGGTGGTGGAAGACTGTCCCTTGGAAGCTAAATTTAGAGAGGCTGTGCTGTGTGCTAGCCTGGCGAGAACATGGTGTTGTGATATCCGTTCAAAACAAAACGGAAATATTTGCCAGAAACGAACCCAACACCCAGGTGGAACACACTCCACACGCTTGCACTTTAAAACCCGGTGGCGACGCTTATCAGCTGACGGGCCCTTTTACGTCCGCGCACCTCCCTCCCTCTCGCAACCACCCACTTTCCCATCTGGTCGCGTACACCAGGCTGTCACGTAAGAGCCATGGCTGTGTGCAGTCTTGAGGGTAGTGATGCAACCTTATTCCAGCACATGCTGATCCATGTGTGTGGGTGGCAGGGGTCCAAGGTCCGGCCGTGCATGGGCAAACAGTTCGACGGCAACTGTAGCGACTCATGCCTCCTACTCTCAGGCATAGTCGTTTACCCTCGACGGAGGCGGGGCCTGCTATTGGGATGCATTGGCCCGTGTCATACTGCCCCCTGTTGACATACAAACCTCAAGCAGCATTATAAAGTTATGTTTGATGGCATTAAATGTTTTCAAATTGGAAGTTCTGCCAAAAATGAAAGCTCTATCATCTGTCATCACCTCGTTGATCCAAACCTGAATGTGTTTCTTTTTTGGCTGAAGTCAGAAAAGATAACATTTTGAAGAATGTTGGTAACTAAACAGTGGATGGTAGCCATTGACTTCTATTTTTTTTTTTTTTTACTATAGAGGTCAATGGCTACCAGCAATTATTTGATTACCAACATTCTTCAAAATATTGTCTTTGTGTTAAAGGGATGAAAGAATAAAAACAGGTTTGGAACAACTTGAAGGTGAGTAAATGATCATTCTTTTTTAGCTGAACTGTCCCTTTAAGTGCACTTAATGCACTTGACATTAAAATTTCTATGGAAAACTAAATTGCCTAAAGTGATTGGAGTGCCTATTTTCTACCGTGTGGTAGTGTTTCACATAATAGCGACAAACGACACAATTTATACCACTTGACAAATTTGTATGTATTTGTGCTTGACATATTTTGGTGTGAGTTTGTTTTAACTGGTATATCACACACCAGTTAGTTAGTCTTATTAACGCCAGTTTATTTAGTTTATTTTCCTTTATTTAGGGCAATTAATGCAACTTACAAGTTACTTAAACACCTTCATCTGGTTTGTTCTTCATGAATACTAGTCAAAAATGTTTTTAACAAGTCATGGACTATTTGTCTAACCATCTTGTTAAAATTGTCATTAATTACTCACCTTCATATAGTTCCAAACTACAGTTTCGATAAATATTGATACTGAAATATCTGAACGGTACCAATATTAATTTCCCGAAGTATCGATACACCGATACTAGCCGAGCTGTCACTTTCACTTCTCTCCAAAGGCGCGTGGACAAGCACCACACGTGACCGCACTCGTCTCCTTCGCTCTGGTTAAATAGCAAAAGTGAAGTGAATAGAAAGATGACTGCTCTGGTTGTTAAAGAACACAGCAGGAGCGCTATCTGTAGGGATCTATGATCTCCGCGATGCAGAGAACGCCACGGAATCCAGTTATAAAAACGGAATTTACAGTTTAATGCGGAATGTCACGGAATTTGTCAAAGTTTGGATGAATTAATCAAAAGTAGGTCATTACACTTAAATCAAATCGCGATATGGACTAGTATCTGTAAATATTAAGCTGCAAAAGTCGATTTAAATATGAATCCTGCATGTTCTGCGCGTCTCTGTGTGAATGTGCTGCACGTGCGGTTGTGTTTACTAATGTGGCGCTCGCGGTGATTTCAGCGTCTGCCGTCTCAATGAGGACATAAATACATCAACAATATCTCCAGAACTGATCTGAAAGGCACTTTACGAGCATTTTACCATTTAATTTGAGTAAAACTAGCATCATATCATACACACACAGAACTTTAGAAGTATTCACGGCAACCCGTCAAAATAAAAGTTCGGTTTAACAGCCTATTAAAGACCGTGTGCCAGAAATAGGCTATATTACTATTAGTTAGTAGAATGTACATAATACTACTACTTACTACTACTGTTAATTTTTTTAAGAAATAATCACAAAATATTTTAATTTTAATAGTAAATCCCCTTCATTTGCCAAAAATGTAAATGTTTAATTTTCATTAATTCAAATATAAATTAATTAAAATTGTTTTATGCCTTCATCTGATATCCAGTCAAATTTAAATACACAACACAGAATTTCTGAGCGGGAAAACACATTTCATAAGGCTACTGTAAGAATAAATACAAATTGTTTGTATGCATTCAAATAATAGACATGCTAAAACACAGAATTTGGTAACAATAAAACATAAGGTGAGAAAAAAATAAAACATTTCATACGGCCCTAAACGTGTCATTTTTTTTACACTTTTAATAAATTAAATGTTAAATTGTATAATTTTCATGATTTTAATGAATTAGACATTCTTTTAGATTAATAGCATTTAATTTGACCATTTAAAAAAAAAAAAAAAAAAAAGAGTCCAGAAAAATTCAAACAGAAAAAAACGGAATCCAGAAAAATTAAAATGGGAAAAATTGAATGTAGAAAATTTTTTAACGGAATTTGGGGAAAAATAAAACGGATTTCATAGGGCCCTATATCTGGAAATATTTTGGTTATGAAGCAAATGAGAATATCAACAAATAGACCTTTGGATTTTAATTAGTACATGTATTAGTAAACGTTAGTTTCAATTAACATTTAACTAAGATTAATAAAAGATTAATAAATAAATCAACAAATGCAGTACCTCAAGAAATTTTTTTGTTCATGTAAAATATACCGCATGTTCTCGACTTGTTACATTTATCTTTAAATTAAAAAAATTACCCCCTTAATATTGTGGCAGTTTTTTTCTCCATGGTATCGAAAATGGTATCGAATATCGATATTTTTCAAGGTATCGTATCGAAGTTAGAAATTCCAGTATCGTGACAACACTATTCCAAACCCATAAGACCTTAGTTCATCTTCGAAACGCAAATTAATATTTTTGATGAAATCTGAGAGCTTTCTGATCCTGAATAGGCAGCAATGCAACTACCATGTTCCAGGCCCAGAAAGGTAGCAAGGACATCATTAAAATAGGCTTAGGAACAACATGAGGGTGAGTAATTAATGACACAATTTTTGTTTTTGGGTGAACTATCAAACCTATTGCATGCTCTTATATTTCTGTTACACTTGCAAAACAATTAATGGTCCTACATTTGCAGCACAATCCACAGCAATTCTCTGGATTAGTCAGGTTTTTTGGATCTCACTGAAGCAGTTCCTTGGCTCTTTTAAAACTGATGATTGTCTGTCTTTTGTTCCTGGCAGAAAACTGTGTAAGCCTCAGAGCAGTGCCCCTGTGCCCGGGGAGAGTCCGGTCAGCCCACACAAAGAGCCAGCCAGCAGCTCGCCCTCTCAGGTCAGCCTTTTGCCCCGTTTTAGACCCGTCAAAGCCAGCTATGATGGAACTGCATAGTCTGAGGAAATATTCAAGGGATAATCCTTTCCTGTTCCCTCATTTCTTCATAATCTTTCATCAAAATGCTACGCCTCTGACTTTTCTTTTTGGCGGACATGACTAAGCCCTCCTTTGTGTACTAACACAAGCATTGTTTTACTAACAAGTCAAATCATTTTAGTGTGCATGATTCTTTAGTGCATGTTATTCTGAAGTTTTACATGATCTTTGACCAAAATATTATGATACGCATGTTAAATTTAAATTTCTCTGCATCTAAAATGCTGGAATTTAATTGCTATTTAATATACGACTGTTTAAACAGTCCCGGTTTTACGAACAATCATTGTTCGCATCCAACAGAAACGACCTGCAGAGTTCATCGATCCCCTGGCCAATAAGAAACCCAGAATATCGCATTTAGCCAGCAAGTCTACAGGGCTCATCAATGGCAAACTGAGCTCGTCCAATGGGAAAGACTCTTCTAGTTCTCAACCAGCAGAGACGTCGTCGAGCTCCCACTTCCCTCCGTTGGAGATCCCCCGACCCTTCGACCCCCTTTCGGACGTCAGCAACGATTCCAACGGCCGAGACTGTGAAAGTCAGGAGGCAGCAGTGGCGGAGAGACTGAGTCAACCCCCGTCGTTCGCCCCTCACTCCACAACGCAAGAGGAAGCGTTGAGTTCCACGTCCCCGGCCCTCAGCAACCTGGACGGGTCTCAGACCCAGAGCACTCAACCCTCCCTGCATGGCAAGTCTAAGAAGAAGTCCAAAAAACACAAGGACAAAGACAAGTCCAAGGAGAAAGATAGGGACCGAGAGCGGGACATTAAGAAGGAGAAGAGAGTTGAAGACCGTGGTTTGGATCAGAGGAAACCCTGTGACATCACGACGAGCGATAGGATCCCAGGTGCGGATCAGTTTCTTTGAATCATTTATGTTGTCAAGGGTTATGAGGTCAGAAAGTACCTCAGCAGTGAACGGACAAACTTTTGTCCCACTTGAATCTAGTCTTGATTAGATCTGCGAAGGAAAAGTGTTTGTTTCTGATCTCAAGTAGTTTATGTCTGTATGTTGCTTAGTAAACAAGTAAACAGCGGGAAAAAATAACCAATTTAGTTGCTAAATGAGCTTGAGTTATAGTTATTCAAGCAGGCCTCCAATCAGATATTTAGTCCAACAACTGACACATTAGGTTAGGGAAGTCATTAGCTGGTAATCATTCAGACAACTAGTTGAATAGTACAACAACCAACCTAGTGGTTAGTGAGGACAATTACTTGTATGGCAGTTGGTTAGTTAGCTGAATAATTGTTCAGGCAACCCACTAAGTAGTTGATTTATCCTCGTTCATGACTAGATTGGTTGTTGGACTAATACTTGTTCATGTAAACACACGTTTTTTTAGATGCCGTGGCAAGTTAAAAGAATTTCAACTTTTACACGCAGTGCCGCTCCGTGTCAGTAGACCCCAGAGGTGGGGCAAGCATTTCAAGCTTTTATTTACAGTCGCAAGTTGGCATGGCAACTGTTTTATAATTTGAAAGAAAAATGGCGGAGGAATTCTGTGCTGCGTTTTTTTTAAACCATGCCTGAGCACCAAGCCTCGCGTTTTTAGATGCAAAGACGTGTTCTGTGTGAACGGCCCCTAACAACTTACAGACAAGTCGGTTAGTGAGGTCAAATAGTTGAAAAGTTATTGAATAGTTGTTCAGACAGCCCACCACAACAACTAGCCGGTATGTAGTCCAACAACCAGACTAGACTGTTAGTAAGGTCAGTTAGTTGAATAGTTTTTCAGACAACCTATCAACGGTTTGATTAGTACTGAAAGGGACCGTACACACAATGCGTTTTTCCATTCCAATGTCCTAGTTTTCCATTGTTCTATCTAAATGTGCTAGATGGACGTGTATGACTGTTGCGTTTAAGATGCTGCGTCAAGTTAAAAGATTTAAACTTTTACATGCAGCACCACTCATCAACGTCAATTCCAAAGCGGTGGACCAATCAGAAGACCCCAGAGGCGGGGCAAGCCATAGATATGTATAAATGCCCTATTCGACCGCTCCGGATACGTTGACATGTCTGCCATCTTGGAACAGTCAACTTGACGTCATTCACCATAATAATCAATGAATATTCAAAGAATATTCATGAGTTTTTTTTTTTTCCTCTCCAGTATAATTCTGGTCATGGCACACTGTCCTTGTCCCTCAGTCTGCAGGATAAAACTCTGTCCTTGAATTCACCTTATTTCTTTTCAGGTCTGAACGGAACGTGCAACAGCTCCAGTATTCCTGCATCTTCGTCGGAGACGGCAGACTATTTATTGTAAGCATCTCTTTGTACATTATACGTTGCTTTTACCTCTTGCGTCAGGTTTGTTAGGGAAAAAGTGTGCTATGTAACTGAAAGAAGATAACAAACTTTTATGACGGTGATGATATTTTCGCTTGGTTTCCTCAACAGAAAGTACACAGTGATACGCTCGCAAGAGCAACGTCAGAGTTACAAAAACGACTTCAACGCAGAGTACAGCGAGTACCGGGGCCTCCACGCACGGATAGAGAGCATCACCCGACAGTTCACTATACTCGACTCCGAGCTCAAACAACTCCAGCAAGGCACAGACAAGTATAAGGTATCTTCACACTGAAAATGCAGTGCATCCATCCACACGTATGATTACATCTTCCTTATTTTGTATTAATATGCTGTCGACCCCTGCCTGGTCCCAGTAGTTGCGTCTTCCTCCGGAAAATGAGAAATTAAATAGTGTAGTTGACTCATCCAGAGTCCTAGTGTTGTTTTCTCATCTTGATGAATTGGAAAATGTTACTATGCAAGAGGTAAGAGAAGAAAAACAATCTAGTCTCGGAGCGTATTGAAATAACACAGCCGACTGATTAGAGGCAATAATGTTAAATAACCGGAGCAGAATGTCATAAGGATCATTTATTTCTACACGCAGTCATAATCGTTTATAGGGCTCAATAATAAGGATGGCCCTCTGGTGTGGGGCCAGGGGGAGAGTTTCAGGTCAGCTGAGAGAACTGACACTGTATTATAGCTGTAAAACTGTGTTGCCAGATCTGGCTAGAAAAAATAAGCAACAGAGGGAGAAACACGGGAGGAAATGTATGTGGATTATACACAGAGCTGGATGGATTACTGAGAAATAGTAGTCTGTTACTAATTCCAAATTACATGACAAAATTTGTAGTTAGTAACGTAATCCATTACACGTTTTAGGTAATGTAATCAGATTACTTTTGACCTAAATCATTTATCACATTGATTTAAATAGGATAATCTTATACCATAATGAAAAATACAAAATAAAATGCAAAGAGTAAGAAAAGGGTTTTCCAAACTGGGGTTCATATAGGAACTGCAGGGGTTTCGTTAGTTTAATGAAAAACTAATAATTCATAGAAATGTTAAATTAAAATAAGTAAATTAATATTTAATAATTCTAATTTATAAATATTTTATTTGTTTACCTGCATGTCTCGTGACCAGTAACCAACAGAGAACCATGAACATGCAAATGTTTATTTGACAAATGTTAATTATTGAAATATTTGTTTTAAAATGTAAAAAGTAAATATATTGGGTGAAAGATGTTCAGATGACAGTTTTGGCATGCCTGCATTATATGTAAAATAACACAAATTTGTGCATTTTAATGTGTTTGAAAGAAAAAAGCCTTCCAATGCTGTAGTAATACATGGTTAAGTAACCTTCTGAGTGAAGATTAAAATAAAAATGAATGTTTCATCAGTAGTTGAAGCAATGTCCAATGTTCACATCTTAAACCTGAAATGATTTTTGTAAATCCAGTGGTCAAATGCTGTGTAGCCACCTGACTAATGACTGGTGTTTGTGTGAATTTCCACAAAGGGCCAGACTATTTCAGAAAGGAACACTTAAAACAACAAAAGAGGAATTATACATTATTATTATTATTATTATTATGGTAATTGAGACTAATGGACATCTTGTAAACAATTCTGTATAATATATTTTTGTAATTCTATGGTGTTTAAACTAACATTTAACACAGACTTTACTCAAGCTTGACTATTATATGACACTACTGGATATGATTTGAGAAGGTACATTTATCCTAGAGCTTTCTGTAAACCTGTAAGAAGAGACTGAACACAATTTGAAGAGTTAATTTAAAATATCAGAATGTATTCAATCTGATTACACATTTAAAACTACTGTTCAAGCAGGAACTTCATTGTAACGATCTGTTTGTTCTTTTCACAGACAATCCACAATCAGATACTTGAAGAGTATCGCAAAATAAAAAAGGTAAGCTCACCGTATCTTCCACTTTTTTTCTTTTTTTTTTTCTTTTAATCACTTAACATCCAAAATATATCAAGTTTGAAATACTGATCACCTTTTTTTTTTTTTTTCTCAGACTAATCCAAACTATAGCCAAGACAAGAACCGCTGTGAATACCTACACAACAAACTGGCACATATAAAAAAACTGATAGCAGAATATGATCAACAGCAACTGCAAAACTAGCACTAATAACAAGATTTTTTTCTGTTTTTTTTTCTCCTTAATCTTTCGGTCTCTTTTGAGAGAGAGGATCTCTGGATTATTTTTTTGTTTTTCTTGGCTTGCTCTAAAAACAAGTTGCTCTAATGTAAAATGCCACGAAACTGATTTCTTTTTTCCCCTGTAGTGGGCCAAGTGCTCTAGTGAGGACAATGCAGACCCATGAATTTCGTTTTTATGAGACTCGGGACATGGGCGTACTCAGCCATGCTTACCTGTGTAGCCTAATGCATTATGGGATTGGTTGCCAGCTTCCTTCCCTTCTCAAAGGTCTCAAAGTGTGAAAGGAAGAACTGTTCTTTGGAGATCTTTTCCGAACAACCAACACCCATTGCCGGAATCTCATAGTTTAGAGAAAAATTCAATGGAATTTTTTTTTCTGCATGTACTAAGATGGAAGGTTTAAGATGGAATATTTTATTTTATTTTATATTTATTTTCGTCTTCCATAGGGATACATCAGTCCGATTATGATTTCACACTCCTCAGAGTGCTAAACATTTCGTCCCGTCCCTTTCTTTCTTTAATCGGTCAGTATTTTATGCAAAAGCTGCCTTGGATTTCGAGAGATCCCTAATGCAGTACCCCCACCCCCCCCTCCCCGTTTTCTTTTTTAGAGTGCTTTAGTGTCTGAAATAGCACTATTTGGCTCCTTCCTTTGTGCAATGCGCTATACCACGTGCCATGGACATGAATCGGATGCCTAGGGGAAGGAGAGAACCATCTGTTTAGAGCCTTTGACAGTATCAGTATTAACATGGTAGAGCTCCATACAGATGAACTTGCCATTCCAAAGGTGAGGGAGCGCTTCGGTGTTGGCACATTTTTACAATATTTTACGCTTTTAACTGAAAAAATGACAATCACAACCTGAATCATGAATGAGGTGTGGTTGTACAAAAAAATGCGGCAAATCTTGTAAAATTGTGCCTCAGGTGAGCCGTTTATCGTCCCTCAGGTATCTACAGTAATCCAGTATTGCTAGTTACGAGTGTGACGGTAATATCACATTTGCGGCCAAACTTTCTTGGTATTCTTCCAGAAAATAGCGATTTGTATCCCTTTAACAGCCTTTAGGGGCTGGTTGGTGAAGACGACGCAAAAATGGTAGAAACGCAACCTTGGCTCACTGTCTGAACCCTTTAGCAATTCAATGCTTGCTTGAATACTGAGTATTTGTGGGGGGGGTTGACTATTTCTGACAGTATTTTCATTACGAGATGACTGTTAAATTCCATTAAGGCATCTCATCGTGGAGGATCCATTACAAACCTCTGATGTGCTCCTCACGTTACCTGTGGACGCTCGGCGATGCTCATCTGTTGGGTCCTGTTGAAGCATCAGTTGTACTTCTGATATCTGAACTCTCTTATGTTTAAATATTAAAATTCAGCACTTTGCTCAGCTTCTTGCTGTTACTCTTACCTGGGTTTTGTTGCTGTGTATGCATGCTTTCTGACTGTTGAAGACACAAAAAAGGGTTAAGGCCAGTGTTTACAGCGGATTTACACTGCTGTTTAATATTCAAGTCAAATATTTATCAAATTGCCCCGAATTCACCTGGCCAGCATTGGTTCAGTGTTGCAATTTTAGGAGCGGAATTGCAAAAATTTAAATAAAGCCGAATCTGACTCTTGATGAATTAACTGAGAATAATTCTCAATCACAAATTTACCACAAACACGGATTTTTATTTTTTTCAGCACTGATCATGATCTGCTTTTTGGTCTTTTGTGTTACCTGCAGAAACGGTCTGAAAATGATGCACAAATTCAACAACGAATGCGACTGACGTTTGTTTGGATTTGAAACTGCTACAATACTTTGAAAAAATCAAGACAACTGGGGCGGGGAAATGTGCCAAATGACCTGTTGTATAGGTTTGGATCGAATGAAATGTTGCTGTTTAGCAAAAAAAGAAAGGGAGTGGGGGGAGCTTTGGGATGAAGGCTTGATGTCAATGCTAAAACCCAAAGTGCGCTTTTTGAAACAAGGGACTGGGACTGAAATTTATCTTGGTATTTCAATAAAATTCTTGGAAAAACTTGCGTTTTATTCTGTTTTGTGTGTCCTAATGATGTTTAGTTTTTTTTTTTTTTTCATTTGCTCTTTTTGCTTCTAACTAATACATCACCAGCACAGAATTTACACTGCAAAAGTGGCACAGAAGCACTTCTGAGGATGCATTTAGGCATCTTTACACACTGTTTAATGCTGCTCAGAGGTGGTATAAATGCATTCACACAGCAGTTGCACCTTAATACAGTAGTTTAATGTTAGGGGCTGAGATGGGTCAGCACAAGCGTAATTTAGTTTGGCTTTTATGCAGCATTGTGTCTTTACACAGTTTTTAGCAGGCACAGAGCAGCCTTCCTTTGGCCAAACAATATTAGGGAGGTGCTTCTGAAGTGGCATTTACACAGATTGTTCAGTGCTGCTAGTATGTGACGTGAATGCATTTACACTGATATTGGGGGCTGAAGTGTTTCTGAGCAGGCATATTTTAGTCTGGCTTTGTGGCACTTAATCTTTACACTGAATTTTAACCAGGCATATAGTAGCCTTGGCTGTGTGAAGAAGACCCTATTCAGTCAATTACCAAATTTACACTGCAAAGGTGACATAGAAGTGTTGCTGAAGCAGAATTCAAGTGTCTTCACAGAAACCGTTTAATGCTGCTTAGAGGTGGCATACATGCATTTACATAGCAACTGCATACTGTGATACTAGGGGCTGAGGTGGGTTTGAGAAGGCATAATTTAGTCTGGCTTTTATGTGCCATTGTCTCTAAGCAGAATTTTGAGCAGGCAAACAGCAGCCTATGTAATGCAAAGACGCCTCAGTTCAATCAATGAACGCTAGATGGCACCACGGGTTTGTTTTTAATCGAGCTGTCATACTTCCCTTATTTACTTCCAGTGGGACCGTTTATCTGGGTAAATAGGACTCTATATCTATTCCTGAATATCATAACATATCTATTCCTGAATATCATAACCTGTACGCTACTGACCCCAGTGGCTTTTTGTGCCTTATTTGGTACTCGAACCCCCTCGCGCTTTATAAACACACCCGTAACAAATACTAAACTCCGAGTGGAAGACGCATTTGGATGTATACTCATGTAATAATGTCGTGTGAAATCCTCAGCTGGCTTCACAGTACTTAGTTTGGCTTCACGCCGCTACGTTGGCCTCAATTTTAGGGGAGCTCGAGGAGAGTCAGCGAGTTCAGTCTGGCACCGTTCCTGGCTCATTTACGTCTATCCCTGTCCTCGTTCATCCCCTTACGACACACCGAGCCCCCTGAAAGTTGGAAGACGCCCTCAAGATTTAAGGCTTTCCTTCCTGTTTGCTTAGGCCCACAAATTGCACTCTTAATGTCCGCATTTACGTTTGCCTCAAGGTTGTGGGAATGTAGTTTTTAATATAGCTCTGCGCCCATGGTTAGGATGGGTTTGCTATTCATATGCTATGAAGAACAACAAATTTAATTGGAGAGTTATTCTGGTCACATGTTTGTTGGTTTATGCAGTATCTCATTTGAGTGTGTGATATGCTGGAATGCTAACATATTTAATATGCCTGAAATCATGTTGATAAATAAGCCACAATCTGAAATGTAAATTTAATAGCCTACTAGTAATAATAACAACAGGTCACTCACATTATATAGAAATTCAATCTACCAAACTTCTAAAATGTTTTCACTGTCAAGTAGTTTTGGGACGTTTGGTTCATTTTAGCCAAGAGTTCATTTAGTTTGATTCTTCAAGGAAAAAAACAAAACAAAAATCAAATAATTGTTTCCAGATGTATTGTTATTTTAGTGTTATATACTACAAAAGCATTTATTCATATTTTTAAATAAACTATGTAGTTATGTAAAATATTTATTTTATTGTGGTTGTAGTAGTTCTATTCTCTGCTTTATTTATTTTAATATATAGAGAGTGGTTGAGTCACACCGCAACACGTTATCTGATTTAAAATACAAAAATCATTCACTACTTCCAGTGTTTTTATTTAACTCAAATTATTTAAATCTGTTATTTAGTATACTGAGATAACAAATATTAGATGGGAAAAACAATTGATAACTAACTGAAACAAAATAAATAGCAATGTCAACAAAATACACTGATAATTACTATAAGAGTACTAAGTAACTAAGACGTTTAACTTATATTTATTATTTATATTATCCTGCCATGTTTCTTTAGACTTCAGCAAGAAGGAAATTTACATTTCAGTAGTGGCATTTTTTTAATTTTTTTATTTTGGTCTTGATTATGTCATCTAAACATAATCAGGGCTCTTTTAGGATGAAAAATTATGATCAGTGCTTTTTCAACATTACATAAAACACATGCCACAGCTGTACAGCTCACAAAAACAAGCAAAAACTCAGGTGAGGCCTAATACATGATATAGGCTATAATTAATATACAAAGTGAAACTGCTTTGCTTGCTCGTCACTGCATTATTTTACCACTATTGCCTATTTCTAATTAAATCTTCAACAGTGTAATCTATCTATCTGTCTATCTACCTATCTATCTGTCTGTCTGTCTGTGGATTTCAGGCTCTATATAAGAAGTGTTTATATAAATGTTAACGTCCTTCATGCCACCATCATTTTGAATAATTTCTCAAATCTTTCCAAGAAAATTAATAAAAGTGCTATCTAAAAAGAAAGCTAGTTTCACTTAACGTTTTCTCCCTGCATTTTAAGTTGAAAATAACGGTCCAGCAAACTGATCCTGATAGTAAACAGGTCCTTCAAATTCTGCACATGTGCTGGGGGAAAAAAATGGTCCGTCCCGCCCATTCAACGGTTACTGGCACCGGCATCCTGATTCAAACCGCCCGGTTAATAGTCGATCCGTGTCATCGTTACCCAGTCAATGTGAGAGAGTTGTCGAGGAGAAATCCCCGCCATGTGTGTGTCAGAGAACAGACGCCTTGCCCCTCTCGTTTAATCCAAACCAATTTCCACTCTCCCTTTCGTTTCGGTTTTGATGGTACGACCTGCAGACTTCACACGCACGAACGAATCGTTCACGTGAGTCGGATCTTTTCAATGAATCACTTGAACCGCTTCCCAAAACAGCTGAGAACGATTCGTTAGGGATAGTTCACCAAAAAAAAAAGAAAATTGTCATAATTTACTCACCCGTTTGATTAATTAATTGATTGAATAATTAATGATTAATTTTAGTATTGTTTAATAAAGCAATACGCCCCATGAAGCGTGGTTTACGGTGAATTTATAGCAGCTAAAGGGGCGTTGTTAGGCACAGGGGCGTGTTTGTAGAGTAATTTACACCAGCGTCGAACGCGACTCACTCAACCAATCAGAATCAAGCACCGGGACTTTCAGTTTTATCATGTAAATTAAAATCATGTACTAAATTATTTTATGTTTCTATGAAATAAACTGAACTTGGACACATAAATTACAATACTTTCGGTTATTTTTAGATACGTAATAAACGAGCCTGGAAAGTTTTAGAATTTAAAAGACTCGAACATTGTATTAATAATAAAATAAAAGAAGTACGCTTCAAAATTCTTCATACTATTTACCCTTCTAATTCTTTATTATCAAGATTATATTGATTATATATGCTGTTTTTGTAATAATGAGAAAGAGATACTGACTCACTTATTTTTTGACTGGAATGTCGTAAAACATTTTGGATTGATATGGCAAGATTTTATATTTAATTTGATGAATATTAATTATTGCTTTACTTTAAAGGATGTTACCTTGTATAATGAAAATAAAAGCAATAAGGATCTAGAATTTATTGTTAACCTTTTTATTTTATTAGCAAAATTTCACATACATAAAAATTTCTTAATTCATCTATGTTAAATTTGTTTTGCTCTGACTTTGAATTTTATATTTATTCACTAAGACTGTCAAAAAAGAAAAAGTCTGTGAAATGTTTAAAATGCTATGATACACTCTTCAATCCCCCTGGTATTTTGTAATATCCTTATTTTTTAAAATTGAATATGAGCTATGCTTTTATGTATTATTTACTTTTTCTTTTGCCTTGTTCGTTTATATTTTTGTGTTCTTATCTGTATGTTACCTTGTTCTGCAATAAAAAATAAAAAAAGAATTTAAAAGACTCGTTTGAACTCGCAAGAATTGTTCAAAAGAACCGATTCGTGGAAATGAATCGGACCTTCTATCACCGACACACACACTCGGGCGCATTTTTTCTTCATCGTGAGCCGGTCAAGATGGCGGCGGTACTGCCGAGACGGAGCAGCCGCTCGGCTTAATCGATCATTTTCTCCAAATCACCGGGGCAGATCGGATTCAAACCGACCAAATCGCGCGGCACAACTGTGTGAAATCACCCGCTGCCTGTGATATCCAACGTGAGATCCTAATCGCGTTAAACCCGGTGTTTTTTCACGGAAATGCACTTACTCTAGCTTGTGTCTCGACCATTAACTTAGCTGTATTTGGGGGAGAATGGGAGAAAGGCTGGAGTTAAAACTGAAGTCGCCGGTCGGAGCCGAAGCTGCAGGCTATCCGTGGCCCTTGCCTGTATATGTAAGTACTATCAGTATTATTGTTTAAATACAAACACCGGGATTCCCTTGCGATTAAACCAAGTGGGTCATGTAACGTTAGGAAGAGAACAACGTGTATTTGAACGAGTACATGGTGTGAATATCTTGTTTTGGATCTTAATGTGCTTGTTTCAACATTAGTGTGTTATATATATTAAGTTATATATTGGAAACAAGAACCGCTTAAAATTGGGACACGAGAGTTGTCAGTACATCCTAAAAATGTTTAAATATATCCTAAACGTGTAACTTATCTGTTCATAAATATGTTCGGAAGACCTCTGAAGATTAGTTAGACTTGAAATGGCATGTCGGTTTTGTTTTTAAAATATGAAATCTGATATTTGAATCGCAGGAAGTACACGCTGTGTGTAGCCTGCTGACCCAGTTGGCCATCTCGCATAGTGGTTGTGTCTCAAATCCTAGTAAGCTGTCTGCCTAGGCAACATGTTTATACCTGCTAAGCAGTTCTAATGCGATTAAACACCTAAATAAAAACAAAATACCGCCTTTGCTGTGATTCAAATCGTTTGAATTCGAGTTATTTTAATTAGTCAATTACCCTTTTTGGAGGTTATATTATTATGCTAATTAGTTGACAAGTGAGTTTATTTTTGAATGTTATGAGTCATAATTATTCACTCATGCTATTTTTATACAAATACAGAAACAAGTCTTACGTAATTGTTTTTATTATTATTTATCATACGCTTGAAATTTTTCGCTCACTAGGTAGGCAGCTCGCGAGAGTTTGAGACACCGCCGCTAACCAAAACCTGCCATTGCAGTGTATAACACTTATTAATTTACATCAGAAACGCAAGGTTATTGACGAACAAACGTTTATTAATGCACATATTCAGCCTGAAACGATAGTTTGTATGACTCTGCATTTAATGTCTCTGGAGGCTGAAATTCACGTTAGCCGTCATGCTAACAGTCAGATACGTTAGCAGGGCTAGCTAACTTTATCGCTTTTTACACACTAACCGTCGTCAAACTCTAGATAACTTGAACATTGTAAATATCTGTCATAAGTGTGTGCAGAACTGTAGTGAATATATTAGTTAAATAAGCTTCGTGCCGGCTCAGTATCACACGGAGGGAGTTAAACAAAAGGCGAGTAGTGCACTAGGCAAGAGGACGGTATCTCCATGTTGTTAGTGTGTTTTATTGACAGACAGCTTTTATTTGTGTCCGGTAATGGGTATCTTACCGTTTTTCACAGTTTTGATGTTGCCTTTCCACTGTTTTGCGGGTGTATCTTTCTAGTATGGTCTGCATACAGCATTTAGGATCTTTTGAAGTATTGTGTACTGTTCTGGAAGTGTCACATTTGTCACTTATGTCTAAAATCGGATTTGCTCGGTTGGCAGTCCTTGCTATGGGAAAGTGCTGTGTTTTGGTTACCATTTGGATACATCTTGAAAGGGACAGTGTCAAAATGTAACCAGTATGGCTGATACTTGAAAAACAAGCTAGTATGCAGGATTCTCTAGGAAGTATGACAATAACTGAGTTTTTAGTGGTTACTAGGGGGTTATAAAACCTGCTGGACTTGATTATTGACTTAAGGTTGCTTTCCAGCATATACATTATTATTGAAGCTTGTTAACTATTATTACACATTGAATGGACTCCTAACTCTTAAGTATTAAATATTTGGTGCATTATTTATCCTATACTAAAACCAGAATGACACCTCGTCTTTTTCTAAAAGGCCAAAGTATACCTTGTTTTTTTCATGTTCGCTATAAAGGTTCATCCTTGTATATAAAGGACCTATCGTTGTACTCATTTAAACTAGTTGCAAATTTCTCAACTCCTCATACAAGCGTGGGAGTCTGTTGTTGTTCTGTTTCTTTTTTGAAAGTGAAACAACATTCAATGTCAGTGTTGCTTGCCACCATGTTGAATCAGTGCAAAAAATATCAATACATGATGCCCGAAAAATTGCTAAGTGCTCACTGCAGAGATGAATGGGTGGAGCTTGACCTAATCTAGCCCCGCCTCCGTGGACTTAATGGGTGTAGATTGACCTAGTTATGTTTAGCGATTGGGTTATGTTTAGGGCTACAGTGTAATTGGACCTTCAAGATCCACCCATTATGTCCAGACTGAGAGGTGGAGCTGTACATCAAGCCCCGCTAACTGGCTTCCTTGCAAGCACCTTTTCTAAAATCGCGTACTATGCTGATGGCGAAATTACGGTACATGTGAAAACCTTGCCCTGGAACTGGAAAAAACATTGTATATTTGCATTGAAACACAGATGCGAAAATCTAGAGTTTCGAATATCATGGAGACTTGCTGGTGCAGGGCTCGACAGTGCGAGCATTTCACTCGCATTTGCGACTAAAAATAGAAAATAGATAAAAATAGATGTGTGCGAACTGGAAAATGTATTTAGGAGCACAAGGGCGAATACAAAACAAAATACAAATCAGCCTAACTTATACAGTAGCCTATAACAAACGTATTAATTTATTCTGTTTATTTATGGAAAAATTGCGATGCAGCCTCATATGATTACTTTAGAACTTTAAAAAGGCAACGGTTAAATTTAAATGAGCACAGATGAGAAGAAAAGCGGAGCGAGTTAGTGAAGACGCGCTGAATGACGCACATTCGCCACTAGAGGCCGCTGCCGTTACCCCGGTAACCCAGTAAACAAATCAGCTGCGCTACTTTCCTAAAACTGTGTAAATAATGTTTCACACTCACAGTCATTTAGATATTTATATTCGCTTTAGTCTTCACAATAGCATCAAATAATTCTTACTTAAAGACTTAATGAGCTATTTATTTTCAAACATTTTTTCTAAGCTAAAACATGGCCCATCCACTGATCTATAATAGAGAACAGTGGGCCTATCTATATATCAACGGCTGATTCGTTATTATTGTTCAGTAACACAAGGTCCATTAGTTAACATGAAAAAAACAATGACTGCATTTATTAATAATGCTATCTTAATTTCAACTTTTAATAATACATTATAAAATCAAAAGTTGTCTTAATATAATTCAATGGAGCTAACATTAACTAACATAGTTGTATTTTTTATTAATCAACATTAACAAAGAATATTAACTACTGCAACAATTAGCTATTGCATATTTTTAGTTAATGTTAACCTGCTTTAATGTTAACAAATGGGACCTTACTTACCTATTGTTCTTTCGTTCATTTGAACAATCTTTTGCACTCTAATCTTGAAACACTTGTTTACTTTATATTTTTATGTATTTTTTAATTTTTGTAATTAAAATTTATGTAATTAAAGTCTTTTAGTAAATTATTTTTAATAAAGTGATTTAACCTGTTAGGAGGACAACACTTTTTTTTCACTTAGAAATTATATATTGTGATTTAAAAACAAAAACATATACCGTGACAAAAGCTTCAATGATTATTGTGAAAATGTTATACCGACACAGTTTAATAGGATTATAACTAATTACATAATTAGCCTATTAAATAGTGTCTGAAGTAAAATTATTTAAAAACCTTGTGTACTTTCTGTATTCTGATAAATTAAATAATTGTGCTTGTAAATGTCTCTTTGTATCCCCTTATTAAGCTAAAACACCTAATTTGAAAAATTTGCATTGCGCCCCTAAATTTTTTTAATGCGCTCCTAAATGTTTTGACTTAGGACCACATGTGCTCCTTGGGGAAAAGGTAAGCGTCAAGCCCTGTGGTGTGGAGGCTCTTAAACGCTGTAGCAATGCCCTGGCAACCACCCAAAACGCCCTAGCATTTTGGCGACAAGCTGTTTTCCATTTACATTTTCTGTGTTGCTACAATTATTGTGCCCTAAATGGTGTCAAAAAGGCTTGTTTGGAGTCGTATCATCCATTCTGAGTCAGACACTGTTCCTCTGTGTTGTTTCTGAAAGCGTTGTACAGTCATTGCACATGTACAGTAATCATAACACACAGATTCCACACTGTGACTAACTCCAGTGATGCTGAGCTCATGAACCGGTTGACAGTGGGACGAGACCCCCCATAAAACACGCATATACACTGCTATTTACCCTGTTAGAGCAGGCAGTTTGAGTAATATTGAGGACCTAAGAGACGAGGAAATGTCTTCATATTCAGTGTAACTAAAGAAAATACAAGACGAGGTTATTTATTTGAATATTTTATTATGAGAACGTGTTCGGAAAGTCCTCGCGTCATTTGAAAGTTCACATTTCTCACGCCACCAAAGTTGCCAACGCTGTTTCGGTCATAGACGGAAATGGGGGGGTGCAGATCAAAGCCTGTGGTTTCCACAGAAACGGCTGTCTCATTTGTTCCGCCCAACGTTTAATATACTACGATTCATGCTCTTTTTACACAAACCGAGAATGTGGGTTTTTCAGAAGCGTAGGTTATTTTCAGAGCTGCTGCATCACTGAAAACTCCAGTCTATTTCGTTTATGTCACTCAGCTAGTAGTGTAGTAGTCATGACCTCAGCCGTTTTACTGACTCGCTTGGCATCAGATCACTTCCGTCTTTGACTTTGGCTGATAAGGGATGGATGCCCCACCTACTGAGAGCCATATTTCTGACCTGCTGTTGGGTAAACAGAGTTACAGAGCGCCCGCGTTTGGTGAGCTGTAGATGTGCCTTGCAAATTTTTGTTTAGGGAGGGGCGGATTCTGTTAATTAGGGAGTCTGGGCGGTGGTTATCCACATTCACTGGCGATTTAGACTTCCCTTAAAGGAAAAGTTCATTTGGTCACCTTCATGTTGTTCCAAGCCCATATGACTAGCTTTCTTCTGAGGAGCACAAAAAGAGATGTTTGGCAGAATGTTCGCGCTGCTTTTTTTTCTGTACAGTAAAAGTGAATGGAGATGCACCGCTTTTTTTTTTACTCGTATTAGCCAGTTATTTTATTAAAAATATACAGCACGACCAGTGTAGCCTGATTCCCAAACAAATGACTCTTTATTCTTTTTAGTGAATCATAAATATACCGAGTTACCAAGTGTAGACTGATTCCCGAAACAAATTATTTTTACGAGCCGGTTCTTGTTACTAATTCTTTCGTTTAATAATCTTATTGTCGTCTCGTCTTAGTCCTGGGAAAAAAGCTTGTCAACGAACATTTTTCGTCATAGTTTTCGTTAACGAAATTAACACTAGTGTAGTCTGATGAATACAAATGACTTTTTGATTGCGTCTAGTGAAACAAAAATATTCTGCTCTGTAACTGGATTCATGAAACAAATGACTTTTTATGAGCCAATTCTTTTTAGTGAATAAAGAACATGTAGCCTACATGTAGGTTCTATTAATGAACAGTTTTTAGAAGACTATTTGAATCTAGCTGTCATTTACAGCATTTGAAGAAAGAATTTCTTTCATGTACATTTTATCTGAACTGTTCCAAACTGAATCAAGAGCTTGTGAATGCCTTACCCAAGTCTCCATTCACATTCATTGTATGGAAAAGAGCAGCATGCACATTCTACAAAACCTCTTCTTTTGTGCTGCTCAGAACAAATAAAGTCATACAGGTTAGAAACATTACACAAGTGAATAAATGATGACTAAATGCTCATTCTTGGGCGAATTAACCCGAAGTGCTGTTTTCTTCTCCCTGCTTTAACATTTCTTGCTTTTATTCGAGGTTACAGTGGGTTTTACAAAGGACCAAAAGCTCTCCATTCATTCGAATCTTGTTTTTCAGAGACTCAATCGAGTGATTTTTTTTCATCTCCCGCTGTTGCCGGCTCCTTGTCCACTAGCGTCCCATTTTGCCTCACGGCTTCACATTGTGCTCTGAACAAAACCATCCCACTCACCTGTGGTGGGAGGAAGGAGAGGGTTTTTATCGAAAACTGAACTTCACTGTTTTCTGTCTTCCCTACGCTCCTGTAACCTACGTATCCGGCCACATTTACATCCCATGTTTGGAAACTGGCCTGTAATTGCTTCCATACGAAAGCGTCAATTCCTTGGCTACAAAATGATTCATTCGGAGTACGAGGAATTACAATCGAACACACCTCACAGTTCGAACGTTACGACCCGGTTAAACCCGTTAATACATAAAGGTGTGGCGTTTTGCCACCCTGCCAAAACGAACAGTTGTGCAGTGAGGATGAGTGTTCACGAGGCGTGTTTTTTTTTTTTTTTTTTTTTTTTCACCTCCCTCCGTGAGTCACATCAAGGGTGCGTGAGGTGAACGAAGAGTCCGTTTTTGTGCTCGTGAGTCAAGCCTGCTCGTGACCGAGGGCTGTCGTGCTTTATTTTTTGCTCTCTGTCATCCTCCCCTCCTTTCCTCTGGATATTTTTAGCTGTGGCGCTGGTGTTGCTGTGCGCCGGAACATCCCGTACACGCGCGGCGCCCCCAACCCCTCCTCTCGAGCAGCACGATGCACTGAATTGTCTGCTTGTGCATGTACGCACTCTGCCATCTGTCTTAGCATTTGCATTTAACGCAATATTGAAATAACACCGCATTCCTACTTTAAATGAGTGCCCTTGTTTGGCCTCAGACTATGGTTGCATTATTTCCCAGTCCTGTGACACCGCCTCAGAGCTGCAGGGGTGGGCAGAAGAGCACGAGACCTGCCGTACATGCAGCTGAGTGGGAAAACGGCTAGGAGGAGCTTAGCGAGGCAGAGGAGCCCAGCAGCGGCACACTCAGGCAGGCAGAGGGCTTCTCAGGACTCTGTTGACGGAAAGTGGGTCACTGGGTCAGGCAGCAGCAGAGCTCCAGCGGCAGGCCGAAGCGAGTTCGGCGGGGGTCACATCCACATGTTAGACACAATCCGGGGTTAAATAGCCTTGATAATTAGTCATAAGCCCCTTTCACACAGAGATTCCGGAAAATACACGGGTAATGTGTTCCGGCAATTGTTCCCGGGTCTTTAGATTTGCTGCATTCACACTGCCAGTGATTTTCCCTTTACGGCATTTATCCGGCTTTTGTTCACACAGCGCTCGTTCCGGGACTGAACCCGGCAATGTTACTAGGTCCCCAACCCGGGATTGGTCCCGGAATCAATCCCGGGTCATGGTTGCGTTCACACAGAAGGCACTCTGGCAATTTTCCGGCAATGTTCCGGGACCAACGTGCAGTGTGAAAGGGGCTATATTGACCTCGGAGCTCTTAAAGGGCCAGAGTTACGTCTTTTTAAGTGCAGCACAGTCATGTGTGATGGCTTTCGGGCCTTGTTTATGTGTACAGCAACAATTTTGATAATTGAAGTATAAAAAATATAATGCGTATTAGACAGAAATTAGTAATGTTGCTACTGTTGCCTTGTGGGCCGTTGTGCTTCGGCTGATCTAAGTTCGAGTCCTGCCTCACGGGCCTTTCCTGATCCCATCCTCCTCTCTCTCCCACTTCACTTCCTATCCACCTACCGTCCTATCTAAATAAAGGCATAAAATGCCAAAAATAAATCTTAAAAGAGAAATGTTGCTACTAACTGAAATGTTGCTAAAATAATTTATGAAGAGAAAAATCCTTGTAAATGTTTAATATACCAAGTTGGTTATTTGACAAGCTGAAATAAAATATTATATCAATATAAGGAAATGCATAAGCTTAAACTTGAACAAAAATGAGAAAAGTTGCCACTAACTAAAATAACTTTTGAATTGCTAAAATTATTTAAACTAAAGCTGAAATAAAAAATAAAAAACTAATTTAAATAAAATCAATATAAGAATGAAAAACTTGAACTTAAAAATTATGAATGTTGCAACTAACTGGAATAAGTTTTCGCTAAACAACTAAGTACTAAAATTACTAACACTGAAATTAAAATGAATTAAAACTAAATAAGTTAGTAATAATAGAAAATACAAAAAAAATAATACAAATGACAAAAGCACATAACAAAAAGACTACACTTATAATTAAAACTGGTAAAATAAACACACAAGCTGATTAAAAATATTAATGAATACTGCAATAGTATATAAATTATACCAAAATAACACTTAACATATTACTCGGATAAAAAAGTGACATTTCACTGCTGGTTATACCCTGTATAATTGTGTATGTGACAAATAAAAAATCTTGAAAAAATAAAATACAAAAATGCCAAAAGCACGTCACAAAATAACAATTACTAAAACTAAAATAAAAATGAAAATTGGAAATATAAAAATAAAAGCTAATTCAAAATATTAATATTATGTCGGCGCCGATATACAATGGCGTTGCGCTATGGGCGTTACTACTTCGAATCACGACTTGAGAACCTTTCTCGATCCCACTCGCATCTCTCTGCCACTTCACTTCCTGTCAGCTCTGAACTATCCTATCATAATAAAGGCAAAAATGCCAACAAAATTATGCTACAATAGTATATAAATAATACTTAAAGAACGCTGTAACGTATGACTTGCTGCTTTTTACATGTTTTGTAAATGGGGCCCATTTTCTTTTGCACGCACAACTTTTATGCTAAGATTATGCTGTGCATATACTGTAACACACAGGATCAATGTCGGCTTATAATGACATAATGTACTTATCCAGCCGTGTGTGCTCGATAAACTGCTTGAAGGCACACTGGCTGCTGTGTGGGCAGGAATGTGCTACAGTTGTGATCTGTGACCCGTCACAAACTGGAAAGGTCAAGACTCTGTTGTAGTTGTAGAAGCTTGTTTCTTGTAGATGGATAACTACACGCCACATGCCGAATGAGTAGTCTGGCGAGTAAGTAAAACATGAATTTTGGACTTTGCTTAACTCTTTCATCTCCACAAATTTCTTTCATCTCCACAGGATAAACATCATGATGCTGCACATGAAATCATCGAAACTATTCGGTAAGTCCTTTGGTTTGATTTTGCTCTTGTGTTTGACTGCTCTG
This sequence comes from Barbus barbus, assembly GCF_936440315.1. Lineage (NCBI taxonomy): Eukaryota > Metazoa > Chordata > Actinopteri > Cypriniformes > Cyprinidae > Barbus > Barbus barbus. Next base: position 14,359,184 of record NC_136737.1, read on the forward strand.
CGAGTTTTATGTGCATAATTAAAACATGACTCTTTCTTTGTCTAGCTGGGTCTGTGAAGAGATCCCAGATCTTAAGCTGGCCATGGAGAACTATGTTCTTATCGACTACGACACCAAGAGGTGAGGGAATTGTCACAAATTGGTCTCATAAGATTGAGACGATTAGGTATCATTGGAAAATGACGCCTAAAAGTAAGTAGTAATAATAACAACAAAATTTAATAATAATAATATTTGATTTAATTATATTACATCTGTTTATTTATAATAATTGTTTAATTATTAGTTTAATTGTAAGTAGTTCATAATAATTATTGTTTTTATTTAAAGTATAAATTTATTATCATAATTACTATTATTAAAAATGGCATTTGTATGCTAATGAAACAATTAAATACAAGTTTTGTGAAAGATATGAAATGAGAATTCACAAACTATTACAAATGAAATACTTGTAATTACACTCTTAATTTGTAATTTAGAATATTTAACTGAAATATCATGCATCAGTTTCAGTTGTACTATGATTGCTAGTTAAATGAAAGTTGATATTATGAAATAACAAGCTTCACAGAATATTACAAATTAAATGACGATTTATCACTGTTTAATGTTTTCTTTTATTGTATTCTTTTTAATATTTTATTGTATTCTATTTAATATAAATTTTTAGTAATTTTGTAAAAGTTGATATGAATTGACAAAAGCTTCACACAATATTACCAATTAAATATTTTAAACTTATTTCTACTTAATTTTAAATATATTAAATATTTAATGAAAGTGTGATGAATCATTGATTTTATTAAAAACAGTCCAAATAGGATATATTAGCTGGAATGTATTGCTACTCTTTTGCTTCTCTTGTATCTGAGAACAGCCTCATTGTTTATTATGAGATAACAGATTTCATTGGTAATTTTGGTTTTCTTGCAGCTTTGAGAGTATGCAGAGGCTATGTGATAAGTACAACAGAGCCATTGACAGCATTCACCAACTGGTACGTCAAGTCTTTTTGCGAAATACTGATTTTATTTTTTTCAAACGTGTAAAACTGTTTGTGTGTTGCAGTGGAAAGGGACCACCCAACCCATGAAACTCAACAAGCGGCCTTCCAACGGCCTGCTGCGTCACATCCTGCAGCAGGTCTACAACCACTCCGTCACCGACCCAGAGAAACTCAACAACTACGAGCCGTTCTCTCCCGAGGTGTACGGAGAGACCTCCTTCGACCTGGTGGCTCAGATCATTGATGAGATGGAGATGATGGAAGACGACACCTTCGTGGATCTGGGCAGTGGTCAGTAACATTTGTTATTGAAGGCCTATTCTGTGGTGGCCCTGAAGTGCAAATTAAATTCACAAATCAGAAAGCTCAACGGTGAATTGAAAAACACTGCAAATTCGCTACCATAATTGGTTTAAACAAGTCTTGTTTAGCAGTTTAAGATCAAAAGTTCAGCAAAAATGCAGTTAATTGGAAAACTCAAGAAAATTCATGACCATAATTGATATAAACGGATCTTTACTAGTAGTTTAAGAGTGAATTTCCATCCATAACAGCTATTCGGAAAATGTAACTGCAAAACACAGTAGCACAGTAGCATTACCACAAGTATAAACAGCCCTTGAGTTGCAGATTAAAGGCAGGGTAAGTGATTTGGTTCAAAAACATTTTTTGTTGTGCTGATTAAGTCTCTTCCCATCCCGCTACCAAACACTAAGTGGTCTAAATGCATTTATATGTGTTTATATAATCTGTGGAAGATGTAGGACCATAAAACATTCGTCCAATCATCTCTCTCGGCCCGAGGGCTGTGATAGGCTGTCCTACCTGCCTGTTAACATATGTATTTGCAGGGCTCGCAAAATTGCTAGCCCGACGTCCCGGGGCTATTGTGTTTTCCTTTCGGCTATCAAAATGTATCACTGCCCTGCCCGACGGGCTATCTTAAAATACAGGGCTCCCACGCAGTGTTCCCTCTAAGCTGAGCGCGACCACGCAGAAGAAATAATGTGCCTCGTGCACACAAAAATTAGTTGGGAAGCCATTTGATTGAATGCTGCAGTAAAAGGGAAAGAATAGCAATGCTCGGGCAAACCGCTATAGAGCTGATGTCACGACAGTTCGAGCCAGTGAATGTGGTTAACCGGTTTCATAGAAAGAGAAAGATATGCACCAAATGAGTCGCTGTAGAAAGTGAATACTTCAGTGGTTGCGGTGCGCTCAACAGGAGAGACAACACAAACGCAGTGACATGTGAAATAAAACGTCCTCATGTATTAAAGAAGAGTGGCTTGATTAAGTGCTGGAAATAGAGGAGGATGGGTAACAAAACTCTGAAACATGTTCAGTCACACAAGAGTATTGTACAAACTGTACTTCATAACCATGTTTAGACCGCTATAGAAGAATGTTCACTTTTTATATTTAAATGACAGATCTCAGCTTAAGTTTGGCTTCAGTTTGTATTCTATTCTATTCTATTCTATCAGTTTAAATCGTTTGTTTTGATAATATATTATGTTAGGGCTATATTATAAACCTGATAAATAATTGACCTTGTTTTTGAGTTTTTGACTTTGAGTCTCTTGCTCATCAAGGCTGTATTCATTTAAAAATACAGAAAAACAGTGATAAAGTGAAATATTATTGCAATTTCTAATATTGGTTTCCTATTTTAATACCTATACTTTAAAATAGCATTTATTTCTGTGATCAAAGCTGTATTTTCAGCATCATTACTCATTACATCCTTCAGAAATCATTCTAATATGCTGATTTATTATCTATTATCTTTATTATCTATTTATGATCAGTGTTGAAACTGTTGAGCTGCTTAATATTTATTTGGAACGTGTTACTTTTTTCTTTGATTAATAAAAAGTTTAAAAGAACAGCATTTATTCAAAATAGAAATATTTTCTAACAATAGAGGTCTTTACCATCAATTTTATCCATTTAACACATCCTTGCTGAATAAAGTTTATTGAACTTTCTTTAAAGTAAGTTAAGTAAAGAAAGTAAAGTATCTTTAAAAATGAAAGAAAAACATTTCTGACCCCAAACTTTTGAATAGTTTATATTGTATCAAAAATCTCTATTTTGACTAAACACTGTTCTTTTTAACTTTTTATTTTTAAAAAATATCACAGGTCCCAAAAAACTGTTTCCAACATTGATTAAAAATCAGCATATTAAAATGACTTCTAAAGGATCATGTGACTCTGAAAATACTGCTTTGCTTCACAGGAATTAATTACATTTTAAAGTATATTAAAATAGAAAACATTTATTTTAATTTGCAATATTTCACAATATTATTTTGTGAAATAATATTCAGTATTTTTTATCAAATAGATACAGCCTTGATGAGCATAAGAAACTTCTTTAAAAAACTTTATTGATCCAAACTTTTGAACTGCAGTGTATTGTACAGTAAAAATATTTTCTCAGGTAAACTAAAATATACATCATTTATTTACATCAAGGGTCAAATCAAATATAAATAGCACATTAAAGTTAAAAGTTACACACTTTTTTGTGTGCATGCTGTACAGGTCTGGTATAAAGAATGCTTTTGCTCAGGTGCCCGATATGTCCGCCCAATAGAGCAAAGTTTTGCTCAGCAAGAAAAAAAATGAGAGGGAACATTGCTCCCACGGGTCCTTAAATTTGATACAACGAAACTGAAGAGTTTTTAAGGCCTTAGACAGTTTTAAGAAATAATTTTTCAAATTGCCTTAAATTAAGAATTCTGCAGATACCTGTCTTTCCTTGATATTCGTTGATATTTGTGTATTGAAAATGTTTTTGATTGACATTTATGGTCTTTATTTTATTAAATTAATTTTCGGGCTACCAAAATCTGAAGAGTACCTGCCCGAAGGGCTACCAGGGATTTAGAAAATGTGCATACCTTCATGCACCCTGTTCACACAAACATGATACGTCATCAGTGCGTTCCATTACACTATTGCAGAGAATGAAAGGTGTTATTATTGTAATATTACGCGCCTTGTACTGTAATGTTTTCTCACCGGTGAATGAGATGTGAGGTAATCAGACAGCGTTGCATTCAACCCTCCACCAACACCGTCTCTCATCATGTCACTGGTTAACCTCTGCTCCGCCTGTGCGCGTTCATGTGTTTTGGAGGAAGGGTGGCTTTGGAGAGTAATTTGCAGGGAGGGTGAGATCTTATGTGTTCAAAGCTAGCTTGCTATTGCTAGCCTCTCCAAAATCGCCTATCCTACCTTTTAAAATAATAAAAATAGAAGAGCGCATTGGAAAATGCAACTGGGAATCAGAAAACTGAAAATTCACCGCCATGTAAACAGGTCTTGATTTACCAATTTAAGATTGAAAGCTCATTTTATGTGACATACAATGTCATCTTGGCTTCATTTGCAGGAGTTGGTCAGGTAGTTCTGCAAGTCGCTGCAGCCACCAACTGTAAACACTACTACGGCGTGGAGAAAGCAGACATTCCAGCAACCTATGGAGAGGTACCAACAGGAAGCCAACATTAAACACTCCATATACACTCCAACCTCTTGACTCTGCCTCAAATTATATGTTTTGCACTGATATTTATGTCTGAATGTGTTTACAGTCAATGGACAGGGAGTTTAAGAGATGGATGAAGTGGTATGGCAAAAAACATGGCGAGTACACGGTAAGTGTGTTTGTTTATTGTTCAGATGTTATTACTTCATTGTTGTGATTGAAGGGATGATACGTACCCTATACGTACTGATGTTGTTTGGTCTTGTACGGCAGCTGGAAAGGGGAGATTTCCTTTCAGAAGAATGGAGAGAACGAATAGCCAACACAAGGTATGATCACAAACAGACTAGTTACTACCAGTTACCATTTTTCAGATTAGTGAGTTTTTTTTTTTATTGTCATAATTTCTTCAACCATTTGCATGTTGCTTATGTCTTGTATAAGTCTATAGTCTGATGTGCTCTTTTACAGTGTTATTTTTGTGAATAACTTTGCCTTTGGTCCTGAGGTGGACCACCAGCTGAAGGAACGATTCGCCAACATGAAGGAAGGTACGTGGTGTCACGCGATTTAAAACAAGATGAGTAGGGCTACACAGCCGATCAGTCAAATTGAAAAGCACGAGAGATGGTGTAATTCTTCATAATTTGTGTAAAATGTTTATAATCAATTCGAATCGCAATATTAATCACATTTGACCATTTTGTGCAGCCCTAACATGAAGTAAATAGCACTTGGCTGCTAACATTTGAAAAAGAAAGGGATCTGTGTCAGTGTAGCTCAAAGACACCTGTGTCAACATGTTCTTGACCTTTGACCCCAGTCAGGCTTGTTTTTTGGTTCGCGTTGATCTGCAGATGTTGAGGAGATGATATGTGTTTAGGTTTTCACCTCTCTATCTAACTTGGGAGTGCTTTGACTCAATTTAATCTCTTGTAGGTGGAAAAATTGTATCCTCAAAACCTTTTGCACCCCTTAACTTCAGAATAAACAGTCGAAACTTGAGTGGTAAGTATAAAACTTTGTATGTCAGGTTTCTCTTACAAAAGATGGTACTACTATACAATAACTGTCAGTAACTTTAAAGATATATTACTTTAGTACCATGGTAAAAGTAAACGTTAAGATACAGTTAACATTGTTTGGCGAAATTTCACAGGTTAAATCCAGTCATTCTGATAGGAATCTCCACTATCGTGAGTGGAAAAGTTGGTCATACATCTTAATGCAACTGTTTTTTTTGTGACAAATTTTACAGTGTCAATAATGTCGTATTGTATGTAGCACCACTCGCATAGAAGTCAAAACAAGCAGGTTTCTGTTGGCCAACGTGGCAAATTCGTGTGAAAAACCTGAACGCAATGCGAAATCTGCGCAGGAAGGAGTTTCACCTTTACGCGAAATTCCCAGATGTACAGAATTATACAAATTTTGCAGAGCAACGTAAAGGTTATTGCACACTGAGTCCGAAATTTTCGCATGCGTTTTTCATTTTTTTCGTATTAGTCATCCTTTCCTATCAAATTGCTTGCTACGGATGCGAAAATGCAGAGAATCGGACCTGATCCGATTTTTTTTTTTTTTTTTGATGGACGAAAGTTTCGGAGGCGGTGTGCAAACGTGATTGACACAACGTGAGGGCGTATTTATTTTTTAACGTGCAAAAATTTCAGACTCCGTGTGCAATGACCTTAAATATGACCACGCTTTTCCAATGTTTAATGCTCTTTATTGTGTTTCTTTAAGATATTGGCACAATAATGAGAGTAGTTGAGCTGTCCCCTCTGAGGGGATCGGTTTCGTGGACGGGGAAGCCAGTGTCATACTATCTGCATACGATAGACCGCACCATAGTAAGTGCTCTTTCATTTGTGTCACATTGGTTTCGTTGGTCCTCTTGGTGTACAGTGTGTCTCTTATTTGCATTAGGCATTATTGTCAGGCAAATGACGTTTTTCTCATTTGCTTTCTCGTGTCAGGCTTTCTCGTGTCACGCAGTCATCCAAAAATAAATTTCTTTGAGCATCACATGTACTGATATCTAACCAAACATCTTTTTTTTTTTTCTTTTTTTTTCCTGCAGCTTGAAAACTATTTTTCTAGTCTCAAAAATCCTAAACTCAGGGTAAGACTTGTTTGGTTCTCATGTTGTTTATGGGTTTTTGGACAAAATGTCAAGCTAGATCTCTTCCCACAACACATGCGGCTTGTTTTTGGTTCCAGGAGGAGCAGGAGGCAGCCAGAAGGCGCCAGCAGAAAGACAGTAAGGAGAATAAGAGCAACACCACCACCCCAACCAAGCCCAAGGAGCACAAGGTAGACCTACAGGAGTTACTTTACTTACTTACTTTACTTTTACTTTTGTCATTTAGCAGACGCTTTTGTCCAAAGCGACTTACAAATAAGAAAAAGTAACTAAAACTAAAAAGTTACAACTCTACCCACATATTTAAGAAAATAAAGAAATTAAATAAAATTAACACATGCATATAACAACAACATTTCAATAATAAACATATCAATGAAAAAATTCAATAAAAAGCTACTACTATCCCTTGAAACTTTAATTTTTTTATTAATTCATTTTGATATATAAATTTCTCAATTGATCTATTTTAATTACAATATTTTGTTTTCAATTCATATATTACTTTTTTGTTGAATTTCTGCCCAAGGTAGACAAACAGGAATAATTATTTATTTTAATTGTATATATTTATAAATTTATTTATTTATCTTTTTTTTTTTTCAAATGTTTCTTTATATACATGCATTTATAAATATATATATTTGAAATGTATTTATGAATTTATTTATAAATTTTCAATTTACATAATTTTACATTTATTTATTTAAAAAATATTATAAATTATTTTAATTTATTAATATTAATTTTGTTAAATCATTTAATTACAAATGCAATTAAACAATACATTTATTTAAAATATATTTATATATAAAAATATATAAAATATATTTATACATTTAGTTTATTTTAAATTTATTTACTTTTGTATTAGTATTTTAAATTATTTATTTATACATTTATTTCAAATATTGTATATCTGTTTAAAAATGTATGAATCTGTTTAACATTTTATTTTAAGTTTTTACTTTTCTATGAATTAAATTTCCCAAGGAGCACAATGTAGTTTATCTATTTCTTTATTCATTTGAAATCTATTTATGCATTTGTCTTAAGTGAAGTGAAGTGAAGTGACATTCAGCCAAGTATGGTGACCCATACTCGGAATTCGTGCTCTGCATTTAACCCATCCAACGTGCACACACACACACAGCAGTGAACACACACACACACCGTGAACACACACCCGGAGCAGTGGGCAGCCATTTTATGCTGCAGCGCCCAGGGAGCAATTGGGGGTTCGGTGCCTTGCTCAAGGGCACCTCAGTCGTGGTATTGAGGGTGGAGAGAGCGCTGGACATTCACTCCCCCCACCTACAATTCCTGCCGGCCGGAGACTCGAACCCGCAACCTTCGGATTACAAGTCCGACTCTCTAACCATTAGGCCACGACTTCCCCTTAAATTTCCATATTAATAAATATATTTATTTTACATTATTAATGTTTTTAATTACATTTCTGCTTAAGGAGCACAAGGTAGACCTACAGGAATCACTTTTATTTATGCATTCATCTATGTATTTTACGTTTATGCAATTGAAATGTATTTAAACTTAATACATTTAATTTACTTGTATTAATTAAAAATCCCTTTATCTTGTGCACCAGACGCTGCATGACTCTGGTGGTGAAGAGGAGCGCTCAAACTCGCTTGTGCCAGTGAAACCGTCACCCAAACCCCGCCGGGCCAAACTGCTGCCCAGGAGCCGCAAGCTCGGCAACAGAAAGCGTGGCCGGCCTAAGAAGGCTGCCACTGCCACTGCAGCCGAGCGCAAGAGCAAGAAGAGCCAGAGCGCCCTTGATCTGCTGCATGCCAAGACCCTCTCAGCGGCCCCCTCTCAGGGTGAGACACTTACCTAAAACCGTCATGCCTTTGATGGCTATTTATCAGCATCAGTACCTTTTGACATTGACTTTTATGGTTTGGTTCAATCCGCAGATGCATACAGGTCACCTCAGAGTCCGTTCTATCAGCTACCTCCCAAAGTGCAGCATTATACATCAAGCCAGCTTCTCATGGGCCCCACTCCTCCAGGCCTGCAGGCTCTGCTCGGTAAGTTCTGCTCTCCTTTCATATTTAACATGAGGAGATCCATTTCAGTCCCACAGACATGCTCATGTATCTGCTCTAGTTACATAGTCAATCACCCAGTTAACGTAAACAGCCTTGGTCTTGCTCTAGATAACATGAAAGTCCAGTACCTGCAGTTCATGGCCTACATGAAGACACCGCAGTACCGGACCAACCTACAGCAAGCCCTTGAGCAGGAAAAGGTGAATCTGTCTCGGTGTGTGTGTGTGTGTGTGTATATATCACTAATGATAAACATTAATAACGATAAAATAATACAAACAAATGAATAAAACAAGTATTATAAATGAATTTATCAAGGAATATGTAATTATATATATATATGTGTGTGTATATATATATATATATATACACACACACACACACATATATATACATATACCATACACACACATATATATATATATATATATATATATATATATATAATTTATTTTAACTGTACATACTGTATTAATAATACTGTATTAATTAGTATTAATAATAATAAAAATGAATAAAATAATTATGATAATTGTTATGACTTAATTTTATTTGCTTAATAATAATACAAATAATAATGAATTGATTAGTGAGAAAATATTTTAGATACTTAAATATATAATTTTGTTCGTTATTTTTTACATTTTATTTTCAAAATATTTGTTTTATAATAACACTGCTAGTAGTAGAAATAATAATTAATGAGAAAACAAAGTATTTGTGTATATTTAAATATAGTATTTTTTGTTATTTATAAAGTATTGTGAAAATTATATTTTACTTTGTGTATACAAACACTAACAAAACTAAAAAATAAAATTTAAAATAATGTCTTTTTATTTGTGGATGTTCATTATTATAACAGTAATTTTGTCCACAGTTTTGTGAATTTGTGAGCTCAGAAAATATATGGATTTTATGGTTTTGTCATAACATTATTGTTTTTAATAATAATAGTAGTAATATTTAATTAGTGAGAAAATATTTTAGATATTTAAGTATATAAAATGTTATAATAAAAATGGTTTATTTTGTTTGTTTAATTTTTTTTTGTATTTTAAAAATGCCATGCATTTTAAAATATTTCTTTAATAACAATACTACAAGTAATAGAAATAATAATTCATTGAGAAAACAAAATATTTTTATATATTTAAATATAATTATTTTTGTTATTATAAATTATTGTGATTTTTTTCTTTATTTGTTTTGCTTTATAAACACTACTAAAAAGAAATTCAAATTAATTATTTAAATCATGTCTTTTTTTTTTTATTTGTGAATTTTCATTTTATAAATATAAGTGTCAAATATATTCTAATTTATTAACTAATTGGCAGTATTTTTTCCCCCTGCAGTTTTGTGAATTTGTGAGCTCAGGAAATATATGGACTTTATGGTTTTGTCATAACATTATTGTTTAACTTTTCTCTTGTGTACAGCTGAGACACACAGAACTGTCCGGTCAAGCCCAGCAGCTGCTCAACGCTTGTCACACTCATAAGGAGAGGATCAGAGACCTTTTCCAGTCCAAACTGGAGGAGGTAAGACTTGTTTCAGAACCTAGTGAGCTGCCTACCTAGTCAACACTTTCAGATCTGTGATATGTAGGCATCTGTGCTGAATGTAACTCCTCTGCTGCCCCTCTCACAGCTGGGCGTGAAAGCAGTGACTGTGGAGGACCTGGTACAAGCTCAGAAGGAGATCACAGCCCACAACATGCAGCTGAGGGAGCAGACCAAACAGCTGGAGAAGGACATGGAGGAGCTCCGCGATCAGAGCTTGGTGCTGGTGAGTGATCCACAACAAACCCTCATGTCCTGCCTCAACGGAGCAGAAGGATACTTATGATTCAGAAATGAAAGTTTCTGGCAGAAGTGGAACTGAACGCCCATTGATCGTATGTTTGTGTGTTTGTCAGCTGAAGGCTCGGTGTGAGGAGCTCAAGCTGGACTGGGGATCTCTGTGTTTGGAGACTCTGTTGAAAGAGAAAGCGGCTCTGCGGAAACAAATCTCAGAGAAACAGCGCCACTGTCTGGAGCTCCAGGTAGTCACATGCACATTTTTCTCAGTCAGCTCAGAGCTAAAAGGCCATTGCATATATACCATTGGTACAGTTGATGCTGTGGCATGCTGATCTTGGTGCTTGTGTAGGTTGCACTGGTTCAAACCTGGCCTGCAACATGGTAAAATTTAATTTTCCCTCTCTGGTCTTTAGTAATTTCCTGTTCCCCCACTATATCGGTCTCATACAGGCAGGTCGTACTAGGATGACAACCACACAGATTTTTTTTGTTGTTGTAACCCTTGTGTTTTACATGAATGGTTATGACAACGTGCACATGTCTGTACCATTTTCTAACCAATTAAACATCTAAAAAAATATCACAAAAAAAAATATATATATATATATAAGATTTTCTATTTTTCTTGCTTTTGTCTTGTCATAGACATGTTTGTAAATGTTCTGACAAAAGCTTGTTTACAGAAAACTGAACTAGCTCCTACAAGGATGTTTTTACCATGAGCAGTGTGGGTTGGCTGTGTCTGTGTTTACATCAACACCGCCCCCTGGTGTTTCTTTGCAGATCAGCATAGTTGAACTAGAGAAGAGCCAGAGGCAGCAAGAGCTCCTGCAGCTCAAGTCTTACAACCCGTGTGAGGAGTCCCCCTACCAAAAGGCCCTTCCTGGTCCAGAGCCCCGGCCCACACTGGTTTCCGACACCCCCAGACTCACCCCACACACCTCTGTGGGGCTCAATGGCCTCAGCCCCGAACTATCCATGAACGGCACAGCCTCACCGGGTTACGAGAGGGGCAGTGGCAGCGGAATGGGCAAAAACGAGCTCCTCACCCGCTACCTGCCCATTTCCCCTGACCACGAAATTGTGCCGCCCACCCCAGACTCAAGAACCAGGCAGCTAGGGCAACCCCTGCCCGACTACACCCGCTTCTCACCAGCTAAGATAGCCCTCCGCAGGCACCTCAACCAAGATTCGGCTGCCAATCAGTTTAGAGCCCTTGGCAACATCCACCGGTGGGTAAAATTAACACATTTAGTTGACTATGTACTTGTTGATTGGTCACTGATCACTCTGCTCTTTTCAGGGGTGACACCGGTGCGGTACCATGTCCAACTCTGGGATTAAAACATTCTTGCTTCTCACCCAGTTCAGCTGAAATTCAAGTGACCACCACACCCAAGAGCACAGATAAGGAAAAGAGCCCAGCTGCCCCCGGTGACACCATAACCAGTCTACCAATCAGCATCCCCCTCAGCACTGTGCATCCCAGCAAACTTCCTGTCAGCATCCCACTGGCCAGCGTGGTGCTGCCGAACCGTGCAGAAAGATTGGTATGGATCTGTGTGGGAGGAAGTCATGATATACAGTCTTGTGGGTGTTTTCTGCAAACATTTTAACAATTATTCAAGCTGTTGTTTTCTTTTGGCAGAGGAACACTCCTAGTCCAGTTTCGAACCTTGTAGGACAGAGCAATGGCAAGCCGCCTCTCACGCCTACCTCAGGTACAGTCCCGCTGCCTGCTTTGTTTGTCATAGATGATCTTAGCAGTTAGTTAGTGCTTGTAATTCAAACCATTACACTAGTAAACTTGACTTTTGCCACGTTTTGGAAGTCAGTATGAAATAAAATTGCACACTTAATTAAGCCTTTTCAAAAATCTTAAGTGTTTTTTTTAATGTGGCCTGTGGTGCTCACATGGGCAGTGTGTGTTTAATTCCAACTTGTGACCATTCCTGATCCAATTTTCCCCATCATTTCCTGTGCTTTCTTAATTTTTGTAATCAACTAAATTGGCAAAATGACCAAAGGTCTTTTTTTGACCACCTCCATCTTGGAACCACTTAACCAGGATTCCCGCTTTGGAAAACCTCTATGAGGAAGCCTCATTATAATTGTGTGATTTCTAGATAAGTCATGTAAATTAATAAAGTCTTAACGTTTTTATAATAAACTTTTTTTCGAGTTATTCCAAACTCTAATATTTTATCAGGTTGAAATTGTGAGCAAAAATTATTTTTAAAAAATCCTTATCCAGTTGGTGCCGATAGCCTCATGGGCATCGTGCGGACATACAGCGCTGTTGCACTACGGGCATCCTGAGTTTGAATCCCTGCTTGAGGACCTTTCGCGATCCCACCCCTTTCTCTCTCCCACTTCGCGTCCTGTCAACTCTAAACTGTCCTATCAAAATAATGGCAAAAACAACAAAAATAAATCTTAAAGGAGCAGTAGGAGATCTTGGAAAATGCTAACTTTAGCCTGATAGCGCTGAAAGCGTCCCACCCTCCCTGCAATTTGCTGTCCAAAGCCGCGCCCCCTGAATGTATATACACACACAAATCAGACAGAGACAACGTTACTACAATACATCATGTGTCATTCACCGGTGAGAGAACTTTGTAGCACAGTTACTAAAAGTACTACAAGACCAGGAAGGAATCAGAATCAGAACGAGATTTATTGAATAATAATAAAAGAATAACAACAAATAACCAAATAGGCAATGTACAAAGCAGCAAAAAACACAATATATAATATAGACAACTAAGGAAGATCAGGTTGTTGATGTTTGCCTCCCATTTACGCTTTGTCTGAACAGCGCACGTGAACACGCTGATGACATATCCTGTCTGCTCGAACTGGGTGCACAGAGCTATGCTGATACATACATTGACAGGCAGGTAGGAAAGTCAATCAGAATGCTCATTACGAGCATTTTGATTTGACGAACATTTCTTGGTCCTACGCCTGCCACAGAATATATAAATATAGGTAGACCAGCATAACACAATCCCAAACAAAATCCTGTCGTCCCAAATGTTTCTGAAAACAATCACCTATTGCGCCTTTAAATAAAAACAATGCTTATCCAGTAATTCACAAGTGACTGCAAAAGGCTTATAAATTCATTGGTTAAAAAAAGAAAATCTATCCCAATAGCCTCGTGGTTAGCGCTTCGACATACTGCGCTTGCGGCAACCCGAGTCTGATAGGTCTCGAGGTCCTTTGTCGATCCCGCTCCCCTCTCTCCACCCAGTGCTTTCCAGTCAGCTCTCTACTGTCTTGTCCCAGGCATAAAAACCCCATAAATATAAATAGAAGAACATTCAACTCTTAAAAAACATCTGGAGTTCTGAAATTTAATTCACAGAACCAACGAGTGTCCATATGTTTGAATGCGACTTTTGCATATTGTCATATTGACATTGGGGGGGGGGGGGGGCTGTAGTCATAAAGAGTTGAGAACGTCCAATCTAATCTAACATCATCCATTCATGTAGTTTATATACTTTAGTACTGTACTAAATCCAAAATCCATTTCCTCTTAGGGTATTCCTCCAGCTCAGGGTTGGTGAATGGCTCTCACTCCGCCATGCTGACTGAGGACCAAGACTGTGACGCTGCATCCCCTCCCCCTCACAGCACTCCCATCATGGGCCTTCAGCCTCGCAGCTCTGGCCTCAGTCCTGCGCTGTGCACCGGAGGCGTGCTGCAGTACGCTGATGGCCCACTGAGGCTTCCCCCCGAAGATGGCCATGACCGGCAGGGCCTCGAATCCGACACGGAGCCCTTGGACAGCGAGGCTCGTCGCCGTATCTTTTTCTCCTCGTCCTCTTCTTCCTCCTCGTCTTCGTCCTCCACAGGAGGCTCAAGGCTCCACCACGGGTCGGTAAAGCAAGGTCACCATCACAGTAAGCACCATCACCACCACCACCACCATAATCATCACTCTCCGAGCTCCCACAGCCAAGAGGGGCGGAAACGAGGGCGGCGGAAGCGCAGCTCCTCTGGGGCCATTCCCATTAGCGGATCCCCCAAAAGAAGGGCATTTCTGGGACTTGGCTGTTCAAGCCATTCTTCTGGATCACCGCTTAATATCAATTCAATGGTGAGCAGACCAAAAATGGTGTTTGTTGGTATTGCTCAAACTTACGATTGGCCTGAAATCAGACCCAAAATGTTTCTTTTACCAGGTGAACAACATAAACCAGCCTTTGGAGATCTCCGCCATCTCTTCCCCAGAGCAGTCAGGACGAAGCCCGTGCGGGACAGATCTAGATCAGCCTCCTGTGCTCAAAAGAGAGCGTCCCCTGGAGATCAACAACACAGGTCGTTATTCTTCCACCCCTAGTTCAGATGAAGAGGGTGCCAATTTTGCCCCGGACACCTCTAGTTCAAGCCGGTAATTGCTCTTTTCTTTCAAATCCAGTTCATTAATGTGTAAACTTTGCAGATCATCGAAAAGATGGTTGATGGACAACTGTTTTCTCTCTCAGAATTGAACGGAAAATCGCCACCATTTCCTTAGACCGAGATGGACCCATCAGAGATGTGGAAAGGGGTAAGTGTAGTGCATTTTGACTTATGGACATTTCACGTTCTGACTCCACTAGCTATTTATCATAGAACTTGGCATTTTACAGGCTCACAAGGACGTAAATCAGGTGCCAGTAGCGTGAGCAGTGAGGTATCATCTTCCTCCGGAGCCAGCAAGTGGAAATCCACCTTCTCCCCAATCTCTGACCCCAAGCCAACTCCTCCAGATCTCCGCCAAGGTGGCTCGCCTTTCGGTGTGGGGGCTTCCCGAGGCAGTACAGACTCCGACTCGGACCAGAAACCGCAGAGGAGAGGGGAACGTGAGCGTGAGCCTTACGGGAACTCAAACCTCTTCCTCAATCAGGATGGCGGCGGTTGCTCAGTCGTCAGTGCATCGGAGCGGCCGCTGCAGAAACAGAAATCGCGGGAGTGGGATCTGAAATCTGTAAGCGGATTGGCCAGCCAGAACCTCTTTATATCCGCCGCGGCCAGTGGAGGCATCTTAAGTGGGAAAGTGGGTGGGGCCGCAGTTTCCTCCGCCACCTCAGTGGGACAGTACTTCCCCCTGACTGGGGCTTCGGTCCTCCAGTCCTTATTTGGAGCTCAGACGCCTGGACCTCCCACCGGCGGAGCCCCCCGGTTGGTCAACGGACATTCGGCGCTCAGCAGTTTCTCCAGCGCCGGGCTGGCAGGGGGCGCTGCAGGAGGTGAGTTGAGTATCTTCTGTCTCTGTTTTCCGGTGAATATTGAGCTCATGGTCAGAACAGTCGCTTGGGTGTAGAGAAAAGGTAAGTAAAGTCCCAGCGCTGCCTCCTAGCCTGGCTCTCCCACACTGCTGACTGTGCAAAGGCTACAGCTACACACCTAGAGGAAATGACTGCAGTTTGTAATAAGGTGATTTTCACGGAAACATGTCCGACATATATTTCACCCCAAAATTGAAAAGGAGAAAGTATATGTATAATTAATTTACCAAGTTTAATTTAATTTTTCTCACTTAGTAAGTCTTTTTGCTGACTTATTTCTTCTTTTGATTTTGCTGTGAAATATAACATGTTCTTGACATGCTTTCTGGGATTCACCCAATGAAACATTTACTATTTGAATGCAAAACTTACAAAGATCAGGCATTTTAAATCATTTTCACTGGCCTTGATGGTATAAACTGCTGATTTAAAGGCCTGTGAAAATATGTTAGAGCTGTTAAGCTCTCTGTAGTTTATGAGATTGGCGAGAAACTCCTCTACTTTTATGGCTGTATTTCAAGCCTTCATATTTTCTCTGGGTGTTTGTTTTAATTGCAGGTCTTGTTTTTGGGTGTTGAGGCATTTCACTGTGTACCAGCACCTCACAATCCACAAAGATGAATTTAGTGACTTGAATAATCTGACTACCCTATAGATAGATGGATAGACAGATAGATAGAGAGGGTAGATGGATAGATGGATGGATGGATAGATAGATAGATAGATATAGAGGGTAGATGGATGGATAGACATTAAGTGGATTTGGATTCATATGGGGAAAAAATGGATGAATGGATACAGATAGTTTGATTTACATGGATATAGATAGATGATAGATACATGGATTGAAATATGGATATAGATGAGTGGATGGATAAACAGATATATTTCTCAATATGCTTTCTTGTGGACTTGCCCAAATACCCACATAATTGTCAAAATATTACTGTTAATGTGTCATGAAATGTAGCTTTAAGAGTTATTTAGGCGAGAATGTAGTTTAAAACTCAAAGCGCCTATTTGAAAATTTGCCCATTTCAGAGCTCCATGCGATCACCAGGTGCTCTGTGCTCATCCTCGAGCAGCCTTGGCTCGTCTAGTCCTTCCAACATTTGCCACGGACTCCGATGTCTCTGTGACGATTAAACGTGAGCTACAATTAGTTTTGGGTATATTTAACAGGCCTTCGTGGTCTCATGAATCTATTATTTGTTCCTGGTCATATCGTTTTGGCTGGTCACAAAGTTATATTTAACTTTATATTTATTTTGAACTTTACCGTAGTACAGCACTGATTTTGTAGCATACGTTTGACTGAATTGTTTGTTTTTGTCTTTATTTCCTCTTATATAAGCCTCTTATACTTTTTACTTATACTTTTATAATGGCTATTATTGTTCATTAAAACTGACATTTAACAAAAGAGGCAGTCTATCGCTTTCCGGCATACACCACACCTATCAAGTAAGGGCACTGTTGGCGGTGAAAATGCAAGCTGGATCAGGGTGTTCGGTCCCGATTCGTACCATACTGTACTGACCCGTACCGCTTGGTTGAAATGAGCCATAAGAGGAAGGGGTGATCGCGCTCCGTGCTGCCGTCGATCTGCATACGGCGATCTGTCGCACCGAACTAAAAAAATTAAAAACATTTTGTTGGTATGCATGCGTACTGAACCAAAAGACTCATATTTTTGCTACGAATAAGTGTACCATTACACCCCTTATATTGACAGATGTATATAGTTGGATAGGCAAGTGTAGAAATTAAACTATGTAGCTATAATCTCCATGAAAGCTTTAAATTCATGCACACACTTGTATTAATTGCAAATTGTTAATTTTGCTGTATGTACCGTATAGAAGAGGTGTGCAGCTCTCAAGTTTGGTGTGAGGTGCTTCTGGTGCATCAGCGCAGTGCCTCGTCGCTTTATCTGTGCTTGTTTGTTGGACTGGCTTGCTGCTGTGCACAATCTGGCTGAGCCCCCATCTTCTGTCTCTGTCTTTTGCTCCCTCTCTGTGCTGTATGTCTGTAGGGATTTTTCACCATATGGTGCCTTCAGTCTCCTCACAGCAGTCTGGGGCCAATCTCCCGGGCCCCGGGGCCCTCAGTTCCCAGCAGAGGCATCTGGACACAAACCCCAAAGCGGGGGCCTCGTTCTTGGCCACTGGCCCCTCGCAGCACAGCCGCACACAGACAGTCCTACACGCTCCCTCCCCACCCGCCCTCGCCCTCCCTCCGCCCCCTCCCCTCCTGAACGCTTCCTCCGCCGCCCCGTCCCAACCTTCCTCCCTGCGTCCTGAGCGCCACCAGTCCTCAAGGCCGCAGTTGTCCCTCCCCACCTCCACCACCTCCTCTTCTCTGGCCGCCACATCTGCTTGCTCCACCTCCTCTGCTTCCTCCCAGCCCTTCACTGTGCACTATCCCCCGCACCTGCCACCTCCACACCCTCCCGGCAGCGCAGGTTCAGTTGGGGCTTTGATGTCCTGGAGGACTCTGGGTATGCAGGCGTCCTACACAGCCTCGCAGATCCCTGGTAATCGCCCCAGATAGGACACGTCCGGGTGTAGGAGGGTGGGGGGAGGGTGCCGTTTGAAAATAGACTATTACTAGACGGACACAGGGAAGCTACTGCGCTCTGCCAGCTGTAATGTTATGAGTCCCAACAAGGTATGTGGTGTTGGCATGGAAATGGGCTACATGCTTTGCTGCTTTTTTTTTTTTTCCTAGCTGCATTTCCTGCGAGTTCTTTGGGTTTTAGAAACCAGCTGTTAAGACTATTTATGTCAGTCGCTATTTTGTTTGAAAATATCATTATATGTTCAGGGCTCAACAATATGAAGTGAATCGGAGTGATTTCTACCTTTACTAGTCCACAAAAAAGCTATTTTGTTTTACGTAGTAGGAATACACGAAACGTATTAGTAATGTATTTTTGTAAGTGTTCAAAAAATATTTATTTTTTTCATTAAATGTTTTTCCCATGTTGAAAAAGCACATTTAAAATGGCTAATTTGGATATTTTACTATGTTTCAATTAAATAGAATATTTTAGTAATTTTATAATGTAACTCAATTTCATTAACTTTTTTGCTGGTTTGATTATGATGGTTTATTGTGCAAAATCTAATTGAGATACAATATTATTTCCTAATATTATTTTATTATTGATTTATAAATGTGTGAATAATTTAAATGGCTTATTTAACTATTTAATTATAGATTTTTTATTCATATTTTATTTGATATAATATTAATAAATTATGAGTTAAATAAAACCATACGGACCAGTCATTTTTGCAAACAAAAATATTTGTGATGCTGCACATTTGAGTGTGCAGGATATGTTTTCTACTGTAATTATAAAATATGAACCAGTTTATTAATAGTTAAATAGAATATTTTTGATAAAGTATAATGTAAAATATCAACTAATTATCAAACAACTTAAACATTTAATTTATTCATATTTTTATATTTATAAAGAAATCATGTTTTGCACAGTAAGCCATAATAATCATCCAGGAAAAATGGTTATAAAGTAGTTTATATATTATTTTTGTTGTATGTAATATTATTACTTAATAATAAAATTCATGCAGCTTTTAGCCCATTGTAAATGATGTTTACAAGCAAGTTCCAAAAAAGTTTTAAACATCGCAGTCCAAATACATGCGTTTGTCAGGCATGTAAATTGTTGAGCCCTGATGTTGATGAAATATCTGTCCACATCTTGTGTAATTCCTGGATTTTACCCCCGACTGGTTTACAGGTAACTGAAGAAATCTACCTCAACCCAACATAACCTATGCAATGGACAGGTGTGGACCAATGGGCTCGACTCGCTCACCGGTGCTCAAACATTTGCTAAAAGACACCACTGTAAAACTGGCATGGGTATCAGAACTTATCACAGGTGCAGCTTAACACACACACACACACACAGCCCCTGAATCACATTCAGATTGACACAGTATGCAGCTTCCATGTTTTTCAGAGTGTTTTACGGTGGCACCATGTTGGGCTGATGCTAACAGCCATTTATCAATAATTGTGAGTTTAACATGGCCTAACTGATGGATGCTTTACTAAATTTGCAGCCGCCATCTGGTGGATTCACAATCAATGACACAGGAAGTGTTTAAAATGTCAGGAATATATTTACAGTTAGTCCGGTTTCAATGGGCCGTACACAAAAAAAAAAAAAAAAGACTTGTGAATCTCTGTAACCTTGCTGCTGTTATCAGTGGAAAGAAATGTGGCTTTTTGTGATTGAAAACTCCTATCCAGATGGACTCCATGAAGCCCCTGGAGCCTGATACTGTTCCCATGCTGGGACGTCACCCTTACAGCCTGCGCTTGTGCTGTGAACTCACTATTTTAGTGAAACCGATGTTAACAAATCTGTTCGATAGTGTAGTTGTCATCTATGCTTGGGCATTTTAACTTCTCATCATATTAATTAATTGCCTTATAAGGTGAAATATATTGGAAACCACAAGCTCCATCTGTATAAGGGTGAATCTCCAAGTGATATTTTACCTCAAAAAGAAGACTGAAATTATTGCTTAATATTAAAACCAAGATTTTGTGGTAATTGTGAAATTCTTCATGAATGTTAAGCACATTTTCCCTAAATTCTCATGACCATAATCATTACACGTGCACACACACCTGTGTGTGTGTGTATATATATATATATGGGCTTGGCAATTATACATAATTTAGTTAAATTGCAATACTATTTTGCATTGCAGTACTAAACATGCTTATTGTTTGTGAAAATGTTTTGCATTACATCTATAACATTTGTTCTTGCATTACAGTATTGGGCGATGAAATTGATTGTCGTGAAAATCAAGTCACTACAAATTATTATTATTAGTATTTTATTTTTATTATTATGTTACTTTCCTTTTTGGGGTGAAATATGACCAGGCATGTTCTTGATGGGCTTCATGAAATGCACCAATAATTAAATAATTTAATTTTTTACACTGGATAATAATTTACCTGTGGAGCTGTTAATGACAAACATATTAAAACAGCATTAAAATGTAAGCTTTTATTAATCAAAGGGAAAAATGGTAATTTTACATGCATGTAAAATAAATTATAATTGAAATATATATATGAATGAAACAAATGCACCTTCCAGGAATACACGATTAAATCACAATCTGCAGGGAGAGAAGTAGTTAAAGCCACAGAATGAACGACAGGCCTGTAAGGAGCTATTTAATCAGGTTAGTTACTTTAACTAGCAGATCTTATTGAATCACTACGTTTACCGTTTGGTTTGGTTTGGTTTAGGGCCCTGTTTTAATACTCAAGCTTCTATGTTCCTAACAGTTACTGCTGAACCTTTAATACAATGCACATATTCTGTTCAATCGGAACGCGGCCTCCTACACGGTACAGGCTTATTCAGGTGAATCTGGTGCTGAACCCATATTCCTCACAGATTTCATTGGTGTTTTCCTTCGGATTACCAAATCTGATGTTGTCGTGGTGCTCATCGCAACCTGGAAAACCAGCACATGCTTGTACATACAAACACACACTGATTAAAAGATGTACACACTGGGAAAATCCAAGATCACAAAACAACAACAAAAAAACTACTGGGCAACTTCAAGTCATCCTTTTGTTTCTCTTTTATTCCTTTTGTGTATGTTTTTTTTTCCTGTACTGTGAATGGTAGTCTCTCTCGGACTGTATAATTGTGTATATATAATTTGGGTTATTTATCATTTTAATTTTCTGTCTTTTGTTATTTCTTTTGGTTTGTGACTCTTATTTTGTATTGGAGAAGAGCACAACATGTGCAAAGTGTATGTACTTGACTCACAGTCTAAAAAAATGGTGCTACAATCTGTACAACTTTAGACTGTGCTTATTTATATTAAGATCATCATCAAAAACAACCACAAAAAAGAAATAAAGATTTTTGGTGCTGCTTTTACACGGATGTTTTCAAGCCTTACGGCATTTATTTTTTCAATATTTATAATGTATTATTTGGCGCCCAGCCTGAAGCAGCCCCTGCCTGTTTGGATCAGTGACGTTTTTATATAGAAGAAACACCTTTTGGTCTTAACTTAAGAGGCGTGAAAGTACATTGCAGAACTTTATAGGATAATAAAACCTTTTGTTTTGAAGAATTTACTTCAATGGTGCTCTGAAATCGACCTGTGTGACAGGTAGTGAATGCTTTGAATTACGCATATGGCACACTGTTGAAACTGGTGCGATGTGGCATTTCGTAACATTTTTGATTTCTCATAAGGAGAATGTGTGCTAAGCCTGTTTGCCTATCATCTTGGGCCCGTACGGCTCGGTGCTGTTTCTTAAAATCGTTGTTTTCTTCGCAAATGTAAAGCAAACAGCTTCATCTTACACAAACTGGTGCTGCTGTTCACACAGATGTCGAAAATACCAGTGCACCCGTACCAAAACCTACAATCCACTATTAAAGCCTGTCCTAGAGTGCGTTGTGTAACCTAGAGTTTGAGCCTATTGCATATCGTGATGTAAAGTTGTTCTGATGTGACCGGTCGTAGATTTGGCTAGTGTTTTGTCAGTTGGCTAGTACCTAGTGGTTGACCGATATGGGTTTTCCAATGACAGTTATCATATCTAGAGAATAGGCTAATATAATGACGTATGTGAAATATCTGGACTATAAAATGGGTAGCTCACCAAAAAATTGGCGTTCGAAACCTGACTGACTTTATTCTGCGGAACACAAAAGAAACAGTTTTGAAAAAAGCAGAAAACTGTTTTTGTTCTCACAATGAAAGTCAAAGGGGTCCAAAATTTGGACTCCATTGACTTTATATGGACAATTTGTGAGATTTCCGCATGCCCGATATATCGGTCTATCACTAACTGGTACAGCGTTAAAAAAATAGTCATTGGCGTACAACATCGCCAACTTGAAGACAAAGCAGGAGTGGACGTCCTCATTGTTTTGCGTCCTTTTATTGTGTTTTTGTTGCTTACGTATGTGCTCAAGGAAAAATCAACCTCGCCCAAGCTTTAGTCAGAATGCTGTGTAATAGACTATGGTGTATAATAATATTAAAAAACAAAAAAACAAAAACAATGTGTAAATGTGGTCTTTCTGTCCAATTAACATGAGGACATTTTGATGAAATGGGATATTGACCAGTACATGAGTACAATGTTACCAGCAGTTTTTTTTTTTTTTTTTTTTTTTATATATATATATATATATATAGTAATTAATAGTAATTGTTAATGTTACTTGTTTTAATTGCCAATTTGTGTTTTGATGTCTTTGCGACTGTTTATTAATGATGGTTTTATGATTTCATAATCCTGACCATTTGGATCCTCTATAGAACAGTAAGGTGCTCTCCTACACTTTAAACAAGGAAAATGCAGCTATAAAATTCATGCACCTCTTGCATTACAAGGGGTTAACATTTAATAAACGTCAGTGCAAGCTTTGCTTGTTTTAATCTCATTTGAACTTTTGTCCATCGACGCTGTTTCCTGTTGGGGTGGCAATTCTTGAAATTGATGTGAAGCTATTTAAAATGTAAACGGATCATAATTCTTGATGTTGCGTTTTCTCAGGTACATGTATGAGGTTGCATTGCAAAGGGCAACTCAAATCCTTTCGCATGTTATAAAAAGAATAAAGAATATGTTCTGAATATGTAAATTTAGATATGTCTAAACATGTAAATTCATATAGGCTTTGTCTAGTGTCTCGGGAACGTCAGTTCTGGCTTTGTTAATAGTTTTGCATATTGAAAGGGAATGTTGAAAATATTGGCTGTCTTTCTAGATGACGGATATAAGTGAGAATGAGATTGCTTTACTGTGCATTATTTACCTGTGATAGAAATTTCCACTGAGCGGCATTTACTATTTTGTAGTCACAACTCAAAGTTTGTCTGTTGTAATTTGTCCCTTTTAAGTTATTATTTGTAACACATGCATTCCCATTTTCAATTAATTACATTCTTATGCTTTTTCATTGGTCAGTAGAAATATCACAGGATAATTGTGCAACAACAGTAAACTCCTAAGAGTTGTCATATTTGTGACACTGTTTGGTGCTTTTAACTTAAAGACTTATCAACTGAATTAGGCTGTCATTATAAGTTTTTAAATCTCAGCTTTTTGTTAACAAAGTTAATAAAGTGTTTCTAATGAAAGCTCAGTTTGATCGGTTTATTTTATTTTTATTGCCTTACTAGCATAATGTACAAAGATTAATGCCCAGCTGGGAAAGGAAATTACACAACCATTAAGAAAATAAAACAATTGCAACCCAATTTAAAAATAATCAGAGGCAATGCAGGTGAAGGTCACTATACTGTGGCCGCATATTCCCTGGGACCTGCTGATAAATCATAACACTTGCTGAATGAAATTAGAAAAGAATGAAGATCATTCCCTTGCAGCAAACAAAAAAACAACCTTTCTGCTCTTCTGAGTACTCGCCGAACAGGCTTAAAACAGACTCATCTGTTTTGAGAACTACTTATCTTTTAAGAGAGCACTTGCAGTTTGATTGACCAATATATACTTAATCGGCAACATTTAAAGTATAAGTGTGTTTACGTTTTTGTAGAAATGCATCACGTTGTACTAAAAATCATAAAACTGGAGCAAGCTTGTAAGCATTCAAGAAATACCCCTTTCATCAGGAATCCCAGATATGGCAAACAATCTATCATTTTGTCCTCTGTGATTTGTTCCTGTTCTTTTGGCTAAAAGATACCTGCCTTATCTTTTGGGACTGGTCAAACATCTAGCAAACCAGCACTAGAAGGACCTTGAAAGTCTGGAAAACAAGTGCAGCTGTATGTCTTCCAGAGACCAGGACTAGGAGTAATGAAAGGATTATTGTTGCTGTTCATTTCACAGTCAGCAATTCACCCAAGTCAACCTTTATCACTTCTATTTTCGAAGTCTATCATAAAAGAGAGATAGGGAAGTGTTAGAGGGAATTGAGAAATGGTGCAGGCATATTTGAACCTAGGTCCCCTTAAGCACTACGGCTCTTATGTGTTGTAATCACCCTTGCACATTTATAGTACGTATCTGTAAATATAATGCCCAGCAAGGCACATAAACTCAGGTTGCTAGCAATAAGAAAACTAAAAGTTGCAGGTGTCATGGCACTGTCTTGTCTAAAATGGTAACCCATGTTTTGCAGAAAGTCTTGCAAACTTAAAAAGCCATTGAGATTCTCTTGAGAGTTTTTCGGTACAAGTTTTTTCGGTTTGCCATATAGACATAACAGTGCCCCTGTTCATTGTTTTTGGATCAACTCCATGAGGGGTTTGACCATACACCCTTTCAGTTACTGACCCAGATATGCCCATTTGCCATGCAATGTTTAATGAAGTCAAGAGCAAAATATAGTAATTTACAATGGGGATAACAAAAATGTACCCCAAGAGATGAGGACACTCTCTGAACTGCATCCCATGGGAATGAAATGAAGAAATTGTGTACAAATTTAAAAATATAATTTTGTTGCAGTTTGCCGGCAAGGAGGACCAAACTATTATCCGCTACTACAGCTGTGTGTCTGGGGTCTACAAAGTAATCCATTGTTTGGAAGAATTCCTCCTCACCTTATCAAAGCTCAAGAGCATGTGATGTCCATTCACTATCCCTCGAAATTCACAAATCCACCTCATGCCTCAAATACCCACTGTTACTCCAAGGACAAGATTTCTTGGCAGGCTAGCTCCACTCTGGAGCACAGGAGGGGGTGTATATATAACACATCCCCGCTGTTGCCCACCCTAAAACAAGTGCTGGGTTTCTCTGCATGTGAATCAGAGAAGATGCTGTCCCACGCAAGATTCTTACTAGTGCTGTTGCTGACTGTGGCGACTGGGTTATATGGTGCCAGCGTACGACACGAAGAGCAGGATAACAGCCCGAAGGTCACCCAACTATCAGGTCAGTCTCTTCCATTTGTCCCGAATCTGTCTTGATGCACTAAAAGGATATTCACACCAAAATTAAAAATGTCATTAATTATTCACCCTCATATCGTTCCAAACCTGTAAGACCTTTGTAAGATCTTCTGAACACAAATTAAGATAGTTTAGATGAAATCTGAGAGCTTTCTGACCCACCATGGACAGCAATGTAACTGACAGTTCAAGTTCAAGGCTCAAAAAGGCAAGGACATCATTAAAATAGTCCATGTGACATCGGTGGTTCAATTGTAATTTTATGAAGCCACAGAAAAAATAATGACTTCATTCAATAAATCTTCTCTTCCGTGTCAGACTTCGACATGCGTTCACGATAGTACCATGATGCATGCATGTGATGCTGCTGACGCAGGAACAGTGAATGCACATGCACGTGTCCTGGTTCTGTCGTAAATGTGCGTTAAAATCTGACACAAAAGAGAAGAAATTGTTGAATAAAGTCGTTATTTTTGCTGTAGCTTCATAAAATTAAGGTTGAACCACTGATGTGTCACAGACAATTTTAACAATGTATTTACTACCTTTCTGGGCATTGAATGTGGTAGTTACGTTGCTATCTATGAAGGGTCAGAAAACGATTTCATCAAAATATCTTCAATTTGTCTTACGGGTTTGGAACAACATAAGGGTGAGTAATTAATGACAGAATTTTCCATTTTAGGTGAACTATCCCTTTAGTTGAACTTATTGCGCTTTTAGATCTCACAGACCAACTAACATGCTAAAGCAATAGCTTTTAACTTGCAGTGTGCAAGTTTGTTTTCTTGATTATATTTTTATAAAATAGTACCCTGAAGTGGTTGCAGGGGTGTAGGAACCATTTGATAACTTTTGGGAACACGTTAAAGCAGGGGTTAAAGTACGTTAATCCTGGTTCTGGACGGCCACTTTCCTGCAGAGTTTAGATCCAACACACTTGACTGGAAGTTATTAGTTGAAGACCTTGATTAGCTGGTTCAGGTGTGTTTAATTAGGTCTAGAGCTAAACTCTGCTGGGAAGGTGTTAACTCATCTGCAAGATTTGAATTGGGTGTGACCAATGAGAAAGACATCCAAAATGTGCAGTGATGAGGGGTACCCAGGACAGGGTTGAGAACCACTGCTTTAGGTAATGTGTTCTGCCCTTGAATGGTTATCTGATTGACAAACAGGATGGAATGGAGATGAGCAGGAAGTTGCAGATATGGTACGCGTACCCCGCAGTGCCAGTGAACGGCCGATTGGTCCATCTGCCCATTCAACACATTCCACTGAAGACGTGCCATGTGATGAAGAGCAACTAGCTCACAGTCGTGACATGGATGAATTCCTGTCAGCCCTGAACAGGGAGAGTGAACTGGGGAGGATGGATTCCCAGAGGTTCGGAATATGTTCATCTGGAACTTCGGGTTTGCACATTTCACATCTAGTACAGAGTTTGGACCAAAAACGAAGTGGCCTCAAGGGTGTACATGCCACAAAAGGTAAATCCATTTTTCTTGGCTTCGTAATTTGATTTCCAACTAAACCCTGGTTTAAGTTGGATGTTCATCCTTCTCGACTAGCTAACACCATTAGTTGAGTTGTTTATTTTTTTATAGATATTTGGGATGCTGAGAATGAAGGAGCGATGACTTTAACCCTCACATTCCCAAGGCATGCTAAACCAACCAGCCAAGCCTCTGTGACGCTCCTGTTCCGTATCGATTCCATGAAAGGAGATGGTTTGAGAGTGAATTTCAACAGTCATTCCATCCATCCAAATACACAGGTTAACCTCAATGATGATTTCATGATGGTAGAGAAAGAACATGAAATGATGGGGTGAAAATGGGGCAACGGGATTGTGAAATGTCATATTGCTGGCATGTCAAATCAGGGGTGTAGCAACATTGCATGTCTTTCTTCCTCAACTGGGTAAACATTATCTTCCCTTATTAATATTCATTATAATAATGTATGCCCTCAGTATTCCTGTGCTATTTGCTTTTCAGACGGTTTGCATTTCTGAGGCTACACGTTTCCTGGTCCTTACAGCAGGACAAAGTCATGCCCATGTTCACCTTAGACTAAGTGTAACAATTGAGACATGGAAAGATGAAAACAGTGAGACCTTTTTCCCTTCAAAAACAGACTTCTCTTAAGAGGCCTTTCACAGTGTAAATTTGAACTCATTCTGTTACATTTCAGAGCCGAAACCCAGTGTGTCTGAGCTTCAGGAAGTGTTGATGAGAAAGGAAGATGGCAGCAATGTGTCGATGAGGCCAATCTTAGTTTTCCTCTCTGACCGTGATGAGCAAAGGACACCGCACTTACAATATCAAGGGTAAATGATTCACTTGCTAAAGGTTTAAACTTCTCCATTTAATCCTGCATTATGTGATTCGATAATAACCAAGCTGTTAAGCCATGACCCATTTAAAATTGTGGCTTCTTACAGTAAAAATGAAAATGGGATAACATACTGCAATACAACTCTATTACCTACTACATGCATCAGCAAATTGTATGGAGCTCTATATCCCATGATGCTGATACATATACTACACAGTATTCACTAAGATAATATTCCATTCAGAACATTGCCAGTGTTTTTTTTTTTTCTTCAGAAATCAGAAACTCCCATCCAGAACTTATCTTTTCCTCTGCGAGCTGCAGAAGTTCTTGAGTGATGTCCTTCCTCAGAAAGAGGGACCAACTTCTCAGCAAGGTGCAAACAGTGTCTCTTTGGATGTGCTGCATTCCCTTCCACCTCTCAGCCTTGGAGAGTCATCCACAGAGTCCCTGCTATCAGGACTGGTGAATTCCTCCACGCCGACTGTATTTGTCTTCCCTGAGAGGCAGCAAGGCCTGCAGACTCACAGAGTGGAGGTGACACTAGATTCTCCTCTGTTGTCTGTGCTCAGAATAAGACTGGATGAAGCCATGGCTCAGGTGAAACAGCAGGAGGCGGTGCAAAAGGTGATTGACAGGCTTCAGAAACTGAGTAAACTAAGTGGCCTTTCTCCAGAAGGAGAGGACGAAGAAGCAGGTGAGCATTAAATATATTTTCATATACACTACCTTTCAAAAGATTTTTAAGCACCAGTATTTTTAAATAAAACCCAGTTTTATATGTTCCCATTGAATTGCATGCATCAAAAATACTATTCATTTAAACTATGATTCATTTATAGTCACCAAGGACCACAAAGAGGCCCAGTACCGGTCTGTTTTGCTTCTGAAGGCCCTGCAGATGGT
This sequence comes from Barbus barbus, assembly GCF_936440315.1. Taxonomy (NCBI): domain Eukaryota; kingdom Metazoa; phylum Chordata; class Actinopteri; order Cypriniformes; family Cyprinidae; genus Barbus; species Barbus barbus. The sequence goes on from NC_136737.1 coordinate 14,388,219, forward strand.
ACTCAGTACCTGGGAGGTGGAAAGAGCTCAGAGAGCAGCCAGAGCGGATGAAGATGGCCCATCAGTTCCCAGTCCGTGTCGGCTTCAGAGCTTGTCCGTGTCTTTCAGGAAGTTCTTACTTGAGCCCTCTAAAGTCAACATCAACAACTGTGAAGGAGCGTGTGGATTTCCCCTGACCGGCAGCAACAACCACGCCATCCTCCTGAACAGCCATATTCAGAGCGGCGAGCCCATCAATCGCTCTCTCTGCTGCGTACCGGTGGAGTTTGATGATCTGAGTGTGATCGAGCTGGAGAGCGAGAGCACCAAAATCTCCTTCAAGACCAATGTGGTAGCGACCAAGTGTGAATGTCGCTGACCCCCTCCTTTTGCTCTTTGAAATGCGCTTATGGATGCGTATATAGCAACATATGAATAAAACCTCATACATCTGCATTTATTTTTGCTTGTAAATACACAAAGCTCTAGGTTTTCTCAAACTGACCTGATACATATGCAAACATACAACAAACTGTCATTTGAAGTGTAAATTAGGTAATTAGGGGAATATTTTGCATATGCAATGATATAAACAAAATTTTAGACCACTTTAGCTGTATGAAATAGTTGTCCTGTTAACAGATTTGCAACAGTGCTGAGCGCATTAAAATATTTGGCTGTGTTAGAATAAAGCAAATATTCAAAAAGCACGTTTTCTCTGTCTATTCACTTATGATTCCTGCAAAATTCTCTCAAAATGTTACAAGTGGTTTTAGGTTTATATGAAACATTACAGATGAAAATTTGTATACAAGTAAGTATATATATATACACTAACAGTCAAAAGTTTGGAATAATTAAGATTTTTCAAAAGTTTTTGAAGTCTTGTGATCCTTTGGTTCTCATTATTAAAAATGCAGAAAAGAGTTTTGGCTGCTTAATATTTTTGTAGAAACAGTGATACATTTTATTCAGGATTCTTTGACCAATATCAAGGTCAATGAACAGTATTTATTTGACAAGAATCTTTAGTAACATTATAAATTCCTTTATCAATTTTGATTGATTTAATGTTTCCTTGCTGAATAATTTAATAATTTATTTTAAATCCTGTTACTTTTAAATGGTAGTATATCACAGTTTCCACAAAAATACTGAACAGCTCAAATGTTTTCAACATGGGAAATAAGAAGAAAAGTTTCTTAAGCAGCAAATTAGCATATTAGAATGATTTCTGAAGGATCATGTGATACTGAAGACTGAAAATTCAGCTGCGATCACAGGAATAAAGTTAATAAAGGAAGGAATAAATACATTTTAAAATATATTTCAGAATATTACTGATTTTACTGTCATTTTTTGACTGGTAGTGTATACTTATATATAATATTTATTTCATCTTAACTGTTTTAGGAAAACTCCCTCTCCTTGAGAAATCCTTTAGCCATTTCTTTGTTACGGATCTTCCGTGGTCCAACCTTCTCTCCATCCTGCTTAGGCCTTGCAGCTCTTTTCTTTTTAAACTCCTCCAGTTTATCCTCAGATCCCCAGTTCCAAAATGCAAAGGTGTCCCACCATGAATCAGACTACAGCAAAGACAGGCAATTCAGAAACGATGAACTAGCTAAAAGCTGTTCAAGCAGATTGAAATGAGCCTTACCTCTGCTTCACCAGCCTGAAGCTCTGATCCAGGTTCTTCTTCTGTTGCTTCAAAGTATGGCTCTATTGTCTCTGTTACACAGTTGTGGCAGTTTTGATCAATTTAATGTGTACTTGCTAAATAAATGTATTAGATGACCCAAAACTTCTGGGCCAGTATTCACAAAACATCTTAAGGCTGAAAGTAGCTCATAACTCGCAGATTTAGGAGAAAATCTTACAAATAATCCTAAATGTTTGCTCTGAGAGTATTTCACAATGCGTTTTAGCAGTAAAACTAGCTCCTAAATCTGTGAAACGTTAGGAGTATAGTGAAGAGGACTACTAAGACCAAGCCACAAACTATTCCTAAAATGGCTGTTGCCTCTGAATGTAAACATTTTAGAAACATTTGACAATAATGACCTTTTAAAAAGGTACCACCTTTAGTTTTGGAGGTTATCCAAACTCTACGGCCAATCACCTTGTGCATATATTCATTTTGCAATAATAACTGACAAATATTTACTACATAACTCATATTCAAGAATTCACCTTGTACTATCTCAACCGTTGAGCTGACCATCACAACGACCATGGCCACTAATATACAGCGGTTGAGAGTGATGGCCTTCCATGGATTTTCCACCTTACTCAAGGATTCCACGGGAAATATGCGCCGATACGTCACTGTTGAATGGAGATAGTTGAGTAACTCAGAAATGAAGTGTGATACAGTTAGAAATTCAATGTAATGACAGATATACAGTGAATTATTTCAAAATATTTAAGTTTTATAAATGTAGATCACAGGTCAGTGATACATACTTGTTCTGATGATCCTTTCTGGAAGTTTCTGTGGAACTGGAGATTAAAACAACTTACTTGTAAATATCTTACACTTAAATTTATATATTAAAGTGCATTTAAACTTAATTATGTACGCTTATGTTATTTATTATATGATTTTATTTTATAGATTCACACAAGTCTGTCTCAGGTGTCGCACAGCTCAACAAGTGATGTTCTCGAGGTGGCTATAACATTAAAATGCTAACTTAAAACTATTTAAGCTTGTGTCAAAAATTCCTAAAAATATAACAGAAAACATCTACAGTCTTTTACAGCTGCAAACAGTACAAGAGCTGGCAAATGAGTAATAGGGCTGATTAATGTAATGCATATAATTCTGAGTATAAACAAACTGCATTACTGGTAGTTAGTATTAAACGAGCAGTTCTTACCAGGCAAAGCTAGAGTGGTCAGGCAAAAACCGTGTGTAAGGAGGAGTCTCAAGTTCTTCAGAGCCCTGATGGACAGGAACAGCTGAGACTTTATTATTAAAAATACAAGCACTTATGATTTTACATGGCCGATTTGCAATCTTGAATGTTGGTAATATTTATGTCCATGTACATACAAAGTAGCCATTTTTAGATGTTTTCCAGTTATTTTTAAGTTAATAATATAAATACATTAATTATAATGAATCTTAGATTGGACTGCTTATCATGTTGAGTACTGTAACAATGAGATGTATAATTAATTATTTACATTTAGTCATTTAGCAGACGATTTTATCCAAATCGACTTACAAATATGAACAGATTTTTCAGATATAAATTATAATCTATCCTATGAATGGCAAATATGCATTCATAAACCAAACGTTACGGCTTATCATAACATTGTGTGACTACAATCTTTTTTTTTTGTTTAGTTTTTTTTGCAAATTGTACATGAGACAGGGAACATCCAACAACATAAGGCACATTCACCATAAATAATATAAATAATCAACATAAATAATAATTATTATACTCACAAGTTACAACAAAAATAACAATGAGGGAAGGGAGAGAGAAAATAAAAAACGACACAAGGAGCACGAATCAATAGAATCATCACACTCAATTTTAATTCGTTTATTTCCACTTTTAGTTTGTTTGCTAAAGCGCATGACGCACCGCAGAAGCCACGCCCACTCGTGTTTCAGACTATAATAACTGCGGGCCTACAGACATTAACACTTTCAGTCGGCGCTCGGACAGAGAAGAGTAGGGCCTTGACGTTGGCCGGATGGTTAAATCCAACCTCCAGACGATCCTGAATAGCCACTGTTTTGTCAGAGAAAAAGAGAGTAATATATCCAACATGCCAGTGAACGAAATGACCCGTAATAAACCAGAGAATGAAAGGTAATGTGGGACTTTTATGTAGATAGCTCGCGCGCGGCCTTGTTTTAGCTGTACAGCCTAGCGAGCTTTAAATTGTATGACGAAATACAACGTAATGTATATTAGATTGAGATTTAAATCGACCCATCTGTCAAAATTCCTTCTGTAGAGGTATTTTAAATGATTTCTGTTAAATATCACGCGAGTAAGCCGCTGTCTGTTCAGGTGGAATCGTGTTGTCAATCATTCCCGGATTAGAATGATTGACAGGCCTGTTGCCAGGTAACCGCTTTTGTCAAATTCGCTTAGCGTTCTAGAAACTTCCAAATCATGTCATAATTCTGTCATTATTGCCAACGGCTGGTTTAATGTATTTAGGAGTTTATGTAGTCTCGGTTTGGCTTATGAGATTTAAACATCATTATGTAGCATCATAACATGTTGTTCGTTTTATATTACTTTATAGATTTGCAAAGGCTTCGCGGGTTTATTCAGGTGTCGCACAGCTCAATAAGTGATTGACGGGTAACGTTAGGTGTTCGCGAGGTGGCTAACGTTAAAATGCTAACTGGATAAAGCGAAAACGGTTGGGTGTATTGCTCTTTTGTCACTCTTATGAATAATACGTCGCGTAAGAATACCCAAACGTCATATAAATGAGTAATTGCCCACAAAATGGCTGTTAAAACCGGTTTGAGGCGAATTATAATGTGCTAATGGCTAAGCGTCGCCTCGCCCATCCCCCCCCTTGTTTGTTTGTCTATTATGCGTCATTGCTGTACTGTATAGAGTACCATGATGATTTTATTGTTTTAAGCTAGAGTTGACTTCTTCAACAGTTGATTTGTATCTGTATTGTAGAATTAAATCCGAACGTTCTCATTGTAATCTAAGAGAAATCTATTTTGGTTCTGTTTATCTTGATGCATTCTCCTCAAAGAATAGCAGGTATAAAGGGGAAATGTCGGTTAGTACACGTGAATATTTTTTTTTTTAAGATGTAGTCATGTCTAAACTTGTATGTGTGTTGTTTGCAACACCAATTACCTCTAGTCTCCTTTTTGGTAGGAAGTTGCCCACCAGGTTATTCATTTGTGTTTCATGCAATGATGCGGCACAAATCCAGGTTTAAAAATATGGGAGGAGGTTTTAGCTTCCTTTTACTTCGCCTACGCTTTCATCAGAGGTGTTCTGGTCTTGCAGTAACCCCTTGTACTCATTGGGTTTGAATGATGTCGGCGTTCATTCACCTGCTACAGGCTGTTGTGTAACTACCGTTCATCCCCTCCCATGTGATCCCAGCCTCTGTAACAGGCTCACTGTGTCTCTTGTGAATAGTCAAGGTTGTCTGACTTCAGGGATTAGGCTGTTTTCAGTAGCACAAAAGAAAGTTCTTGTTGCTTTCCTCACGTTGCTTTGCTGAAGTGAAACGAGGTTTGCACAGACACATTCATTTTTTGTTCGGGTTAAAGATTTGCATACTCTGTTGCGTTTTTTTTCTTTTCTTTACAAGTATGGTCTGCAGATGCACCATTTATAATTCAAACCGTCATGGTCTTGCATAGACCGGTTTATTTTTAATGCAAAGGACATACAAATATACCTTTTTATATATAATTATTAGTTTAAAGCTTATATTTAGCTTTTGTTTATTACGTATTTATACATTGTATATTGATGTAATGCTGTCTGAGTATTAAGAAGTGTATCGTGTTTTATGGTTCCAGTTCCCATCGCTGCAGTAACCCGTGTCCGGGGCCTCTGTGGTGTTCCTGATGTCCCTCTCCCACCCCTGAAGATCCCAGGTGGGCGAGGGAATGATCAACGGGATCACAGTCTTTCAGCTAAGCTATTCTATTCTGTGAGTACAAAGGGTTTGGTTCACATTTCACATCACATGAAAATGTATTTGTGTGAATAAATGAGTTATTTTTTTTAATTTTTTTTTTTTTTTGGTCTGAGTTTTACTAATGGCTCATTTCCACTGAGTGGTACGGTTCGGTACGCAATTATGTCAGTTTCCATTGTCAGAAGTTGTGAATGTTACCAAAATAGCGAACCGTACAGTACCACTTTTTTGGTACCCTTTCCGTTGGGGTACCTAGCACAGCAAATGGTACCAAAAGGGTGGAGCTAAACTCACCGCAGAACGTTGATTGGTTGACTAGAATCGTCACTTTTGCATGATACAAGGGGATAAAGCTTCTTCACTCGTTCCACTCTGCTGTCCATGAATGTTGGGCTTATTTACATCAGAGTGCGCAAACACAAAGTGTACTTTATATTTTCACCCAGACAACAGACATTTTTCAATATGCATTGTCTGTTCTTGTGGACTTGTGAAACGTTGTTGCCCAAAAACCTGTGTAATTCTCAATTACGCCACTATTACTGTTAATGTGTCATGAAATGTAGCTTTAAGAGTTTTTCAGGCCAGAATGTAGTTGTTTAAAACTCAAATCTGCGGTTTATTTATAAAGAGCGCCTATTTGAAAATTTGCCCATTTCAGAGCTCCATGCGATCACCAGGTGCTCTGTTCTCATCCTCGAGCAGCCTTGGCTCGTCTAGTCCTTCCAACATTTGCCACGGACTCCGATGTCTCTGTGATGACTAAACGTGAGCTACAATTAGTTTTGGGTATATTTAACAGGCCTTCGTGGTCTCATGAATCTATTATTTGTTCCTGGTCATATTGTTTTGGCTGGTCACAAAGTTATATTTAACTTTATATTTATTTTGAACTTTACCGTAGTACAGCACTGATTTTGTAGCGTACGTTTTGTTTTTTATTTAACTTTTAGGCTATTTAACCAGGAAAGAAACGGAATTGTTTGCTTTTGTCTTTTTCTCTTATATAAGCCTCTTATACTTTGTACATATGCATTTTATAATGGTGTGTATTGTTCATTAAAACTGACATTTAAGGCAGAGTTGTGCGTATTGTCGCACTTTATCATCGATCACTACTTTCCAGCATACGCCACACCTATCAAGTAAGGGCATTGTTGGTGTTGGTGGTGGAAACGCAAGCTGGATCAGGGTGTTTGGTCCCGAATTGTAACGTACTGTAATCTACTGACCCGTACCGCCCGGTGGAAACGAGCTATAAGTGTCTTTTAACTGTGTTCCTCATAAAGACAATGTGTGCATGATGTATGCTGTTAGATATCCCACTGTACAAGGGTCGTCATATCTGCATATTAATATCATCACCTGTGGAAACTGACGTTGGACATTTCACCTTGCCTAATTTCTCATGTTAATGATTTAAATGCTACAGTTTGTTGCTGTAGTAATTGTCCTTGACTGCATATATGCATAACTGTATTTTGTTTTTGAAGGATGCTCAGTTACTGGTTCTTGAGGAAGCCCCTCAGTTGAACAGCCGTGTACGTTTTTTGCTCTTTGAGCGGCGCTGCTCTGTGAGCAAGCACTTAGTCTGGAGGGGAGCACTGAAGGGGTCAGACCTTTACATCGAAATCCCCACTGGTGTCCTCCCAGAAGGGAGCAAAGATAGGTTTGTCAATTGAACCCTTTATCTTTTAAATTTTCTTTTCTCTCTACAGAAAGTTATATGTAGCTTAAACTGATTGTTCCCCTTTTTTTTTTTTTTTTTTGGCAACAGTTTTTCACTCTTGCTGGAGTTTGCAGAGGAGAAGTTACAGGTTGATCACGTTTTCATCTGCTTCCATAAGAGTCGAGATGACAGAGGTAAGGCTTTTCTCTTCCTGTATTCTTGCCTTTTTTTATTTTTTTCTTATGAATTCTCTTTAACTTCCTTTTGCACTTCTGTCTCCAGCATCGCTGCTGCGGACGTTCAGTTTCATGGGCTTTGAGATTGTGAGACCGGGTCATCCCCTCGTCCCAACCCGCCCCGACGCTTTCTTCATGGCTTACAGCATCGAAAGAGACTCCGATAGTGAAGAATAAAGCTTATCAATCACATATTGCTTCTAATTACTATGCTGTATCTCACTCAACATGGTCACCATTAAAAGAAACATAGTATGAATGTCAAATTTGATTAGTTTTTTTTTTTTTTTTTTTTTTTTCAGTTGTATTTGCACTAGTGTAAACCAAATTTCCACAGTGACCATTAGTTTAAGCTATTACCACTGGGCTTAACTTCCAATGTAATTGGATTCTTTGCTGATTTCCCCTTCACCCATTCCCACACTAATCCTTTTTAGTGCATATTTATGGATAAGAACGCTCAAGCAGCAACGTTTGTAGAATCATTGTTTTCATTGCTGATGTTTGTTTTTTTTAAACCAGTGTCTTCAAGTTTTCTTAATGTGTGCATGAATTGGAGTTTTTAGTTATGACTTCAATAGGATCTGTCTGCATGTTTGACAGTGTGCAGAATAAAAATGCTCACCTTACACCACTACCTTCGTTTTGCTACCTCTATTCAGTTCCATGAGCACAATGTAAATTATTAGACCACGTCTTACTGGGTTACTGGAAGACTTTATTGTTGCACTTTTAGCCCTGTTGAATGTTTCGCAATGCTACTTTTTCCAGGTATTAAGTAAACGCCACAAGGTCAAACTCCAACAAGCTGATTTTGCAATATGTAGTTTAGTCACACCTGCGAGATGTTTGCGATTACACATTTCTAACTATAATATCTTGGTCTAAACTTAAAGTAATCTTGATAAACTATATATCATTTGAAAGGTTTTGGACTCTAGTTTTCATATTTGGTGACTGTTTTTTCAAAGAAATGACAGAGCAATAGATAAATGTCGATAGATTCTCCATTTGTGATATGGTGCCAAACACATTCATACTATATGCATGTTTTTATGTGTTTTACAGATTGAATTAAAATCAAATATTAAAGTTACCGCCCAAACTATTTCTGAATATGACTACTTCATAAATATTTTGAAAATTATGGAAATATATGGTTCAGAGCACTCAATGGATTTCAAGAGTCATCTAGTGGAAACGTTTGGTACCGCATCCACAAAATTGTACTTGCAAGTAAATTTTTTGAGAACCTAAAATTTGGCACAACTTGTTCAGATGATTGCCATTGATTTTCTTGAAGATTTGGTGTTAAACGTGTTTTGTAAAATCGCTATTTTATATAAAAATAAAAATATATATATTTTTGTTTTACTTTTTCATTAAATTTCTAGTTTTTTATAAATCTATTTTTTTAACTTCTACAATAGTCTGTGATGTTTCACCTTTAAAAAGATACCAATCTTAAATCTGTGCTCTGAAGTATTCAGGTTTTATAACAATAGCTGGAAAAGTCATTTTTATTTCTATGCTCAAAAAGTGGGACTTGCAGTTTAAAGGTTAAACAGTTTTGTTTTCACAAACTTTGAAATTAAAAGTGGTTAAACTCAAGACACTGGCACTAAGAGGCACTTCAGCACTAGAGTTGAGGAGCTCTGATATACAAAGGAATTTTTTGTCATTTTGTGTCTGTACAGTTACTTTTGAATGGCTGCTTGTTCCTTTAAATTGTGGCAAAGATCTACCTAAATTAAAACAAATTGGTACAACATAGCAACGATTTACCAAAAAAACGAGGTAACAAAATAATCAAACTTGAACCCGATTTAATTAAAATAAGGGACAAATTCTTAATTTGTGGCCACGATGTCTAGATTTTTCTGCGTGTTGTGCAGGGCTTCTGAAGTATACAGCAGCTCATGAATATGAATTACAAATATGGGACAAGGTGATCTGTTCTTAGGATTGTAAAACTGTAGATCATATCAGTGACATTACGAAATACAGATCAGTTAAATCTGAGGCTTACCAACTCATAATTGCTGTCATTACTATTTACATTATCTGTTAAGCAGTTGTAATGAAATCATGAAGGACCAAACGTTCAGTTATGCTACGCATAGTCTCTGGGTTAGTAAGGGACAGATATTGCAGACAGAGATAGTCTTCCCAGTCCAAGCCAGTCTGATACTGAAAGAGTCCTTTTCCGGCAAGCTTGAGAACCAAAAGAGAACGCTTAATTAGTAGCCAATTAGAAAGCACAGAGTTCTCCATTGGATTCTGCTGAAAGAGTCCCTGTCGAGGACCCCAAAGCAGGGCCTGGAGGACACCCACCACATCAGCTAATAGTAGCCCAGGTTTCTCAGATGTCAGCTGGGTGACCAGCCATAGCAAGCCTGGAGTGTATGGAGTGTCTTGGGGCACCTTCCACACAGATGAGCAACTGTCGGTGAGATGTAGGCAGTACCTCAGCAAAGTCCCGAACTGGAACTCTTGGGATATTGGTTCTTGCAAAACCTCATCCTCAAAATGACTCTTCAGGACCAAACGAGGTGTGCCCCACTTCTCCCATAAGGTTTGACAAATCTCACTTTTCGTCCTTTCATCGTCTGTGTGCTCTTTGGACACTGTGATCATGGATATACCTGTAAAATAATCTGTATTCATGCTTCCCCTTTTCATCTCACTAGGGTAATCATTAAAGTCAGCCTCTTTGCGGATGATACTAGGCCACACTAATGTCACATTCTGTGGTTTCAATTCCCTGTGAATGACTTTAAAATGTCCCAGTTGCTGTAGTCCTAGCACCAACTGGAGGGCAAGAAGACAAAGCCTCCTCTCATAAACCTCAGGAAGGGTGGAGTGCAAAGAGTGTCCTTCCTCAACAAAGTCCTCCAGTGTTTCCAATGTAAAGTCTCTTACCACAATCACACTAACACCTTTCTCAAGAAGATCAGCAACTGTTTGCTGTTGGCATGTGTCCCCATGTAAAGGCTCTGGAGTTGTCTGAGCATGCTGTGAAGTTTGATCTGTAGCTGTGCACTGTGGAAAATGGACCAACCCTTGCTCAATGTTAGGATGTTGCATGGACATGGTGCAGTCTGATACTGAATCCCCTCTGTGAACCTGACAAAATATTTAGGAGTAATTTTGAGTTTTCACACATAAGTAACATGCAACATATAGGATTCTTTAAGTTCTCCAAGTCCTTTACCAGAAAACTGTTGCACTGTGACTAAAAACATGCTCTTGGTAGCACATGTCAAACTGTTGATGCTGTTGCTCAACACCTGGCATGATGAAGGAAGTGTGTTTTTTTTTGAGGGTTTTCTACTGCAAGCTAGGGCTGCCTTATAAGGGTGTGCATTCTGTTTGTGGTTCAGGGGCTCTGCCTGGGAAGCATTGATGGCCTACTTACAGCTTTGGATTGAAAACCCTTGTGCATTATTGCCACATATACAGAAACAAATTCAGATTGCTACAGTTACTAACTAGATTCCTTGTGCATCTAATTTAGATCGATGGTCTCTTATGATATTATACTGTTGATGTTCTTACCTTCGCTGAAAACAGTCTCCCAGGAATCTTTAGACAATGCACCAAGTAGAAACCATCCCTCGTAGCCCACTGCTGCTCACACAATATAAAATCATTAGGCTGAGAAGTCTTTGCCATCTCCATTTCCAGTTCATTTAGAAAGACGCTCGATTCAATGTTCTGCAACGTGTTCTTGAGAAACTGAAGGTAACACTCTTGGATGCCCATGGAAACTTGCTCATGGCTCTGGAAGCTCCTGAAGACACTTTGAAGTTGCTCATCTGGTGTATCAAAGGTCACCTTGTGCAAGGACAGACTCTGATATTTCTCCTCTTGTACCTCTTCCTCTTGTAGTGTAAGTGTTTCGTGGAATGGTGTTATCATATATAGGGGATTTTCATAGTTGCAGGTTCTTTTATGATCGTGGTAAGGTGGGTTCAGAGTCTCCTCTGGGAGGGACAGGGTTCTCATTAGACTCTTTTTGGGTACTGGAGGAGGAGTTTCGTCTGAGAAGAATCTCACCTGGTGATTTTCTGAGTGACAAGATATAGGTAATACATTTAGCAATGGAAGACACAACAAATACACATAATGCATGCACACATACATGCTCAGATGTTGTTTCATGTCATGCATTATGGAACCATGAAATGAAATTCAGTGGAAACTGTCTCAGTTCCCACATTACCGTGAAACACAGACTACATGTGGGATAATTGTCTGTCTAGTGACTAACTGTATTGGTTTCAGGTGTTATATCCTTCAATAATACTTTTGTATTCAAGAAATAAAGTGTAAAAGCACATAAACAGAAATGAGGAAGGCTACGCATGTGAAGTTACAGTAACCAGTTCTCATTTTATTTAGATCCTTATCACTTGCCTCGGAACCTTTTTGTATTAAAATAAACTTGTAAACGTTGTCAGTGCTTACCATAGCGATGATGTATTGGACAGTGGACTGCATTACAGTAAGCAGGAGTAAACACTTCAATAAATGGAGACACAGGGGTCTGTGGTCCAGGCAAGTGTAGATCTCCCACTTTCAGCTCTAGATCCTGGATGGAGCTTGAAGAAGACCTGCTCCTAAACGTGCATATTCGTATTTACAAAAATCCAGAAACATTAGAACATTATGAAGTTACTAGGCCAGACCTGCTTCACTTATGTGATATTTCACTATACTGAGTGTTGAGTAACTTTCGTGGTATGAGGTTTCCTGTAACACAGCTCACATGTGTGTCAAGTCATAACACTAGCATCTCTTACCTGCGCTGTTTGATGGGCAGTGCAGGTGGCAATGTCCCTCCTGATGCTCCCAGGAGAGCGTAGTCTGTTGCTTGATGCATTGTAGATTAGCATGTGACAGCGTGAGCGTTCGTGAATATGTTTCACCCAACTCCAACTGTCAGTTCCTGTAGTTTTCTTCTAGTTCATTAGCACACATGCAGTTACCTCATTTACTTTCTCTCTGTGGCTGTCTGAGACATCGCCACAGCATATCTAGCATCTGAGGTTGGTAGCGGAAAAGCAGAGTGCATTTTGTGCACATCTGTTCACTTTACTTTCAAATAAGGAAACTATGAAAGAAGGAACTAGTTCTTACTGTCATTGGATGACATGCATATGTACATTGTGCTCATGTACTAAGAAAATTGTGCTCACTAAGGAGGTAGGACCCAGCTCACCAAGGTGAAGAGTCCTTACTGCGTATCTATAATTTGGGGAATATTTTATAATTTTGATATTATATGTTTATATTTTCTACAGAACATAAAATTAAGCAACTTAAAGTACACCAGTCAAAATAACTCCTTGCAAAACTGATTTGAAAAGTGCTTGGACGGAAATAAACACTTTGCAAGATACCAGAGATAAGAATAGATATGTAAAAAAAAAAGCATTGTTATTATCAAGTCACTAGAGGATGCTGTTGCTTCTTTATACACAATGAGCAACCTCGACTTGAGACCTTGGCTCAAATGGGCTCAATTAAGAGTTGATTCTGTTGACCAAGGGTGCATTCACACCTGTCTTGGTTTCATGTGGGGTTTTGTTTACAGTTTCTGGTTCACTTGGAAAAAGGGCAGTGTGAAAGCGAACAGCACCAAAAAAAAACAAAACAAAAAAAACAAATCAACATTGTATTTGGTCCGGACCAAAGTGAACTAGCGGACTTTCCCTTAAACTGAGTTTCAGATGATTCAGTTTAATTTGACTGCACCATTTACACATGACTTTTAACAATGCACAATTCCCCATTTGAGCTTTACAGAGTGACACTAGCAGGAACAAAACCCTCCCCACGTCTAAGAATAAAACCTTAGGAGGAACCAAAAATCAACACAGAAGGTGGAACCAAGAGGTATATCAATTTAAATGAGCCTATTAGTCCATTATTTATTTTACTTTTGAATGGTGAATAATAATAATGTGTGAAGTGTGGTTGGGTCATATGTAATTTAATATTTTGTACAGGTTGGCCCTTGTTACCCCCAGTTGGTAGATTCTGTAATTACACCATTTGCACTGCATAAGGGCTTATGCTGTGCACTAATTGCAATCATAATATGGCCTTGAAGTATACTGACCTTTAGTATTAATGCTATTGTCATTAAATATTGGGATTGTGAAGATGTGATACTTTTACATTTCGAAATACAACATAGCAAAAACATTGTATTAAATTCATCTGTAGGTGGACCTAGATTATTCAGCAAAAATATACAAAAAGTGTTGTCAGACTGAATTTACAAAGCCTCCATTCAAACTGAGCTCTGTGAACAATCTGTAGTGTCTTCAGATGGCTCTGGGTGTAGCTCTTTTGGCTGGAGGGTGAGAGTGAGTCAGAGAGGGCTTATTGTTTGGGTCTTTTGTCGTCATTATGTATAGTTCAATCTGCAGAGTGCTTGAAAACACCCATAGAAGACCTATGACTAAACAGATTTCATAAATTTCCTTAAACGGTGAACACGGTTATGAAATACTAGCTGCAATAAGACAACAAACAGCTGACGGAAGGATTAAACCAAAGGTGCAAACAGTAATTTGTAAATTAAAAAGGTGAAATTTTCTTTAGTTTCTTCCAGAGTGCAATATTTTTTTTTTCTGACATTTTTGGCTCCCACAAAATGGGCATATTCCTCCATAATAGTAATCATTCTATACTATGAATGCATAGAAAATATAAATTACAATACACTCAACTCTTAATTTTGGGTTCAGTGCTATGTACTGAAACTTGAAAACATGTATTCATCCAGAATTTTTGTGTTGTTTTACGCATTTTCCAAAATGTTCTAATGCGCAAAATGAGTGCATTTCTTACAAGTCCATTGTGTTCATGAAGTGCAGATCAAAAGATGAATTGCCCAGTTCTAATTTAAGACATGGGTGCAGGGAAGATGCCCTCATCAAAATGAAAAAGAAACAAGGAAAGAGTGCGAGGGTGAGGAGGATACAATAACAAAGCAAGCATTGAAGAGACCCTGAAGTGGACCATCATTAAGCTCATATGCTGCTCTCACTAAAGAGACTCTTCACATGCTGTGGTCCTGAGTGCTGGGGGTTCCTTTTGCAGATTTTTACCACAGATTTACGTAAGCAGCCTTGTAATGTAGTCAGTCAATACTGACGAACTTCAAACTGTCTTAGGAACCCACTTAAACCCAATGGATTCTCACTAGTACACCGCATTCATAGTAAGGATGGCAAGCGGATTTTATCATTTTTTGTAGTAAAATTTAAAACCAAAGAAACATATTTCAATAAAATGTTTTGTTTAAAATGTGTGTTTGTGCTATATTTCTTTAAAAAAAGTCAGTTTAATTTACATTTTATCTAATGACATTTCTACATTTTAATTAGCAGGGTTTTTGGAGTCACTGTAGATCAGAAGACTGAGGCTTTTGAAATAATTTGTATGTTCAAAAAAATTATTTTCTTCATAGGGTCATGCATTCATTTCACACGTCCAAATGTTCAGATTAGTCGTTATAGATGTTATGCATAAAATAAATAAATTCTCACAAAACAGACAGCTTCAAAAACGAGTGCATTTACAATAGAAGGCACTTGATAGTCATGTTTATGAGCAGCACTGCTCTGGGTTTGTTCATTTGAGGTTTGAATTGAAATCGAAAGACTTTCTGTCGGCTTTGCGAAGAATTCCCCAAAGGCTTTGCTTGCTTGACTCATTGCTCTGAGCCAGTTGCTTCTGGATCTTAATTCCAGTAATGCTGTGGCTTCTAAAGAAACGATGAGGAACGGGAGACTGATGTGGAGGGGTGCTGGCATGTGTCTGGATGGGTGATGTTCTGACAGTGATGCTTATTTTCAGTTCCAGCTTAGGGTGTCTAGACAGGTTTATCTCTTCATCATGACCCCAACGTCTATGGCCCTGGAAGAAGAGCGCCTCTTCGTTGGCCATTTGTGGGCTTTTGCTCAAAGTTACAAAGCCGTATGGGGTGGTGACTTTGGGAAGGTGCGGTAAAG
The DNA here is from genome assembly GCF_936440315.1 of Barbus barbus. Taxonomy (NCBI): domain Eukaryota; kingdom Metazoa; phylum Chordata; class Actinopteri; order Cypriniformes; family Cyprinidae; genus Barbus; species Barbus barbus. Next base: position 14,403,797 of record NC_136737.1, read on the forward strand.
AAAGAGCCGCTCGGCTGGCAGGGTCAGAGCAATGTTCAGCTTCCACCAGACAGTTGCTCTGAGTTTGAGCCCGTTTGACGTCTGAGATGACTTTTCTTCCAGGTACAGGAGATACATTGAACCCTGAGGATGATGATGACGATGAAACTGATGATGAAAGAGAAAGCCTAGGATGATAGGATCCACTAATGTCATCAATGCTCCCCCAGTCCTCATCTTCTTCACCTTGTCGTTCTTTCTCATTCACTCTGGATCTATAGCTATCCTCCAGGGCGAGTTTAGGAATGGTGAACTGTGGGATGCTGTCTGGTGTCACGACGATACTGAGTATGCTGCCTTTACTCCCGCGGTTTTCTGACCCAAGCGAACTTCCGAACGAACTACTTCTCGCGGTGGCCCATTTGAGCGCGAGTATTCCCGCGGAACTGTGTCTGCGCGGGAACGGGAATCCCGCGCTTTCTGGCTGGCTTTCGGCGCTCGTCCCCGTGCAGATTCCAGCACTGATGGTGCGCGTAACCGTCATATTCTTGTGCAATGCTGCCATTCTTTGCTCTGTCTTACCATATAAAATATAGAAAAAGTGATGTTTATTACCTGTTTGTGGAACGTTGTGACTGACAGAGCAGCCTCAGAGATTTATAGTCCTCCAGACCCTTCAAATCTGCCCCCTCTCTGTTTGTTTTAGACGTGCGTAAATGTGACAAGGGAGCCGTGAGCGGAAACATGCCCAAATGTGGCTCTCTCCCGCCTGACGGGGCTCCTCTGATGACAGAGACTGCACCCTCAAGAAATTGTAGTTTGGTAACCATAATTACTGCAATTACTGTTAATAGAATAAACCGGAAAACAAAACCAAACAAAATGGCATAAAGATTATGAAAACTGTTTGAAGAAATATCCTATGTTGATGTATTCATTTTAAGTCGATTTCACATTTACATTTTTACTGATAGCATGGTACTGTCATAAATATACTAGTTAAATAATTACTATACGTATTTGTACTCAAATAAAGTAATGGTAGCTTATAGCACAAGGTTTTACTTTTATGTTAAAATTTGTATGAATGCATAAGTTATATTTTAGGAATATTTAGCTTGACGTGCAATCATTTTGAGCTAATTTATTTATTTTGAGGTAATTATTTAAGATAAGTTATACACTTTAATTAATTTAAACGAAACGGAAAATGTAGGCTACCTTATATTAAATTATTAGAAATAGGCCTATAGCCTACTTATATGTATGTATATGTATATATATATATTGTTGAATTTTTCATGTTTGTTTTTACCAAGTTTTAAACATGAATTTGTTTTTATGTAACAAGTTCTAGTAACTGTTGCTTTGTATGGTTTATCGAACACGCGCATAAGAATATTTGTGTATTTTCCCCGCATACTTAATTTTTTTTAAGTATGTAGTGTGCAGTACGCAGTACAAAGCATGGGCACACGCGCGCAAACCGCAGTGGGCTGGAAAAACGCACCTGTTTTAATTAGCACGTGCGTGGCTGCCTGGTAAATTGGCGGTGAATCGGGAGATTAGTTCAGAGCGCATCGAGATGACTGGCCAGAGCAACTACTCCGTTGAGTCTGAAGCCGTCGAGGGCCAAGAGGCAAGTTTATTTGACCGAGATAAAGCAGTGTTTATTTGGTTTCTACTAGACGTTCAGGACAAAATGAGCGTTTATAACGACAAAACTTTTGTTCTCAACAGAAGAAAGCTGTGGTGAAGAGAGGTGGAGTCGTGTCAGCCATCTTCTGTCGAATTTCACAGTTTTGGCCAGTCAGGTTCACTGTGAGTAACCCCGGGTCTGAGTACTTGTTTGGGTTGGTTAATCGTTAGTGCACATTGTCAGTCTTAAAGTGAACAATTAATCCGTGCAAGTTAATCCTCTGAAAGAGTTTTTGTCTTGGTAAATTTGTGTAACTTAATCCTCCTTATTTTGCAACTCCGAAGAAAGCGGTGTTGTGCCACCAACCGGTGTCGATACATTTTAAATTATATTGTAACGTACCAGTTTGCAATCGGTGTTATTTTTATTTCATTAAGATACTGTAATATTTTTAACACTTTAAATCTGTTTTTAATTTTAAAGTTTTTTTTTTTTGTCACTTTTAGTAGGTTTTATGTAGTTTTAATTTGTATTTCAATTTATTTTATCACGTTAAACTAAATTACATTTTTTCCAGTAATGAAAAATATATTTTTTAGTTTGTGTTTTGAAATGACCTGAGGGTGAGTAAATGAGTTTTCTTTTTTGGGTGAATTATCCCTTTAAGAAAAAAAGGTGGATACTGTATCTTCAATAGATATTTTCTGTTTGATCTCCTACACCTTTTCTACAGATGCGGGCTCTCTGTGGCGTGTGGTGGCTATTTGGGTTCTCTGCACCAGTGAAGGCCATCTCTCCGGCTCGGGAGGAAAAAAGTGGCTCCCCAAAAGAAAGGCAGTGCAGAACAGTCCGGAAGCGTCTCCACAGGGTCACACGGCTGCTGTTGGCCATTCTTCCCCGGCACATCCAGAGCGCTCTGGGTTACTCGGTCTGCACCAGCATTGGCTGCGGTGTGTCCCCTGGTATGATTATACCTTTTTTTTCAGGTAAATACGTTTTGAGATGTATAAAAAAAAAAAAAAAAAAATGTAGCAGGTGTTTGTTTCTGCTCTAGAGGTGCGTTGTTCCCCTACCAAGCCTTGTGGCAAAGGCAGCAAGAGAAAACAGGATGATCTGGATGAGGAAGAGGAGGTAGAGCAGCCGTCCTGGGTGGAGGCGCTCAATCAAGATCTGGCTGAGGAAGACCACGCAGTTGATCCGGACTATGAGGTTTGCTTTACCTTCCAAAATCCTGTTGGTATGCATCACTTGTGCCAAATTTCGGGGTGCTTTTCTCCTGCAGCCCAGCGCAGTTGAAACGGACAGTGAGGAATACAGGTCACACAATGACACTGAGAGTGATTTGGAAGTAGAGAAGAATGTCGTGGTGATCAAAGATTTGGAGACGGTACAGATCTCCTTGCTCACCCACCACCCTTTTGCTGTTTTTCATTCGTCTGAGCTCTGTATTCCAAGTCACGTGTTTCTCTTTTTTAGGTAGTTCCTCCTGAGGCCTAATGAGGGCAGTGTGTACTAATACTAGTATGCAAATCAAGAATAATGCAACAGTTGCAGAATGTGTTCGTTCTCTGGCTTTTCTTCTGACAGACTCTTTTGATGGCTCCCAAATTGCTGCTTGTCTTCAGTTAATTTTGTATCTTGTGTGTTTCAACGTTAAACTGCCAAATAAAAGGATTTGTAGTACATCTAGTTGATTTAAAGTGTCCTTTGCAGTTATGGCCAATAGGTGGCAGATGATCACAGATTTTGATTGATAGGTACACAATTTTGATGCACCAAATGTTTAAGTGTTAAGAATTCGGTGTTCATTTAAAGACAAATTTTCAAGTTATGGTTTTGTGCGCTTTAATGTTCATATACATACACAATGCAAAAAATATATTGCCTATTTAATTTATGTGTGCATGTGAGTGCAGTGGTGTGAAGTAACGAATTACAAATACTCATGTTACAGTAATTAAGTAGTTTTTATCAGTAATTGCACTTGAGTAGTTTAAAAATTGTGGACTTTTACTTGAGTACATTTTAAGTGATGTATCGGTACTTTTACTCCGCTATTTTCCTCCGTTTGTGGTCATTACATGCTAATTTTATTTTTATCCATTAATATGATTGGATAGGGAGATAGTGTCTCGTGACTTTCGTCAAATCAAATTGTGCATAGAAAACTTTAACCGCCAACTGCTGTCTATCATGGCTGCTGGAAGTGCATTACTCAAGCATCAATGCAGTCACATCTTCCTCTAATATGTTAAGGTAAATTCTGGATTTCTGCTTACTAAATGATTTGTATATATGCTTGCCTATCTACACGACCTGAAATTTGGTGTGAGGTCGCGGGTATTGCGTACAGTGTTAACTCCCGCAAGTGCCACGTTCAGTAAATTCCCACTCACTTAAGAGCCGCGCGATTTGCGCTGCTTCGTCTCTCTCACGCGCGTTCAGCTGCAGTCACTTGGATAAGTTTTTACTTGTTGACTTCATGAATTTGAGCGTGTGATGCGCGCTGTGAAAAAGTTTGTTGGAAACACTGTAAAACGATTTGCAATATTGTACTCGAATTGAGGACCAATCTGCACCTTATTGATGACCTGTGGCGTTAATACTGCATCTGTGTCAGCGCGTGATGTAATAAAACTGCAGCTCATTAATAAACTTAAAAAAAAAAAATGTATCTATTTTATTAAATCCACCTTCATTTAGCATGTGCACTCGCGCACAGGGGCGTGTCTAGAGCATTTTAAATGGGGGGGCCAGTCTGGGGCACTGCCTTAAAAGAGGGTGGCCGGGGGGAGGGGTTGGATACACGATGTTAATAGGCCAATCTTATATAGGCTATTAATTGCACAGTGTGAGATTCATTGGTCCTCACAGAATTTTGTGAGATCGCGATGAACAAAGAGTGACAGCTTTATTGGTCATGAGCACTCTTTGCAGCTTTCTAAGCAATCCATTTAAAATGTAGAACTTTGTTTTTTGGCCACACACACGTTGCAAAGTTTTGGGAATGACATCTGCATATTTATGCGGGATTCGCTCTCGAAGTAGCAGCATATTGATAGCAATAGAAGGGACAAAATATGTGAAAATGTGCATTAAGAGAGCACCCCCACTTATTTCAGAAGCAGCCTTAGTGATTATTTCTGGAACCTGGTTGATTTGCTTCTATAACTATATACAAAAACCACAAAATACAAATGTACGACATAAAATAATTTAAATGCATATTTACAATTTAAGCACTTAACTAAAATAAGTATTAATAAAATTAATAACTAGAGAAGGCTAACTATATTCAGCTTGCTTCCATTTAGTGAGAAAAGCCTACTCTTCACTTGAATTAGAAAAAAAAGCTTTTCTGGTCTTCAGTGATGCGAGGATAACGTTTGAGCATACACACAATATCTGAGTGAGACCCGAGCCAATTCATAAAAGAACAACGTACAGTCTTGGCCAAAAGTTTTGAGAATTACATAAATATTGGAAAAGTTGCTGCTTAAGTTTTTATAATAGCAATTTGCATATACTCCAGAATTTTATGAAGAGTGATCAGATGAATTGCATAGTCCTCCTTTGCCATGAAAATTAACTTAATCCCAAAAAAACCTGTCCACTGCATTTCATTGCTGTCATTAAAGGACCTGCTGAGATCATTTCAGTAATCGTCTTGTTAACTCAGGTGAGAATGTTGACTAGCACAAGGCTGGAGATCATTATGTCAGGCTGATTGGGTTAGAATGGCAGACTTGACATGTTAAAAGGAGGGTTATGCTTGAAATCATTGTTCTTCCATTGTTAACCATGGTGACCTGCAAAGAAACGCGTGCAGCCATCATTGCGTTGCATAAAAATGGCTTCACAGGCAAGGATATTGTGGCTACTAAGATTGCACCTAAATCAACAATTTATAGGATCATCAAGAACTTCAAGGAAAGAGGTTCAGTTCTTGTTAAGAAGGCTTCAGGGCGTCCAAGAAAGTCCAGCAAGCGCCAGGATCGTCTCCTAAAGAGGATTCAGCTGCGGGATCGGAGTGCCACCAGTGCAGAGCTTGCTCAGGAATGGCAGCAGGCAGGTGTGAGCGCATCTGCACGCACAGTGAGGCGAAGACTTTTGGAAGATAAAGAAGCCACTTCTCTCCAAAAAAAACATCAGGGACAGATTGATCTTCTGCAGATAGTATGGTGAATGGTCTGCTGAGGACTGGGGCAAAGTCATATTCTCCGATGAAGCCTCTTTCCGATTGTTTGGGGCATCTGGAAAAAGGCTTGTCCGGAGAAGAAAAGGTGATCGCTACCATCAGTCCTGTGTCATGCCAACAGTAAAGCATCCTGAGACCATTCATGTGTGGGGTTGCTTCTCATCCAAGGGAGTGGGCTCACTCACAATTCTGCCCAAAAACACAGCCATGAATAAAGAATGGTACCAAAACACCCTCCAACAGCAACTTCTTCCAATAATCCAACAACAGTTTGGTGAAGAACAATGCATTTTCCAGCACGATGGAGCACCGTGCCATAAGGCAAAAGTGATAACTAAGTGGCTCGGGGACCAAAACGTTGAAATTTTGGGTCCATGGCCTGGAAACTCCCCAGATCTTAATCCCATTGAGAACTTGTGGTCAATCCTCAAGAGGCGGGTGGACAAACAAAAACCCACTAATTCTGACAAACTCCAAGAAGTGATTATGAAAGAATGGGTTGCTATCAGTCAGGATTTGGCCCAGAAGTTGATTGAGAGCATGCCCAGTCGAATTGCAGAGGTCCTGAAAAAGAAGGGCCAACACTGCAAATACTGACTCTTTGCATAAATGTCATGTAATTGTCGATAAAAGCCTTTGAAACGTATGAAGTGCTTGTAATTATATTTCAGTTCATCACAGAAACAACTGAAACAAAGATCTAAAAGCAGTTTAGCAGCAAACTTTGTGAAAACTAATATTTATGTAATTCTCAAAACTTTTGGCCACGACTGTAGATTTAAAAGCACACGTCCAGTTTTGTGCGAGTGAAGGAAATCCGCTTGCGAGTGGAGAGATTCGTGCTCGCGCATTTCATGATCGCGTAACATTATGCGCTCTCGACATTTGTCATTTAGATCACGCTAAAATGCCTAAAATTAATAAAGAAGAGAAGAAAGCGGCCCTAGGCAGCTGCCTACACATGCCAAGATACGCCAGATGCAGTTAGAAACTAAAAACAAGCTTATCGCAAGACATCTGGTAGGGGGGGCACCTGGGGTGGCCAGCCAAATTTCAGGGGGGCCGGTGCCACCCCTGGTCACCACGTAGACACGTCCCTGCTCGCGCATAAACAATTTTCAAGGGCAACACTTTTTGTTGCATTCAGTTGTGGATGCTGCTGATTCACCGAGACCGCCGCGGCTCAGCAAGAGACGTGCGTTTGTTTTCTTTTGAAAATGTTTCCCCAGAAATACTTTAATGCATTTTTCCTTACTAATTGTTTTATCGACATAATTCGAGTAATGTACATGTAATGTGCATGATGCCATCCTTCTAGAACAATGTGCATTTGTTAAAATTGTAACAAATTATCAAGTTTAGTTTTTCTTGTTTCTTTATTGCAAAACGCTAAAACTGGCACCATTTTGGAGAAAAATGGGCTCTCATTTGAACCCATATCATGGTGTGTGATGCTGAACTATGAGTTTCTAATCGTGTTTGTATTGGCACTATTCTAAACATTAATATTTTATGTGCAACAACAGCATGCTCTCAGTGGCCTTACACATGATTTTAAATCTATTTTTCAAACTTTATGATTTAAATGGGGATACTATTTTTACTATTTTTCAAACTTTATGATTTAAATGAGAATAACTTTCATCTTTTCTTCAACTGAATACTGTTTCCGTGCTGTTTTGATGTGTTTTAAAGAGTTGGCAGTCAAAATCAATCAAAACTGCTGGATTATAGATATTCTTCATTCTTTATGACAAACAAGATAATGTGAATTCCAGAATGTACAACGTTTTTTAAAGGTGACCCAGGACCACAAAACCATAAGTGTCAATTTTTCAAAACTGAGATCTATACATCTATACAAAGCTGAGTAAATACGCTTTCCATTGATGTATGGTTTGTTATGATAGGACAATATTTGTCCGAGATACAACTATTTGAAAATCTGGAATCTGAGGGTGCAAAAAAATCTAAATATTGAGAAAATCTCCTTTAAAGTTGTTCAAATGAAGTTCTTAGCAATGCATATTACTAATCAAAAATGAAGTTTTGATATTTACGTTAGGAAATTTACAAAATATCTTCATGGAACATGATCTTTACTTAATATCCTAATGATTTTTGGCATAAAAGTAGAATCTAAAATTTTGACCCATACAATGTATTTTTGGCTATTGCTACAAATATACCTCAGCGACATGGTTTTGTGCTCCAGGGTCACACATGTGTAGAGCAGTTATTATGAGGGGGTATAATCCACAGCTCAGTACTCACTACTCAATACTCATGAGTACTTTTAAATAGGCTACTCTTTTACTCTTACTCAAGTAGTTTTTTTGGACAAGTACTTTTACTCTACTCAAACTACATTTTTTGGAAGGTAATGGTACTTTTACTTGAGTATATATTTTCAGTACTCTTTCCACCACTGTGTGAGTGTGTGCTATATGTACATTTTTTACATTATGAAGTGTTTGCACATTTTGATTTCCATACAAAAATAGTTAAAATTAACGTTTGTATGCGTACACGTGTGTACATGGATATCTATTTTTGCATGCTAATAATTCACATTTTTTTTGCATTTTACTCTGTGCAAAAAAGTAAAACATTAACATGTGCCCATATATAAATATTTAAAATCTGTTTTGCGTAATTTATAATGCAAAACATTGTTCCATACGGAAACTTATACTAACATTTGAAATGCACACCTAATGTCCCCGCATACTTAATTTTTTATATGTAGTGTGCAGTACACAACATGGGCACACGCGCGCAAACCGCAGTGGGCTGGAAAAACGCACCTGTTTTAATTAGCACGTGCGTGGCTGCCTGGTAAATTGGCGGTGAATCGGGAGATTAGTTCAGAGCGCATCGAGATGACTGGCCAGAGCAACTACTCCGTTGAGTCTGAAGCCGTCGAGGGCCAAGAGGCAAGTTTATTTTGTTTCTACGAGACGTTCAGGACAATAGCATTTATTAATCTTTCGTCATTGGTGAGGTAGAAAACAGCTTACAAGCTCTTGGGTGTTTGCTTCTCAATGCACTACCACCTACACTGGCTCCGGCCTCAGCTCCTCATGAGAAGACGAGGGGGTGGATTGCTGCCAAGGACTTTCTTAACGGCCCTTTGTGCCACAAGAAATAATTTTCTGGTTGCATGCAAGAAAAAAAACATGCTCTTGAGAACAGTCTCAAGTTCGCAAATGAAACAAGCACATTCAATTCAGTTGTAAGGCGTTGCGGAAGTGCGCACATGTCTGTGTAAAGGAACAGATCGGGTCGGCCATCAAAACAGTTCTTGTTTGTTGACCTAGCTAGGAGGTTGTTTTCCCCAGATGTTTTTTGACAACTATAAACAGGCGGTGAGGAAAAATCGTAGTGAAATGCGATTGTTCTTGGAGGCTTTGAGAAGAACAGAAATGCTGAGGGGGGTAAGAACGGGGGAAAAGCTTCAAAGTATATATCAGATTTACGGCCTGCTGGGATTTCTTAGCTGTTGGCCGTTTTTTGAAGAGGAGCTAGTTGAGTCTTGGGAGAGCCGTGTTTTTAGTGTGCCTGAAATAGCGCTTATGTACCAGGAGCTTCTTATCCCTCATTTCTCGAATTTTCCTTTAATGTAGATGCTGCTTTGAAAGATTTGGCTGTGTGTGAGTTTGGGGCTGATACGATATGTTTTTTTTTTTTTCGTGGTGCAATGATTCACAAGCTCCATTTCCTTAAGCTATGCTTAGACGTTGTCTTATGGACTAGATGCAATTTTATGGTGATATTCTGTCCCTTTCATGCCTTCAGTTTTAATTCTTGTCCTCGGGGTCGAGATACACATTGGCCTGCTTTGATTTGGCACACACAACCACTTCCCTCAGCACATTCTGACACTGGTTCATTGTCACCACCTTTGAATGACAACGGTGTCTGCAAGAGTGCATTGTCTGACCTGAATGCTATTAACAGCTAGATTATCTCATACTCCCTGTGCTTGTAATATGATTCCATTTGTTTAATGTAGGGCTGTCAGTGGATATTTAATTGAATTAGTTACATGGTATGTGGCTTAATTTGCTTAGTTAATGGCATATTGTAGTATTTGTTGAGAAAAGCCCCCAGTTGAAGATATTTTACTGTGGCAGACAAAAACATTAAGTAGACATGTTAATTTTATTTTCATATTGAGCATAAGCATACTGTCCAGAGAAATCCATTTTGAATTTTGTTAGCACGTCTGAGGTAGATTTAGAGAATGTGCCAACAGCACCTTTTTTTTTTTTTTTTTTTTTTTTTTTTAAATGTATTTTTTGTACTATATGCAGTATATAATTTATCGGCTAAAATATAGATCTTTATTTAATTGAATAAAATTTGGATTATGCGTAGATACATTATACATGTAATTACTAATAAATATATTGTAATAACTGTATTTAAAATGCTAAAATACATTAATATAATATAATGCGTATAATGATTCGTATAATGATAAATTGTGTGTATGCATTTAAAATCTGCATAATATAAACCATTTATGATTACATTTTATATATAAATCTTAAATATATCATAATTATAATACTATAACTACAATAATACATTTAATATTCATAACACATTTAATATAAATACAATTATTAATTGTTGCATAATTTATACAGTGCCCTCCAAAAGTATTGGAACAGTAAAGACAAAATTGCTCTGTTGGCTGTGGAGTCAAGACATTTACAAATATGATTAAAAGATGAATATGAGATTTGATTATTTTATACACCCCATTTTATTATTGGGTGATTCAACACAGATGTTTCACCAGCTAAGAAGTTCAGCACTTTTAGAGTTTCATCCCTCTATCTGATGTGAGTATAAGTATTGGAACAGTTGCCTCACAGGTCTTTCTAAGTGATCAGCTGTGTCCTGTTGCATTGATTCTTCAGATATTAAAAGCAGGAAATGTGTCGTATCAGTTATATCCATTACTTCTGTATTCTGAATCCTGCAATCGATGATGACACACACAAACCAGGATGAAGACGAGGGAGCTGACTTTGAGAGAAAAGCAAGCAATTTGGATGCTAAAAGAAAAGAGGAAGTCAATTAGAGCTCAAGCTAAAACAAAGGGCATGGAGAAATCAAGAGTTTGGAAACCACCAGTGACACCAGCAACCAACAACGACCTGATCAGCTGAGAAAACAACAGTAGTTGATGACAGACAAATTAAAAAAGCTATGAAAATGAACCCTAAAAGACGTGTCTGTAAAATCACCAACAACTTCCAGAAAGCTGGGGTGATGCTCTGACAATCTACTGTCCTCAGGAGACTTTGACACAGAATTACAGATGCTACACAGCAAGATGCAAACCTCTGACCTGCACCAAAAATAGAAAGGCAAGATTAGAGTTTGCAAAGAAAGCACAAAGGTGAGCCAGAAGAGTTTTGGAACTGTGTTTATGGACTGATGAGACAAAGATGAACCTTTATCTAAGTGATGGGAAAGCAAAAATGTGGAGAAAAAAAGGGAACTACAAATGATCCCAAGCATACAGCCTCATCTGTAAAGCATGGTGGAGGTGGTGTCATGGCATGGGCATGCATGGCTGTCTCTGGAACAGGCCCTCTCAACTTCACTGATGACTTAATGTATGATGACAGTAGCAGAATGAATTTGGAAGGGTACAAAACCATCTTGCCTACCAATATTCAAGAAAATGCCACCAGATTCATTGGGAAGTGCTTCATATTGCATCAGGACAATGACTCAAAACACCCTGCCAGTTCAGTCAAGGAATTTATAAGGGCAAAGAAATGGAAAGTCTTAGATTGCCCAAGTCAATCTCCAGATTTAAATCTGATTGAACATGAATTTCACCAGCTGAAGAGGAGAGTAAAGGCAGAAACTCCCCAAAACAAGCAACAATTGGGATTGGCTGCATTAAAGGCTGGGAAAGTATTTCAAAGGATGAGACCAAGAGTCTGGTGATGTCTTTGGGTCACAGACTCACTGCTGTGATTGTGCGCAAGGGATCTGCAACTAAATAATAGCTTTTAATCTTTTATATCTGCCTTATGTTCAACTGTCCCAATACTTATGCTCACATCAATGAGTGGGATGAACTCTAAAAGTGCTGTTCTTTTTATTTGGTAAAACATGAATGTGTTGAAACGGCTAATAATAAAATGTGACATTCTGTAGTTTTGTCTCATATTCATCTTTTAATCATATTTGCAAATGTCTTGACTCCACAGCCAACAGAGCAATTGTGTCTTTACTGTTCCAATACTTTTGGAGGGCACTGTATATAATTAAATATTGTAATTAAAATTCTGATAATGTATATTTAAAATATAACATGTTTTATATATTTTTAATTATAATTATATAAATGTATTTTATAATTTTATATTATATTTTCACACTATAACAATTAAATTCCTAAAAATATTGACTGAATTTTGAAGACATTTTTTGTTGTTTAAAAATACTACTTATAAAAATTATTTTGTAACAGATGCTTTTGATTTATACTCAAAATATCTGCTACATTTTATGTACGTCTAAATGTATAGTATTTTAAACGACTGTTTTTTTTCTTTTTTGTTTTTCTTTTATCACTATACATTTTAAACAGCCATGCCATATTTATAAAAAACAGTATGAAATTTTTCATATCCGTTCATCTCTCATATGTGACCCTTGAGCACAAAACCAGTCATAAGTAAAATGGGTATATTTGTAGCAAAAGCCAAAAATACATTGTATGGGTAAAAATTATCGATTTTTCTTTTATGCCAAAAATCATTAGGATTATGTTCCAAGAAGATACTTTGTAAATTTCCTATCATAAATATATCAAAACTTAATTTTTGATTACTAATATGCATTGCTAGGAACTTCATTTGGACAAATTTAAAGGCAATTTTCTCAATGTTTAGATTTTTTGCACCCTCAGATTCCAGATTTTCAAATAGGCCTAGTTATATCTCAGCCAAATATTGTCCTATCATAACAAACCATACATCAATGGAAAGGACATTTATTCAGCTTTCAGGTGATGTATAAAACACAGTTTCATAAAATTGACCCTTATGACTGGTTTTGTGGTCTAGGGTCACATATGCGCATGCAGCCTGACATCTTGCACCACTGCATTCAGTATTCGCTTTTTATCAGCGTCTTGGGCCTCAAACAAGTTTTAAAGCGTGAACAGTGAAGTCTTGATGTTCCTCTGTCCTCTTGTGTGCCATCCAGCAGAAAAAAACTGCATTTTACTTTGCTGTTTGCTCTAAATTGTTCAAATCAGATGAATATGTTTGTAGTTTTTCTTGGTATCAGATCAGATGTGTCTTTAGCTTAACTCTCCCTCGAGCATTGCAGCTGTTACTTCACATCCAGTCAAGGGTTTCTCAAGCTGATTTTGAACCATTCACAAAGGGTTTCTAAACTGCTGCATTGTTTAACATATAGCCGCAGAAAGGTTTAGCTGCAGATGACACAGCTGTCACATCATTCTTCTTTAATCTACGCCGCAACGGCCAACCCCTGCTGTTTGACGATACCGTGACGCTCCGGTTTTCCAGCATCACTCTCAGCAGCCGTTTTTCCCCACGTATCCCAGAGGTAATTACCTAACATGAGCACCACAGATGAGTGCTCTGCAATTGTACTGCAAATTGTTCAATCGATAGGTTTGAGCTCAGGGAGAGAAGACGCCGTGCCAGAGTTTTTAGTATTCAGACTGAAACATTAATTAAAAAGCCTCTCATTGCTACCACATTACACGAAAGGAGCTTTCTGTTGAACAAAGACACTACAAAAGAAAGTTATTCTGCTTTGTGAGTTTTTGTGTTTGACCTACATTTCGTGAAAACGCATTTAAATTCGCTGCTTATGTGTTGCTTGGCAACAGCCTATAATTAGGCTAATGAACTATATTACTTAGTGAAAGAATTGTTTACTTCTATAATGTGTTTAATTGAGCATCTGTGTCTTTCAGTGTTGCGTTTACAGTCGTTGCATAAAAGGAAAATTTGCTGAACGTTTACTTAGCCTCAGGTCATTTAAGATTCTTCATCTGAGCAGATTTGGAGAAATTGAGCTTTACATCACTTGCTCACCAATGGATCCTCTGCAGTGCAATATATTGATTTCTGGAGTAAATAGTCATCTTATCTGAATTAGGAGAGAAATATGCACAGATCAAGCACAAGTGAAAACGGTCCAAAACAGTTTTGTCAGTGGTTTAAACGTGAGAGGACAACAGAGAAACAACTTTTTTTTTTACTGGAGAAGACCATGTTATTGATTATGGATTTGTATTTTGGCTAGAAGCAAGTGTTAAAAATTAAAATGCCTTGAACGCAATGTAAAAAAATGAGTTTAATTTTAACTGTAAAATATTGTAAAAGTGCTACAGGAAAAACTGTTAACTGTAAGTTCCTATAGGCCTACTATATACAGGGAAAAACTGTAAAAGATCTAACCAGACATTTCACATTTTACAGACAAGTTTACAGTAAAAATGCTATTAATTGTACAGTTTTTAGAAGTAAAGAACAAATCAAAACCGTAAACTGACATTCCCAGAATTCCCTGCATGACACTCCACATTTGAAAGCATTGTTTAAATAATCATGTTTCTTAATAGTTTTTGTTGTCAGTTATGCACATTTGGTTTTTGTTATCTTCTGTTGTTTGTTGAATGTTTCTTGCATTATTTAGCTGTTGTGTGTTACCATGATGGTGTTTTGTGTTTGCGTGAATGACCTTCTGTATATTAGTATATACTTCAGCTTGTGGGAAAACTACTTGTGGTGAACTTTGATTCTTCATGTTTTTTCTTTTTCTTTTACCACCTGCATTGGTTGGTTGGTGGTTGTCAGTATGGTACAAAAGATTTTCTTGTTTGTAAATTAGTTTTATACTGTAGAATTTACAGTTTGTTCTGTAAATGTCAGTTTTTCTGTATTTTTTCCAAAATTAGTTTGGAATTTCTTTATAGTGTGGATTTGTTTTCACTTCACAAGTTCACGTTGTGAACTGGATTTGTGTGGATTACTTGTGGATTATTGTAATGTTTTTATCAGCTGCTTGAACTCTCATTCTGACGGCACCCATTCACTGCAGAGCATCCATTGGTGAGCAATTGATGCAATGATACATTTTTCCAAATCTGTTCTGATGAAAAACATGTACATCTTGCATGGTCTGAGGGTGAGTACATATTCAGCATTATGTTTTATACCTAATGCTGTTTTATACCTAATGAACTATACCTTTAAGGCTGTCAGCTGCAGATTTTAAAATGTTTAAGCCCATTTTAGGGTCTTTTGTCAAAGAATGTTTTAAAATCACTGTGATGCATTCTCTCTCTCAAGTTTTTTTTTTATTTTGTGCTGTATTATACTAGATGATGAACCATGCCTACCCATTTTGGCATTTATTTTTGTCCAAGTGTAATTTTTTGGACTTTCCCCCATAGCATTTAAATTCTTCAAAGTAATCAATAATTAATTTCTGTCTTGTCCCTCTGCTGCGTGTGCTTGTCATAATCAGACCTGTCAATCTTCAAGATTTGTTAATCAAAACAGCACAAAGCTGTCACTTCAGATTAGTGTCCACTCGCCAACGTAATTTCTAATGAACTAAAACAGTGTTTAATATCTCTTTGATCACAAATCTTTTAGTGTTTTAAAACTCACAGTTGGCTTCTCCTCTAAAAGCATCCAAGACCCTTCTACTGTCTTCAAGAATTGCGATGGAAATATCCTGAACCGTTTATCTGTCGATGTTATTTATAAATGGATTTTAGTTTACTGTAAATTATTATATTTGTTTACATTAAATATCTCTGCAGTGTATTTTTTTTTTTTTTTGACTGTCTCAGAGTTCAGTTAATCATGCTTTGATAACTTGGAAAATTTGAAACTTAAATGCACTGTAGTTTTCAGTCAGATTGGTTCAGTTTAGGCCACATCTTCTGGTTTCTCAAGCCATGCAGCATGTCTAACTTACTATATTATTTATCTCGCTTTATTAGAGCATAAAATTGCTTGCACATGCAGTGTTAGTTTCATAACCAAGTTGAAGTAGTAATTCGGCTCTCTCATGATGCACTTGTTAAAGAAAAAATACAATCAACCATTTTAAGTTTAAGTTTAAGTCGTGACGTATTGTCAAGTATACTCGAAATTGGTGCTCTGCGTTTAACCCATCCAAGTGCACACACACAACCGTGAGTAGTGAACAAAATGCGCGCGCGCGCACACACACACACACACACACACACACACACACACACACACACACACACACACACACACACACACACACACACACACACACACACACACACACACACACACACACACACACACACACCCGGAGCAGTGGGCAGCCATTTATGCTGCGGCGCCCGGGGAGCAGTTGGGGGTTCGGTGTCTTGCTCAAAGGCACCTCAGTTGTGGTATTGAGGGTGGAGAGAGCGCTGGACATTCACTCCCCCCACCTACAATCCCTGCCGGCCGGGGACTCGAACCCGCAACCTTTCGATTACGAGTCCAATTCTCTAACCATTAGGCCACGACTTCCCCCATTTCAATCTGGAGTAGCAATTCCCAAATAAGCCCTATTATTATTATTTTTTTTTTTTTACTACCCGAACCCCTGATATAGTGTGCAGCTGAAATAGACTCCCTCTGCGATCCCGTCAAGAGACCGTAGCGTTCTCTACCCAATTCCTTTCATGCTGACAATGTTTTGACAAATTAATAAAAGCACAGTTGGCTCACTAAGTGACTTGCAGGAGGCCAAGATTTTTTGACAATCTCAGTGAGTTTTTGCACACTTCTTAATTAGGAGTATCTGTTTCCCTTGTGGATGCAAAGTTGAATTTTGTTTTAGAAACTAATTAGTTATATCTGAAACCACTCTGGACTCTTAACCCACGGGTAAGCATGTATAGCCTAACAGGGTGAAAGTTTCTAACAAGATTGGAACAATCTGATTCAGATGAAGAATTCTAGCTTTTTCATTTAAATAAAAGCATCATTTACATTTTATTACCTTAATTAGCCTTAAACTCCACCGACTTTAATTGACTGGACGAAAATAAAATTAATAGTCATGCAGTTTTGGTACAACATGAGGGTTTTTTGTTTACTGTCCCTTTAATGAATATCTCACCTAAAAGTTTACTCTTGGATCTATCGGCTTTAATGTTCCATAGAATGAATAAAGTCATACAGGTTTGGAACAACATGAGGGTGAGTAAAGTGACAGAATATTCTTTTTTGGTGAACGGTCCCTTTAATAAATAACTCGCCTGGAAGTTTAATGTTGTATCCTTTTTGAAGCTTAAAAGCCTGGACAAGAGCAGCATGGACATTTTGCTAAAATTCTCCTTGTGTATTTTACGGAAATAAGGACTCCTTTGAGGTTTGGAACAACATAAGGTTGAGTAAATAATAACATTTTCATTTTTGGATGAACTGTTCCTTAAATTAAACCCAAAATAACCCATTGTGTCTGCAGTCGGGTTATGGTTCCTCCAGTCACATTGTGTTCATGAATCATGCCATGTCCAGGCTCCAGTGACTGCCTTATGTAAGTGCCGTGGGCTGGACCCTCCCAGCAGGACAGCGGTAGAAGTACATGAGCCAGAGGTAAAAGAATAAAATAAATCCAATTGCGTAGGCTGGAGGCTTCATGAAATAGCTTATTTTTGTAACTTTTTACTACTTTTTCATTTTATTTCTTTTTTTTATGTAGTGTGTTTACTTGAAAGTAAGACTACAGGAGATGTAGTGTCAGTCTGAACAATATCGGTTGGAATGAAGCCTAACCATGCATTTCAATTGTTCTGAACATGCTCATGTCATTAAGCCACCCACGACAGGCTCTTCACTGTCTGAATCTGCATACGGCGTGGGAGGCTATTGTGTGGCCTCTGTTCAGTCCACATAAATAGGCACATTAGACTCACCGCTGCACCTTCCATCTGCATAAAAACACAGTTGTATGGCATATGCAGCAAAGGTTTCAACGTGAAATGTTTACGGCTGCACTGTCTTGTTTATGTTAATGAAATCAGGACATCTTCACACTACGAGTGACTCAAATGCACTAGCTTTTTTAAAAGCTTTTAATCTTGCCCATTGTCCAAAAGAACTGCATAAATCTCCAGCGTGTAACTTAAATATTGGAAGTATCAAACTGTGATGCAGTAGACCCTTGCAGATCTACTGCGGGACGTTTTAGGTCCGGAAAAATAAAACAAAATGATGGCTTGACCCGTATGAGTAAATGAAAGGTGACTTTTATTTACAGTGCGCCGTAAAAATATCCAGTGGCGAGAGTATTTACACAAGTGCTCAGTCCAAAAAAAAAAATAGCAAAGTAACAGCAAACAAAACAAAAAAATAAAAGAACAAAATAAACAACAAATATTATGTACAAACGAGTATCCACAATATACAAGAGCTCTAATTTTGCTTACGGCACCGCAGTAGCACGTTCGCTGACTTGGTAAACAAGCACTTGATGTGAGCCTGGCCTCCCTTCTTATAGGCCAGGCTCCACCCCCTACCCGGAGGGTACCATTATCAGGTAAGTATTTAATCTTATAATCTCAAGTTTAAATCATCAACTTAATGTAAAAACATCAACCACATTATGAAATACAAAAACTAATAAATCATTATTAACACATATTAATAACAAATCAGTAACATTTACCCTCTTTTCTCTCCACAGAAAAGACGATACAGTTCCTTCCACAAAACAACAATGGTTTAGTCGGACTACAATCGCATTGTGCCGACGCGGCGCAGCCGTGACGTCATAAGCGGGCGCCGCCTGATCGTTTGGTTTCGCCGGCGCAACGCGAGAGTCCGACTACTTCCCACACACACACACACACACACACACACACACACACACGAGACAAACCGAACTAACAATCAAACTTCAAACTAAACTACCAACAGTGTGTCTGTGTGGTTTATCCGGGGTATGTATACTGTAGAGGTGGAGAAGAGTGTGTGAAATGTCCGTGTGCCATCGAGATAACGTGTGCACCCGCTCTCCGATGGCTAACCGGCAGGGGTTGGAATGAGGTAAGTGTGTATGTATATGTATACTGTGCGTGCCAGTACTGCCGTTCCCAGCGGTGAAGATCAACTCTTCACACAAACAAAATGCATAATTTTTTTTAACATTGTCCAACAGTGACACCAGCAGGTAAAGATACAGCTGGAGTCTACATCTCTCTGGCCTCCCCTGAGCCCATTAAGTTTTAACAGACCCCCTAAAGCGTGTGTTGAGTTTGTTTGGGTGGGGGGTGGGGTGGGTTTGAGAATAAATGGGAGAAAGTCACGTGAGAGGAGGCAATGCCTCCATCGCGATATGATTGGACTTGACTGGTTATGTTCGGCTGTGATTGGTTCATGCAATAAATCCCGTCTCATGTGTTTGTGCGTTCCACATTCGTAAATCAGTCAATTTAATGGCGTTAATGGGAAGACTAATTTTAAAAGGCAAGTAAACGCCTCTCACGCTTAGATGTAACCACTTCTTACATCAAAAATAAGATTTGAAATGGCCTGAAAACATGGTCTGCGGGAGTTCTTAGTGAGTAATCAGCTTGGTGAAATTTGAAGTAAATATTTACTGAGTTTTGATCATCCGGAAAATTCTAAAATAGTTAAGTTCACTATTAAAAAGAATAGCTGAACATAAGTTCACAAATAAAATATATTGTTTAAATTGTTACTGCCTGGAGTTGTTATTTTGGAATAAATGTAAAATGCTTAACACTAACTTGATGAGATTCATACATGACTTTAGTAAGTGGAATATTGATTTACATTATTAATGTAAAAATATAATTTTTCTTTCTTTTTCTAATAGTGTAAGTAATGTTTATTTAGCCAAGAATATGCGACTGGGTCAGGAATTTACATTTGATATAAAAAATCAGTGAAGACTTTGCCTCATTTCATATCACCACCGCACACCACTATATACAGTATATGGTGTACATGTAAAGTTTTCAATTGATTTGTTTTCCCAGATATACTGTATGGTATTGAACATCTTGTTTTTTTGTGTGTGAGTGTTCAGGAGGCTAGTGCCTAAAGCCTGTGCTGATATGAGTATATGGAGAACAATAAATCCATTGCTATTCTTGGACAGGCTGTGGTGTATCATTCTTTATAAGCTGATATTACACTCCTCCACGGCAATTGTTCCCTCTGATTGCTTTCAGCGCTCTCCGCAATTGTGTATCATCCTATCATTCCGTAAGTAAACATTGGGAGATGGCTTGGCGATGTTGCTGTATCATGAGGGACGGAGGCAAAGGAAATTGCTTGGGCCCTTTTTCAAAAACCTCCCGTCTCATTACGTTCCTGCTGGGCTCCAAAAGCCAAATAAATGTGTTGCTTATTGACTCTAGAATGGTAAATTTCACACTGCCATTTTTGTGATGGATTTGTTTGTAAGATCCAATAACTTTCTGGGCTAGGCTTGGCCTTAAGATTTTCACACATTGACTTTCATAGGCCTTTCATAGTATGTGCTGAATCTGGTAAGTATACAGTTGTGTAGTATGCAGCATTAGTTCGGCCTGCTAGCTAGTAATAATAGTCTTTTTGCAGCGTTCTTGGACATACTACATCCACCATCTTGACATTGTTTTTTTAATGTTTGACGTATTAACAGCAACCCTGGAAAAACAACCCAGAGCCTCAAAGCTCAAATAATGATAATAGTTTTTAGTACCGTGTTGACCAATTTCATCTATGTTAGCTCGGCCTGCTAGCTAGCAATGACAACAGACAATTTTTTTTGCAGCAAACTTAATGTTCTGTTCAGTCTTCCTTGTTTAACTTTTAAGTTGACAATTTACTTGGGTGTTGTGGTGGAACAACTTTCTTTTACATCTGAAAGAAAAATGTTTTAAGCTGTATTTATGCTTAATCATGAGAATGTTCGTCTTCTACTACATAACGCATTACTGAAGCTAAAATGGTCAAGCTACAGATTTCTTCGTCTTTGCTCTCAGTTAGCCTTCAGTTTTCAGTTAAGCCACCTTTTAACTGGTTCCATTTTGCCTTCGTTCATCTTTGGAACGCAAATAGATATTTTAATGAAATCTGTGGGAGTTTGTGGTAGTTCCCTTGCTGTCTATGCAGGGTCAGAAAGCTCTCGGATTTGATCAAATATTTAAATTTGTGTTCCGAAGATGAACGAAGGTCTTACGGGTTTAGAACGTCATGAGGGTGAGTAATCAATTACAGAATTTTCATTTTTGAGTGAACTATCCCTTTAAGCTAACAGCAACAGCATGTGCTTCGACAGTGACAGTGTAGTAAAAACAAGTTTAAGGCCCAAGAACAATAACTGTAATAACTATACTAGTGTCCAAACAGACACACAATGACATTTTATTATAAGTGTTTAAATGCTCAAGCTCTGTACAATGAGAAGAGTTCTGATTGGCTGTCAGTGTTTTTATCAGCTGGAAAAAAGTAAGTGATTCCAGTGGTATCATTTATCATCTTTGGTGTGAATGGCCCTTAAGTGTTTTAAGACAACACTAGCCTTCTAAAATGCATAGATGGCATGGCTTAGTGCATAGTATATAATACATACTGTAACTAGGTATGCAAATAAACTCTTTTGATTAACTAGAACAAGATATTGCAAAAACATGCTGTGTTTTTGATCTTGCATTTAGGATGGGGGTTTGGCTCTCACCCAACAGCGTTTTTGTTATCTCCTTAGATTCACAGCAGAATCTGCAATCTACTTAGGATACTCTGCGGCCTTATAGGATAGCAAAGTGTCCGCTGGTTGCACACTTGAGTCTCAGGTCATCCGTATATTGTTCGCCTACTTATTAAACATGCTTAGCTACTTTTTCCATTCCAAGTCCAGCAGTTTATTAAGTGGCTGGGGTGGTTCTCTTGTTAAAAAGTGTGTTTCCAAGGTAAGTTAAAGTCTCCTTTTGTGCCACTGGTTTTCATTTTGTTTCCCAGTGTTCCTGTTCAGTGCACCACATCTGCCTTATCTGCTTTTTACCAGAGGGACATTTATTTATTTGCGACAGCTTGGAAATTGGGGTCCATGACCGTAACTGGTATAGACTCCCGTCTACCCAGGCTTTTGCTATTCACTCCGACTGTGCGTAATCAAGTTCTGTGTAAATGCAGTGACACCATTTTGACCCCATTTACAATTCCTTGGCTCATCTGGAAGTGCATGCAACTCAAATTTCGAAAGGTCCGACAAAACCATTGGCATCAGCGCTGACTCAGTCCGCCATAATGTTGAGTGGAAAAAAGGTAAGAAATGGGGCCTCTTTCACAATGTTTGCTTTTGCCAGGCAATTCCTCCCTGCCCTGATAGCGTCGCGCTCCTCTGTAAATATTGCTGTGTGTCTTCATTTGAACCGATGCGACACCACTCACGGTGCCACTGGGAACATGATTAAGAGATTAGTTTCCTTGTTAGATGCTCTCTGAAGAAAACAGCACAAAAAGCACAGTCAAGGTACTCGCAGTGCAATGCAGACTGCAATTTCCTCATGCCCCAGGGATGTTTTTGAGACCGCTGGATTTTGTGTTGTCACGTTGGACCGAGAGCATCCCGAAAGCTTGATTACAGAACATGAGCCAGTCATGAAGCAGACAGATGGCCCCTTGTGGAAACACACGGCACTTTTGGCCGATGGCACCCTGTTGCCGTAGTCTGGATTTTGTAATAGTAATGGCTTCGTTTTCTCTGGCGACTCTCCCAGCGCTACTCTGGCATGTATCGCGTGGCAGAATGCTTGGCTGTGTTCTGAATTGCTCATTACATTCCCAGAGGCAAACAGGCCAACCCAAAGATACAAACAAAGACAGACGCAGCCGACAGCAGGGAGACCCCCCCCCCCCCACACACACACACACAATGCATGGTGACTGCTCGCATTTCTCTTGCAGCTAGCATGCAGTCTTAAGACCCACTTGCTGATAGCAAGCCATTAATTCAGTGTGTTTAGAGTAGGGATGTGCAGAACTGGCTATTTTTAAAATCGACTACTTGGTCTCAAGGAAGCCTTGTACAATTTGCCTGATTTTGGGTTCGTTTGGTCCTAAATTGAACATGTTGTTAGGGGGATTTACATGTTTGCGTTTGTGCATTCAAAAACCTCTAGACTTAGCATAGGAATAAAAGTAGGGACTTTGAGAAACATTTTTAAATGTGCATCTGAATGGTTGTAGTAGCAGCGGTTTAAATAATATGATTTAAAAAGAATAGAGAGTCACTGTGCCAACAGTTAGTGCCACATGCTAATTAAAAAAAATATTAGTTGTATTATTGAAACTGCTAATGCACACTTTTTTCCCCAGTTATTCCTCCGTAGCAAGCTACTGGCTTAGCATAGTGTTAACTGGTTAAGAATGGCTCTTTTGATTTACTTTAACAAGATGTCGCAATAACAAGCTATGTCTTTGAGTAGGTAAGAGCGGCTAGCAGTGCTAGGTCAAATTTTCTAGACCTTAGAATAGAAAAGGTTTTGATAGCCTAGATGTTTAACATAGCAACTCTGATCTGTCCCATCATAATAAAGGT
Organism: Barbus barbus; assembly: GCF_936440315.1. Taxonomy (NCBI): domain Eukaryota; kingdom Metazoa; phylum Chordata; class Actinopteri; order Cypriniformes; family Cyprinidae; genus Barbus; species Barbus barbus. The sequence goes on from NC_136737.1 coordinate 14,427,229, forward strand.
GAAAATGACAAAAATAAATGAGAAAAGAGAGATTTGACTTGGAGACAACTTTCCCAGGAAGGGCTGTGCTAAGAGCTAAAGCATTCTAACTGAAGCACCATTGTTAAAAATATCAGTTACATTACCAAAGCTGCTAATGCTCAAACTAAGGGCTTAGCATATAAACTTAAGCCTCGTTTCCACCGAGTGGTATGGTTCAGTACAGTACAGTACACAATTACTTCCATTTCCATTGTCAGAAGTTGTGAATGGTACCAAAATAGCGACTCGTATCATACCACTTTTTTGGGACCCTTTCGGTTGGGGTACCTTGCACAGTAGTTCGATACCTAAAGGATGGAGCTAGACTCAATACAGAATGTTGATTTTGTTGATTGGACACTTGCTTGTGATACAAGGTGAATGACAACACGAGGGGAATGAAGCATCTCCTTCACTCGTTCCGCCATGCTGCTCATGCGTGTTGGGCTTGTTTACATTACACACAGACAATGTTGCACTTTCTTCTTCATGCGAGAATGACGTTGATTGCTACTTTCTGGCATAAACCCCACCTATCGAGTAAAGGTTCTTTTGTACCGCCCCAAATTGTACTGTTCGGCTTGGTGGGAACGAGGCTTTATTATAATGACAATTGGTTAAGAATAGCTGTTATGATAAGCTCAAACAAGGTTTTGTAATATCGCACTGTTTTTGATCAGTCAAGGAAGAAGGTAGAATGTTGTACATTGACTAGCAGTTCTGCGCCAATTTTTTCCCTTGACTTTTCCAATCTGTCATCTCCTCAGCTCATGTGGCCTTATGGGATAGAAAAAGTACTGCTCGCCTACTTGTTTAACAAAGCGACAGGGCTTTAAAGGGAATGACTCATAGAGAATCCAGAGAATCTTTGTCTGTGCTAACAGCTAAATCACAACATGCTAATTAGCGAACAGGCACTAAAAATACAAAAACTAAAGGAAAATGCATACGAAAAAATCGACATAAGTTAACGTTGCTTATGGTAAGTTAGTCATTAGACAACTAGTCCTGGGAGTGCATACTGTATATGTAGCTGCTTGTTGAACCAGATCAAGTGCTCATTTCCACAACTTTGTCCATGTACACACTAGGAGGATAAATCAGCATTTTGGGGTTAGTATATTCATCTGTATGAATAAAACGGTGTTTGCAGAAAGGTATCAAAGTGAGTCTCCGAATTAACCAGAATTGCAGTGAGGCGGCTTGGGGTTTTTTGAGCATGAACGAGTGGATATTAATTCATCTCGACTGTGGAGAGATGGCATGTCGTGTGCGCTGGAACCCCAGGATGTGTAAGCTTTTAATGAATTGCTGTTAAAAGAAGCCAAGGAACAAGTCCCAGCGTCATGCTGAATGTCAGCTGTGGTTACAACTCATCATCTGGATACTTGAGCCAGGTTCTCGTAGATTATCTATTATGTAAATGTGCATATATTTCTATGTAATTTCTCTGTTTCTAGCACAACCACATGAAAATAATGATTATTTCATATGCAGGTTTTCCTTGAATACTCCCTCCATCTACAATTGGTTACATGCATGGCTACATGTCCCGCCCATTAACTCCATTGGTTGAGCTAATAATGCGGCATCAGGCAGGTCAGTATGTTTCCATTATTACACTTTGAGGCAACTAACAAATGACTGACTTATAGGTTTTTTTTTTTTACGTTAAATATTTGTTTTACTTTTTGAGTTTTTCTTTCAGCCTTTCTATGCATCTTAAAGGGATAGTTGGATAGTAAATGAAAATTCTGTCATTAATTACTCATCTTCATATCGTTGAATGTCAAAGTCTGACAGAAAAGAAATTGTTGAATAAAGTCGTTATTTTTGTTTTCTTTGTGCACAAAGTATTCTCGTAGCTTCATAACATTATGGTTGAACCACTGATGTCACAGACTATTTTAACGATGTCCTTACTATGTCTCTGGCCACAAAATGTTTCCGTTGCATTGCAGTCTATGCAGGGTCAGAAAGCTCTTGTATTTAATTAAAAATATCTTATTTTGTGTTTTGAAGATGAATGAAGGTCTTACGGGTTCAGAATGACATGAAGGTGAGTAATTAATGACAGAATTTTCATTTTTGGTTGAACTATCCCTTTAAAGGCAGCTGCAGTTCCAGTTTTGGCTCCAAACAGTGTAGCACTGGCATATGTAAATTAAGTAGATTTTAACAACATTGTAAAAAGAACTACTTTTTTTGACTACTTTTCCTACTCTATGCAGGTTTCCCCAAAGGAAATGGATGGATAGTCTCACCCTCATGCCATTGGTTGAGCCAATACTGAGCTATTGAGCAGGTCAGTATTCTACAGTTTTTACACTTTTTAAAGGGATTTACTAACAGATGACTGACCTATAGTTGTCTGTACACAGCTGAGATACGAAAAAGTATTTTGACAAAAGTTGCACTTTTAAGGATTTTGTTCACTGCGTTTTCACTGCTATGCATCTGAAGGCAGCTTTAGTACAGTTTCAGCATCAAAACAGTGCAGCAATAGCAAATTTGACATTTAAATTAAGATTCTAATTCACATTTTGCATGATTTCAAAATCCCCAAGTTTCTGAGTACAGCTCTTCCCTAGAAATGTACAGTGAAATGTCCATGGATAATCCTGTTGTAGCCCCTAGCATGTATTTTAAGCTTACAGCATGCAGTTAGCATTTACCAGAAACCTGGCTAACGAATATAAATGGCTGCGTTGTCTTAAATTCGTACAGAGGAACAAAAGGTAATGTCATACTTTAGGAGAAGCTGGTTGTCTATTTATATTCGTTAACCCTCTGTGGCTTTAGCGTAATGTGCTAGCTGAAAATAGCATTCATTATTTGAAAGTAGCAACTCAAGGTTCGTGTGTTGGTCTACTGCACTTGATTTGTTCTAAACAGATCATCACATATTTTGCCACCGTTGCTCTCCGAGAGCTTTCTCGTCTTGTGGTGTATGGCTGCATCAGCAGTATTAATGCAGGTGTGCGTGCCTGATTCCCAACGCTGCCTTTGTCTGCAACGTCAGCTTATTTCCACTTCACAGCATTAGTTAGTGTCAAGCTTGAATATGATGTCTTTCTTCAAATTATCTTACCACACGAGAACATGCTCTCATGTGAACCCGACATTAAAGCCCATCTCAACCTCTTCTGTAGTGTAAGTCCAGAATTGCAATGACTTGTAGCTTATTGGATTTTAAAAAACGATGACCATGGCTTCATTTTCCAACTCATGAAATTCATGAGCTCAAGTCTTGTGGTCCTTGACCTCCTTTGGAATGATAAATCTAGAATATTGGATATGAAAGACATTTACACGTGGCTTTGTAGTTCAGCATGGTCAACTTGAGGTCTGAGCGACATCGTAAATTTGAGTCACTTCTGCCTTTCTGCCTCATGGTGATTTCACAGCAGCATGTCACTTTGTATTATTGTGTAATGCATCTCTGCCAAACTATGGCATGTTAAAACATGAAACGCTACAGTTTCCTTTGGTAGTACCACGGGAACTGGCTAGTTAGCCTCCAACTATTGGAATCAGTGGTGGGGAGTAACTGACTAAAAGTAGGCAGTGACCTTACCAAATTAACTACTTTTTTGTTGCACAGTTGTTTACAAAACAGTATAGCTTCTCTGGTAAAAAGTTACTTGTTAGCAAGCTAAGCTAGCAAGCTGATGGTGCAACATTTTACTAAATATTTCCAAATTTTTAATTGCAATTCTAAATATTAAAGGGGTGGTTGATTGCGATTTTAAATTTGTCAGCATTTGTTATTGTGTAATGTTGCTGTTTGAGCATAAACAATATTTGCAAAGTTACGACGCTGAATCAAAATTTAAAAGTTAAATGCAAATGGAGATATCTTTTAAAATTCTGGCAGTTTAACGCCTACAAAAACGGCTTGTAGAGACTACATACAACTAGATTCTTCCCGGGTTTGTTACGTCACAAACCCAGAAATTTATATAAACCCTGCCCCCGGCAACATGCAACAAAGGGACGGGGACATGTTGCTCGGCTTTAGAGAAGAGGAATTTGTAGGACCTGAAGGATGAAGAACAGCAGGTAGTTTAACTGTTCAGGTTAAACAAGGGATTCATGAACAACTATCACAAAACAAAGAAACAGCTGCGGATCATTCAAGTAGCAACACAGTATTAAGAATCAAGGGGATGTAAACTTTTGAACGAGGTCATTTTTATAAAATAAACTGTCGATGTCAAATTATGTAAATGCCATCTGATTTAAAAGAAAAATGCATTGTGTAATTAGCTATCTTTTGTTAGTGACTTATACCTAACTATTTGTTGTTTAGCTGCTTTAAGTTATGGTTAGCATGTAGCTTGGCTAGCTACAGTTTCAGAGATGCTTTAGACTGGAGCTACAATTATCTCTTTATAATTAATGTTAATTAACGCACAGTGCCCCCTAGTGACTAAGATTACCCAACACAGTGTCATCTTACCATATGCAAAAAGCCATCCGGCATTGAGCATGATAAACGCACAAACGTGACTTCTCGATGCTTCTCAATGTTTTGTGGCCACTTTATCACCTTGAAAGCATTTTAACAGGGTTTACCACCCTGAGGGAAAACACACACGCGCGTCAAGGTGACCTCCTCCAAATGCCATGGGAAGACCCTTGCCTTTCCCACATTGAGTGTCCTTATCACGAGTTTATTTTGCTGTGAGCTGTTCTCACTGTTCTCAGTAATGCAGATGGTCTCACCGGATGGAGCTCAAACACGTCCAGGTGCCCTTTTGCCGCCCTCCACCAAGGTTTGTTGCTTCAAATAAAGCGTGACGCACTCAGGCACTTCCACATCTCAGAAAGGTCAGTCAGTCTTTTTTTCCTTGAAAAAGAAGACAAAGGATGTTTTTCTTCTGCTGCCCCAGAATTCCCCTGTCTCTTCACTGTTCTCTAACCATTTTTCACAGCTGCCACTCAAACGAAGCCATCTTAGAGGTTTTAATGCTCAGGCTGAGGTGTGTGAGGGTGTTGAAGTGTGTTTCAAAAAACACCCACATCTAAGGCTGGCTGAAGACATTAGGAGCAGAGACAGCTTTGCGATGTGTGCATTGTTATCTGGTCGTTTTAAAAAAAGGTGCCAAATATTTTGGACTCAATACTTTAAGGAGTCTCAATAGAGTATTGTGGACAGACGCTGATTATGATTCAGTTATGTAGTCTCTTTGTGACTTTGTGTCTTTAAAGAAGGCCTTCAGCAAAACCGAGAGGTGTTTTTTTTTTTTTTTTTTTTTTTTTTAGTTTTTATTTCTTTGAAAGAAGTCTTGTGTTCATCAGGGCACATTTATTTGCTCAGAAATACAGTAAAAATAGTAATATTGTGAAATATGATTACAATTTTAATATATTATACCTGTGATGGCAAAGCTGAATTCTCAGCATCATTACTCCATTTGAAAGTGTCACATGATCCTTCAGAAATATTTGTTGCTCAAATATATAATGCAAATATATATAACTTTTTTAAAAATATAAGCCAAGTATTTGTAAAAATCCCATACTCATGCTTTTGGTGTACTATTTTCAGTGTACTATGATTTATGATTGTTATCTCGCATACTATGTGGGACAGATAGGATGTGAAGAGGGACGAAGGGCCTCTCACACTTATAGTCCAGTGCATGTGTAACTCCTACACCAATAAAAATACTTTGCTGTTATTGCGAGCAGCTGCAGTGGTGTGGTGCTTTGAGTTTTGGCTTAACGTGGCAGATGAATGTAGCTAAAATGGCCATTGTACAGTAGCGGCTGGTTATTTTGGGGATGCAGTTTCCTGCTTCTCCTCTTACTGTTGCTATCTGTTTTTCCTCCTGTTGTAATAAATGCTTCTACTGTCATTCCAATCCTCTATGGCTTTTCTTCCATAGATATGTTTAGGTAGATGCCACGATAAACCACTCCAGACACATCGACATATCCATGTCCGCTTGGAATGATCAATGTGTTGCCACACATAAAAATAAACGAGTTTCAAGATGCAACAACATTGCGAAGCCTCTGGTTGTAAAAACTGTCAAAATGTAAACTTTAACAGGTAAGAATGTGTTGTTTTGTGTTTTTAATATATATTCATTTATTGTACCTTTTTAAATGTCTATTTAGCTAATGGCTTAGTCTTGTATTGTTTTAGTTGAGCAAAACCATCTGCTTAAGTCTATTGCAGGTATAAATATTCATACATGCGTATATAACTAAGGTTGTTGACATACAGATAACTTGCTCTTGAGTGTTCACAGTCCTGTTTTGACCATTACAGTATGGTGGACGGCTTACATATAGTGGCCAATAGAAGCAGCCGCTAATAGGGAATCTACCTATACATATCTAGGTTTTCTTCTATGAAACAAACAAACAAAAGATATTGAAAACATGTCTCAGTGTTTTTGTCCATTTTGTAAAAGTCAGTGGCTCTAAATGTTTTTTGGTCCCCATTGACTTTCATTGTACAGATAAAAACAGTTCTTCAAAATATCATTAGCAGCTTTGATACTATGAAAGCCAGTTTCAGCCTCACAAGACGTGCATTGGCAAACCAAATTATGTCAAAATTATGAGATCATGTCTGAGATGCTAAGTATGTCATAATTTTGATTTATCTCATGATTATGACTAAGTCATAATCTCAACATAAAAATAAAAACAACATACTAAATAATTAGTAAAAACTTGGGTCAACATTGAGTTATTGTTTTTATAATTATGATTTTGACTTTTTTGTAAATTTTGACTTTTTACATCATTATTCTAATGTAATATCTCGCAACGTAGGATTTTAGTCATTTTGATTTACCAAAGCATTGATTTTTTTTTTTCCGTTTTTATGATGTTAAATGGGCTTCCATAAGCTACTTCTCAACAATGATGAAATATTCTCTCTCTCTCTCTCTTTGTCAGCATCCACTAATCTCCTGCTGGGGAACTCTGGAGGAAAACCGATGAAAAAAAATGAAAACAGGATAAAACATCAAAGGATTGTGCATGTCTGCTAAAATTATACGATTCCAGCTGCTGGTCTTTGCTTGAGTATTCAACCCCTCATGGACCTGGAGAGCTTTCAGTGAGGGACTGGCTGGGTTGTGAAGTCAGCGGTGAGTATGAAAATACTACAAGCACAACTAACCAATACAGAAGAGTCAATTCCCATTTAACTTTTTGTAAGAACCACTGAGTCCTTTAGGTATCACCTTAGGAACGCCAAGTGGATTGGCTCCTTATGGATGGCTCTTGATTGTTTTGAGTGAGTTTGCACTTTCGAGACGCTCCCTAAGCGATCAGTTAGCTGGCAGTGTGAGTTTTGAAGCCATACAGCCGTAGTGGAGAGTAGAAGAGAGGCAGGCTCGCTCTCATATCACCTCTTCACAGAGTAAGACTCATCCCGCCTGATACGCTCACACACTTGTGCGAAAAGCCACACATCAACCCTCCTGTCATTGGGACAATGTGTACGGAGAACCTGATGACTACTGGCTGGTGACAATAGAAAACAAAAGAACGATCCAACAGCGGGAAGAGGGACGATACGGTTGGGATCTTGGAAGCCGATGCTGCAGCCAGGAGCATCTGCAGGCTTAATTGGGCGACTCAACCCAAGCAGCTGTGCACAGCCCACACGCAGAAGCTGAGAGGGACAGCCGAAACCGAGCTGTACGCGTACGCCGAGCTGACAGGGCTGGCTGATGTGGACGTACCATCTGTCAAGTTCTTGTCCTGGGTGAGCACTTTCATCTTCTCCAGAAAAGGGGCTGTTTAGTGTGGCAAATTGTCAGTGCCCCACCTGTAATTAGGGCTTAAATATAGGATTGGGGAAGTGAGACCTGTAACTTGTCATCTTTTCCATTGGTTTGACATGGACTCAGCAAATTCCGTACTGTTCATTTCAGTCAGTTCCTATTGCTTTAGGAGCTTCAAAAGCTTTTCTATCCCATGTAATGCAACAATGCTGCATGCACCCACTAACAAGAGCTTAATCACCTCTGCGGTGTTCATGCATGCAAATAACGAGCCTCATCATTTAAATACGACTGGACTGTCTTCTCTGGACGTCCTCTTCAAGGTGGTTTTAAAGGGATAGTTCATCAAGAAATAAGATTTTGTCATCTCTAACTCGCTCTCATGCTGCATCTTAATCCGTACGATTGACATTTTTCATGGAATTGGACAACAGGAGATGTTTTGAAGATTCGTTGCAGATCTTTTGTACGACAAGTTTATAGAAATCACATCTGTCCAAAAAGGAAAAAACGGAAGGGTTTTTTAATACAGAATGTGTTTTTGCATTTAAAAACACGTGATGCATGACTGTGAGGTGAAGAATGGTGCAACGCTTCTCAAAACGCCATTTTAAAAAGTTTAATTTGAGAGAGAATTTTATAGTGACCACATCTGTCCAAATAGGACAAAGACACATGGGTTGATTCACACAACCCACAAAAAAACCACATGATGCAGGGCAGTGAATTGGGAAAAAAGTAATATGTTTTAAGGTATATTGTTTTTTAAAAGTTTAACCAAGAAATAGATAAAAATTCAAGTCAATATTCACAATTTGTTTTTGAAACGTCGTTCACATTCGTTGTCAGATTCAAAAATAGCATGCCAAGGCATCGTGCAAAATTTAACGCCATTGATGCCAAAACTTACCGGTTTGCACGTGTCGCAACTAAAAACTACATTCCAATTTGAATATCAGTGTTGGAAATTTGTGTCTTTCATCACATAAAACCAGTTTTCGGGGATAGTCAGATAACTTTTTTCAAGTAACTAGTAAAGTAATGCATTACTTTTAAATTTACAACAAAATAACGGTTACTTTTTTCAAATATGTAACGCAAGTTACTTTGTTTTCCCATTTATTCACTGATAACTCTCCTGTCCCCGTGTTGAGAGAAATCGGGAGTGAGTTGCAGAGGCACTGCCTTTAGCCTAAGGCTTATTCATTTCACGTTTGGTGTGAAAGAGCCTTTACAGTTGCCAAAAATAAATCTTATAAGTAATGTAATATAAATATAAAGTAATAAAAATATAAGATTAAAACAAATAACTAAGCCCAGCCCACGTGACAAAAACTAACACAAAAGTAATGTAATGCATTACTTTCCATAAAGCAACTAAGTTATGCAATTAGTTACTTTTTTATAACAATCTTGTAATACATTATATTTTCAAGTAACTCAAAAAGACTCAAAGTAGTTCATGTGTTAAGTCAACCGCCTTTGGTCCCTCATATTGACCAAAATAAATTTCTGTGTGATAATTCTTATTTTTCAGCTACTTGAGTGTGAGTAAATAATGACAATTTTCATTTTCGTGGGAATATCTGTAAATCATTTGTTGTTGTGCAACATTAATTTGCACTATTAATAGCATTCATGTCCTGCTGGGAAGTTACGATTCATGAATTAGGATGTTGTAATTACAACATCAGGTTTTCTACCAAAAATACCTCCTCTACAAAATGATGAATACAGTGCATTAGGTCTGTTTTGTTTGCTTAGTTTTTATTGAATTTATGAAGGTGCTTTAAACGGAATTGTATTTTCTAGAATAATATCTCATTATTATTAAAAAAAATAATGCATCTGCATCTGCCATGTTTTCTCCCTGAAACTCTGAATAATTTCTACATTGTGCTGACGTTCATGTGCATTGAGCTCATAAATATAATCTTCCTGATGTGACTTGATTGCACCGAGTGTCCTCACTATTCTCATCTTGAGAACTAGATTACTGTTTTTCACCAACTATTCAGAATTTTATTACAGTGTCCATTCTCAAAGGTCATACATCAAAACCATATTAAACACAAGTTCTGATGGCAATAAAACAGATGTGAGGCAATTTAATTTTGGCATTGCTGGTCTTGAGGGCATTATTGAAATGGGTTCTTCAGCCCCCACTTACTGTAAGAGACAGTGTTTATTGGATCAGCAGAATTAGATTTCATTGTTGCCTTCATGACAACAGTAAGATACGAAGAGCTCCTGATGAAAGGATGATGAGCGGAGAGGATCACGCCGCATGTGGGCAGTGGAGGAGGAGGAAAAGACATCTCTTGTGTTCGGATCAGTACAGACAATAAAGATCAAGCTTGCAGCTGGGAAAGAATAATCACCTTCCTGTCCAATTAGATCAGTCCAGCTTATGAGAAGAACATACTGCGTCTTTAAAAGCTTGTTTGTACGGTTGATCTTTCTTATGTTTAATGCTAGAGTATCATTTTAGATGAGAATCGACATGGAATCAGAATTGACCCTATTCACTTTTTTATTGCATATGATTACTTTTATCGTTATATTTAATTTTTATTAAATATTAAGGTAACATTAAGATTATTTTTCCAGTCACTTGTGTTCTTTATTGAGCCCTTGTAAACTGCTGCCGTGTCTCTTTGGTTTCACGTTTAATGATCTAGCTTGAGATCCCTCTGTATCATCGCAGGACTGGGCCTCCTCCAAGCCGAAGTACAGTAATTGGACACTTTAAAACATCATGAAAAGGAGACAAAAGCAGTTTTGAGCTAATCGTTCATATATTATTCATTGCCTCGGAACAAGGCTTTATTTTGCATATCTGAGGCTACTGATGGTGTACAACAAAACAAGAGATTTGACATTCAGCACATATGACGAGTATGTTATGTTTGTGGTTTGCATATAAATTGCTGGTCAAAGATGACTGTATGTGAGGCCTGCAAACTCATCTTCCAGATTAAAGGATTAGTTCATAGTTTCTCACTCATTTATTCATCCTCATGCCGTTCCAAACACATAGGACTTAATTTCTTCTGAGTAGCACAAAAGGAGATGTTTTGAAGAATGTTGTGGTTGCTCTTTCTTCATGCAGTTACAATAAATGAGGAATATAGCTTTCAAGCTTCAAATATGACACACAACTCCACAAAAGTAGTCCATGTGACTCATTCATTCTATTTTAAAATCTACTGAATCATTGGATAACTTTGTGTGAAGAACAGACCCAATTTAAATTGCTATTTATTGATAATTTTCTGTTAACAGCTTCACTTCAAAAATTACTTAATGAGACTTTAGTCTTAAACTCTTTTAAAAACGTATTTTCCATTTAAAATATCTAAAAATTAAAGTGACACCGCACAAGATATTAAGGCATTTTATAGATTGTATAAATGTTTTTCTTATAGATATTTTAACTTTAAAATAAGACAAAAATACTTGTACATAGCCAGATAGTTATGTATTTTTTCATTTACTACTTTTTATTTTAATAATTTATTATTTCATACTCTCTTTATTCTCAAAATATTATTACTTTATACATTATCTGACCAGTTTTGTGAACAGATTAACTGAAGTCGTTGAAAAAAATAACTCGACTCAGTTTAGCTCATGAACGCACGGAGCCTAAAACCATAAAAACAGTTTCATTACTTGAAATAAATCCAAAATGTAAACTTATTTGAGCTTGGTAAGGCAAAATTTCTCATTTGCATTCAAGTTGAGGGACTAAAATAACTAAAACAAATTAAAATGCCCCCCCCCCCCCCCCCCCCAAAAAAAATACAGCTGTCACAAACACAAAAAAAATTACTAAAACTTCAACTAAAATTGAAATGAAGACTAAAAATATAATTATTTTTAAAAATATGGAACTCTTATAGTATGAAATTAGGGATGTCCCGATTAAGGTTTTTGTGCCCCCAATCCGATCCGAGTCATTAAATATTGAGTATCTGCTGATACCAAGTCCTGATCCGATACATACAGTGGGTACGGAAAGTATTCAGACCCCCTTAAATTTTTCACTCTGTTATATTGCAGCCATTTGCTAAAATCATTTAAGTTAATTTTTTTACTCATTAATGTACACACAGCACCCCATATTGACAGAAAAACACAGAATTGTTGACATTTTTGCAGATTTATTAAAAAAGAAAAACTGAAATATCACATGGTCCTAAGTATTCAGACCCTTTGCTCAGTATTTAGTAGAAGCACCCTTTTGATCTAATACAGCCATGAGTCTTTTTGGGAAAGATGCAACAAGTTTTTCACACCTGGATTTGGGGATCCTCTGCCATTCCTCCTTGCAGATCCTCTCCAGTTCTGTCAGGTTGGATGGTAAACGTTGGTGGACAGCCATTTTTAGGTCTCTCCAGAGATGCTCAATTGGGTTTAAGTCAGGGCTCTGGCTGGGCCATTCAAGAACAGTCACGGAGTTGTTGTGAAGCCACTCCTTCGTTATTTTAGCTGTGTGCTTAGGGTCATTGTCTTGTTGGAAGGTAAACCTTCGGCCCAGTCTGAGGTCCTGAGCACTCTGGAGAAGGTTTTCTTGGCCGCATTCATCTTTCCCTCGATTGCAACCAGTCGTCCTGTCCCTGCAGCTGAAAAACACCCCCACAGCATGATGCTGCCACCACCATGCTTCACTGTCGGGACTGTATTGGACAGGTGATGAGCAGTGCCTGGTTTTCTCCACACATACCGCTTAGAATTAAAGCCAACAAGTTCTATCTTGGTCTCATCAGACCAGAGAATCTTATTTCTCACCATCTTGTGGTCCTTCAGGTGTTTTTGTGTGTCTTGCACTGAGGAGAGGCTTCCGTCGGGCCACTCTGCCATAAAGCCCCGACTGGTGGAGGGCTGCAGTGATGGTTGACTTTCTACAACTTTCTCCCATCTCCCGACTGCATCTCTGGAGCTCAGCCACAGTGATCTTTGGGTTCTTCTTTACCTCTCTACTCCAAGGGTCTTCTCCCCCGATAGCTCAGTTTGGCCGGACGGCCAGCTCTAAGAAGGGTTCTGGTCGTCCCAAACGTCATCCATTTAAGGATTATGGATGCCACTGTGCTCTTAGGAACCTTAAGTACAGCAGAAATTTTTGGCCAGATCTGTGCCTTGCCACAATTCTGTCTCTGAGCTCTTCAGGCAGTTCCTTTGACCTCATGATTCTCATTTGCTCTGACATGCACTGTGAGCTGTAAGGTCCTATATAGACAGGTGTGTGGCTTTCCTAATCAAGTCCAGTCAGTATAATCAAACACAGCTGGACTCAAATGAAGGTGTAGAACCATCTCAAGGATGATCCGAAGAAATGGACAGCACCTGAGTTAAATATATGAGTGTCACAGCAAAGGGTCTGAATACTTAGGACCATGTGATATTTCAGTTTTTCTTTTTTAATAAATCTGCAAAAATGTCAAAAATTCTGTGTCTTTCTGTCAATATGTGGTGCTGTGTGTACATTAACGAGGGAAAAAAACAAACAAACAAAGAGTGAAAAATTTAAGGGGGTCTGAATACTTTCCGTAACCACTGTATATTTTCCTAGTGCCCTCTATTTATTCACAAACTGTATAAAGAAAGACATTGGTAGATGTAAATGCTACAATGATAGACATTGTAAACAGACTGTCTTCACAAATATTAATATAATTATTAATATAAACATCTTGAATATTGTATGTACAATAAGCAGATTAATTACATCATAAATGGAAAAATATTTAGATAAGTTTAGAAAGCATGAAGTTGGCGAATGCCAGTCTTTCAGTCAAGTCCCAGCAAGATGCAACGTGTTATGATAACTACGTCTCATAGTCTGTCAGTAGATAAAACTAAATATAGTACTGTACAGTGATTCCTTACACAAAGTGCACATCAAATACCCTAAACATGCGTGTGACATGCTAGAGCAGACCTCATTGTTCTCGCGTGTCGCGCAAGCACATTTGAGCATCTTCTTTTCCTTTTAATGTCGGTGACTATTGAAAGAACATACCGCCACCAATTGCACGACACCGCCATGACAGCTAATGAACCACCAGTAGATCGGGCTTAGGAGAGCCGATAGCGATCAGTTAAAAATGCTTAATCGGTCCCAATCCCGATCCTTGAGATCAGCTTGGGACATCCCTAACTAAAATATCACAAATGCTGACTAAAGTGAGAGCGAATGTTGAGATTTTTGACAAAATTCAGTTATATGGCTTCAGAAGTCTTGTAATGTAGAGCTTTAGTCGTATGGACCACTTTTCTAATGTATTTTGGTGCTTTTGTGAAGCTGATGTGGAATTAATGAAAAGATGACAAGTTCAATTTATCAAAAATGACCTATATTTCACAGAAGTAACAGTACTACGGTGCTAAATATGTGTACTGTAGTATTTAAATTGTACTTCAAAGAATACTAGGGTATAACAATAATGCCTGGTTCACTCCATACTGGCAGCATTCATTGTAAATGTAGTTTTTTTTTTTTTTAGTTGTAGTTGCTGTTATTGCTTGAGGCAGGTCAGCCTATGCTGCCTAATCGCACCGTGGGGAAATGTGACGCACGTAATGCTTTTCCAAATAACTTCACTTTTAATGTGACCGATTCTTAAAGCCCTTGACATCCGACTTTCTTCCACCGGGTTCAGAGGACGGCGTATAGTGCTTTTCCTCTGCTCAGTCATGGACTAGATTTACCTTTTCACCGTCCTTGGATACTTTCTAATGTCCGTTGTGAGGCTCAGGTTGCATGTCTTCAGTGTCGCCCTGCGCTGGGCCTTCATTTCTGCCAGCTCTTTAATTATGTAATTGGATTAACAACCTACACATCAAACAAGCCCTAAAGCTGTTTGTCCTCTTCTATCAAGTTGAGATTGATTTGATGGGAAGGTATTTGATAACCCGTCCCCTTAATTTCCACTCATTGGTTGCTGGCAGATGGAGGTTGATTAATTTTTTAAATGTTAGTCCCCAAAATAGCCCCTCTGGGTCGAACGTCCACCCACAGGTTACAAAAGAGGCAGATATCTCACGCTAGATGGCATTAATAGACGTTTCCTGACTGCTGCCATGTTGATGTTGACATTAAATCAATTATTCATTGCACTCTACAATTTGCTATCTCTGATCCAACCCGAGAGATGACATATTAAGGCCACGTTTTGAACGCGCCTCCAACTTTCAGCCCGTCAATATCCGGTGCTATGAAGGGTAATGATGTATAGAGACTAATAACTCTATTCCGCTCATTTCCACGCATGAGAATCATAGAGTCAGTTTAAAGACTTCAATCTCCCCTCTGTTCTGCATTAAAGTCGTGACTCATTTCATCAGGCAATTTTACTGGCTGAGACGGAAGGAGAGAAAGCCATTTAGCCTGGTGTCGCTTCAACATATACAGTTGGGCAAAAAAGTATTTAGTCAGCCACCAATTGTGCAAGTTCTCCCACTTAACAAGATGAGAGGCCTGTAATTTTTATCATAGGTACACTTCAACTATGAGAGACAGAATGGGGGGAAAGAATCCAGGAAATCACATTTTTAATGAATTATTTGGTCACCTACAAACAAGCAAGATTTCTGGCTCTCACAGACCTGTAACAACTTCTTTAAGAGGCTCCTCTGTCCTCCACTCGTTACCTGTATTAATGGCACCTGTTTGAACTCGTTATCAGTATAAAAGACACCTGTCCACAACCTCAAACAGTCACACTCCAAACTCCACTATGGCCGAGACCAAAGAGCTGTCGAAGGACACCAGAAACAAAACTGTAGACCTGCACCAGGCTGGGAAGACTGAATCTGCAATAGGCAAGCAGCTTGGTGTGAAGAAATCAACTGTGGGAGTAATTATTAGTAAATGAAGACATACAAGACCACTGATAATCTCCCTCGATCTGGGGCTCCACGCAAGATCTCACCCCATGGGGTCAAAATGATCACAAGAACGGTAGTGAATGACCTGCAGAGAGCTGGGACCAAAGTAACAAAGGCTACCATCAGTAACACACTACGCCGCCAGGGACTCAAATCCTGCAGTGCCAGACGTGTCCCCCTGCTTAAGCCAGTACATGTCCGGGCCCGTCTGAAGTTTGCTAGAGAGCATTTGCATGATCCAGAAGAGGATTGGGAGAATGGCATATGGTCAGATGAAACCAAAATAGAACTTTTTGGTAAAAACTCAACTCGTCGTGTTTGGAGGAGAAAGAATGCTGAGTTGCATCCAAAGAACACCATACCTACTGTGAAGCATGGGGGTGGAAACATCATGATTTGGGGCTGTTTTTCTGCAAAGGGACCAGGACGACTGATCCGTGTAAAGGAAAGAATGAATGGGGCCATGTATCGTGAGATTTTGAGTGAAAACCTCCTTCCATCAGCAAGGGCATTGAAGATGAAACGTGGCTGGGTCTTTCAGCATGACAATGATCCCAAACACACCTTCGTAAGAAGCATTTCAAGGTCCTGGAGTGGCCTAACCAGTCTCCAGATCTCAACCCCATAGAAAATCTTTGGAGGGAGTTGAAAGTCCGTGTTGCCCAGTGACAGCCCCAAAACACCACTGCTCTAGAGGAGATCTGCATGGAGGAATGGGCCAAAATACCAGCAACAGTGTGTGAAAACCTTGTGAAGACTTACAGAAAACGTTTGACCTCTGTCATTGCCAACAAAGGGTATATAACAAAGTATTGAGATGAACTTTTGTTATTGACCAAATACTTATTTTCCACCATAATTTGCAAATAAATTCTTTAAAAATCAGACAAATGTGGATTCTTTCCCCCCATTCTGTCTCTCCTAGTTGAAGTGTACCTATGATGAAAATTACAGACCTCTCATCTTGTTAAGTGGGAGAACTTGCACAATTGGTGGCTGACTAAATACTTTTTTGCCCAACTGTAATTCATATCCATTCACCGGAGGAATGAGTGCGATAATAACAGGAAGTGAATTTGTAGTGCTTTCATTTTCTTTTTTTTCTTTTTGTGTAACATTGGAAGGTTAGTAAAAGGGTCATTCGGTTGGTCATCACATGGTTTCTGGTATAAAAGCATATTAAGCAGCGTTTGTCTTTGGACGTCAACTTTTGCGACAAAGTTTCAAGAATTGCGAGATTGAATTAGAAATGTTTTGAGAATTAAGTCAAAATTATGATAATGATATGGTTGCTAATTTAATTACGTTTTTTTTCTTCAATTTTTACTTTTCTCAAAATAGCCATTCATGTCATTTTGACTAATGTATTGTTAATTTTCTTAAAATATTGCTGCCCCTCATAATTGTTTTAATATTATTATATAACAAGTTGCTGCCGCTCTTTGAAAATGTTCTGCTCGTGTTGCTGTTGGACAGTGTTATTTTAGAAACATTAACAGTTTGGACACTATTTCATCAATTATGTAGTAGTATTTTATGTAATTTTTTTGTCTTCTGCACTGCCCTCCTCTGCAGATGGCTGGTTGATTTTTTTTTATTATTTTTTTTTTTTCTGTAAACGAAACTATGCCAGTTATTCCAGAAACTTTTGGACTTGAAGAGGCTTTGATGTCGATCATAAGCAAAACAGCCTGTTCCCCAAGGATGGTTTAATTGTTCATATTCCTTTATTGGATCGTTCTTGACAATATGGCGACAGATGGTGAGAGAGAGATCAGTTTAAACCCACACCCCTTTACTTCCTGTTCCCTGAGGAAGTTGTCAGAAAGACCTGGATCATTTCATCAAATGGATTTTGTAATGATGCTCCAATTCCACACACCAAAGTGGAATCAGCAAGAGAATTTGTTTACACCATATATCGCAGTGTCTTCACCCCGGCGCTCAGCATGTGGTTCTGGGGCGGCATCCAAAAAATGATTCACCTGCGCTTTGTGGAAATGGATCTGCTCCATGGAGGCTTTGCCAGATGTCGTGGTACTTGTCTGTGTAGTTGTCAAATGGAAGAAGGATGTAGAAAGAACAACTAAAGGCGATTGATTTTGTTTTTGTTGATGGACAGGACGCCTTGTTGAGCTTCAGAGCTCCAGATCATTCCTATGGGATGTTCTGTAAAGCTTATCTGACCGAGCAACAGTAACCAAAGTGGGCTGAAAGGACTGTTGTTAAGAGCACAATCAGGTGCTTCATTGTCAGGGTTCGATCAGGGTAACGTCACTTTGAACGTTCTCGAAATGAGTCTGTTTTATTTATCTAATTATTTTGACTATTGTTAATGTATTTCTAGTTTTATCACAATCTGTCTTCTCATAACTGATTTTTCCTAAAATATTGCTGTGAATCCCATAATTTTGACTTTACTCTCAAAATGTTAAAAGTGAAAATTACTCATTTTCACTTTTATTATGAAAATATTAGCCACTATACTTCTCGAAAATATCACTCCTTTATTCTCATAATTTTAAGTTTATTCACAAAATATTACTCTCATCAAAATATCACCACCAATTTATTTTGAGAATTTTGGCTTGAAAAGATATTACTATTTTTCTCAATATTATTATTTTTTTTTCATAATTTGGACTATTCTCAAAATTTCACTCCTTTATTCTCATAATTTATACACAAACTATACTATCCTCAAAATGTTTCAAATTTATTTTCATAATTTTGAGTATTTATAAAATATTGCTCCATTTCTCAATTTTTCCAATTTATTCGCATAATTTTAAATTTATTTACAAAATATTACTACTATTCTCAAAATATTACTACCTTTTCATAAATTTGACTATTCAACAAATATTACTATTCTCAAAATATCTCGTTTTTCTTAGTGTGAAATGGCTTGAACAGTGGAAGCCTAAAAGCCCAGACTAGACATAATAGGTGAAGACTTTCTTGCTAATGTTAAAAATCTAAAGAACCTTCTTCCACTATAAAGAACCTTTGGTGCAATGGATAGATTCAATGGACATTAAGGGTTCTTCTAGGAACCATCATTGCCAATATAGAAGCAGAGTGTGACCTTAACTTCCTGTGTCAGTGTGTTGTTCAGTTGCCCCCAGGGCCTCAAGGAGGCAATATAATGACCCCTATGACAATGCATCCACCTAGGTTGAATTCAGAATAGACAGAGCTGATGGGACCTTGGCTCCTCGGAGGACCTGCCATGAATTTCTCATGTGACTTAAAATAGAAAGTAGAGGCAAGCTTGGAACGTCTCCAGCCTGTTGCCAGGCATTGATGAATTATTCAGCTATAATGGAAAACACACTGTGATCATAGAGCCACATGTGGCCGTTTCAAGCAGCAACTACAAATTCTCACTTTCTGTCTCTGTCTCCTCCTTTCTTTTAAGCTTTTACTTTTTTCCTCTCACACTGGCTTGGCTATATTGGTGTGGTCGTGCTTTGTGGTGAGTTTTATTTTATTTTTTTTATGTGATTTTGACTTTGTCATTGTGGGAAAATTTGTCAAGGACACAATCAGGTTCTTCATCGTCTGTGTTCAATCGGGGTAACGTAAAATTGCAACTGTCAGAGCTCAAAACTGTCACTCAAGAAAGGAAGCAAGAGTTGTAATTGGGTAATCCATCTTTTTTGTCACATGCACGTCATTTCTCAAGTAAGGCCATCTGCGCAGTTTGCTGTCTGCTTTTAATGAAATAAAAAAGAAAAATGTGTCCTGATTTTTCATTGAAAAGATCTGTTTTGTCTGTTTGATGCAATGTTCAAACTAAAAAGAGTAAACTATATTTATTTTATTCAAATTATATATATTTATGTATGTATTATATACAGAGAAGATTAAGCTTTTTTTTGAATATTAGTAGTATTTGCTTTGTAATATTATTTTCATGAAAATAAGATTTTCACCCTAAATTCTCATTATGGTAATGTGGAAAATATTATTACTGTAATACTTAAAATTATAATATAAAATGTTATAAAAATCTGTAAACTGACATATATTTAGCAAAATATAAATTTTATTTTTGCCCCAAACCTTGTTTATTTGCTGACCTTGGTAACCTTCTATAATGGAATTTTAATAATAATTTTATTTTCATTTATAATAATTTAAAAAAAATCTTATAAACGTACTAAATGTATATAAAAATTCAGAATTATTATTTTCACTTATTATATGCATCATAGAAGGTTATCAGGATGAGAAATTAAGCAGGGCTTGGGGCAAAAAATCCACTGAAAATGACAAAAATGCCCTAGATATTTAAAATGGAAATGAAATGCCCTGTTACGTTTATTTTTTAATTATTATTATTATTCTGTTATCCAGTGCTATATATTTTATATTGTAGGGATGGGATTAATACCTTTGCAGATACTTCAGTTGTGAAATATGAATATTCACTGCTTCAGAGGTGAGTGTACTTGAATGTGGAGTTTTATATACATTTTATAAAAACTCTGAACATTTGAAACTGCAATAATGTCAAACTATTTATTTACAATGCATTCCAGCAGAGCATTTTTTGTGTCTTAATTGTTATTTAGTATTTAACAAATTTGCAGTTATTGTTTTTGTAATTTTTTTTGTCATTAGATAACAGGTCCTCATAAAGAGTGTCATGTTCAGAAATAATGAAAAAGAGACTGCAGTCCTTTTGAATTTGCAGAGTTTGCTGGAAAAAAGCTGCACGTTGGATATTCCTCTGTACTTTCTTCTTACTTCATATCTCATTTCATCCTCCTTCCTTTCTTCCCTCTTAAGCCTGTTCTCAACGCCAGGGCAGTGACGGTGCTCACACCCACAGGATTTATATGGTGACTGCCAAAATGCCAAGTTTGAGCTCTCGGAGAGTAAGAAGGGACCCGTCAAGTTCCCACTGTGTCAAAGGCTTTCTGAAATTCCTCTCTCCCCGAATCCCCTCTTTCTTCCCGTCTTTCCCCAAACCGGGTTATGTCATGGTGTATAATCTCTCTGAGAGTAGTTTCCCCAAATGTTTTAAGGGAACGAATCATTCTTGTTCACTTGCATGCACTAATTTTTCCTTCACTATCGCATAAGCCTATAGCATTCGAGCAAAGAATCATTTAATTGGTTGGACCTACTAAACAAGTCTGAACGAGAATGACATCTTGTTTACATTTAAATACTCTTTCTAGAGTCTCTTACTAGATTAGTAGCTATTTCTTATAATAATATTCCATTTTTTTTGTACTGAATTGGTTGAGTGAGTCATTCAGTTATTTACTCATAATGATCCAATTACTCATTCAAAACACAAATAATTTAAATCACTGGAATGAATATGCAAATCATTCACAATATCACGCAATGACAGTGTTGCATGAGTTGCAACCTCATTAATCATTCAGCGTAGTTTTATTTTGATGTAATTGCATTTTTTTCTTGTAATTGGGAGTTTATCACTGCAACTCCTGTAACTGCAAAATTGTAATGTGAAATTTGCACTTCTTTAGTTATTTCTTTGGCATTATTTACTAGAGAGCTTGTTTAAGATTGTAAGATTTTTGCATTTACCTTAAGTACAGCTTTATTTTTTTTGTAAGTACCAGTACGTCCTTTCTTGTAATTTAGACTTATATCTCACAGTGTTTGTGTTTCAACGGCTTTAACTGTTTTAACTTTTACTGTTTTATGATTTCAGCTTTTTTCTTTTAATTGCAACTTTTTTCTCCCCTTAATTGGGAATTTTATATACCACAATGTGAATATTTCTTTCATTGGGACTCATCGTTCACACAATTACGACTTTATTTCTTATCAGTGCGACTCCAGTAATTGCAACTTTATATCCAACAACTGAGATACTGGCATATTTGAACAACAATAAGTATTTCTTTGCATCTGAATCTGCATTTCTTTGGTTATTTTTCAGCGTTATTTAGAGGGCTCATTTAAGATATTATTTACTTGAAGTTATTTACTTGAAATTTGTATAGACTTTTCATACAAAACCTATGGATTAAACAGACAAAATCCAAACCATTTCTAGCCACAAGATAATCTAGTTCAGTATTGTGGGTGTTAGAGAACTGCAGCAAAACACCTTCAGATGTGTTTTCTGGGGCTGAAGGGATTGACAATAGCAGAACTGTGATAAATCCCACAAAGCGAGAAAACATTAGCGATGCAGCAGGTTTTACGTGAGACCTCTGCTGCTGGTTAGCCCTCTGTCGTGTGGTCTCTTTCCTAGAGACAGTATAAATCTGCCAGCTGTCAGCGCTAGGTCACTGTTGTGTAGCCATTGCAGAGATTAGAGCTGGTTATTGGAAACAGCAAAAGCAGGCAGTGTGCCACAGCATTAAAGAAGATGCTGAAGTAGGCCAGGCTCGCATCCAGAACAAAAATACAGAGGCCACTGTCCCAGAACATTGCCCCATGTAATAATGGTTTATCCTTCTATTTTACACCGGCACATGCGTGTCATATTTCTGGCTAGGTTGGACTTTATGCGGCATGCTGCTGCTTTATTTTCTGTAATTTTTTTTCTTGTAATTGTGACTTTTATCTCTCACTATGTAATTAAATTGCAGCTTTATTTTTTGTAACTGCAACTTTTTTCTTGTAATTGAGACTTTTATATCCCACAATGTGGCTCTGTCATAAAATGCAGCTTTATTTTTTGCAAATACAGCTTTTGTCTTCTAATTGGGACTTTTGTATCTCACAATGTTAATATATATCATACATTGCAGCTTTATTTTTTGTAATTGCAACTTTTTCTTGTAATTGGGACTATTATCTCACTGTATGACTATATATAATAAATTACAGCTTTATTTTTGTAATTGCCAATTTTTTTGTAATTGAGACTTTTATATCTCCCAATGTGACTATATACTGTATCATAAATTACAGCTTTATTTTTGTAATTACAACTTTTTCTTGTAATTTGGGACTTTTATATCTCACTGTGTGACTATATATCATAAATTGCAGCTTTATTTTTTTGTAATTGCAGCTTTTTGTAATTAGTCTTTTATATCTCACAATGTGACTCATGAATTGCATCTTTATTTTTGTAATTGCAACTTTTTTCTTGTATTTAGATTTATATCTTACAGTGTAATTCTTTCACAGCTGTGACTTTTTCATAATAGCTATTTTTCTTGTAATTGCAATTATATATTACAATGCGGCATTCACAATTCACAATTGCAGCTTTCTCATAATTTTTCATAGTTGCAGAATTCTGTTTCATAATTGTGACTTGTTTTCTTGTAATTGCTGCTGACAATTATGACTTTATATCGTAATTGCAGTTTTCTTTCTTGTAATTGCAACTTTCTCACATTTGCAACTTTATTTCCTATCATTGCATCTCTTGTCATTGCAACTTAATCTCACTTTTTTTTGTAACTGGAACTTTATATCTTAGAGTTGTAACCTTTTCTTATAATTAGGACTTTATATTGCACAGTCCTAATTTGACAGTGTCTCCAGTATCAATTATCTTATTTTTCACTTTAAGGTGGAAACTGATTTCCATTAATCATCAGCAATCAAAAGCCTGACTGGATTTTTTTTCCATGAGGGCTTTTTCCACTTGCGTGTCATAATGGGTGTCCCATGTTTTGTTTGCAGCTCAAGCTGGAGACTACATAGACCTGTATTTTGCTCAAGTCACTCCAAACTTAACCTCAGGCTCATTATCCCACAACAGCTGCTGGGGTCAATGGTGGCCTGGTGTCAAATGGTTGTCACCATGTTCTCAAATTTATACAGGCCAACTGAATGCAGTGATGAAGGTATGGAGTCACGTGCTAGTATACTTTGTAAATCCTCTGTCAAAAGCTAAA
The DNA here is from genome assembly GCF_936440315.1 of Barbus barbus. Lineage (NCBI taxonomy): Eukaryota > Metazoa > Chordata > Actinopteri > Cypriniformes > Cyprinidae > Barbus > Barbus barbus. The sequence continues at coordinate 14,450,753 of NC_136737.1, forward strand.
TTTCCATGAGAAGAGCATAAAAACTAGTCAAGGAGAAATTACAACCTCTTTTTTTAATAGAGCAACCATTTTGAGACACTTTAAAAGCAGTTTATTCTTTGACAGGCATTTCAACAGCGAGACCTCGAAACACTCAAGACACCCTTGAAATGGCAATTGTATAAATGTCGTTCTATTCTCACTGACAGTTTATGGATTCCTAGCCTTTTTTGGTTGATGCTCCATCTAAAACACAGTAAGCTGTCTACAGAGGTAGTATTTTAGGGGATCACAGGCTCTTCCGAGTGTTCAGGTACGCAACTAAATTATAGTGCCTTTTTTAAAGATACTACTAATGCTTTGCGTTCAAGCTCACTTAAAATGATGATTAAATGTTGTTTATAAGTTCCTGTATTTAATTCATTGAAAAAACGTGTTGCGGTAAAAGTTCTGTAATTAAAACTTGATTTTACCTAATTTATGTTAGCTTGAATGTACATTTTATGCTTATAATATGCTGTTAGCTTAGCCACATGCTAACTAATCACGTCGCGTTCTCCTGTGAGGAGCATTATTTTGTTGTTGCCTATTTAGTGAGCTCCTAGTAATTAGCCACACATAAAGTTGCATGACAGCTAGGATTCAGCCTATGTAGGCAGCTTGTTAGTTTCTTAAAACATAGCTACTATGTCAGAGGAGAATTTGTGGGTTTTTGCCAAAGGCTTCTTATAATTGGGAGGAACGGGGTAAATTACTGAGGTAAAGGCTGAGCTTTAGCTTTCACACAGCAGGAGGATAAGAAACAGCTCTCACTGGTGCTTGATAACTCCAGCTAATAGTGTCTAATTGCTCTTGCTGATTTGTAAGCAGCAAGAACATTGATTAAAGGTGACGATGTTGCGAAGAGGCAGCAGACGGGTTGCCAACAGCCTAGGAATAAAGGATTGCCAATCTCAACCAAAGGTCATGCTCTGACTAAATGAAAAACTAGCATATCTAGTAGCACATTAGCATAGCGGTGCACTAAGATCCTGTGTAATAGAAATATGTCTCAGATGATGGTCCCACAGGAGTAAAAGTGATCCAAAATGTTTTGTGAGATAGTCAAAAAAAAAAACATGTAGCTGCTTGCATTTGTAGCATAAATGCTCATTCGTTCTGGACTTGCTAAACAGAACCAAAGTCATACTTCAAAAAATTCAGTAGAATATCTAAATGTATGTTTGTCTTTTTATGTGACTGATTCTGAAATCATGTGATATACATCCACATACACTCTCATGGAAGGCAAGGCTAACCCGCTAGGCAGTGGCCAGGCAGTCTGAAGTGATTCGTTTTGACAGGGTTAGAATGCCAGCCAGTGAAGGGTGTCTTCTAATGCATTCAAGCCTAAGAGACGACCGTAGGATGGCATCCAACCTCCGCCATGCGACCTAGCTAGGTCGTGGCCTTTTCTGACACTGCCCGAAGATATTTCTCATGCAGTACCAGGCTGGATGCTTGCCTTTCTTCAGCTCTGTCGTCCTTCTAATTAAAAGCTTATGCAACGTCATAATGCCCTAATGGAATGCCTTGTAATTTTATCGCCCTATGTTTACGTGTAATTGGCCCCAAGAGTCAATTGCACCAATGAATTGGCAGTTAGGATAAGTATCTAAGCATCTCAAGAGGTTACAGTGGAAGGCATCATAATTAGATGTGTACTTTGTTGCATGAGTATGGTTTTTACTTTTACTCTTATTTTTATTTTTGAAGTGACTTGAGTAATATGCATCTACGATAATTAATCTCTGGGTAGTTTAAAAGGGTTTCTCGTGTTAAGTAAAAATTTATACTATACATCTATATCTATAAATTGCACTGACACTTCAATATATATATAATATTATCAAGATTACTATATATTTATGCCTTCAGAAAGGTAACGAGATGGTCAGTTTTACCTTTTTTTTTTTTACTTTGGCTGAACAATATATATGAAATATTTTTTTATTCAGTTTTTATTAATTTTTATTCAGAGGGTGAAAATACCCTGTTGATGCCAAAGGTCAGAAGAGAATGGCCTGACTGGTTTGAGCTGATAGAAAGGCTACAGTAACTTAAATAACCGCTTGTTACAACAGAGGTATGAAGAAGAGCATCTCAGACATCACATCGAACCTTGAAGCAGATAGACTACAGCAGCAGAAGACCACAACAGGATAAGACTAAGAACAGGAAACTGAGGCTACAATTCACTCAGGTTCACCAAAATTGGAGAATAGAAGATTGGAAATATTTGCTTGGTCTAGTCTCGATTTCTGTGGCATTCAGATGGTAGGGTCAAGATTTGGCATAACTTGAAAGCATGGATCATGCCGCCTTGTATTAATGGTTCAAACTGGTGCTGGTGGTGTAATGGTGTGAGGGATATTTTCCTGGCACACTTTAGGCGCCTTAGTATCAACTAAGCATCGTTTAAATGCCACAGGCTACCTAAATATTGTTGCTGACCATTTCTATCTAATGCGTTATGTCACAAAACTCAAATAATCTCAAACTGGGTTCTTGAACATGAAAAGGAGTTCACTGTACTCAAATGGCCTCCACAGTCACCAGATCTCAATCCAGTAAAACACCTTTGGGATGTCAATTTGTATCAAAAGCTCTGAGGAACATCTCCAACAGGTTGAATCTTTGCCATGAACAATTAAGGTATGGAACAACTCTGTACCTTAGGCTTAGTTTTATTAACTTTATAGCATACTCGCAAGACTGTGTTTCAAACTAGTGGTCAAATGCTTAGCTCGAGTCATGGTGATAAACGTTTGCAGTTTATGACTCCACACTCGTGTGTAATCACAATCTTCATGCCACTTCTGTAATCCTCTTAACTTATTTCCTCAGCTCTGAGGATCCAGTGACTGGCGGCAGTCCTGTCAGTGCCGTGTCTCAATTTGGAGGGGCTAACAGAGAGGATGTTAATTTACGGGTACTGCTGGCTGTGCCCAAATGCCAGGGGTGCCGTACATGGCTGACCTACTTTACTATTGCCCTGTTCACATGCATGCTGACTGCATTGCTGCAAGGACCTGGACTACCCAGTGGATCTCATTAGCCGCTGAGTAACTACAAGGGGAACCGATCTTGTGAAATACCGAAGAAGCGGAAGGTCATTTATATTTGGTGAAAAATATTGTGAGGTGTGCATTTTGACATTTTAAAGATGATACCTGTTACGGAACGCAGACAGGCAGGCAGAACAGACTCAGGAATATCGAAAAAAGGGTTTATTGACAAGAACTTCGTGTCAGTAACATAAACAATAACCGACAAACCACAGAACTCAAAGGGGATCTTAAATAGGACTGAACATAAGGTTACACACAGGTGATGGGGATTAACCAATAATTACTTAATGAGGGTAAATGAATCAACAGACTGAAAACCAAAACCAAATAAGAGAACTCAGGAACACACAGGAAAAAAGGCAAAAGACAAAACTAAAGTCCACACATGTGACAATACCATTGGCACTAATTATTTTATTTGCTCAAGAGAATAAATCTGGAGATGTTTCAAGATTTGAGTTCTCCGGGATGTCAGTAGACGCTAAATCTGATGAGTCATGCCATAATGGAGAATGACATCCACCATCATTGTAATCTGAGCTACTTCATCCAGTGACTTAGTGAGTTTTGGAAAACCTTAGTATGTTTTATGTTTTCTTTGAAAACAGTTACAAATTAAGTGATATCTGAACAACATTTCAACTTGCTGGAGTGATACATTAGTTAAAAAAAAATCAAAAAATACATTTTAGACAAAATCATTCCTATTACATTACATCATCTGTTTTTACAATGAAAATAATTCCACATGAAGCCACAGAAAAATCAATAGTCGCACATCTCCAAGCAATGCACCACAGTTGTATTCTGTTCCGTAATTAAATTAATGTGATTGTGTTTTTGAATGAATCCACTGAGTGATTCAATGATTCGACCACTTGTTAATGCAACCACTTGTTTAGTTCCTAAATAAATCAGTGTTCAAGGAAATGGTTTTGGTGAATGATTCAGTGATTCACTCATGAAAAAAGTTGCAGTCCTGAATGAATCAATGGTTTTGAATCAGTCAGTCTTATTAAATTATTCTATGCAAGTCCATTTTTGCCATGGAATAAAAATATAATTAGTGCTGTTAAACGATTAATTGCGATTAATCGCATCCAAAATATTTTTGTTTACATAATATATATTTGTGTACAATTTTTTTGTACGGTACAACATATTTTACAGCTTAAACATGTATACAATATTTCATTTAATCTGGTTTAACATGCGTTTTAGATGTAAAATTAAACATTTAATCGTCGCGAAAAGACCAATGCAGACCTCCGAAAAAAGTGTGATTAATTAGCTATTTTTTTAATCACTGACTGCACACATATATATATATATATATATATATATATATATATATATATATATATATATATATATATATATATATACACACATATGTAAGTGTCCTGTGGTTAATTTTACACAATGATTACAAAATTTGTCTAAATAGAAACAATTAATGAAACATTTGCCTTATTAAATTAACTATTATTTATAAAAAAAAAAAAATTCCTTCTGGGGCCTGAATTTTGGTCAATATTGATAATTAAACAATATTTTGTTGAATGTGTTTTTGTGCTGGCACCTTGGCTGATAGGTCTGTCATAGATAAATAAACATAAAAATAAAACCGCCAGTAGGTGGCAGCAAGTTCCTGTTTTAAGAAAGGACTTACTGAATCATTCAAATCAAACGATTCGTTCAAAACGGCTGATTCAATAGAAACGAAACAAGTGAGACCATCCCTGCGTCCCAATGTGCATACCATCCGCCCTAAATAGTACTGAAAATGACTAATATCACATAAAATGTAGGATGGATAGTATGCACATTGGGACACAGACCATCTGAATGGTCCGCTGAATCACAGGCTCACTCGATTCGTTCAAAAACTGATTCATTCCCGTGTTGCTCTGCACTGTTGTATAAAACTAATACCACATTTGTGCTCGCGGCCACGCGCACATGTACTGATATACAGAAAAGTACATTGCTTGTGCAATGAATATAAAAACGTAAAGACTCATACATGGGTATTATTTTTGTTTGTTTGTTTCATAGCTGGAATTATAAGGGCATTCTAACTGTATTCAAATGGATTTCATCGCGCAGGGAATGCTTTTTGGACTCTCAAGACCGGTTTTTTATTTTATTTCTTTCAAAGTTGTATAATGTCAGCTCTCCTATCGTCTCTCCCTCACAGTCACACATACATTATGTCAGGAGAATGTCTTTAAATTCTAATCAAGGAAAAATCATACCTTGTTGTCTTCAAAAACTTCAAAAGTTGCGCTTGAACCATTTTGCGCGAAAAATGACGAAATTGCTTCCACTTGTGCGCATCTTGTTACATTACCCAGTTCTGATTGGTCAATCGCCCTTATTTAGTTCGTAAATGATTAGAAGTAGAGAATTTTTAACATTTCATGTGCATTGTAAGTTTTATGTAATACACAAAATTAATAACCCAAAGGGGGGATGGTGGTTTTACAGAGGGGATGCTTTTTGTCATTTTTTTCGACCAGGGGGATGTCACCCCCCTCAATTCGAGCCCTGGCTATAGCCTTTTGAAGGCAGGCAGCAGATCTGATTTCGGGAAAAATCACCAAGCAATGTTGCATATTTTCCTCCAATTCTTTTCTTAATAATAATTACTATATTATTAATCACAAAATAGCCATTTTTTATTTTATGTTTGTTACTAAATATAAGAACAAAGATGCAAATAACGGTAATCAAGAGCAGCGAGTGATTCCGTACTTTTTATGTAGCCTATAATTAATATTAAGACCTACTGAAATGCATGTATCAAATATAATGTTACACATCAGATATTCCCCCAACCATTAACTAAACGTTCATGTAAGACATAACAGACTATGATTTTGTGAATCTCTCAATACATATTTCGCAATAATTATACTTTATAAGGGAGATGCTGCTCTTTGCGCAATCGACCTACAACGTGGTGAAGCAGCAGTGGTCCAGAAGCGAGCATAGAAAAGGTACTCCTCTCAGAAAACGTACAAATAAAGATCATTTTAGATGTTTAATTACTATTTGGAGCACTGAGATAGCTTGAAGAGGGCTTAAATAACTCGTTTTTGTGAAAACCTCAAATTCGACCAAAACGGACATTTTTTATTTTTATTTTTTGCCTGTAGCTCAAAATTAGTCCGTGCGCATTCCGACTCATCTTGCAGGCACAGGTCACAAATAATCGTTATAATTATCAAAAATAAATAATCGCTTTCGATTATATAGCCTACATATTTAACTTGTTTTTAACGTTTTATGTGGGACAACAGGCTATTGCCATATCGAAATCTAAAATTTGAGCTTTTATACTGTAGCTACCAGTCGCTTCTAGACCTCAAAATGCGTTTTACGTGTCAGAATAAAGAGCTTTATTGTCAAAAAACACAAGAAATTGGTCTTGGTGACAGGAGCATCCAGTGGAGAAAGTACAGAGAGAGTGCAAGCATGCATATAATTTAAGGTAATGGAATGAAATATAAGGCTAATAATAAAGAGAAAAGACAATGCATTAAAAAATAATAACTATATGGCAATAAAAATATAGATAAAATAGATTTATGAATGTGCAAATGTATTAGGAGGTTATTTACAAAATATAGAGAAAATACTGTGAATTGTAATAATTATGAATGTGCTATTTTACAGATGAAAAGTTTTGAGAAGTTATGTACAGATGGACATTCCTGAGATGTTAGGCTTATATGTTCAGGTGGAACAGGCTATAGCCTGAGGGAAAAAGCTGTTCGTTCAGTGATGATTTATCTGTGTCCAAATGCAAGAACAGAAACAATGTTTTAGTATTGAAGGCCAAAATAGATCTCAATTAGGCTAATTCATGCACATGCTTGTTTTCTTTGTAAGATGGCAGAAGTGATGCAACTGGAAAACTCAAAAACGTTTCTCATAAGCACTCAGTTTCTCGTGCGCACGCAAAAGTCTTCTTTTTTTTGCCAATGTCCCTTTAGGGCTCCGTAGTAATATAAAAAGATTTGTGATTCTTCTTCTTTTTCCATGATGCAAAAAATGTTAACTGTGACTTGTTTCACAATACTGACTTTTTTCTAATAATTGCAAGTTAATGTCTAATATCTCAAAAGACTGAATTGCAGGATATAAACTGAAAATCTGAATTTTCTTTGTTTACATCTTATGATTCTTAGTTTATACCTCACAATAATTTTTACAATTTACAATTCTGAATTACATCTCTTAATTCTTTTTGTTTCCACCATGTAACAAAAATCTTAAATTAATGTTTTTAAACCTGACCTTTTAATATGAACAGCAAAATAAATATGCTTGCAGATTGTGATTAAGGCTAATTTAATTGCTGTTTAGTACAGGCAAATGGCCCTTCAAAATCATTAGACTCCATCTCAAAGTTGAACTTTAGTACTGCTGCATATTGAAGACTTTCAATTATAATTGTGTAAATGAGTCAGACATGGCCTGAGGGGCTGTGAGTCAGACAAAACTGTGAGCACGGTGAGCCTTACGTCATTGCTTTCTCTCCTCAGTCACATTCATTTGACGTTTTTTGGCCAACATCCATTGTTTTCAATGTCATTATCAACATCCTGTGGAGAAACTGCGCTCTCCATATGTCGATGGAAATTGGCTGTAAATAGCATTTGTTGATCTAGTAATGAAACCAAATGGCGTCTTCCATGAAAGCTGGATGTTTTTTCAAGGTCAATCCATTTTGGCCTTCATTGCATACTTAAAAAAACAAAACAAAAAATTAGAATGAAATTTAGAACCAACACAAACCACATATGCAAAAATCATCTTTGTGGCCTTAAAATATGGAATCTGAAAAATATTTAAAGATATTTAAGCTATTTGAAATATTTATATCTTAATACTATTAATATTGTTTAAATAATAATTAAAAACATTACTGTGGGTGGTAATCCATCCTTGGCCTGGCTACGTCAATTCAAAGTAGCTTTGATTAGAGAAAACGACACCATGAAGACGATGCCAACAGTGGCTGTCTGTTTATGTTTTCCTGTCTTGATTGCCACATTTAGTTAGTACCAAGCCTGTCTTTTGACCTACTTATCTAGTTCCCTCACCATAGCTGGAGCCAAGCATCAGGTCATCCAACCTGACTTTCTGAGCGAAGATAAAACCAGCATTAAGCGCCGTGCCAAGCAGCTGTCAAGTAGAGCATCAGTCAGTTTATTCACAGGATTGTGAGCCAATAAAAGAGCGAATGTTCAATTCTCTACATCACTATTCTTGTTGGCGTTGGTCCATCAGGGAGCCGTGGTCAGTCTCTTTGTGATAGTAGGTCATGTTCATGGACCATGATAATGTGAATAATTCATTGCATCAGGAAACTGAGCAATGACGAATGTTGCTAGCATAGAGGGCCTTTCTGTTCTCACCTGTATCAAATATGCATGTTAAACAAGTCATGTTCCCAGTCTGCACTCAGCCATTGTCTTTCTTCCCTGAAACACAATTGACACTCTATCCCCTCAAGAGTTATGTGTGATTGTCCTGTGCCGCTTCTACAAAAGAATGTCATCTCTCATTAGCTTTTAGCTGATTAGCATGCCTGTTCATGAACCAGATCAGGTGAAGCTTCATGAATGTTTTAACCTTCTTTTATTAAAGGTGATATGATTTTCATGTTCAAATCCTATATAATGTGCGAGAAAACTAGAACTAGAAGTAGGGCTGCACAATATGAGGAGAAATCATAGATTAGTTTTTTTTTTTATTTTACTGACAAAATTTGCGATTGTTCTTTCACCACCTTTAAATTATACAGTACGTTTCTATCGGCGTTCTGGGTGGTTTTGAGATAAGCTTAAAAGTTTTTGAATTCCATGTACTTTTTAGATATAACCTTTTTGTTTGTTTGTTTGTTTTTAATACAAAGTCCAAAAATGTACACAACTTAAAATAAATCACATAAGTAAATAAGTCACATAGTGTAGAATAAAAACATGTGAATAACTCAATTTGGACAAAAAAAGTAATATAGAACCTTATAATAATAAAAAGGTGAGTTACCCCAAACTTTGTGATTTTTATATCAATATGACAATATAATAGTAGTATTATCATTACTGAATAAAAATATTAACAAGAAATAAAACTAATATTTTACCGTAAAATACAAATTTGTGAATAAAATATTAAATAAAATTATGAAACAAAAAAGAAACATTACCATTGTAATATATTCCTGTAAACTAAAGATAAACTTTAAAATAAAATCAATAACTGTTATTGAATAAAAATATTAAACAAGAAATATTACTGTTGTAAAAAATTCAAGTGAAAAAAATAAGTAATTTTTATTTAAATGTAAATACTGTTATTGAATACTATATATATATATATATATATATATATATATATATATATATATATATATATATTTTATATTTCACTGTAAAATATATACATATATAGATAGATATAGTTATTATAATATTTTACAGTATAGCTGACTTAATTTCTTCATTTTCAAACATTAAAACTGAAACAGGCAGCGCACAGCCTTTGTCATTTAATAATCACACTAATCCATATCGCGATTTTGATTTAGCAGACACTTTAGCGACTTACAAATGAGGACAATAGAAGCAATGAAAACCAACAAAAGAGCAACAATATGCAAGCGCTATGACAAGCCTCAGTTAGCCTAACGCAGTACACGTAGCAAGGTTTTTTTTTTTGTTATTTTTGTTTTTATAAAGAAAACAAGTAGATAGAATAAAAAAAGAAAACTAGTGTTAGAGGGTCAGATATATACAAAGAAGACTAATAAATACAAAGAAGACAGATAGATAAAACAGAATTAAAATAGAGAGTGCTAGAGTTAGAGGGTCAAATAAAGATGGAAGAGATGCGTTTTTAGCCGTTTCTTGAAGATGGCTAAGGACTCAGCTGCTCGAATTGAGTTGGGCAGGCCATTCCACCAGATGGGAACAGTTAATGAAAAAGTTTGTGAAAGTGATTTTGTGCCTCTTTGGGATGGTACAATAATGTGTCGTTCACTTGGAGAACGCAAGCTTCTAGAGGGCAGATACCTGTAGGTCTGAAGAAGTGAATTTAGCAGCTATTGGTAGCCAGTGAAAATTGATGAACAGAGTTGTGATGTGCGGTTTTTTTTTTTGGTCATTAAAGATTAATCTTGCAGCGGCATTTTGGATTAATTGTAGAGGTTTGATGGAACTGGCTGGAAGACCTGCCAAGAGAGCATTGCAATAGTCCAGCCTGGACAGAACAAGAGCTTGAACAAGGAGTTGTGTTGCATGTTCCGAGAGAAAGGGCCTGATCTTCCTAATATTGTATAAAGCAAATCTGCAAGACCGGGCAGTTTTAGCAATGTAGTCTGAGTTATGGTTGATGAGCCTAACTGGAAAGTAAAATTGTGATGAAATGATGGGTTTGTTGAAACCACAAGCAGTTCTGTCTTAGCCAGGTTGAGTTGAAGGTGATGGTCCTTCATCCAGCAAGAAATGTGTGTTAGACATGCTGAGATGCGAGCAGCTATCGTCGGATCATCAGGATGGAATGAGAGGTAGAGTTGAGTGTTTCTAAATGACAGAACCTAGTGATGCCTTGTAGACAGAGAAGATAAGCGGTCCAAGAACTGAGCCCTGAGGCACCCCAGTAGCTAGATGTTGTGACTTGGATACCTCACCTCTGCAAGATACCTTGAAGGACCTATTTGCGAGGTATAAGACTCAAACCACTGGAGTGCGGTTCCTGAGAGGCCCTTTCCCAATAGGGTTGACAAGAGGATCTGGTGGTTGACAGTATCAAAAGTAGTGGACAGATCCAGTAAGATAAGTAAAGACTTGGAAGCTGCTATTGCAAGTCTTAGGGTTTCAACAACTGAGAGCAAGGCAGTCTCGGTTGGATGTCCACTTCTGAAGCCAGATTGGTTGCTGTCCATGAGGTTGTTCTGTGTGAGAAAGGCAGAGACTTGGTTAAACACAACTCGTTCAAGTGCTTTTGCAATGAAAGGTAGAAGGGAAACCAGTCTATAGTTCCCTAAAAGAGTTGGGTTAAGAGTGGGTTTCTTAAGAAGTGGGGTTATACGAGCCTGTTTAAATGCTGAGGGAAAAACTTCAGTGTGAAGGGATGTGTTAACGATGTGAGTGAGTGCAGGTACAACTGCAGGAGAAATGGCTTGAAGGAGATGAGATGGAATAGGATCAAGCGGATCCTAGGATCAAGTAGTAGGATGACTGGAAAGGATGAGTTTAGAGACTTCTGCCTCAGAGAGTGGAGAGAAGGATGTGAGCGAGTGTATATTTGTTGGTAAAACGTTTTATGATTTATTAATTTATTAAATTACATTTTAATGATTTATGGTTTAGAGTGTACATTTTCAGCTTCTGTTAAATTTAATTTCTTTATGATCTTACTTTATGATCTGGTCTTGTTTATGTTTACAAGCCTATCTGACTATTTCTTCTGTTGATCATAAAAGAAGATATTTTGAAGAATGCTTTTTTAAATTACATTCAAGTCAGTGGGGTCCAAAACTAAAACCTATGGACCCCATTGGCTTTCAATGTATGGACAAAAAAAAACACATTAAGACTTTTTCAAAATTTAAAATTTTCTGTTCCTCAGACGTATGAAAATTGTTCAGGTTTGGAACAACATGAGGGTCATTTTTGGTCAAAAGTGTCCCTTTAAGGTTCTCAAAATGGCTTCTATAGTCTTTAAAAAAGACATAATCATTTGTTCTTCACACAGTCAGCATATATAAAGTCAGCATTTCGCAGTCCCTGCTCCTTGTTCGTCATCTCCTTGAACTCCCAAATATCTGCTGAATCCGAAAACATCCCTGATCTCAGATGGCTTCTGTTGTCCAGCAACACGCCGATGGCCTTGTCGGTTTTTGTTTGGCCAAGGTTACAGTTGCCTCTGTGAAGTGCGATGTCCCCTTGAGACATCACCTCCAGGGAGTCGACATTCACCCTGAGGATCCGTCATTTGCCCCTTTCTCATCCTTGGTCTGTTTCATCCTGCCTGGCTGTCTCCTCTCGGGCCACTGTCGGGTTTCCCTGAGCTGCAGATGATATATGGGCTTGTGGAGAAGCAGGAGACAGACTGAGGAGGATACGTACGGTTATGTAAAGAGATGTGTGGGCAGCATTTGAAGTCGATGTGAGTTGAAGAGTGCCATCAGCAGCACTAAACTAGTGCAGATCCAGTGGTGATATATGGGAAAGTTGACGCCTCCACACACTTCCCTTCAGCTCATGGCCCCCTCCATGAGTTCTTGCACCTGCCCTAGAGTTTTTTTTTCCCCCTTTCTAGTGTGCGTTCATTATTTCTTTTAATGTGCTTTCTCTCTAATTAAGGTACTAGGCTGCCTTAATTGCTCCCGGTCTGTATCATCTGTTTAAGAGTTTTTTTGTTCTCTTTTTCCAACCCAGATAGACTTTTCTCTCTGATGTTTGTGCGATTTCAGTCTTTGCTTATGCTGCTATTTTTTCCATTCTCATCATTAAACCTGGTCTTGTTTATGTAGGACAATATCCCAGATTCGACAGAAACATCAAGCACCACCTAGTTAAGTGTTTTTCACACTCAAAACAAGCACTGCTTCAAAAATGTTGAATTTGTTTTATTTACTTTTCACTCCGGCATGCTCTAAATAGTATGATTCCAGGATGCATTGATTTTAGGCTTCTTATGATTGGATAATATGACTAACACTATAAATGGTTAAGTAGACAAAATGGTAAATGACACTTAAGTCACACTTAAAAATGTATGAATGCCATTGCACTATAACAAAATATAGGTAACACTATAAAGCCTTTATGCATAATGCATTATAAAAAGGTTATCAAAGGGTATAATGCATTGCAATTATTCATAATGTGTGTTGTAATACATTACATCTTGTCGTAAATAATTATAACCGAATTTAAAATACATTGTTTAACAATTAATTGCTAAGTATTATAATGTATTACCTGTGATTACAGTTAGATTGTACAATGCATTGTAAGGTGCATTACAAGATTAATGAGATTAATGCATTGAAAACTACTTTTATAGTGCATTATACATAAAGGCGTTAAGTGTAGTGTTACCAAAATATCAAACTAGTATACTATTATACTATTAACAGTAAACTAGTATACTATTATTGTATTTCTAATGTTATATTATAGTATATATATATATACAGTGCCCTCCAAAAGTATTGGAACCGAAAGACAAAATTGCTCTGTTGGCTGTGGAGTCAAGACATTTACAAATATGATTAAAAGATGAATATGAGATTTTATTATTTTATACACCCCATTTTATTATTGGGTGATTTCAACACAGATGTTTTACCAGCTAAGAAGTTCAGCACTAGTGAGTTTCATCTGATGTGAGCATAAGTATTGGAACAGTTGCCTCACAGGTCTTAAGTGATGAGCTGTGTCCTGTTGCATTGATTCTTCAGATATTAAAAGCAGGGAATGTGTCGTGTCAGTTATATCCAATACTTCTGTATTCTGAATCTTGCATTCTATGATGACAAACACAAACCAGGATGAAGATGAGGGAGCTGGCTTTGAGAGAAAAGCAAGCAATTTGGATGCTAAAAAAAAGAGGAAGTCAATTAGAGCTCAAGCTAAAACAAAGGGCATGGAGAAATCAAGAGTTTGGAAACCACCAGCAACCAACAACTAGTTTGTAACAACTACACACATTTGTAAGTGTGATTAAAATGCCCAGATACTTTTGGTGTTTAGTGTAGATTTGGCATGCAGCAGAGTTTTTTCTTTTCTCAATCTGTTTTTAGAACATTGGTCTTATTTTGTATTTATATTTTATGTTTAACCAGCCTCTCGACAGCTGTTGCTGGAAAATAAACACTAATTGCTTGATTTGCCCTTCACGTATCGACTAACAGCTGTTATGTAATTCTCAGGTGACATGCTACCTTGTTGAGGTGAACAACAGAGCAAAGAGGTAGCCGTGCCTCTCATTTACTCCTGACAACTTTCAGGTCGAGGTCAGCTCCATTTAAATTCCAGTGCAGGGGAAGCTCAATTTGGAGTTAAATGTATTTTAGAGACTATTGTAATCACCCTCATTTCGCTCCAAAACCCAATGACATATTTTAGCACACAAAAATATTTTAATTTCTGGGTAAAATAGCCCATTAAGGGGGTAATATGTTTTTAAATTTATTTTCCAACTATGCAGTGGTACAGTTACAGTATTTTTATTTCAATAGTTTGGAGATATTTCACATCTGCATGGACATATAAATTCATATGAGAGTACTTTCTTGAAGACAATTAAATGTAATAAGCTGTTGAAATATGCTTTGTTGACATCTCATGAGGAGGAGAGACAGTAGGGTTGGAAAGAAAAGTGGCAGGGTATTAATCATTGCCTATTATTAGTATGCATGGTTTTTTGACATAATGAGCTGTAACACAAGCTTTGACACCTGAGTCATAGTCAGGTGTGGTTTTCTATTCACCTCACACTGCTGATTGACTTATAGCAAACATGTGCACTCCGTTTGTTGTTTTAAGTAGTGGTCTGTGCTGATTGGACAGCTTCATAGTGTCAAATGATATGGGCTTGAACCAGGGGCTGGTCATGCGTTTGGGTTACCAGAGATGATGGGGGAGGGAGAAGAAGGGTTGTGCTGGGGGTACATTTGAAATGTCACTTTTCAATAACAATTTGGTACTCTGGAACTGGACTATAAAACTTCTGTTCCACGGGTAAGTCTCGTTATGTTTAACTGTAGCACCAGGGTGGGCCTGAATGTTCATGTCAAAATGCACTAACTGGGATGTCTTCCATTGCATATTTGTAAAGACCATGCTAACTAACATAAATCAACCATGATATTAAGTCATTTTGAAGCCATGCCTAGCTCAAAGCTCGATACAGTTCATTTATTTCTTGGCTTAAAGAAAGAAATCATGATCCTAAAAAGGGCATTAAGTCATCTGAGATTTCAGCCTGTTCATGTGTAAAGTGTGTATGACATATTAAACGGATAGTTCATCGAAAAATTAAAATTCTGTCATTATTTACTCACCCTAATGTGGTTCCAAACCTGTAAGACCTTTGTTTATCTTCAGAACACAAATGAAGATATTTTTGATGAATTCCGAGAGCACTCTGACCCTCCACAGTCAGCAAGGATCCTAACACGATCAAGGCTCAGAAACGTAGCAGGGACGATGTTAAAATAATACGTGACATCAGAGGTTCAAACGTAATTTTACGAAGCTACAAGAATACTTTTTTTGCACTAAGAAAACAAAAATAACGACTTTATTCAACAATTCGTCTCCTCCGCATCACCCTATAGCACCATTTTGGAGAGTATCACATACATACGTTGCATACGTTTCAAACGTACAAGTTTGGAACAACATGAGGGTGAGTTATTAATGACAGAATTTTCATTTTTGGGTGAACTATCCCTAAGCTTTTTCTATGTACTTTTGTCCTTACCATTTCAGTGAAAAACGCTGGGTGCCGAAAGTTTTTTACATTGCATTTAACCTTAAATAACACTATTTTTTTTATTTAAATGGCTTAATCTTACAGTTTTAAAGGCCTGTTCTCACAAACATGAATGTTAGTCATGAACATTTATCATCCAGCTTGTTTATTTAGATCCATGCAAAAAGAATGGCAGACTGGATGAATGAAAATGCAAATTGCTTATAGTATGTGATGCTTATAGAAAAGCAGAAACATCCCACTTACCCTGGTAAACACAAAGCAATGTTGAGCAACTTTCAGTTTCCGACAAACATTCAACTTGCCGTGAACAGGTCTGAGAATAGTTACCAATACAAAATTGTTATATATAGTTATAAATACCAAAAATAAAAATTCTGTCTTTAATTACATTAGTAGTAGTCATGCTCATACAAACTGTAAGTAGTCATTTGACTCGGGACAGCTTCACAATGCTGTAGAAGTGGTTATAGATGAGAGTTGCAAAGTTGTGGTTAATCAATACCTGTTTTTTTGTGTTTTTTTCTCTAGGTGTGAGGTGCAGTGATTCAGCCCCAGTAAGGTAAGGAAGGGGCATGGCGGGTTGTCCACGCCTGAGCTTACCGGGGCTGTTTGTGCTCCTAATCGCTGCATCCCTAACACATGGCCAAAGCTGCCCTCAGCGCTGTGACTGTATCTCTAATCAGAGAGCCGTGATGTGCCACAACAAGCACCTGGGCTCTATTCCTGGAGGCATCCCGACTGACACACGGCTGCTGGATCTGAGCGGCAATAGTTTGCGTTGGGTGGAATACAATGACTTGGCGACTCTCTCGAGACTTGAGGATCTAGACTTGAGTGAGAATCTCATCAGCGTGTTGGAGCCTAATGCCTTCTCCAGCTTGCTTAACCTGAAAGTGTTGCGTCTACGAGCCAACCAGCTTAAACTCGTGCCCATGGGTGCCTTTTCACGTCTCACCAACCTCACCACGCTGGACCTAAGTGGGAATAAACTGGTCATCCTGTTGGACTTCACCTTCCAGGACTTGAAGAACCTCCGCAATTTGGAAGTTGGTGATAATGACCTGGTGTACATTTCAAACAAGGCTTTCCTAGGACTGGTGGGGCTCCGGGAGCTAACAATCGAGAGGTGCAATCTGACCTCTATAACTGGACAGTCTCTTTCCTACCTTCGCGGCTTGGTGACTCTTCGATTACGCTACCTCAGTATCGCTTCGTTGGAAGAGCAGAACTTCCGTAAACTTGGTGGACTGCGGGGTCTTGAGATTGACCACTGGCCCTTCCTTGAGTACATCTCTCCACACAGCTTCCAAGGTCTCAACCTTTCTTGGCTCTCGATTACCAACACCAACATTTCCACCGTGCCTACGGGAGCCCTTCGCAACCTCATTCACTTGGCAAGCCTCAATCTGTCTTACAACCGCATCTCAGTCCTTGAGTCCTGGGCCTTGAGGGATCTTGTCCGGTTGAAGGAACTGCACCTAGTTGGTACAAACCTGATATCAGTGCAACCCTACGGTCTTGGAGGCCTGCAACAGATACGATTGCTCAACTTGTCAAACAATGGATTAGTGACCCTAGAGGAGGGATCCTTCCACTCGGTCAATACGCTGGAGACCTTGCGTGTAGATGGCAACCCTTTGTCCTGTGATTGCCGCCTACTGTGGATCCTGCAGCGCCGGAAGACCCTCAACTTTGACGGAAAGTCGCCTGTTTGCGCCATACCCGTGGAACTGCGAGGAAAAGCACTCAGTACCTTCTCGGACTCTGCACTCTTTGACCATTTCACCTGTCAGCGGCCTAAAATTCGCAACCGCAAACTGCAGCAGCTGACAGCACGTGAAGGCCAAGTGGTGTCGTTTGTATGTCGAGCGGAAGGAGACCCAACTCCGATCATCTTTTGGATTTCACCTCAGCGCCGACGTATCACTACCAAGAGTACTGGGCGAGTGATTGTCCTACCTGAAGGTACGCTGGAGATCCGTTACGCCCAGATAACAGACAGCGGGACCTACATCTGTATAGCAAGCAATGCTGGTGGCAACGATACCTACTTTGCCACCCTAACAGTCAGCGGATTGCCACTGGATGGTGCTTTGGCTGCCAATCGCACCTACTATGTGGGAGATCTAAATGACACAAACTTAAACGACACACGTGTCTTCCTGAAATTCACATTGGACCTCAAGACCATCCTGGTGTCCACAGCAATGGGCTGCATCATGTTTTTGGGTGTTGTGCTTTTCTGTTTCATTCTCTTATTTGTATGGAGCCGAGGACGAGGTCAGCACAAGAACAATTTCTCAGTTGAGTATTCATTCAGAAAGGTAGATGGTCCTGCTGCCAGCGGGGGTCAAGGAGGGGCACGAAAGTTCAACATGAAGATGATATAAAATGGGCACACTATCAGTTTAAAGGAGTTAAACACACATTATTGTTATTTCAAACTGAAATACATTTCTACTGTCAGTCCTGCATATGACTATGGGTTCGGATTTTAAGACACAGAGGGTTTTAATGGGAGCAATGAATAATTGAGTTGCTGAGTGGTATTTTCCATCAGCAGCTATTTATAATCTAACCTTACTTTTGGTGTCTTGGGATATTTTACACATTTATTAAGACATTTATGCTGAATTATGTACTTCTGGCTGGCATTAGGTACCCGTTTTAAACTTTCTCATGTGAGAAGGCCAAGCTTGTAGTGATATATAATGACCATTAAAAACACTACCATGCAATTTTCTACAGAACGTCATTCTAAAATGAAAGTTCAATTATGCTCTTAATATTTCGGAGGTTGTTGTGAGAAAAGTCCAGAATGATTTAGATTATAATTATTTAACGAGGTGCTTTCTGCTTGCCAAGAAATTGCCAATGCCCTCAAAAGGTAAAAAATCGTACATTATTGCATTTTGCTAGGCAGTTTAATTTATATGCTCAGTAGTTTGTAGGCAATAAAGTGGGCATACACTTCACACTGCCAATTTAACAAGGATTTGTTTTTGGATTAGGCCCAAATCTTAGCCTGTTAGCAACTTTGTTGGAAACATGAGATGCTAGAAGACAGTTTAAAAAGTTAAAACTGTTAAATTCTATCTTAAAAAGTTGGTTGATTTAGTTTACTATGGATAATAAGGAGACCAAGTGCTTCTATATTACACTGCCACCTTCTTCTGAGTCATGCCCGAATAAAGTTACACATACACGCATTCAAAGGTACTGTAGTAACAATATAAAGCACATTGTCTTTATAAAAACATTACATATTGATCAGCTAAATACCAATAGCCTCAGTATCTAGACTGGGTTTATGACATTTTGTATCTTATTGTATATATGGCTGTTTTGTGTGCCCTGTTCTCATGTTAAGTAAATTAATGTGAAATACTTTTATTCAGTTTAAAATGTTCTTAATTAATGAAAGATAATGTGTGAAAACTCTTAAAGAGTAACTGCTTTAAAAAACAAAAACTTTCTTAGCATTTTATTAGAGGTGAATTTTAGTTGTTGTATGTATTTACGCCTTTTCTATGCAAGTGTAAGTGTGTTTAAAAGGGAATGTCGGTCTCATAACTTATTTCATGTTCATTTGCATGAGTATACAGTCAAAGATAGCTTTTTGTGCACAGGCCACTGATCCTTTGATCATCCAGGAGTTCTTACACTTGCATTTTCTGTTTATAAATAGCATTTATCAGACCTTGCTCAAGTGCTGCCTCTTAAAATGAAACAGGAAGGCACTTTACAAAGCTGTTCTGCTGCCCCCTAATGTTAAAATACGACAGTTTAAAGAACACAGGGTATCAGTCTCAACCTTATTGCCTTCTACCGATCAATCTCTATTTAACACAAAGTTTAAATTAATTCGATTATGAGCTGTTTTGTTTGAACAAATCAATTGCGCCCTGTACTGTCTTATTTTAAGCAGCACTGTATGTACATTGCAAACTGCCAGAATTTGTCAATAACTACTGTACAACTGAAGGAGAAAAGAAGCTTTTTGATATTTTTGTAAAAAGTCATTTTACAGTTTTATTTAATGTACCTTAAATAAATGGGTATCCACAGCAATTTTATGTTCTGGATAGTTTTATTCTTAAATATGTTAAGAATATTGTTCTTATATTGTACCTATGAAAAAAAAGCTGTTTATAAAAAGCATGTATCTAAGTCCCTGTGTTGGAATTTCTTCTTTTTCTGATTCGTCATGCCATCATAACATAATATTATATATGAATGTTTTTGACTGATTTATGTAATGCAGTGCATATATAACCTTTAATGGTTCTCAACTTTATTTTTTATTTTTGCAAATGCCAAGATGATGTTCAAATTAAACATTTCACACCATTTTATTTTATTTTTATTTCTTTGGTTGAAAAACTGACAGTTTACCTTTTATTTTTAAAACCAGAACAATAAAACCCAATCAGAGGAGCATAGCAGGTGAATAATGTCAGATATTCATGTTTAGGTTTAGATCGGTACCAACCAACTTACAAACCACCAGCCCTGATTCTATAAACAGTTTTGACTATTTCTTCCTAAAAAACTTTCAATAAAGACATGCGCTTGTCAGCATACTTCAGTTTGGTCCCACAAACTTTAAATGAAACGACATGACGGCTGAGCAATTGTTGGCCATAAGCATCTGGTACAGTCATGTGTGCATAAGAAAATGTCAATTATTTTCTTGTCATGACACGTTTCTATTCATACCATCTGCTTTATAAAACAAAACAAAGTTGTGTTTCCTGCAGGATGTAAAAAGCACAGACATGAAGGCAAATAATGGTGTACTTAAATATAAAAAAATAAAGCTATTCAAAAGAAAAGTATATTTAATCAGATGACCTTTTGATCTTGCCTCTAAATGAATAATATCACACAGGTAAGTACTGCATTTTCACACAACAATGCTCTTATTTACATATAAGGGTGTTTCTGCAACTACGGGCACTTTTAAGTCCCAGCAGTGAAATTTTAGATTTATGTTCAAATTTGTCATATGTTGCTTTATAAATATATTCACAGTGTAATTACACACCTTGTCAAAAAAAATATAGTTAATGATTAATGTGATTTAATATAAAATTATGAAACATTTATAGGTCCAAACACCATTTTTGTTCATGTCCCACAACTCTGCACTGTAAAAAAAAAAATCTGTTAAATTCTACCGTGAAAAATACTGTAGCAACATTTTCGGATTTACAGAACTGTTTAAATTTACAGTGAAAACCCGTATTTCATTAACTGATACAATGTTAATACACAAATTTATCAGTTAACTCATTTTATTTGCAGAAACCGACTACACTTAAATTGTCTAACTGCCATTTGTTTATAAACTAATATTTATAATGTTTAAGTAGTGAGCATAAGGGTATTGAGAACTATTTTGCTTAAGTACATGAAGAAAAACCTACTGATTTATGCAAACTCATTAAAAGCATCAATTCAACTCAAATGCACACGCACGCACAAATTAGCCAAGAGATTCTCTTTTAGGTGTTGTGCTTTCATTTGAAGTCACCATATTGGCGTTCAGTGGTTGCTTTAGTTGGGCTCTTGTACCGTGACTTTTTAAAGTTAGTATTTATTTGGTTACTTTATGTGGTTATTTGGAGATTGATGTTTGTGATGTCAAAACCGTCACGGTCTAATCTAATGCACTGATTTTACCCAATGTTTAATCTCTTATTAAATATGTGATACGTTAATACATTTAAATCGCACCGTTGATACTACAGCAGTCAAATGTTGCTAAACAGCTCTAAGCACAATATGCATAAATAAATGTATGTAACTACGGCAGAACTTAAACACACACAGACATCAACAATCAGCGTATGAATCTCAAAATTGGTGACAATCAAAAAAAAAAAAAAAAATAAAAATCTGAACTATGAACATCACAAAACAGTCTACTGAAAAGTCACAACCAAAACAATACCATACTAAAAGTAAATAAAGAAAATAGTAAGAACATTCAGCTGCATTATTTATTCATGCTGCAATGCATGCTGGGAGTTTTGTACTGGCACCCAGCATGTCACCATTGTCACCATTGTTGAGGTTCATGTGCTGATTCTTGATTAGATTAGATTAGATTAGATTCAACTTTATTGTCATTATGCAGAGTACAAGTACAGAGCTAATGAAATGCAGTTAGCATCTAACCAGAAGTGCAAGAATATAGTGTTTTATATACATATAAGTGCAGAGTAAGTGAAGATATGATTTACAGAATGTACAGTGGAATTGCTATATACAGTATTGAGCAGAGTATATACAGAATATAAATAGGAATGCAATGTAGGGATTGTATGTACATTATGAACAGAGCAATGTGGGATTATATATACACATTATGAACAGCAGAGACGTGAGAACAGTGGTAATAAATAAATACAGCTGGATGAGTGTGTGCAAGTATTGATAGAACAATGTATTCTATGCAAAATAACAGTAGTGCAATATTTTATAGAAATAGTTTACTGTGCTTTGTACAGAAACAATTTTAGACAGTTTATAGTGTAATAACTTTAACAATGTGCAGTCTGTGCAAAATATGAGTAGTGCAAATGCATGTGTGTAAAGTACTGTGACCAGTGCAGTAATAAGCAGGTGCAGGAGTTAGATTGGTGGTGTGGCGTTCAGAAGTGTCACAGCTTCGGGGAAGAAGCTCTTCCTGAGCCTACTAGTGAGAGAGCGTAGGCACCTGTAACGCCTGCCGGATGGAAGGAGGGTGAAAAGTCCATGGTTAGGGTGAGAGGCATCCTTGATGATGTTTCTTGCCCTGCCCAGACAGCGCTTATGATAAATGTTCTCAATGGAAGTTAACTGGTTGCCGGTGATCCGTTGAGCAGTTTTCACCACCCGCTGGAGTGCTTTGCGGTCAGATGCGGAGCAATTGCTGTACCATACTGAGATGCAGTTCGTGAGTATGCTCTCAATGGTACAGCGGTAGAATTCCACAAGGATCCTGGGATTCAGGTGAACTTTCTTAAGGCTCCTTAAGAAGTAAAGGCGCTGCTGTGCCTTTTTGACCAGAGTGGAGGTGTTATGGGACCAGGTGAGGTCATCAGAGATGTGGATGCCAAGGAACTTGAAACTCGACACACGCTCCACTACAGATCCGTTGATGTAGATGGGTGTGTGTGCATGACTCCTAGTCCGCCTGAAGTCCACAATGATCTCCTTTGTCTTCTGGGTGTTTAGTTCTAGATTGTTGGTGGCACACCACACAGCCAGGTGCTGCACCTCATCCCTGTTGGCTGATTCATCGTCATCCTTGATCAGACCTACCACCGTGGTGTCATCTGCAAATTTGATTATGGTGTTGGAGCCATAAACAGGAACACAGTCATGGGTGAAGAGGGAGTACAGGAGAGGGCTCAGTACGCAGCCCTGTGGCACGCCGGTGTTCAGGGTGATGATGGAGGAGGAGAGGTTATCTAACTTAACAGACTGAGGTCTGTTAGTCAGAAAATCTAGAATCCAATTGCAGATGGGTGTGCTGATTCCAAGCTGGCTGAGCTTGGAGATCAGCTTGGAGGGGATTACAGTATTAAATGCAGAACTGAAATCTATGAACAGCATTCTCACATGTGTGTTTTGACTGTCCAGGTGGGTGAGGGCAGAGTGAAGTGCTGTTGAGATGGCGTCCTCTGTTGACCTATTGTGGCGATAGGCAAATTGGAATGGGTCTAGTGTAGCAGGGAGACAGGATTTTAAGTGGGATGCAACCAGTTTCTCAAAACACTTGGCAATGATGGGGGTGAGTGCAACAGGACGGAAGTCGTTAGGGACCGAGGCAGTGGAGTGTTTCGGTACTGGTACGATGGTGGAGGTTTTGAAGATAGTGTGTCTGTGTGTCTAAATGGTGCTATAGCTCTAAAGCTCTTTGTGCATAAATGTTTTTAAATTCCTTCATAATAGTTTGTCAACTTATCTTGTAGAGTAATATTACTACCACAAACAATATGAAATTAATTACAAATCACCCATATCGTTTGACACTAACTGAAATCAGTGTATCAGGTCATTAGTTGATGATGACCATCAACAATTAATCAAAACTACTTAATTAATTTCTCTTATCATAACAAACATGCTTCACAAACACAGTTATAACAGCCAAAGAAAAAAATAACGTTAAAGAGTCAAGGGTCAAGAGCATACACCGATCACCAAAATGGTGAGGTCAAACAAAACATAATTCATAGATATATGACAGAAATGAAGTCAAACTGGTTAGCAATAAGTGGAGCTGGTGATGCTGTTTGTGGAGTTGTTTAATCCTCTGCTGATTTATTTCAGTTGATTTATATCAAGGCTGTGGCTGTATGTCAGTTGTAGTTTTGTTTCTGGTTCTTTCCTTCAGTGATTGTGTTTGTTAACAGCAGGTGTTCATCAGTGTCTGAATTCACTCATATGTTCTTAATCACTCTGTCTAGTCTAGGAACTAGTGAATGAGGGTTTAGAGTGTGGTTTCAGACAGTATGAGTGTCAAATCTGAGGCTACTTTCTCGAAAACAAAGGTTAGCTCTATTACAGTTATTCACTGGATATATTACGGAAATGTACTGTTAATCATTTAACAGGTTTTTACTGTGGCATTTTTACAGTCTTTTACCGTTAAAATCACGATCAATTTTTACAGTGTGGTCACAATGTTGAGATAAAATAAAGCTAATTGAATTAAATAAGCTAATTGAATTACAGTTTGACTATTTCAAATATAATTATTTAATATACATATTACTTTACTGCATCTTATTTTATTTTTTTTTATTATTTACTGATAATTTTTATGACTTTTTCAACTAAATTAGTCCTTACCGCAACAATGAAAAAAGGCTTTTATTATGACATTTTATCAAAGACAAACAATTCTAGTTTCTATGGAAACAGAAATTAGCACATGAGCACATTGCTGACAGATTGGGCCACTTCACTACCTCACTCACAAGATCCCAAAAATATGAGGTAAATAATCTTTTCCGTGTCAGTATTTATTGTGTTGCCCTTACCATACAGCTTAGTAATTCTGTACTTTGAGCTACATTTTAAAAATAAATGTATATTACTATTTCATTCATGTATTTTAAGATGCTAAGAGTGAAAACTAATGTAGTAGATCTTGCTAGCTCCCAATTAGCTGCAATTTTAGCAAAAATATAATTTCCGCAACATGTCTTTACCGCAGCAAATTTAGGTGTTGCGGTAGAAACAAGTTCAAGGTTTACTGTATATTAAATTACAAATATTCAGTCTATATGTTTTCTGTTTCTTTTACTGTTGTTCTCTACAGTAGCCTTTTTGATTTCATGGCACTTTAACATTGCGTCCTTGACACAAGATGTCATTACCACAGCTCTGTTTTATTTAATTAAATTTTTTCATATTTTTATTTGCAAAAAATATTTTAACACTTAAGTTCAGATGATTTTCACATTGAAATTGCAACATCTGTCATAAAAAGCTAAATATATTATCTTTAGTGTGTATGGAAACAATTGACATCTAAGGTTACTGTCTAAATTTTACATGGCATAGAGAAAACCATGACATCCCTATTTTGTATATTATTTTTTAATATCGGTATTTACAAAACTGCGCAAAATTTGAAAAAGCTACTGAAATATATTACATTTTTATAGAAATTAAAAAAGAAAAATGTATGTAATGAACGTTATTGTAACGTTGTGGTAAGGACATTTTGTAAGAAGAAGAGTTGAAAAACATAAAAACTTGTTCCAGATTAAAAATCGTAATGACTCCATGCTATTTTGTTGACCTTTTTATATGTATTACAGTCTCTGATGGTTAAAATTACAATTCATAGGGGTTGATTTTCTTTTTAGTTTCAGAAACACCCATAAACAAAAAGAAAATAAGTGTAATCGTAAAACAAAATGGGAGTGGTTTTGATGTCTTGATGATGTTATAGATCTAGTCACCTGGTATTTTGTACTGAACAGTCTATGAATAAACTGAAAAAGAGAAGTGTTGTGTTTCACTTTCACACCAAAGATGTACAATTTCTATCAATGCAATATGAATATGTATTTATCCATTATAGAAATTAGCACTCTGTACAAAACAGATAATGATATGTGCAGGTATTGTGTTTTCAAAGTCTTTTCCATTTTTAATATGCACTGCACATTGTTATTGTGTGATTGATGGATTTGTGATGGAAGTACTGAATCATTCTTACGCCTACAAATTTTCTAATAGTGTTGCTGTCTGGAATATTCACCTTCATGCTATAATTTTGCGCTTTTGCTAACCTATGATATCACTGCAAAAAGCCTGTGCATATGGCAAGCAATGACTCAAACTGAAAGAAAAATGTGTGATTGATGAATCAAGGCTGTCATTAAGGAAGGATGTTTAAGAATGTGGTGTATATTTTTTAAGCAATCATTTCTTCTATTAGACTTGGCATAACTAGGCTAAGTTCCTTTAAATCAGTCTGTGGATAAAATATAACAATGCCACTGTTTGTATCTTTGGTGAATGATAGAAAAGAGATGATAAAGGCTTAATATGGATATGTGAAAAGAAAAGGTGCTAATTAGCATTGCTATTGGTTGCACAGGATATATCTTAGCAATCATTGTACAAAAATATTTGATTGCAAAATAACGGGATTGGCCAGTTTTTATCAAGAAAAATTTAGAACCCAAATTTATCAAGCTGTGTCATGTAATTTGTTAAGATTAGCATGATTAGCGAGCCTATTAGCTTGTAGCTTCTGCTAACACCAGAAGATCATATTGGTTCAAAGAACTGGCTAAAATAGATTTCCGAAAATGATTAACACAAGAAAACAACTAGATCTTGCGCTAGAGGATGTGGTTTACAGATGTAAAAGGCAAAGACAATATACTTTTAACTTCCTATTTCTTCATTGTACTTCTCTCCCTTCATCTCTCAGGTGGCTACAGCAGGAAAAAGAAGAAATTAAGTACGTTTAACACTAAAGTGAGAGCGAAATGTATGCTAATCCAGTTTTCAACAACAAAAATGCTAAAAGCAACTTTGGTTAATGAAGAAATTTCATAGTTATGCAAGATTTCTTTGAGTTAGGCTTGTTATGCAAGTCACTGAATCACTCGATTGTCTTTACTTTGCGCAGTGTGTTTGTGGCGTATTTGCTGTAGGCATCACGATTGATCATGAACAATGACTAATAAGTGCTGAGAAACCCCCACTCCACCTTTCCCACCCCTACATGCCACTGAAACTTTGTTTGCAGCCCCCTTTCACACTTACAAACCGCAGCAGCCCCGTGGAGTCCTTCGACCTGTCACCAAAAGCAAGCAGCACAACTCACACACTTCCAGTCTCACAGCCGTAAGTGGAGGGGAAAACACATTCAAGATACAAGTAGTAGGCCTACTGCATATTATGATAATAAACTCTGTGTTCTGAAGTGTGAACAATAAAATAATAGTCAAAAAGCTGAGATTTTCATTTGCACTTTATTGTAAAAATGATAACATTCTGAAGATCATACAACTTAATGCAGATGAACAAAAGACTGAAATAAAAGTAAACTTTTTTAAAACAAAACAAAAAGTGTTTAAAAATATATGTAATTTAAGTACTCATGTATCTTAGCTGTTAGCATATGACACTAGCAACACCATAATCACAAGTTCAATTATACATGACAAAAAGTAAAAAAAAAGTCCCTGTGAAATGCATATATGCAAATAAGTACAAGTGAAATTGGATCACTATTTTGTTGAACCACTATTTATTTTACTTTTTCTTTTTTTTTTTGCTTGTAATCCACTATGATTGCAAAAAGGGATCAATGATCTGCTGATAAA
Organism: Barbus barbus; assembly: GCF_936440315.1. NCBI lineage: Eukaryota > Metazoa > Chordata > Actinopteri > Cypriniformes > Cyprinidae > Barbus > Barbus barbus. The sequence goes on from NC_136737.1 coordinate 14,478,222, forward strand.
GGGAAGACTTAAGGTAAACCATTTTCAGCTAATCATAATTTCAGCTGTAAATCTATAATACATTCATATTTCATTAAGTGTAATGAAGCTAAAAAGCATGTAGGCAAAAGTCAATTATATTCTGTATATCTAAATGAAAATGAGTTAGTCAATCAATAACACAAGGTAAAACAGTCGGTTACAGATATCCTCCTTGTTAATTAGCATAACAGCTAATAGTTTGTCAGCAGTTATTGTTGCTAGCAAGTTAGCATAGGCACACATTTGTCTTCAAGCATTTAACAAGAACTTAGCATGTTTATTGTTAAATCCATTGAATAATTCCTGAATGTAAGTGGCACTGAATGCAGTTCAGATTCTTATGAACAAGTTGGCTCTTCGCAGCCCCTGAAATACTGAATTTAGACGAGTTTTGATACTAACAGTCCAGGAGACTTAAAGGATTAGTTCACTTTTAAAAAAACTTTTGCTGATAATTTACTCACCCCCATGTCATCCAAGATGTCCATGTCTTTCTTTCTTCAGTCGAAAAGAAATTAAGGTTTTTGATGAAAACATTTCTCCATATAATGGACATCAATGGGACCCAAACGGTTCAAGGTCCAAATGACAGTTTCAGTGCAGCTTCAAAGGGCTTTAAACGATACCAGACGATGAATAAGGGTCTTATCTAGCGAAACGATCGGTCATTTCAAAAATAAATAAAAAAGTTTAAGTTTTATAAGCACAAATGCTCGCCTTGCTCTGTTCTGTGATGCGCGTTCATGACGTCACGTAATACGCAATTGCGTTGAAAAGGTTTAACCATATATTACTCTGCAAAGGCATTGTATGGTCATGTGTTGCACTGGTTCATGCAGTTTGAATTTCAACAAGAAATCTTTTTTTTTTTTTTTTAAATACTATAAAAAATTACAGAAAGTACTAACCACTTATTGCGTGGTCACAGCTTTCACTTTTGAGTAGCAAGCAAGCAACTGTTTTCACAGAGGTCACAGATGACCTTACTTTGTGCATGTACACCTTTCCAAACACAGGTTCTATATCAAACAAGTCACATGACTGAGATGTCACATAACAAGACAAAATGGAAGTCAAATAAAAGTACAAACATGCTACTTTCACCAGTTGGATCAAGGGATTCCAGAAATATCCTCTTATCCCCTCTTTTCAGACTCTTTGAGGCGGTGTGAGTTTCCCTAAAATCTCATTTGGTCTCATTTGCATGCATCTGATTGGTGGTTAATCAGTTACTGTTTTCGGCCTCTCAGACACACATATTCACATTTTGAAAGCAACTGTAAAGAGATGCCATTAGTATTAGTTTACAGTGTTCTTTGGATTATAAAACATATAATATTTTATCATGTGTACAAATCCAACTTCTTTTTCATTTCTGCCTTTAATTTTGTTAATAGGTGCTTTGAGGACTCAAACATAACCATTCTGTAGCTCAAATCAGTAAAACCATTTAGTAACAGGGAACGCATGAAATAATCAAATGTATTGTTTGAATGCAATGTAAGTTGCTTAAAGCATCTTTGTAAATGTCAGTCTGACACCAGAGGCGAAATTAAATCAGACATAGGTTATATTCTGAATTAAACAAGTAGGTAGCATTACTTTAGCTCAAACAGTGGATCATGACTTGGTAGCAACACCAAGGTTCAATTTCCAGGGAATGCATGAATGATAAAATGTATATATTGAATGCAATATAAGTAGCTTTTGGATAAAAGCATCTGCCAAATACATAAATGTAAATGCATACATAAATGCATTCACAAATGAGTGATTGTGATAGCAGAGTGAATGGTTTGAGTCCAACTTCGGTCAATTCCTTTTTCTATTCCTAAAATCCTGTTCTCTTTCTCTCACCCCCTACTTTCCCATCTATATTAAAGGTAAAACAAAAATTAGTAAACACATGTGCGTCATTATCCCAATTCAAGTTTGCCACTTTCACCTCAATGATGGAAATATTGACTCTATAAATGTATCTCGGAAACTTTATCTGAATATGTGACCTTTTGATCAAAGAAATATTTTCATTGTGATGGTTTGCAACAAACTTCCTGGAATATAGCCAATGTTCAACTATCAAAAATGAGTATGATGACTCATAACTCCTGAGTAAGAGCTTGATTTCAATCTGACATGTATGCTGGATTTGGAGACGCAGATTTATCTCTGTTATCTTTGCGCTGAGAGTTTTGCGTCTTCAGTCTTAGTTTATGGGGCAGGGCGGTGCTGGAATCTGCTGGCACCTGCTGCTCGCCCTCCTCGTCCGATAAGATCCTCTGATTGCCTGGCTGGAGCAGGGGCCGTCCTGCCCAAGGTGCTGCTGCTGGGGCGAGGTGTGGAGGAAAGAGTAAAGGTGCAGCTGTAGTAGAATGGAGGCTGGGGAAGTCTAGGAGATATGGGCGGTTTCTTCGTATGGCCATAGGATGGAACGCCGACCCGGGGTGGGTGCCAAGACTGACGGGTGCTTGTTGGTTCCCCGATAGATTAGAAGCTTCTCTATCTTGCCGTCTACTCCAGTGCAGGTCTTTGTCTAGGCAAGAAACCAAAGGTTGTGGCACCAAAGCATGAAGCTGAGACAGAGCCCTTTGAGATGGGGAATAGGGCATCCCAGGGTTAAGCACACCGTATCGAAGCTTTAGAGCCAACAGCTCGGCTCGCAGACGAGCGTTTTCCTCGCTCAACAAAACCAATCGATTCTCCAACACATAGTCGTTGACCCTTCGCTTCTCTCGCGAGCGCTTCGCTGCTTCATTGTTCTTGCGGCGTTTCTCCCAGTAGGTTGCGTCTTTCTTGTCTTCAGGTATGAATTCCCGTTTGCGACGCAATCCCAGACCTCTTGGAGAGAGCTCTTCGGCTTCTTCCTCAGGTTCCCACATCACCCGTGAGAAAGCAGACTCCATTTTCACCAGGTGTGACTTTTTTGATTGGTTTTGATCAAGATGCACCTGTTCTCTTTCTGTGTGTGGCGTCTGAAGTTACTCAGATGTTAGTGCCTCTTCTCAGTCATACTGCCACCAGGAGCTTTACCTAGAACGAAAGAGCACAGTTATTTCCTTTGCAGGTGGTCTTGTTGGTGTGTCAAATTTCACCAGGCATTGATGCGAAGTTATGAGTGTCATAGCAAAGCAATTTCTGCTGAACATGTTGACCTTTGCTTGCTAGATAGCAGCTTGGTTACAGGTGCCTCACGTCTGAACCTAAAACTCTGTAATGTTCTTGTCATTAAGGGTGTAGATGAAGTAATACATCAAAAATCCCCTTGTGGTGACTGCTGTTGTTGTTGTTGTTGCGCTAGTCAGTAAAACAGCTACACTATTGTTCTGCTAACTAACAAAATAAACTATAAACAATTATTGAAGAGTATTACTAATACAGGTACCTTTAAAAACTCAAAGTTAAGGACTTTCTTCCAGCTCTGTTTCAGCTCTCTGCCTGTTGCCAATTCTGTTGATAGTTCAAAAATGTTTGAGCAATGCTAATAGCAGAAGCCTTTTTGAAGTGACTATAAAGTGTTAATCAATACTGGAGGCGTGTGAGCATCCTGGATATGAATACGACCACTGGGGTGATTCAGAGAGGGTGGGAACCCAAGTCTTCCAAATGGGGGTTCCAAAAACACCCACACTGTCTGATGGGCCGTCGTTTTGTGGGTTACCAGTGGAAGAATGGCTGATAGAGAAGGACAGAGAGCGATCTAGTGAGACCAAACACTATGCCTACAACTGTAAAGACCTACTTCCCCTCTGATGTCATTGACACATTGTATTCTGTCTCTACACTGACACTTATGACTGGTAATTTTAGCTTCCTTTCCAGACTAAAGGTCAGATAAAACAATTTCCTTCCACATGATCATACGCGTCTCATGTATTAGCTTTCTAAAGAGTAAAAGTAAAGTTAAACCTTCTGATCCCACAGCATTTGGACACTTGAGTCACATTTACAAATGTCTGAATGCCATAGCCTCTCTCTCTCTCTCTCTCTCTCTCTCTATAGACTAATGTTCATAATGTTATTTTAAGTTAATGTTATTGTTAAATAATGTTAAATGTTAAATAATGTTATTTTTCAAAACAGAAACCCTGGAATGTGAACTTTAATTAATGTATTGATTATGTAGCAACTTAAACCTAGTAACTTTTTTGTGAGTAGTTTCAATTAAAACTATATAGTTTTTCTTAATAATTTAGTTTATATTTTAATATTTGCATTCATTTTCATTTTAGTTTAAGTTGTAGTCATTTAGTTTTGTTTTTATTCTTTTTTATGCACTTTTATTTCAGCTTTCAACTAGTTTGAGTTATTTTGCAACTAGAAAAAGTTTACTTATATATTTCAGGTAATGCTTATTTTAGTACCAAGTACCAAAAATATTCATTCAGGCTTTTAATTTTAGTTAACTATAATAACCCTGCTACATGTAATGCAAAATTCATAAATTTTTAAGTGTAGATTAACTTTTTAAATCATTTGTCATCCACTGAATGCATATGATCAAAATCTCAACAGTAGCATCAGGGTACACGCAGATCTTCTAGTTCTGCGCATCTTGTACATCTAACCCCACGCTCATTGTGGTTTCTTTTTTCTCTCCTCAGAACCTTTCTCCAAGTTAACAAAGTGTGTGAGTTTTCATGTAGGCTAACCACATCCTGTTCATCCCTTTCTTTTATCTGCTCTGCCTTTTCATGAGCTGGAAATCTGGGCTCAAAAGCGTGACAGCGAGGTGCATGTATGCTTACCACAGAGCAAAACAAACAGACTGTTAGGCCAAGCCACGAGCCAATGAAACATGAATGTAGCAAAAGAAGAGCATGGTCTTGGTGTGGAGGGGATGAATTGTGGATGCTCGCTCAAACCACAGCTATGAGACCACGCCTGCAAAGCGGTGCTTTTCCAAATGGAAAAAACAGTGCTTGCAAGCACTTGTTATCATATATATATATATGTGTGAATGTCATTATGTTAAATAATGTTTAAAATCATTTATACCAGAGCCTTTAGATATGCAAAGTTGGTGCACTCAAGTCCTGCTTTCTAAATAAAAGGGCCAATCACCAATTGGTAAAGTGATCATGTCTCAGCAACAGCCGTTAGAAGTTCTGGTTGCCAGTCATTGCTCATAGAAGCATGTTTAGGACTTCATGTTGATTGGGCCAGCCTGAAATATGAGCTTTGTAAATGCTATTTGAGTGTAAGAAACATTATGGGCAGTTCATGTGAGATTTTGTTGCTGATTTGAAATATGACACGTTAATGTGAATGTGGAAAGCAATTGCAAATATGACTGGCCAGTAAACTAACTTTCTTTAAAAGGGACTTTGTTTGTACGCTCAAAATCATGTTTTAAAAGCATAATAAAGTGGAGAGTGTTGTCTCATGGTGGGATCACATGATCAGATAAATCTAATATTTTTTTACCTTGGTGTTATTTAGAATATTTGCTGGCTATATAAATTAATCATGGTTAAATCGCACCATAAATCGCTAACCGTTAACCTTTGCTTTTGCACGATGCTTCTTCCACACCACAGTATAAGTTTACATTCAAAACATATAATTTCAAGGCAAGTTCAGTATAAGTTTAAGTATTTTAAACAAATGCAAGAATAGATCCCCACAAACAGAGCACTGCACGGGTGACATATTTTTGTAGGCCAAAACCTGGAAACGAGTTTGCATTTAGCACTTCCGTTTCATGCTGAACTTTTTTTTGGTTTTTTTATGGGTTTTTGCTTAAATACCTGAAATAAGGTCTGTGGTGAACACAACCTCAAGATATTTTCACATTTTATTCAACAGCATAAAACACATCAGTTATACCCCTTTTTGAAGCTTAAAAAAGGCAGGTTGCTGACAAATGGCTAAATGGGACTACAGAAGCTGTCAAGAAAAAAACCCCCATCATCCGAACAGTTAAAATTCATCTACTCACTTTCTAGTCACTTTCACAGCCTCATTGTGTTGGCCTCTCTGGTAATTAATATAACTTAAACTTTCTTGTTCATTTATATCCTTCGTTTAGCTTTTTACTTCAGGTGGTTGTATCAGGCTTCAAAATGACTAATAGTTGTGTTTATTTGTGAAGATTATTGTGAAGATGAACGAAACGTATAAGAATCATAAACTTTTGTTGGTTACAGAGCTTATTTTCTGAAATAATCTGAAAGCCAATGGATCCTATTGGAACAAGGGCGATGCTAATTTATAGGTTGGCCTACAAAAAATGCCATCACTTCATTGCATTTTCCTTTTAGATTTATTTATTTAGCAGGCACTTTTATCCAAAGTGACTTGCAGTGCTTTATAGATCACTCTTAACTTTTCAGTATGCAAATATTATATTGTCGGTTAGATTTTGAATGATACGCATTGTTTATATGCTTCATGGATGTTGGTCTGTGATACATAAACTCAATTTTACCCCTGGTCATTTTACATTTTCCTACTGGTGAATGGAATTGTTGCCCCCTAACACTCATATAACTAACGTTAGCTTGCAAACAGACCCCTTTATTTTTTAAATGATTGTGTGGGCAACAGTGGTACGCTAACCACAGTGACATGCGGTTCTTCTCCAAGACTAACCTTATTCTCTTTATCAGTCAACATTTCTTAGTGATGTGTCAAAATAAAAGACTTTAAGGTGTCAATGCGTTAAAGGGGTGGTGGGTTGTTAGCGTTGCAATTTGAATGGTGTTCACATGAGCCTTTTGACATCAGCAGCTTTGCTGCTCTCCTGTAAACATGTAGCATCGAGTTGCAGTCAAAATTCTCACCTTTTGTTTCCGATATTTTGTTTGGTTTCATCTAAGACATCTGTTTATGATTATTGTAGCCTGTTTATTTTCAGCCAGTCACTGGAATGTGAAACTGTTGTGCATTTTACATAAGTTTCTAACTTGCGGATTGGCATCTGGCATTTAGCAGTTTCGACTAAATCTCTCTGTTGCTAATTATCTAACAGATTTTGAAAACCATCCTCCGGGGGAATGTAAATTTGTGATGGGCTTTGCTGGCCAATTGCGCGAGGTTTCTGTTGTCTGCCAGCCTGCTAATGCGGACATGCGCTCATAGGATATGCTAACAGTTTAGGTGTGGTGATGGTGACACATGCTGTGTAGCTAAATATACCCTGTGCCTGCTTTGTCGCTGTGCCACAGATATACACACACATGCATACACAAAGAGAAAGTCAAAAGAGGTTGTTCACATGCTTTTCCCCTTCCTGTGTTGAGTATACAATGAACAAAAGTTAGTCAGAAAACCAGAGAAGCTCTTGAAATACAATATGCCTTGCAGTGTAGCATGCTTAAACATAAAAACAGCAGAATGACTCTCTCTTTCTCTCTCTATATATCCTAAGCCTATCACAGACCATTCACTGACTTCCTCCAAATAGTATGAACCTATTGGGGCATGTTGTCACAAAACCTGTGTTCCCAGGAAAGAACAGTCAAATTTTTCAGTGTTTTTATTTTGTAGCTAGTCCTTTTTGGGCATCAAACACAGCTTTTGATGACTGTAGATGTATGATGGTCTCAAGGCCCCCAGAGGCCTCAGTCAGACCTGCACCTGTTGCTCACTGACGCTCTAAGTTTAGATGGTGCTTTTCAGTAACAAACTCTTAAACTTCTCCTTTTTAACAACCTATCTGTTGGCTTTCTCCTCACCACCTGCTGCTATGTAGATCCTGGCCTATATTTTTCATATTTTATGTATTTTTGGCCTCTATTGTTTTTAAACGAAAGGCTCAGATGTTTTCATAGAAAATAACGTTTGCTATTTTTTTTTTTTTTTTAACCGTGAGTTTTTCCCTTGAAAGTATACAGTTGTATTGCATATGTTCAATGTTGTTCATTTATGCCAGTTTTATATAGTTTATACTGTATCAATCAATCCTGTGGAGTTCAAAAGTCAAAGACCATGTTGGAAATCTGGGATCAAAATCAAATTTAAACCTGGAAAGGTTTTAGGTTTTCTAAAAAAAAAATAAAAAAAAGAATTATGCATTATTTCTAATCAAATAAGTAAATTTGTGGCATTAATCCTGAGAACACTTTTGAAAGAATGATCTTTGGACCTCAAATCATGCTGGAGAACATGATTATCAGGTTTTACACAAACTTGTGGAGTTCATGCATTGCTATTCTTGCAATATAATTTGCAATTAAACATTTTAGCTTTAAATTTTGTAATAAAAAACGCAAAACATGATGAGTTTTCACAAGTGGGGTAGTCAGACTTTTGGACCACTGTTTGATGGATGGGAATAGCAATTAAATATCTTTAGCACAGGATGCAGAGAGAAAGATGCATACTTCAAGCCAGAGCTACATCAGAGATGCCATTTAAGACTTTGAACATGTTTTGCACAATTGTCTTATCTAATAGTCCCTTGAAATAATTTTGATCAAGATACCACACCACACACCCTTTCCAAATTACCCACATTTACCAGACTCACAAGATGTTTGAAGCTTTCATAAACTGAAATTCTCAATAATTGGAATATCTGCAGGGATTTTACATTTACAATTGCAATTTGAAACAAATCAAATGCAGTTTTGCACTTTTGCAAGACAATAAGACCAAATATAGCTGCTTTAATAATTGAATGTTACATGATACAAAATATATTCAACACTATTAAAAGGCTTATATATGTAAAGTTGACCAAATTAAGCTAAAATCAGACTACTTAATATGTGTACTGACTTATATAATAACTTGTTTCATTCTGAGATTGGTAAATCTGATGCTTACAATGGCAGTAAACCAAAGGTTACGTTTGAAATGAGTTTTAGTTACAGTTAGTTTAGCACACCGTCTACCGCATTCAAGCGCCATGAAGCATTTCAAACTACGAACATCTGCATATCAGATGTGTTTTATTTAGTTTTCTTTTACTTTTAATGCAAAATTAATGCAAGAAAGCTTTTAAGATCGCAAGATGTTTGTTAAAGTAAGGCCAGTGCAGTGTTTTCTTATTTCGCTTGATGGTGTCACATCTCGAATTTCAAAGGAAGTCAAAGGAGGTTTGCTTATTTTTTATCATTACATCACCTTTTCATAACTGTTAAAAGCTGACCACTGATGGACACACAAAAGCCCCCGTTTCTTACCTTCACAGCTTCTCACAGTTCTTGAAGCCTTGTAGGGTCACCCAGCATTGACATCTCCAAGGATGCTCCTCATTACTGAAACCAGCAGACTCTCCAAACTTCAAACACTCGTATTGTCTCTGTGTGACCTGAGTGTCTCACCTGCCTCGCAGCGTTGATTAAACGCTCTCCTCTCTGACTCGTGGCTTCTCTTTGGTGTGAAGTGTGATTAAAAGTTAGAGGCTGCCTGTTCGCCTCTTTATGAGATCAGCCCACAAGCCCCTGTCTGTGTCTACTTCTTTTAACACAAAGCTGATGGCTCTACTACACCATGGCCCACATGTCCCTCACATGCGTGTATCAGTGGGGGTGTGTGCATTTACGAAAAAAGAAAAGGTCAGATATGGAAAACCACTCTTATTGATTGTTCAGATAAGCATTTCTGATGGCCAGATGCTAGTCTACACTCATCCTTGACTGGTTCCTTGCTGTTCAGCAGCTTAATTTTCAGCCATTAAATAAAGTCACAAGGGCTCTAAATTTAAGTTTAAGGGATCACTGTTCTGGAAAGACCTAAAATCCTAGATCACCTTCAAAATAGGCACTTATTGCCAATGCTGTAACCACTGTAATCACCTCACAATAATGGTCAATTAATATGCATTTTTCAATGGCAGATTCTTAAGTTCTTAATATTGTTCACACCAGCCATGAATATTGTCACATTATTGCTAGCTACTCCTTTTAGATCAATGACTACATAAATGTTGTCATGATTCTGTAAATGTTTTGCTATTTTGCTTGGCGTTTTTGTGATGTTATCACATATATAACAATACAAAAAGACTATATTGCCTCATATAACTAGAACATAACACATATAATAGCTTTGTCAGATAGCTAATGTGAAGGGATGTGACTAGTGTGCCTTTCATGTGTAGCCTATATTGTTAAGGACAGCACGCCCCCTACTGGTTATTCTAATAACTGTCAGCATTTCATCCATTTGAATTTTAGTAGAAGGTACGTAAATATGTTAAATTCCTCAACTCTAATTATAAAAATGAATAATTAATAATTTTACCGATCAAGAAGGTATAGTGCAGTTACGCATAAACTGCTGAAATACAGAAAAATAAAATTTTCTATGAAGCTTCATACTGATGAATTATTATATAGCCTACACTTATTATAAGTTAAGCCTTTATGAGCGAGTGTAGACGATAGAGGGCTTTTAAGGATTCACTTTTTTCGTAACCACATGGACGGCCGTGTTTGTGTTTGAAAAAAAAATGTTGCTTAGAGGTTCTCCGTATTGGCCTGTGTATCAATCCGAGGAACCCTAAAAGGTGTCCTAAGTATCTTTACATTTTTACATAACATCTATATCATTGACATTTTTTTTTCATAAATCGGCTTCCATTATTAGAATGACAAAAGAGACTTAAATAGCCTATTAAGCAATTCAATTCTATAGCCTACAGTAGGCTACTGTTGAGCTAAACTGGATTATACACCTCTAAATTTGTCTTTATTCTACTTCACACAATCGACTACATGTACATCCACACATCAGAAGTGTGAACATGTGGTTTGACAAGCCTGAGTTCAATCAGATATCAGACAAATTTACCCCAGCCTGAAACCATCTTCATTGTGATCATGTTTCATATTTAATCATGAGCACTTTAATCATACACTTTACAAATACCCCATATATTAGGAGGGAATCATTTATGAATATGTCTACACAATTACTAGCACGGTTGTTTTCCTTACACATTCTATGTACAAAATACTATGAAGCAAATTAAACCATTTTTAGTTTTGTTGTTACTTTGTGTGTGTGTGTTGCAGCAGCCACAATGTTTTACTTATTATTCTGTTTTTCCTATACATGGAACATTATGGGCTCATAACAGCTTCGGTGAAAGGTTGTTTTCGATTTCATAATGTGTTAGAACCAGTATTTCACACAAGCAAGGTGAATACTGATAATAATTTCCATGAAGCAATCAATGATGTGCCTGTGAAAATATATAGTGTAGATTCCCAAACTTGAATCAGACTTGAATCAGATTTATATGCGATAAGCAAATAAGGGAAATGAGAGTAAAATGTTTAACTACTTTTTATTACAAGTGGCCCCATATTTACAGAATAAACATTTTGATATTATCCAAGTCATGGTTTATCTATCATTTGCTAGGCTGTATGGGGAGATTGGCTTGTACATCATTACATTAAGCACAGCTAAAAAAAAATTAACCTTAAAGAAATAGTTCACCCATGTCTTTCCCTTTCTTCAGTGGAAGATATTTTGAAGAACTATTTTTGTCTATACAGTGATCAATGGGATCAATGGGGTCAATGGGGTCCAACCAACACTGGACCCCAGTGACTTTCACTGTATGGACAGAAAACACAAAGACATTTTTCAAAATATTTGTGCCCTACAGATGAACGAAAGTCATGCATGTTTGGAACATCATGAGTAAGTCTACATTTCGTTTTCGGGGCGAACGACCCCTTTTAGCAGGTTATTATCACAATGAAAAACTGTCCAGGCAGCGTTGCTGCTGATTAAGAGTTCTCTGAGCAAAATATTCTTCTGAGCTGTCCTGAGATCTCAGCAGACAGCATGCTGTACCTGCTGTTGAAGTTCCACAGGGACCTTGCACCATTAAAAGATCCGTCTGTGTCTCGTAGCGACAGAGGGAAGGACAGCGGCCAGTTGGGATGAAGGGGAGATGGACGCAAAGACGACGAACCCCAAGATAGCATCTGGTTGCTGTGCTGGATGGCAGACTTGCTCAATTCAGGCAACAGCTGAGGAGGGGGTGGTGAGGCCATAGATGCTCTCTGGGCCGGAAACAGTTGTGGGTGGCTTGGTGGGTCGTTGCTGGAAGAGACCTGTGGGTGAGATGCTGTGTCTTCCTCTACTGGGTCAGCACTGTTGTCCAAATGGCTAATCTGTGAGGGTAGTTTGGCACTTTTAGGAGGCACCCTCAGGGGTGAGATGAACGGAGATGACCCGTGCCAAGAGTGGTACAGCTCTGGAGCTTCTGGAGCATTACCAGTAGGCAAACCCCAAAGGGAAGGCTTGAGATGGGACGCAGTGGGATAGTGGAAGGGCACCATGGGATGATTGACATCCAGACCTCGCCCACTCCCCATGTGATACTGCAAACTCAGCACCTCAGCCCGGAGTTGGGCGTTCTCCTCGCTCAGCGCCATAAGTTGCCCCTCTAGCATGACATCGTTGAGTCGTCGCTTCTCTCTGGAACGCTTGGCGGCCTCGTTGTTCTTCTTTCGTTTCACCCAATAAGACGCATCCTTTTTCTCAGTAGGAGTCATCTCGCGTTTACGTCGTCTGTTGGGCATGAGCGGGTTGCGGTATGGCTGGAGGTGGAACAATCGTTGTGCCAGTAAGGATGAGCCGGTGAGCGGCAGAAGCCTTCTTAGAGTTCCAGGGTCATCTTTGCTTGTCAAGATCTCGCCTGTGGAGGATGGAAGACAAGCATCTGCTAGATTCATTGTTCTGGAAAGATAAAGACCTTTATCAGTTAGCCAAACCAATACTTTGATTAAAAAAAAAGTATCACTTTTAGGCTTGAGAACGGCAGAAGTCATATAAGTGTTGGTTTTGCTGTACTGGTGATATTAGAATTTAAGAAGAATGGTGCGAAAGCTCAGGATTTTTCCTCTTCCGTGAAAGAACACGCCTGCTCTATTAAATGCATGTTAAATTCATTACCACTTATTAGTGTTCATGCAGTTTCCTGTCTGAATGAGGGTAAAAATAGATGCGTGAAGCTTGCTAGCTTAGCAAGGAAACGTACAGGGCAAATCCTAATTTTAAATGAGCAAAATAATGATATAGTATGTGAGAAATACGATATGCTCGTATAATGATGTTGTTTGATTGGATCTAATGCATGTAAACTTGATAGGATACATTTTTGAGGTCAACCATGAAAAAAGATCTTGATTTGCTAAAAGCAAGATGAAAATTTGTATGTCATTTGAAACCATTGCATATCTGCAAAATTGACATAACATCAAATGGTGGCTATTCATTTTGTGACTTTTTTTTTCTCCAAAAGTGATATGTTTGGTGAATATGAAAACTGCCTCAGCTTCTTGGAAAAATTCAGATATATCAATCCAGAGTTAAACAACTGCATGATTTGCTTATTTAATGAATTGAGTATTTTAAAGTTTGCATACAGAATACTAAGTATTATATATAAGTACTACTTTGCAAAGTCTTAACTGAGGAGAACCGTTGCGAGAAAAAATAGCTTTACCTTACCGTACGGTGCTGTCACAGGAATCTGTCACAGGAATGATGCTAGAAAGTGTAGATGAATTAAAGGACATCAGCTTAAAACTAAAACTCTTTGGCTGGAAACATGCAGACAAACTCTGTCAACCAATGGCAGTCAAGATGGCACATGTTTATTGCCTATTGCATGAAAGGAGCTGTAGTAGGTGAGGACCACATCTTCCTTCCTTAGTTATGGAGGCGGAGACTTGCAAACAAGTATCTCAAACCAGTGGTTTGAGTTATGACTCACTTTTTTGTTTGTTCTACTTTTAAAAGAATGAATAAAAGAATTTTTTACAGGTGCACTCAATATCTTGATGTTTTGTTTTCATTTGTGTTTACACATTGTCTTCCCTTCCAGTGGTTATCCATGCCGTTAGCTCTTCATTTTAGTTCTAAACTAAAACTGAAACTTTTTTGTTTATTGGATTTCACACACCATTATCTGTTTGTGAAATCATGATTTTATTTAAACATTTATTTTTAATGTCATGGATGCCCTGTGAAGCAACAATCCCACACTTAAACCAAAACTAGTTCATTAATTAGATTTGTCAAACATAGAGCACAGAGGCCCATCAGTGTGGTGGTATGTTCACATTTAGGTTATTACTGCCATAATTAAAATAGCGTATGCTAGTATGGGCATATGTGTATTACATTCTGCTTTAAAATGTACTAAACTAAGATTATAATGTGTAAAATGCAAGCAGCATAATAACGTAATTATTCATCATTTCCTAGTAAACCAAATTCTTCAGAAAGCGGTAGTATGTCATTCAACCAACTATAAGAAGTTGAAGCGCAGTAAACACCGAAACTGAAGATGGTGAAGATCATGTAAAACAAACTGTCAATTGTGGCTAAAAAGAATAGATTACTAAGAATGACTTGCATGAAAAAATAGAGGTTTTTGCAGAGTTTACGTATGTCATCTGGGACTGTCCTTCCAAATTTCCGCAGAAATTGTTTTCGTGTTCTAGATTATGACTAAATCTGTATGGGTTACAAAAACTTCGACCTGTGGCAGTTCCACTGCCAACCACAAAGTAAAAAAAATAAGATAAAATTAAATGCATAATCCAGGAAAAATATAATCTGAAGAATGCGATGTTCATGCATTGTTGCCTTCACCTCATTTATGAGAGTAATGCTGTGCATCACCTGTGGTTACAAAACTCTGGTTTGAAAAATTAGCCACACTTGACATTTTAAGACTGTGTCTTCAAGAAAAAAAACGGGCCATGTATCGTTCGCTAAAAAAACACAAGATGTTGTTGGTGTTGGATCATATCTCAGGCTTGGGGTCGCATTGGTCGCAAAGAGTGTTGGTGGGGCGGCATACCTGTTGGTGTTTACCGGTGACTCATCGAATAGCTGTTGGATCCCTCTGTGATTTTTTTCTTCTTCTTATACTCGGTGACTCATAACGCTACCTCAAAGCTCCACAGAACTCAAATGTTTTAACGTGGGACATAACCTGTAGTTCAGATGTACCGTTTTGGTTACCGCACACAGCCCCCTCACGTGGTGCGAGCATTCACACGCGCAAACACAGTTCGGGCTTAACCTGGTAATCGGTCCTAACATGCATTTGTTAAAAATGTAGATAAAACAGCACATTTTTCAAGTATGCTACAGTGGCGCGTGTGAATGAGAATGAATGCCCACCGCAGCTGGTGCGCATTGAAGTTTGAACTTTCAGGCCTCACCTTTTGCATACAGTTCAGCTGCGTTGTTTGTCTGTACAGTAACTCCAATCACCTCTGTTTCTTTCTCAAGTGAATTCAAACCACTTCCTGTCTCTGAGTCGTCAGTGTTTTCTCCTCACAACGACCTCATTTTAACTAGCCCCTCTCCCGTTTTTGACTCGTTCGTCGGAACAGAAACTAAAGCAGCGATTGCAGAGCAGCAGACAGGGATATACCCCAAAAACCTCATTCGAGGCCACCTACTCACTTCCCATAAAACAAATGATTTTGCTGATATTTACATTAGATGTTGGGTGTTTGGAGCGCTGATGCCATGACATTATCTGCACACCTTTCATTCATTGGTGTATTTAGTTCAAACTCATGAGGGATGTTGAAATCGTAAGCAAATCGCTGTTTAGGGTGGCAAGGATGGATAGAAAGGCCTAGGAAATGGTGATGGTGAGACTTTGATTTATTCAAGTAAGATCTGTGGTATTTTGCAACAAAGGCGCCCAGTATACATGTTTATTTGATGAATTCAGTGCAAGGTAATATTAGAGCATCTAAAATATTTTTTTTTTTTGCAAATTAGCTTATATAGACTATGTATAACAGAGCTTGCTGTTGTTCAAAAGTCAGGGATTTTATTATTATTATTTTTTAAAGAAATTAATACCTTTATTCAGCAACAATTAAGACATTTATAATATTACATCCTGAAGAAAATGTGTAACATTTTCCACAAAAATATTAAGCAGCACAGCTGTTTTTAACATTAATAATAATAATGTCTCTTGAGCAGCAAATGAGTATATTAGAATAATTTCTGAAGGATCAAGACTGGAGTAATGATGTTGAAAATTCAGCTATAGAAATATATAAAAGTTATTTAAAAATGTACTTTTTCACAATATTGCATTTTATTCTGTATTTTTGATGAAATAAATGCAGCCTAGTTGAGAATAAGCGACTCAAAAACATTAACGAATGTTACTTGACCTTTGACCTCTAAGAGTGATTGAGAACCTTTCAGCTTTTCTCTGAGCATCTATCAAAACAAAATGCTCAAAAGTTGTGTAGGCTATAAAAATGTGAAACAATGTCTGGATATGTTATATATATATTTTTATTTTTAATATTATTTTTTCTTAAACTAGTAAATTCATTAAAACTATAACATTACACTAAAGAAAGTCTGGAAATTATGTTACCACAAAAAAAGTCAAATATATATATACATTTTAATTTAAAAATATATTTAAAGGTAATATACTGCATATACTTTATCAATAATAATATATTTGAACATGCATAAAGTCAACTACCATTTAGATTTCTTCACGGCACACTCTGTTCATTCTCAAACAACTAAGCTTGAGGTGCATTCTGGGATGCTTTTGAATTAAAATTGCAGTTTTGTAATGAAAATGATATATATGCACCATTTGTTTGTCTACACAGCTAATTTCAAGAAGCACCGAATGTGTCCAAACTTTAGACTGGTTTAGTGTATATAACACTTTTAAAGGTTTTTCTCCATTAATGTTGAGCACTCAAATAGCCCTCTAATACTCGGTAACACTTTATTTTGATAGTCCACTTTAGACATTCCACTAACAGTAACTTTGCAACTCAGAGTATTAGTAGAATGTCTGCTTAATATCTTCTAACACTTTATTTTGATGGGTCCACAACACACAGCATAACTATGAGAAACTTTGCAAGTATATGTCAACTTATTCTACTAATCCTAAACCTACCCTAACCGTCTACTCTGAGAGTTAGCAGGCATGTAGTTGCAAATTAATGAGAATTAGTTGATGTAGATGGAAAGTTACTTATAGAATGTCTAAAATGGACAATCAAAATAAAGTGTAACCAAGTATTCAAATAAAAATATAACACACAGTGACTACAATACCATTCTCTGCTCTCAAGAAGGCCACATACGCATGTTTACAATATGCAACCTGCGGTTTTGCCTTTTCATGCAATTTAAAATATTCACTGCGTTCTGATTGATTTGAGATCACTGCTACCATTTGATCGCAAGGTCATGGCCATCGATAGACCCTTCACTAGGCCTCCATCAGCACCTGTGGAACCGCATGCGGTGAGGCTTTCAGAGTGAGATATGTGCACCCGTTGCGGTTTGACAGGCTTGGGGCAACAGTTAAACTGTAATGGAGCATTGCCAATAGCAACCTGGTCAGCCGGTCACAATGGCTCTGTAGGTCTGGGTCTCCCCTCATCTCGCAAACCACTCTGCATATGAGAGGGGCCACGTGTAAAAATAGATGAGCTTGATAGGACTTGAGACACGTTATCTCACGCACACACATGTATGCGCAGTCAAACCTCCTACACGGCTTCAGTGCAGCCCACCGAGTTTTGATAGCCTAAACGCAGGGGCCACTATAAGGGTAATTCTTTGATTTAAGAGCTTAAAGGGGTCATGATATGAAATGAGGAAGACTGAAGCCCTTTGGGCCTTGATATGGTCTTGCAGCAGGTGAATGGATGCTAATTAAGCTGCAGTGTCTTTGGCTGCCACTAGATGGAGCGCTAGTTGAAGAGCATTGAAACAGGAGCATGTGTGTTAGCGATCCAATTTAAATTAATAAATAGATAAAAAACAAACATTAGATATCACAAATGTCCTCACTGTTGTTATCTGAGAGATAAGTCTTCATTTGCACCTTGTACAGGCCGACGGGCCAGTCTTCTTCACACCTAATGCAGTTCTCAAAACACTTTTAGCGCTAGTAAACTTCCTGGCTTAAGTTAGATTGTTGTGGCATATAGCTGATGTGTAAAGTTATATCTGTTTCCATGAAGCAAAAAGGAGAAGTGAAAATGATAGATGACAACAAGGACAACAAGATTAAGGCATAATAAAACAATATCTTCTCAACTTTTCAGTCGGCTGTGAAGAAACCTTCACATTTGAAGGCGCTTCAATGTAATCATGCACACACAACCCTGTTGAAAAAACAGCATATATTGGTTAGGTATGTTTTGAAGCATGGCTGCCAGTTTGAGCTGGTTCTTAGCTGGTCATGTGCTGGTCCTAAGCAACTAGCTCCTGCTCAGGACCAGTTTAGGACCAGCTCAAACCAGCAGTCATGTTTCAAAACATACCTAACCAACATATGCTGAATTTTTCAACAGGGAATGGGTCGAAAAATATCCGCCTGTAGAAAATTCACAATGACAATATTTTGAAAAAACTAAAAAATAGAATTATATATAATACAGTATAAAATATATGATAAAATATACAATATAAATTTATATATTTAAATTTAAATTTCTTTTACCACTTTTTCAGACATCTGACTTTGAAGAGTAATAGAAGTTGACAATGCTTATCGTTCTCTCTTTTAAGGACTGTTTGCAAACTTAGTGCATTTCTGCCACCTACTGAGCTGTATCAGATCCCATACATTATTACATAATATAAATTATATACACAACTTTGTGATTATTAATAGGCTATTTAGTAGTCTATTATTTTTATAATAAACAGTCAGTAGCTTAGGCACTCTACACTGCACTTTCTTCCTCATGATTTATGTTTAAATATTTAGTTGTAGACATAGGAATTGTGCATACTTATGAATTTCACTTGTGTGTGTGTGTGTGTGTATTTATTGTATATAGATATATACTTTAAATGTCTTATTTGATTTATGCCACTCCCCATTGTCTTGTGTCTGAGGGGAAATCTGAGGGAAATCCCTTTTGGAATTCTGTGTTTATGTATACTTCTGTTTAAGGAAAGTACCTATAATTTTTTTTTCCTTACTTCTCATGCTATTTTAAGCAGTTACGCAATAGGGAAAATTTTGTCTTAAACCCTGTATGAAGCTTGGGGTTGACGCGATTGTCACAGTGACAACAGCCAATCATATTACTTTTCTGGTGTTGCTGAACGGGATTGGCTAGCATCTGCGCTAGGGTATTTACATAAGGTGATCTGATCTGATTGGCTGACATCTGCGTTGGCGCTTGAAAAGTTGAAAAGTTTTCAACTTCTGCCGGAGCAACGCCAGTGAAGCAACGCAACGAACCCACAATTCAGTTCGGCAACGCTTGATGTCACTCCATTCAAAGTAAAAGAGAGGCATTAACGCCGACGCCCCGTGTGAATGAGATGTTACCCAGGACCATTCTGCACTGAAAAAAAACATTTTTATTTTTTTTGCTTCTTGTTCAGTTGAATGAATTAAAATGAACTGAAGTAACATGATTATTTAAAATTTTGTTGCCACTTGACTGACCCTTCACAATGAGTTTGATTGACAGCCAATCTGACCAATCATAAAGCCGAATCTGCCATTTTGTCAGACAAACAAACCAGACAGGAGAGTAGATTAACTTCGGTTAACTTGAACTTGATTGAAACAAGATAACTTCTGATGTTCATTCATGTTTATTTTGTGCTTTAGCTAGTAAATACGAAAAGATGACTGGTTTTTGAGCTGCTTGAACTGAGGCACTACAGCGATCTGTCGCGACATATTAAAGGGCCACAAAACGGTATTTATAGATTGAATTTCTTACAAAATGCCAAATTTTTAAACTGAGACTTTGTTTCACACCAAAAGTAACCTGCTTTGTCTTGTCTGTTAGAGTGCTGTCAGTTTAATCTTTTCTCATTTATTTCTTACTGCGTGAGAACATGGCTCACCGGATGCAGCAACAGTATAGAATGGGGGGCAGGTCTTTGCTAATTTCATTGTGTTCACGCTAATATATTCAAAATTGAAGTTTACATAATGTTGACATAAACTAGAGAGTGGATCTCTAGTTCCCAGCATTCTTTGCAAAGGACTGCATTTGGAGAGTAAATTCAGGGATTTAGGGACTTTTATGTGTTTTTCAGTAAAGGGAAAGACATGTTAAGTGAAGTGACCTGACGTGTTGCCAAGTTTAGTAACCTATACTCAGGATTTGTGCTCTGCATTTAACCTATCCAAGTCCACACAAAGCAGTGGGTGTGTTTAATTAAACCTTTTTCAGTTAAATTAAGTAAGGGTAATGAATAAATTTTTTAAATGGGTGTAAACTACAAAAAACAAAGTCATAATACAGAATGATGTGAGGTTGCATGAACAAATCTGTACAGTCACTAAACCTCTGCACTGGGGCAATACAGTCAATAAAATGAAGGAGGAGTTACAGTCAGAAATGTTTAGTGGGATTTTGGGGATTTTTTGATCATCCGCTAAGCAAAAAAACAGTATGATTGGTTAGAAAAACAACCTGAGTCAGAACTGAAGGCTTAATGATGCAATGCACTTAACTTGACCTTTCATTTGCATAAACAAATGATAAATAATATCAGCCATGCCTATTAATCAAAAATACAATAATTAAATGTGCAAAATAGCCTTTTTATTTGTGAGATTTCATATGAATATTTTTATTCTTATTTTGTCCTGTCATACTGCAAAAGGGCTAATGAAAGAGACATGATGCTAACATACAGTATATGAGACTTATGGATTACAGGTTACATGAATGAGAACTGTACCTGGGTGAGAAGAAGAGGATGTGATGTGAACCATGGAAGTAAAAATGAAATGTTTCAGTAAGCAGGTGAGGTACTTTGTGGTTGAATCTCCACATTTTACATTTTTCATTTAACTCTTCATTGAACTGTTTTCATTGAACTAGATATTTAGTAATATTTTGTTTTACTACCTCTAATGCAAATGCATCATTGCAATACATACATATATAGCTACAATATTTTTCCACAAAATGTGAGTAGCTAGAAACAACAACAAAATGGCTCATGTTTTGTGATATGCAAAATACAAATTTGTCAACACCAGTATAGCTTTATTTCAATACCCTATTATTTAATTATTTTTAATAGGTGAGTCTGTGACTCAATAAAAACTGTAGTCTTAATGTATTCTTAATCACAACCGAATACTAGATTTGTCAATGTTTATAATAAATATTTGACGTGGCATTTAGTGCATCTTATTCAGACAAACAGACACATTTTATGAGAATATGAAAGAAGCGGGAGGTTGCACTAGACAAATTTGAATATGTAATTCAATAATACATAGCCTGCATGAAAGTGTTAACACATATAAATAATCCAAGTAACATTCGGTAACACTGTTTTTAGTTTACAAACAGCGTCTGAGATTTTTCACCAACTGTGGGTCCAAAATATGAATCATATTGACAAGCATAATGTGGAAAATGAAACTTTTGAATGTCATGAGAGCTTGTCTTTAACTCGTCAGATGATTTCAGTTGGGAAGTTCAAGTCAACGGCTGCTTTGATGAGAAGTTGTGATGCAAATCTTTCCGATGTTTGCACCGGATCCGTTAATTATGGTATAACTTTGAAGCTGTTTTTGGTCATACTGACCTGGGAAAGTCACTAGAGTATATCTATTAAGACATACTGTAAAGGGTTGTTGCCATGGTGTTGAAATACAAAAATATGCCATGACCTTTCTTCCCCATAACCTGTTAACAGTTTCAGTGACTGGCAAACACTTTCTTAGTTCTTGTTTTGGTCATGGAGGTTTGATTTTCCTAACTGTGATAAAAGGTTTTACACTGTTACACATCTAAATGAGAAATATGACAGCATATGTTTCCTATAATGTTGTTTTCGTGATGTCAGTTTGGATTCACCAATAATATAGTATAGCATGCCATACTGGCGGACATGTCAACTTCTCAAAAGTATTTAATGTAAACTACTGTTATAAAATTTATTTTGCAAACCACGCTGTTTCTTTGAAAACAAAAATTGACAAAAAAAAAATTTCAGGATAGCGTACTTGTGTTCTTTCTCATTATTTTTATGTATAGCCTACAAATAAAATTATTATTATTATCAAAACGCCTTTTACTGAATTTCTCAGATGTTCTCAGAAGCATACATTATGCATTGATTAGGAAACTTTTAGTCAAAAGACTGCTTTATATTCACCAACCACCATGGCACGGCATGTCACCACACACTAATGGCAAATTAAAACCAAGTTTGTCCTTATGAATCATTTGCGTAGTGCCTAGTGGTTAGACTAAGGTTACTGGGGGTGTGAAAATATGCTGGTTGTGCATCATGCATTTCATTCAGTCTGTTTCTTTATTCGCCTTGGTTTATCGAAATTGTGCTCCTCCTAAATGTTCTGTTTATGCGTGGGTTTAGAAATCTGCCCGTTGGTATAGTGAGTGGAATTGGACTTTCATCCGTCACAATCTTAACCAACACTATTTTCAGATAGAGTTACAATGTTGTTCTGTCAGTGAACCACAGTCTTTATTATGTAGAAACATTTGTGGGTAAGAGCATCTCCCCCTGGCCAAACACTATAACTGATTGATTTCAACTGAATGATTCTTCACACAGTATTGAATGCAATTACAAATAAATAATGATGCCACAGAAATATATATATATATATATAGAGAGAGAGAGAGAGAGAGAGAGAGAGTTAATATCTAAATAGCCTGAAATAATACATTTCAATTTAAATATCTGTTCTGGGAGTATGTAACTCAATATTACAGGTTTTTAAACTATTGTAACTTTTTGATGTCATGATAGCTAACGCCTTCATCTCATTGTATTGTGTTCATTTAGCAAAATCACTGCTGAAGTCTGTTGCAGGTATGATATTCATACATGCATATATCTATGGTTGCAGGACCACAGTCAACTCTACAAGGAGAAGCCGTGCTATCAAAATCCTGCCCAAACCCCCACAGACCCAATTGCAAACACACAATCATGACACCACACACAGTTAGCATCAAATAAGTAACTAAAAGCAAACTTATTAAAAAAAATTAAGACCTGAACATACATCAGTGTGATATGAACGATCTAAAATAATGGAAAACATCATTGGGAAAAATCAATTTGAAGTGTAATTTGATTGTTTAGTTTGGCTCACATCCCATTTGTTTACATGGAGAGGGTGGAGTTAATGACCTATACTGTAGACAGCCACCAGATGGCAATCAAAACGGTAGCCATAGTGCGCCAAAACGCCACCAGACACCAGCTTATTGGTGGAGAGGAGACAGTGATGAAGCCAATCAGTATATGGGGCCACCCCCATGAGGCCATGATGGTCAGAGGCCAATGGGCAAATTTGGGATTTTTATTGACCACAGAGAGTCAGGACCTCGGTTTAACGTCTCATCCGAAGGATGGGGCTTTTTACAGTATAGAGTCCCCGTCACTATACTGGGGCGCTAGGACCCACCCAGACCGCAGGGTGAGCACCCCCTGCTGGCTTCACTAACACCTCTACCAACAGCAACCTAGTTTTCCCAGGAGGTCTCCCATCCAGACCATGTTCAACCCTGCTTAGCTTCAGTGGACAAACAGTCTTGGGAAACCGGGTGATATGGCTGCTGATATTGTGATATAGGGTGATATAGTAGGTGAAAAACAGTATGTGACAAAAGAAATGCTTCCGAATTCACAGTACTCATAAAAGAGTAGGCAAAAAGTACCCAGATGACGTACTACTTCTGGTGTGAATCTGAAGTGTGCATACGATGGACAATTCACCATCCCATGAGGCCACAGGAGGGGATTAACTGACGCTGGTAGCTCTCGTGATTATATAGTCATACTATATAGAACTATATACTATGTTTGCAATCACAAAGTAATTACTTATTCAAAAAAAGTATCTGTGCGATTTCAGATGAATATGCCTTGGTTCATGCTTTTACCACCCGAGCATTGACTTATGTATAGTGGCCAATAGAAACAGATGTTAATGAGGAATCTAAGTATATAAAATCTATATGTACAGCTATCCACTGTAATTAGGACAGTGGTATATTTAAAGGTAGGGACACACCAAAGCGTCGCCAAAGAACTAGCGCTGAGGATAGCCGACTGTGGCATCACCTTGCGTTACCTTATGTTGCCTCCGTTGAGGCAAAAAAAGTTGCACTAGGACACACCAGACAGACTGCAGCTGACTGCCAACTAACGTGTACACTTTGAACATGCATGAGAGAACATAATTCTCCCATACCATCAGGTGGTAGTAGTCTGCATTCAGCATTCGACAAACAGGGAAACAAAAAAAAAGCTAAAACAGCAAGCAGCGAATAGAATGACACGTGTGTTGTGTCCTGGGCTTAAAAAGGGATAGTTCACCTAAAAATGAAAATTAACCCATGATTTACTCACCCTCAAGCTATCCTAGGTCTATTTGACTTTCGTATTTCTGACGAATACAGTCAAAGTCTTATTAATATGTCCTGGCTCTTCCAAGTTTTATAATGGCATTGAATGGGTGTTGAGATTTTGAAGCCCAAGAAAGTGCATCCATCCATCATAAAAAGTGCTTCACGCGGCTCCGGGGGGTTAATAAAGGCCTTCTGAAGTGAATTGATGCTTTTATTTTGCTTCAAAATCTCGACCCCCAATCAATGCCATTATAAAATTGGAAGAGCCAGGCTTGAGGGTGAGTAAATCATGGGGTAATTTTCATTTTTGGGTGAACTAATTTTGGGGGGGGTCCAAAGCTCCAAAAAATATACAAAATTACATACAGATGCTTATAAAATACATTTAACTAATATAAATAAAATAAATATATTTTATTTTATGGATGTTTAGATATTTTACAGAAAAACAAAATGTTGTGCAGTTTTATGATTAATATATTTACTATTAAAAAAAGTATTTTTTAATTTTATTCTTGAAATTAACATTTCAGTCATTAGAGAAAACTGTGGAGAGGTTATTGTCTATTTGGCTCATGATGGCTGTCTAATGTCTCAACATTATTATTATTCTTAACATTATTATATATCAAGTTCTGTCAGGCCAATACTGAGCTGAATGGAGATCAAACTGAGAAACATGGGTAAGCAAAGACTAAATCTAAAATTCTCATATTTTTAACTTAAACTTTCCACAATGCAGATTTTGCTCCGGCTCAGTTCAGCTTCCTTCGCAGGCTGCTGCTGGTACACGGGCACTGGTCATACTACCGCATCTGCATACTTCTGTGCTATTTCCTCTACAAAACCACTGCTTTTACTCAGGTGCACATTTGGTATAGTTTCTACAATGGCTTCAGCGCTCAGGTAGAGCAACTAGGCCTTTACACCCACCAACTCCAACCACACTGCAAAAATATGTCATTACAGTCAAACTGAGATACGATCGAGATGTACAGTAACATGTTTGAAGGAGGTCAGATCATTATCAGTAATCAGATTGAAATCCAAGCGCGATTACTGAGACCGGATAAGCCATACGCAGTTATATCTGTCTTGGGCAAATTTGTCTATAATTGTATGATTTGTGAGCATAAAAAGTTGATTTGATTTGGTAAGTTGTAGTTTCAATGACATGATGATCTATTAATTTATTTAAAAATACATCAAAAAGTGCAGTTTATACATAGAATGATTTGAATACACCTATTCTATAATGAGCATGTTTTTTATTTCTATATTTAAAATAAAGAAAGAGATACAAGAGTCCTGATACCATAATACAGAAAAAAAGGCTCATTAAAAAAACTAAAATACTGAAAATAAAACCTTACGTAGTTTTGCACAATGTTGCATTATTGTAATATTTTCATATATTTTAAACATTGAAACTAAATCTTTATTAAGTAGTTAAAAATTTTCAGAATGTTTTATTATTGTCTTCATCATCGTCTTTTTAAAACAAATCTGCTTAATATTTTAAAAACTTTTGACTTCTTTATGACAAAGCAAGGCTAGTTAAAGTGCTATGTGGTGCAACCAAAAATGTAACAATATTTATACATTAATAGTTCATAATATTTATAAACTATTCATCATGTTATGTTATCGGTGCTGATAGCCTTGTGGGTAGTGCACTGACATACAGCGCTGTTGAGCTATGGGCGTCCCGAGTTCGAATCCCGGCTTGAGGACCTTTCCTGATCCCGCCCCCTCTCTCTCCCAATTTGCATCCTGCCAACTCTAAACTATCCTGTCACAATAAAAAAAAAAGCCAAAAATATATAATAAAAAAAAGCCTCATTAAAGAACAAATTAAATAGTGTGGCAAAATGTTTTATTTTTGTAATTTATGTTATTTTTATTGTAATTTTTTAAAACAAAATTGTAAAGTAGGGGTGGGCGATATGGCAAAAATATCATGTCATGATTTTTTTTTTTAAATATCACAATTTCACCACGATTCTTTGTCATCTTGGTTTTACTATTTTGTTTGAGCAGTACAGCCAAACTAATTTCCCTATTATAAAGACAAAGCCTTTCAAGGTTACAAAATATAAAAAAGAATGGTGGATATTTAGGCCAAAGTGGGCAAAGATAAAAATCTTTATCATTATTTTATATTTGTTATTAAAGAACAAGAACAAAGATACACATAACAAATACACATAATATACAAATAAAACAAACAGTGCTTTATTTTCAGGTGCAATAGGCCTATTTAGCAGGAGCATTCAAGAAACTGAATGAACAAATATAAAAATAAAACATTATATAGATTGATTCCTATTAAAGCAACTGTATTATTTTTTTCAGTCAAGAGTAGCGAGTTATTTTTTTGTTTTGTTGTTTTAACATTAAAGAATAAAAATTCTGTCATCTGTCTGTCAATTCTGTCATAGTGTTTTATACCATCATTTACTCACTCAAAATTAGTTTTAAACCTGAATGAGTTTCTTTCTTCTGCTGAACATAAATGCTATTTTGGAGAATGTGGGTAACCAAACAGTTGCTGGTTCACAGTGACTTCCATAGTATTTTTTCCTGCTATCAAAGTCAATGTGGACAAGCAACTGTTTGGTTACCCTCATTCTTCAAAACATCTTCTTTTGTGTTCAGCACTAGAAAGAAATTAATACAGGTTTGGGACAACGTGAGTGAGTAAATAAATGTGGGCTGTAGCGCGATACTACGATATTTCTTCAAAAGCAGATCGTGGAGACATTTTTATCGTCCACGATCAAAAATCGTCATATCGCACACCCCTATTGTTAAGTGATTATTAATATTTGAAAAATATTTGACATTGTGTTACAAGGCAATGTTAGTTCAAGTTAACTGCTGTGGTGCAACTCACCAAAAATTTAAAATTATTTACCTTTTAATAATTCACAATATTTATAAAACAGTCATACTATATATATATATATATATATATAAATTGAAACTTTCATATATTTTAGATTCATTACATGTAAAGTAAAACATTTCAAAAGTTTTTTTGTTTTAATTTTGATGATTAGAGCTTATGGCACATGAAAGTCAAAAATCAGTATCTCAAAATGTTAGAATATTTATATTTGAGTTTCAATAAATTGCCATCCATACAGTATACATTCTGGGTATCTCTTGTTCTTTGAAACCACAATAATGGGGAACACTGCTGACTTGGCAATGGTCCAGAAGACGATCATTGACACCGTCCACAAAGAGGGTATGTCGCAGAGGGTCATTCCTGAAAGGGGTGGCTGTTCAAGGAGTGCTGTATCAAAGCATATTAAATGCAAAGTTGACTGGAAGGAAGAATTTGGGTAGGAAAAGGTGCATAAGCAACAGGGATGACTGCAAGCTTGAGAATACTGTCAAGCAAAGCTGATTCAAACACTTGGGAGAGCTTCACAAGGAGTGGACTGAAGCTGGAATCAGTGCATCAAGAGTCACCACGCTCAGACG
The DNA here is from genome assembly GCF_936440315.1 of Barbus barbus. NCBI lineage: Eukaryota > Metazoa > Chordata > Actinopteri > Cypriniformes > Cyprinidae > Barbus > Barbus barbus. The sequence goes on from NC_136737.1 coordinate 14,506,070, forward strand.
TCTTCAGGAAAGAGTGAGTGAGAAGAGTGAAGTGACATTCAGCCAAGTATGGTGACCCATACTCGGAATTCGTGCTCTGCATTTAACCCATCCAACGTGCACACACACAGCAGTGAACACACACACACCGTGAACATACACCCGGAGCAGTGGGCAGCATTTATGCTGCAGCGCCCGGGGAGCAGTTGGGGGTTCGGTGCCTTGCTCAAGGGCACCTCAGTCGTGGTATTGAGGGTGGAGAGAGCGCTGGACATTCACTCCCCCCACCTACAATTCCTGCCGGCCGGAGACTCGAACCCACAACCTTTGGATTACAAGTCCGACTCTCTAACCATTAGGCCACGACTTCCCCCTACCAAGCCACTTCTGAACCAGAGACGTCAGAAGCATCTAACCTGGGCTGTGGAGAAAAATGTTGCTCAGTGGTCCAAAGTCCTCTTTTCAGATGAAAGTAAATTTTGCATTTCATTTGGAAATCAAGGTCTGGGGAGTCTGGAGGAAGAGTGGAGAGGCACAGAATCCATGTTGCTTGAAGTCCAGTGTGAAGTTTCCACAGTCAGTGATGATTTGTGGTGCTGGTGTTGGTCCATTGTGTTTTATCAAGTCCAAAGTCAATGCAGCCGTCTACCAGGAGATTTTGGAGCACTTTATGCTTCCATCTGCTGACAAGCTTTATGGAGATGCTACTTTCCTTTTCCAGCAGGACTTTAGCACCTGCCCACAGTGCCAAAACCACTTCCAAGTGCTTTGCTGACCATGATATTACTGTGCTTGATTGGCCAGCCAACATGCTTGACCTGAACCCCATATGGGATCTATGGGATATTTTCAAGAGAAAGATGAGAAACAGTCAATCAAAACAATCCAGACAAGCTGAAGGCTCAATAGTGCCTCAGCAGAGCCACAGGCCGATCGCTTCCATGCCACACCTCACTGATGCTGGAGTTTGTGCTAAAGGAGCCCCGACCAAGGATTGAGTGCAGAAATGAACATACTTGAACTTGAACTTGAACTTTTATGTTTTGCAAATCCTTTTTTTGATTGATCTTAGGAAATATTCTAATATTTTGAGATACTGATTTTTGACTTTCATGAGCTATAAGCTCTAATCATCAAAATTAAAACAAAAAAACTTTTGAAGTGTTTTACTTTACATGTAATGAATCGAAAATACATGAAAGTTTCACTTTTTGAAATAAGTTACAAGAAAACAAATGCACTTTTCAGCATATTCTAATTTTATGAGATGCACCTCTTTTTTACTTGATGGTTACACCACATTGTTAATTAAATTTTAAACTTTTCTTGGTATAATTTTCCAAATGTATATAAAACCAGCATCAGTAAAATAATACAATTCTTACCACAGAACTTCACGTTTTAAACTATATTATAAACAAAATTCCTATTTGTTCCTATATGTCATTGTCCCTATAATTCTCAGTAAGAGTAATTTTCTTTTCTTTGCTTATAACATGTTCGGACACAATTTTTGTCCCTTTGTCTTTTCCCCAGTCTATATATGAGAGATGGTTTACTAGCCTCTACACATTAACATACAGATCTTCGCCTGTGTCTGGGAATTTCCACTGTCAAAGTAACTTGATTCACAAACCCATTTGATTGCATATTTAAGTGAGCATGATGGACGGCCACAGCATTTACATTAGATGACATGCAGCATCTATGCAAAAACTGAATCAAGAAACTCATCCCAGTGTGGAAATTTGGTTTCTGGTTTCTATTGTCTGTTCTAGGTTACAAGATCATGTTTATTGTAGCATTATAGCATCGTTAGTTTAGTGTAGTTCTTTCTATCCATACTCACTCATATTTGTTTTTACAATTTACAATTTTTGTTACAATTGTCATGAACTTGATGAACACATTTCCCTACATCTCTTCATTATTTTGTATAGTACAGTCAGAACACATGAAGTTTGGCTTACTGTATTTGTGCAGCTGTCGCATGTTGTAGTTTTATTGTCTACATACCTCATGGATCCACATATGATATACTGAGTTGCAGTTGCGTTTTTATAGAGGTGCCTTTCAGCGACGTTCATTTTATATGGTGTCTTGCTCAAGGGAAAGGTTTTAGAAAGTTAATCACCAAGAGTTGGGTTCCCCTGCAGTCCCCAAGGAACAGGAGAGTTACAGCAGATTATCTAAATAAAGAAGAGAAATGGTGGTATTATTAATTATATTGATAATTAATGAGTTTGCAAACTCATGTACCATGGTTAAAGATCAAGCCAAGTTGCATTGTGGAATATTGTGTTCCTCACAGTGATTGTTCTTTACTGCACATTCAGGCAAATCTTGTCCATGTATGCAGAATATTTGTATACTGCGTAGTGTTCACACTACATATGCAATATAATACAAATGCCATTCTGAACACATGCAGTCATGCTCTTTCCATGAATTATAGAACATCCCTCTGATTCAATAATAGCACACCCTTTATGCTATTTTGACAATAAATGACTCTTCTCCTGCAGGATGTTTTGATGAAAAACAGATAATTTAGTCATACTTTGACATAATATTTTCCAGTGATTATATACGTTTTGATAACATTCCCACTAAGTTATGAAAAGGTTTTTGTGTACTGTTCTCTGAACGTTCAAGATGTCCCGTTTTAAAATGTTTTAAAAATGAAATGTTATGGTGACGTTATATTATTGTTTGTCATTGTTATTAATTTACTTGTGATTTTTTTCAATTTATTTTTTCTTTGAATGTTCTTAAAAAAATTAAATGAGCTTCCAGCTAAAATGTTTCACAAAAAAAAAAAAAAACTTTCCATGATATGTATAAATAATATTGTTCTGCTAATGTTTTGAGAACATTATTAAACGAATGAACAGAACACATGTCCTGTCAAAGTTACAGGAAAGACCTTAGCCAAAGTTCTGAGAAAGTTTCCTGTTATCTGGGTAGAACATTAAAATCTGTTGCTAATGTAATTTTATTTTCATTATTCATTTAATCTGAATTACTTCACTAAACTGGTTTTCTTTCAAATGATTACACAACCCCTCCCCCCATTTATTTATTTACATTTTATATTAAATAGTACTTTTATATTAAAAGTACTTTTTAATATTTTAATAATTCACAATGTATGTATAGTGCAACAATCAATCAATCAATCAGTAATTAAATAAAAGTTTTCAATACAAATTAGCAAGTCAAGCTGCAATACCAAACCGGACCACAGGGAGACGCCAAAGACCACTAAATGGCCTGCCTTTAATATACGGATCCATTCAGAATCACTAAATCTCTGACCACCGCATAATCAGCTTTCATTATAAAACACTCTTGCTTTTAAGACAAATACACGCCTTAAGATCGGGATAACACCAGTGCTTGAAGTGTGTGTTTTCGCATCCGTAGCATGCATTTTGATAGGAAAGGATGAGGAATAGTCTACGAAAAAACGGAAAAACGCACGCGAAAAGTCACTGAGCCCGAAATTTTCGCGTGCGTTTTTCCGATTATCCCGATAACGATTATCGTCCACATAAACGGCTCTGTTTATTGTACGAGCTGCAGTAAAGTCGGGTGGGTTGTGACTGACTGTCAATGTTCTTATCATCGATCTGAAAGTATTTGCTGTTGTTTAGTTGTGGTGGCACTCTCTTGAATTTATCTTTATTAACTTTGAACTTAATGGGCCTTTACACCACAGACATTCGTTCTCGAAGGGATCTATGGGGCCTGTTTTTCATAAATACATTAAAACGCAAACTGCTTTCCCTTTCCTGTCCTGTTCTCTCACATTACTCGTCGTTTTTTCTCTCCTCCTCTGATTTTCCCACCTGTGCTGCTGCATATCGAGTTCCAGCCTCCTTTACCTGGAGCGAATTTGCACAAATTCCCCAGCCGCGCATTTGAGAGGGAGGAGATCGGGAGAGGGAGGAGATAGCGCTGGAAAGAATGAGGTTTGAGAGGAGTTTATCATTAAACACAACATCCAGAAGTAAACAGAAGCGCGAGAAAGAGAGATATGATTCAACAAATGCGTTAAGATTTCCATGAAGCTCAAGGGTTGTTTAGCGCGAGGAACACCTGGATGAGACGCTGGGGAGAGTGAGCCCTTTGGGATCTGCTATCAAGGAACAAAAAAACAGTAAGTAGGTGAAACTCCCAAGTGTTCACAGTTTAGCACTTTGTTTTATTACTCTAACATGGCAGTGAGTGTTACTGTGTCTCTTTCTCTGTCTGGAATGTGTCGTTCCCAAGCACCGGAATAGGACAGGTGATGCTAATTTAGATATTTCTCAGTGTGCACATGCTTGTTTATATTTCATTGTGTGCATTTACCATGTCATCCAGAAAAAAGCGCGTTTTGTTTGTATGCACCAGGTAATAAATTGTACTTTAAAAATATATTAATTTATTCATAAATGTATACTTATGTCGCATGTAGTTTGATTAATACTTTTATAAATATATATTAAAATATTTAAAACAACTTTATTAGTGTATTTTGTTCTTTTAAAAATACAATTAAATGATATATTATGACATTTATATACGTTAAATCTGCTAGTTGGGAAGACTTTCACTGTCTTATTTGTTTCAGGTCAGCATGGTAACAGTATAATGAATGACAGATTTAATGCAAGTGCTTCAAGCCTGGTCACTGCAACTGACCTCTGTTAATATGGGTTTCATCCTTCATTTCCAGAACAGACTGTCTCTGTGCATTACTCTGTCATGGCGGATAGCAAGGCAGAAAGAGGTTTGTGTTACTAACATGCTTTTATCTTTCAAGCAGCGTAAACTGTATATTTAATCATTTCAATAAATTAATATTCCTTTATATGCAGTGATCCAGCTGGTCCAAAGCGAATTGAACCGAAAACTAGGATGAGATGTATTGTAGGCTATATAATTTATAACTGCATAAATAATATCCTTGACATTATTATTATTTTTTTAAATTATGTATGCCCTTAAATTTACATTTTATATTTTCTTACTGATTCAAGATTTTTATTCGTCACATACACAATTATACGGAGTATAACCAGCAGTGAAGTGTAAGTCATGTCCGCTCCAAGGACAGTGCAATTATAAAGAATACAAATATTAAGAAAAAGAAAAGTAGAAAAAAATAAATAAATAAAAGATAAAAAAATATAAATGTGCAGGTCAGTATGTTGTTGACATAAATAGTAATATAACAGGAATGTGCAAAAGAATGTGCAAAAAAGTTGTACAGGGTATTAAAATATTGGTAATAGTTATGCCAGGCCAAAAGAGTATTTCTTCAAAACTCTGAATATTTTTATTTGTGGACATTTTTGGAATTTGATTTGAAAAGTCTTGATTTTTATCAGTTTAAAAAAAAAAAAAAAAATATATATATATATATATATATATATATATATATATAAAAATTTCAGTGTTCCAATGTTTTTGTTTGTTTTTTCCCCCTGAAATGTCTTTTTTTGTCTTTATTATAATGTGTCATTAAAAATTCTGATGCTTTTATCTTGACGCATTGCATGCTAAAGTAATTACAGTAAGAATTATCTGTAAACCACTCCATGTATTAAATGTTTGTATTAAACAAGCATTTAGTCAACATTAAATGCTTGTAATCATATTACTCACTTTATTTATTTAGCAATATATTTATTTGTGAAGGCTGAACATGAACTTTGGGTGTGTGTTGTTTAGTACTGACAGAAAAAAGCTGTGGTATTTCAGCCACACAAATAAAAACTTGTGTTGGGTGGGTTTGTCTCTTATCATAAGATGTGGCTCAGAATTTCCATTCTTATGAAATGATTAATTTCTAACTGAAAGTTTTGGATGACGTGATCATCTTTTCTCAGGAGTCAAATGGGAGGTTCGAGCCAACGACCGTCGTTTTCATCAATCCTGTCGCCGCAGATCTTTCTTTTGTTTCCGCTGGGGGCGTTATGCTGTATGTGAGATACATTTTTGATGCATATTGTCTGGAGAGAAGTAGTTAAGGAAGCATTAAACAACTTTTGATACATTTGGGCTGCCACACATATGTTGATGTTTCCAGTGGTGTGACAGTTTTATTCATTGCTTAACACTTTCCTAATGGGTTTTGTTTCCAGGACAATATGGTGCGGAGCTACAAATACACCCCTTTGACCTTTTTGCCCCTTAACCTGTATGAACAGTTCCAGCGAGCAGCGAATCTCTTCTTCCTACTTATTGTGGTCTTGCAGGTTTGTGGGTTTTATTTCCCATTTCTGTGACAGAAAGATTCACGATGCACATTGAAATGCCAAACCCAGTTATTTGACTAGCACATTTTTCCTATGAATACTGAACTCAAGTGGCCACCTTGAACTCATGATGAATGAAACATGCTCTTTTGCAAATAGTGAGTCAGAAACCCTGAGTCAGCAACAGTTTGCTGTTGAAAAAGACTTTTACATAGACATGGCTAAAAATGTTAGATATAACAATAAATACAATAAATTAGATAAATGAGAATTCATAAAAACATCAGTTAGATTGTATAGGGTAAATATGTGAGTTTCGATTCATAAGTCTTGGAGTACTTAACTTAATATTGGCAATGCAATGGTTTATTCTTAACCCAATTTGAGTCTATACTGGAACTGGCTTAATAAATTGGCTCTATAGTACACGTTATATCTTAAATTTTCCAGTATAATCAGCCCATATTGTGTAAATGTGCTCATATTTTTATGTTTACAAATATGCAAATGCCTGTAGGGTATAAAGTATATTTTATAAAGACCTTTGTAAGCTAAGTGATCATATATGAAAAGATCCACAGTTCTTCAATGAGTTGATTGGAAATGGTGCAGAATGTTAATTTTTTTTTTTTTTTTTTTTTTTATAATTTAGTTTCTTTGTTTTAAAGTTTTCAAACTATTTACCCAATATTTTGTTGGTGATTTCCAACTTGATATAAATAATAAATAGTAATTAATATTTATTATTTATAATAATCCAGTATACGTGTATTAAATTACATATAATTTATTAATAATAATATTTTGAAGTAAATGTGTGAATATTCCTTATATATACACACACACACACATAAATACATACATGCATACACGCGCACACATACATAAAATGAACATTCTCACATTTATTTCAGAATATATATATATATATATATATATATATATATATATATATATATATATATATATATATATATATTAGCACATTATACACACACACACACACAGTACATTTAATTCTATACATTTATTAAAAGTGTAGGTTTCATATTGTAGGTCAATATTTTGTATGTGTAGATTTTGTGTGTGCACATTTGTGTGTGTGTATATACTATATGGACAAAAGCATTGGGACACCCCCTTCTAATGAACAGGTTTGACTACGATGATATGATATTCTAGGGAATTGTGTGCTTCTAATTTTATAACAACAGTTTGGGCAGGATCATTTTCTATTCTAACATAAAAATGCCTGACAAGGTTCAAAAAGAAATGATTGCTTTAGTCAGTGTGGAAGAACTTGACTGGTCTGCAGAAAGCCAAGTCCTAATGCCAGTTGAACACCTCTGGTGTGACTTTATATGCAGATCTTGAGCCAAAAACTCATCACCAAACACCAATGACTTGTACATATGGGTACAGTCATTTTAGACACTTCTAAACCTGTTACAACAGAGATGGAAATACAAGGTCTGCATTTAAAGTCACACCAGAGGTGTTCACCTGGGATTAGGACTTGGCTTTATACAGACCATTTACTTTTTATTTATATATATTTTTAATCATATAGGTGGGAATTTATGCTGTTTTGTGTGTCTTTCATTTACAGTCTATTCCTGTAATTGCAACCATCCCTTGGTACAGCACTATGCTTCCTTTGCTGTTTGTTCTGCTTGTGCGTGGGTGTAAAGATCTAGCCACAGACTTGGTGAGTCTGTCATTCTTGTCAGTCTCTCAATTGATGCTTTTAAACTACTTTCACTTACATAGAAGTTTAAAGACCAGGCATATCTCAGTTTTCAGCCATTTTCCCCTCACTCCCACTGTCTATTATGCTCCCTCTACTCCCACGTCTCACAGGGCCGACGACGTAGTGATGCACAAATTAACCGGCGCCCATGTGACATTCTCGCTCCTGAGGGGTGAGTAATGCTGTCAGGGGCCTGGAAAGCTCAGAAACAAAACAAACACTTCATCAAACGAATTTAGATTTACAGAGAATCTCTCACTTAAAAAGTCTTCCTGTTAAATATCTCCCTTGCAGCTTCAAAACTGTTAAGTGGAAAGATGTACGTGTTGGTGACATTCTCCAGGTTCATAAGGACCAGATCATACCTGTGAGTGTGTGTGTATTTGTGTTTCTAACCCAGCAGCCAAAAATGTATTTGGACACACAAGTCACACTTTTAAATATGGATTTCATTGCATTAGATACCAATACCAAACTTCCTGATCTCATTTTTGGTCTCCAAGTGACTTTTAGTGGAGCTATGATGTTATTTTCCCATTTAAGATTAACTGCAAACAAGTTTAGCTAATGCTAACAACCCTAAAGTTTGTTCTGTTGTTTATCCCAGGCAGATTTGCTCCTCCTGTGCAGCACTGAGCCACACAGCCTTTGCTACGTAGAAACAGCAGACATCGATGGGTAAGAGCAAAGATGGAAACAATTTGAAACTTTAAATGTATAGACACTTTTAAGAAAGAAACTGACCTGTTAAGAGTGTGTTGATAGTCTGTGTAGTTAGATGAGGTGGCTTCGACAGTTACAGATTTGAAAAACACAAAGGTGGGAATAAAGAACCTTAAACTATTTCAACAATAACAAAAAAAGGATTCTTCAGGCTCATATGGTTCTAAATAGAACTGTTACTATGTCTAAAGAAATTTAAAGAACCATACCATGTTGTGGAAAATTAGCTCCAGTGCTAATGTAGCATGTTTGCATTGTTCTTACATTGTATTATTCTGCTGTTTGCAGAGAAACCAACTTGAAGTTTCGTCAGGCTCTGAGTGTAACTCATACTGAGCTGAATGGAGATTCAGTTAAGCAAAGCCTGGCAGCTTTTGATGGTTTGTATGGACTTGCAAACATTGGAGTCATTCATTTGTAGTGGCCAGAAGATAAGCTTTCTATTCATTTCTTTGACTCTCTCTCTCTCTCTCTCTCTCTCTCTCTCTCTCTCTCTCTCTCTCTCTCTCTACCTTAGGTATTGTGTTGTGCGAAGAACCAAACGGTAACTTGCATTCCTTCAAAGGTGAGTTACATTGGAAAGGAGAGCGCCACCTTCTGGACACAGACCATCTGCTCCTCCGAGGAACTGTGCTGCGAAACACGGACATAGCTTATGGATTAGCTATATACACGGGTAAATAAAATCTGTGCTATTTGTATCCTAAACTCTACCAGTCCTGTGCAGAACTATTGTTTCAAATGGCCTTAGTTGACAGATGAAAAATTAAATGTTTTTCTTGGACAATTACAGGCTCAGATAGTAAAATTCTGCAAAACTGTGGAAAACTAAAACTGAAGAAAACTCAAGTGGAAGTACTACTAAACAAAACTGTGTTGGTGGTAAGAGAGAGAAAGAAAGTGTATAACTTTGCATCAACTATTATCTTAAAATTCAAAATATTAACTTAAAATTGACATGAATAGCCTGAATAGTAACTTTTTTAAGTGCACTGAATGTGTAATCACTCGCTGACCTTCTTAGCTGTATATAACAATTAAAATCATATGCAAATATCATATTTAATTGGTTAGTGATCTTACTATTTGATTAATTGTAGTAAGAAATACTTTATTTTTACTAATTAAAAGCTTATTTTAACTATCAAAAATATAATTGTGAAGACAAGTAAATAACCTCCATTCCTTTTTTTTTATTTTGGCTAATTTTGTTGTGACTTATGTGTATGTATTATAAATATATTCTTTATTTAGAAGTGATTTTATTTAAAAACTGTATTTATACTATTTTAATTATATTTATATATTTTAATTTGTTTTATTTATTTAAGGTTTTCTTTATGTATTAACACACTTGTCTATATGAATGTTTCTTAAGAATCTGTCTGAAAATGTTACCCATCTAATTCAGTATTTATCATGTTTCAGATTCTGCTGTTCATGCTAACAACAGCCCTTCTCCTGGCTGTGGGTGCTGGGCTTTTTGAGCACAAGTTTTCCCCTCAGTACGACGTTGTCTCTGTCTTGCAGCGTGATTCGTCTCCTGCCTACCTGGGCTTCCTCACCTTCTGGGGCTACATCATTTTGCTTAGTCCTTCGATGCCCATGTCTCTCTATATAACGTAACACCAGCTCTCCATGTTCTCATTATGCCTTTTTTTAACATTTAGTTTATATTATCTTTTAATATTTCGCTCACCGTTTCATTGTCTTGCACCAGATTTGAAGTGATCCACATGGTGCATTGTCTCCTGATTGGTTGGGATGTTGAGATGTACTGGGAGGACAATAACAGCCCTGCTCAGGCCCGGACAACCACCCTGAATGAGGAATTAGGTCAGGTGGGCCACCTGCTCAGCGACAAGACCGGCACTCTAACGCAAAACCGCCTACTTTTTCGTCAGTGCTTCATCGCTGGACACATTTATGGTCTGTTAATTTCTTTGACGCTCTTTTCAGCCTTCTGCACTTTATAATGTCACTAATGACGAGTGTCTGTTTGTTCAGGTGACATGTCAAAGGAACTCAAGGTAAGAAGTAATACATTCATTTATTACTGTTCTAATGTACAGACCTAGTCAAAGTTGATACATTTAATTTCTTGATTTCAACAAGCCGCTAGACTTAAGCTGGAACCGGTTTTCCTGTGGTGGACTGAAGTTTTCTGACCAGCGGTTGGTGGACAATCTGCGTGAACTGAGCAGCCCTGAGTGCCAAGAGTTCTTCACGGCTCTGGCCCTTTGCCACACTGTCATGAGCGAGTGGAGGGATGGTTAGTAGAAATGATATTTATTCTGGCATTATTGTAATTGTTAGGAGATAAGGAAGGGGAATGATGAAAATATAGCTGCAAAATGCAATTACAGGGCCATAAATTATAGCATTTACAACTTTTGACTAGCAGCTTTGGGGCCCTCAGGACATTGGTCCCAATGTAAAAGCATCACACATTCACAGCTTCATTTACAAAACTGTTTAAAAGTTGTCAACAAAAACCTACACTACCATTCAAAGGTTTTGGGTCAGGACAAGTGTTTTTGAAAGATGTTTCTAATGCTCACCAAGGCTCGATTTATTAAAGGGAAAATACAATAAAAACAGTAATATTGTGAAATGTTATTACAGTTTCAAATAACTGTTTTCTATTTAAAAAAATTGTTAATGTAATTTATTCCTGTGATGCAAAGCTGAATTTCAGCATCATTACTCCAGTCTTCAGTGTCACATGATCCTTCATAACTCATTTTAATATGCTGATTTGCTGCTCAAGAAACTTCAACTTCAGACCTCAAACCTTTAACTGTAAATGCAACTTTTAAGCTCTTGGTAGTGCTAGAAGGCTTGAAAAGCTTTAAGAATTTTAATAAAATGGTCATAGTGAAGTTAGATCTTCCTTTTTAACACAAGCCAGAAGAAAAATAAGAAAAGTAAAAAAAAAAAGTCGTCCCTACAAATTTTTGATGGTTTACCCCTAAAGAACGGATGTCAGATGGAATACTGCTTCATAAAATGGAGAGCAGGCAAAGACCAGGCAAAATCATAGGAAAGTATAATATATATGTATATGTGTAATTTATTTTTTTTTTATTTTTTTTTTTTTAATACAGGTTTGCCTCATTACCAGGCTGCCTCTCCGGATGAGGAAGCTCTGGTGTGTGCAGCACGGGAGCTCGGTTGGGTGTTTCTCTCTCGTACACGAGAAACCCTCACCATCAGTGAGATGGGCCTCACGCGAAACTATCAGCTCCTGGCCCTCCTGGACTTCACCAGCAAGAGGAGATGCATGTCAGTACTGGGTGAGTTTCATCAACTGCTCCTAAAGAAATAGTTCACCCAAAAATGAAAATTCTGTCATTTACTCATGCCATTCCAAACTTCTTAGACTTCTTTTGAAACTTCTGTGAAACACAAAAGATGATATTTTGAAGAACGTTTTAGTCTATATAATGACTTGACCCAACTGACTTCCACTGTATTGGCAAATAACATCACTGTTACCTTTTGGGTTTGTTCTTTTCAAATTTCTAAAATGTTGTGATGTTGAAGCCCAAGGCATACTTCAATTCTGCTGTGAACACCTAAGATTTTGCGTATAGCCAAACACGTTTTAAAAGTTTATTAGCACAAAAAGGCACATATGTGAACTGAGTGAAATCAAGCCGTTCACATACAGCTTGTTGATGAAATTCATGCTGGGCAAGGTACATAGGATATGTGTAAACCATATTAACACATAGGTTACTGTATGGGTTTGTGTAGTGCGGGACTCTGGAGGAGAGTTGAAGCTGTACTGTAAAGGTGCAGATATTGTTGTTCTGGAAAGGCTTCAGAGGGACTGGCCACTTCAGGAGAGCACCGAGAGAGCTCTAGAGGTGAGGTGACTTTAAAGGCCCATAATCATTTAATCAGTTATAATCATTCTGAAATGCCAAAGTTCGTCATCAATATGATTCGGTTTAGAACGGTCTCACAAGATTAGTTTCCCAAACATCTTCTGCCTTCGAACGCAAGGTAACATGGCAGAGTTTGCTATTGCATTTTGTCGTTTTGTCTGAAACGTACAGGATGTTTTTTATAGTACAATGACCTCTTATATGTCTTATAATGTTATAAACAACATTATTGTTATCTTCATAGTTATCGTTCTTGGTGTGAAAGGAAAGTGGTTGTTTATGACATGGCATTTGTTGATGTCTTTGCATGTGTGTATGGTTGGCAGCTGTTCGCTCAGAGCTGTCTGAGGACTCTGTGTGTGGCGGTGCGCTCTGTTCCTGAAGCCCTGTGGACGGAGTGGAGCCGCACCCTCAGTCAGGCGGGCACATCGACGGGTAACCAGGAGACTGCGCTCGAAGAGATATATGATCAAATGGAAAAAGACTTAACGGTACTCAAAGGGAGTTATTATGAAACACTAATTGTCTCTGGAGTCAACTGTAGGACGGCAGATTATCGAAAGCATAGCATTCTGTTATAAAACAATCTTGTTTGTGTAGCTGTTGGGCGTGACTGCCATTGAGGATCGTCTCCAGGATGGTGTCCCCGAGACCATCGCCACCCTGCGAAGGGCGGGGGTGAAGGTGTGGGTGCTGACCGGAGACAAAACAGGTGCTGTTTCAGCATATGTATAAACTGGTTTTAAGAACCTAAAGCAATGAATTAAAACTCATTTATGCTGTTTTCTACTTCTTCCCAACAGAAACGGCTGTGAATGTGGGATATGCATGCAAACTGATGGATCCAGACACAACTCTGATTCAAGGGGAGGAGCTTAGGTCAGAAAATACAGGCATATCATTAACATTTCTATGAATTCAGACATGCTAGCCTTTTCTCACAGTTTTTTGCTGACTATGTAGTAGGGAAGCATGGGATTTTGGATGTAGCCTCAAACTGTATACCACCTCTCACCATTTGAAGCATATAGAAGTATGGTTGCTACTAGTTGGTCATTTTGCTTTGTTTCTATTATGTCACGCTAGATAGCCGCACCCACAATGACCTTTAATTGGTCCATGATCCTATCCATATAGCTGTCTGTTAAGCATCAAATGTGTTCTGATAGGTTGTGAATTTGTGAGAACAGAAAAATTACTTGACGCTGGAAATTTTTTTGCATCGCACAAATACTTATACAAATACACATTCACATGTAATATAACGCAAAATGACTGTCAACATCTCCAGGCAGCTTCTAGAGTCTCCTTCTCCAGATGTTCATGTCATGTCTAAAAAGCCAGAGGTTTGGATCACAGACAGGAGAGCAGTGAAGAGCAAAGCAGCACTAGTAATTTCGGGTCCTGAACTGGTGAGCATATAAAGCCAAAGGTTCATATTTTTAAATCTGAACATTTCAGAATATAATATATACAGTACAATAATAGAAAGTAACACTTTTATTCAGGAAGGATGCATTCAAGTGATCAAAAGTGACAGTCAAGACATTTATAATGTTACAGAAGATTTCTATTTCTAATAAATGTTATTCTTTTGAAAAAATGTTTACGTTTCCACAAAAATATTGAGCAGCACAACTGTTTTCAGCATTGATGATAATCAGAAATGTTTCTTGAGCAGCAAATCAGCATATTAGAATGATTTCTGAAGGGTTACGTGACACTGAAGACTGGAGTTATGCTGCTGAACATTGTTTTGCAACACAGGAATAAATTACATTTAAAAATATATTACAATAAAAAAACTTATTTTAAATTGCGATATTTTTTTCACAATAGTAATGATGTGCTACTGTTTATTTTCTGAACATAACAGGCAGAATTGACCAGAACGGCAGAATGGGGGGCAAAGTTTGTTGCTCTGTCTGATCAATGCCAGTCTGTATTGTGTTGTCGTGTGACACCAGCGCAAAAAGCGGAAGTGGTCGAGATGGTCAGGAAGCATTCGACTTCAATTACAATGGCGATAGGCGATGGAGCCAACGATGTCAACATGATCAAGAGTGAGATATTTACCGTTTGATCAAAACAGCAACTATTTAAATGCATTGTTTGTTATTTCTCTGGTAAACTAATCAAATTCTCACATCGCTAATCAACTAAACTCTCGTATTTTCACCAGCGGCACATATAGGCATTGGTCTTTGTGGTGTGGAGGGCAGTCAGGCGGTGCAGAATGCAGATTTTGCTCTGGCTCAGTTCAGCTTCCTTCGCAGGCTGCTGCTGGTACACGGGCACTGGTCATACTACCGCATCTGCATCCTTCTGCGCTATTTCCTCTACAAAACCACTGCTTTTGCGCTGGTGCACATTTGGTATAGTTTCTACAATGGCTTCAGCGCTCAGGTAGAGCAACTAGGTCATTTAATCCACTTTACACCCACCAACTCCAACCACACTGCAAAAATATGTCAATACAGTCAAAACAACATGCAGCGAGCAGCTTATTTTGGTGCATTTTGTCCCTCTTTTCCAGCCTATGTATGAGAGCTGGTTTATTAGTCTCTACACAACACTGTACACATCCCTGCCTATACAGTGCATGGGTTTTTTTGAACAGGTAAGCAAAATACCAACTGATCACAAGAAATCTAACATCTGATTGGTTCATCTGGAAGTCTAACTGGTTATATTAACTCCATGATAGGATGTGAGTGCCAAAAGTTGTCTGTGTTGGCCTGAGAGCTACTCGATTGGACAGAAGAAGCAGCTTTTCAATCCTTTAGTTCTGGCCATCACGCTCCTCTACTCGATCTACACCTCCATCATCCTGTTCTTTATCCCTATGGGAATATTGCAGTACTCTGCTCTCGATTATCAGACTTTAGCCGTAACAGTTCAAACATCTGTAGTGCTCACTATGACTGTTGAGGTAACTAGAAAACATCAACAAATATGATATTTAATGAAAGTATGATTAAATTAAAGTATCGTTTTGTTTCTGTCTGTCGGTTTTAGGTTATTCTACATACAAAATTCTGGACCAAGTACAGCGTTGCAGCTGTTGTTTTTAGTTTGGTGGCGTTCTTTCTGTCCATGCTGGCTCTCCATAGCACACGACTCTTCACTGCCTCACCTAAAGACTACTTTTTTCTGGGTATTCATGTCTGCAGATTAATCATTGTTCATGTAAATCACATATCCCTGAAAGAAGGGACAAATGCATTTAATCAAGTAGTAAACTTTCTATATCACCCTATCAGGGCTCCACTTTTATAGAAAATGCACTTGTAAAGAGTAATTTGAGGTGCTAGTTTTATTTATCTTTATTTTTGAAATATGTTTTTATGATTTGATTGGTTTCCTTGATTTATCTAATAATCGCAAATTACTTTTTATTTTTAAATAGTACACTGCAAAAAATGCCTAAAAATTCTTAAATCAAGGTTATTGTCTTGTTTTCAGAAAAAAACAAGTCAAACTTAAGTGAGTTTTTGCTTGAAACAAGCTAAATAATCTGCCAGAGGGGTAAGCAAAATAATCTTGTTTTCTGTTTGAAATAAGATTTTGTTTACCCCATTGGCAGTCAATAATTTTTTACTTGTCTAGAAAATCCTTCTTTCAGAATTTTTAGATCTTTTGGCTAGAAACAAGACAAAAAAAAAATCTATGATGCATCTTTTTTGCAGTGTATAGATTTTAGAAGTAATTTACTGATTTTTATAACTAAGAGTAAATGTTTAGAATTATATTTGTATTTAAATGTCAGACTTTTAAAAATAATATTAACTGATTAAATATTTGAACTAAAAATGAATGAATATTAGACAAATGATTAAAATTTAAAATAAATAATTAAGCTAAATTGGTAAATAGTTTTAAAATTTAGAATGAATATTAGAAAAATTAGTTTGGAGAAATTCATATAAATTTTTAGTTTTCTATATTTAACATTTTGTAGTATCTGCAAAATGTTAATTAATTTACCAAAATAAGAGGGATCATACAAAAGTGTTATTTTTTTATTTAGTACTGACCTGAATAAGCTAGACCTGAATAATCACATAAAAGATATTTCCATATAGTCCACAAGAGAAAATAATACTTGAATTTATAAAAATGATCCCGTTCAAAAGTTTACAATTGATTCTTAATACTGTGTTGTTACCTGAATGATCCACAGCTGTTTTTGTGTGTGTGTTTTGTTCATGAGTCCCTTGAGTCCTGAACAGTTAAACTGAGCACTGTTCTTCAGAAAAATCCTTCAGGTCCCACAGATTCTTTGGTTTTCCAGCATTTTTTTTTTTTTTTTTACGTATTTGAACCTTTTCCAACAGTGACTGTATGATTTTGAGATCCATCTTTTCACACAGCGCCAGAGGACAACTGAGGGACTCATATGCAACTATTACAGAAGGTTCAAACACTCACCGATGCTCCAGAAGGAAACATGATACATTAATAGCCTGGAGGTGAAAACGTTTTGAATTTGAAGATCAGGGTAAACTGAACTTATTTTGTCTTCTGGGAAACAACAACTATCTTCTGTAGCCTCTGAAGGGCAGTACTAAATATAATATTTAGGCAAAATAAGAAAAATGTACACATCTTCAACCTGTTCAAAAGTTTAAACCTCTGGCTCTTAATGCATCGTGTTTCCTTCTGGAGCATCAGTGAGCGTTTGAACCTTTTGTTATAGTTGCATATGAAAAGATGGATCTCAAAATCATACCGTCATTGTTGTAAAGTGTTTAAATACGCAAATGATGCTGAAACTAAATAACATGCATTTTGTATGAACCCACTTATTTTGGTTAAATAATATTTTGTAGATACTACAAAGTGTCAAATTTTATAATACTATTTTTAGATAGATAGATGGGAATAGAGGATTTTATAATTAGATATCTATGTGATATCTATTGCATGAGCATGTGAACCTTTCATGTTTTCACAATCTGAATTTGAGACTCTCTGTATTTATACACACCACCAGGAGGCAGTGTTAAAAGACTGTTTAGCTGTGAAATATAAGAATGTGGAAACTCTTTATATGGGATTTCAAGCAGATTCCCTTAATGTTGAAATGCTGTTGATTATCTGAAACTTGAATTTTCAGGAGCATCACCAAATGCTTACAGTACCCCTGAGGTTTGGCTGACCATATGTGTGACCACCTGTATTGCTGTCCTTCCCTCAATAACCATACGGGCCTTAGGTCTTGTGCTAACAAACTCCAACAAACATAAGGTTGATCTCTACTTTATCACAAATCCTTTTGTCACAATTAGCATATAAGACATGTTGTATTGTCTGTGCTCACCGTATTGTCCTTTTTATACATGCAGATCCACAGCTCGAATGAGCCTGTTGAGCTGAAGTCGTGGTTTCAGAGAGGAACCCTTCAGCGTCGTTCATCCTATGCGGTGTCCCAAGGGAAAGGTTTTGGAAAGTTAATCACCACAGGAGTTGGGCTTCCCTCTACGGCACACCCACAGGACAGGAGAGTTACAGCAGATAGTCTGAAGAAAGAATCTCCACAGGGTTCACGTATAGAAATGAATAGTGGTGATGTGGCATGCTAGCATCTTCAATGTGTTTTGTCATGCACTGAAAATGTGATACGAGTAGCAAATATTTTAACTAAAAACGTTTGTGGTCCATAATCCTAGGGTTTTGGTGCAATTCCAAAATGGAGGCCCGGAACACACCTAATTTAAATGATAGTGACCATTTTGCCAATACTTAATGTTATTTAAAATACAAAAAAGGTGCAAATCCCCGATTTGTCATAACATTATGAGCATCATAGGGCCAAATAGTTGATAAAATGTAAATCCCATCTCCTTTAGTTTGTAATATTAGATCTTTTAAATATACTTGTATTTTTGTATAAAATTTAACGAATAAATATTTAATTGGAAATATTTAATTTTTTCTTTATTGCTGTATAGTGAAATCCAGGCTAGATAAATGAACAGACAATAGCGTGAAAATGTTCAACAATGGTTTTATTTTATTTCAAAACACGCAATTTACCCATATCACCTTTTTTTTCTGTAACAGTTATTACTCCAATTTGTCTCCTCCTTGCACTGAATGAAAAGTGCTCCACAGGCTCTCTGGCTCCCCCTGTAGGACAGGAGGAGGAATGAAGCTCTCCATTATAACATGCCCTTTAACCTTTAACAGCTGCCTGAGAACAAGTTTGTGTGTGAATGTGAAGCTTCAATGAGATATTAAAACTGTCAAAATCTTGTGCAGAAGATTTTAAACAAGGACAGGTGTTTTCTTCTTATTTCCTGCACTAGGTCTTAACATTGAACTTAAATTCATGAAAGGGAAATCCTTACACCTGTCAAATATAGTCAGCCAGACATCTCAATAGCTTCAGAAACACACACTGATTGTTTTTTTGGATTGTCTTTACCCTTGGATCAATCTTTGGCTTGGGTAGATGTGCTCTAAGAAGAGTTTATGTGCATGAGTTTTTTACTTTGCAAACACTCCTCCATAGTGTTTCATAAAATAATCTGGGCTAATTTGCTACACTGAAATTCCCTGCTTAAATAAAACACTCAAGATGCACAAAACATTTATAAAAACCAACAGACCAGATTTGCTAACCACTGAAGTGAAGGCTAGTTGAATACAGTTTACTTGGCAGGTAACATTTCAGGTGTTTTAATCTATAATTGGTACAGGTATTCTTGAACAACATCCTAGTGACCAAAGTGGATTTTGAGGAACTGGAAAAAAGCCTGAACCAACCACATCAATTAAGATTGCGGTAAAGGCTTTTATTTTCTTTGTATTTTTGCATAGTTCTCTTTGTAAAGACAACCAGCCTCACCAGCTCTTTATTGGCTGGTTTGTGTTTATTAGAGAGCATTGTTACTGAAAATGTTAGCACTTGTCTGCTCTAGCTCTTTTCAATACACACTGCTGGACTTGAATCTTTTCAATTCAAGTCCAGCAGTGTGGGAATAGTTAAGCGAGACAAAATGTAGCTAGGTACTAAAGTGAACATTAGTTGTTAGCATCACGGATGGCATTAAAATGCTAAACTGTTACTTATTTTGTCTGTTTTTGGTGGGTAAAATTTTTGTGGGAGTTAAATCTTCTTGAAAAACTTAAGTTTTTGATGCATTACTATGCAATGCTACTTTAAGCTTATCAGGGAAGAGTGTTTGCAAAGTTAGCTAACGCTGCACACCTTAAGCACCACAGCAAGCTAAATAGGGCAGCGGTCACCTGCTTGCAACCGTGAGAGCCTCTTTCCTCTTTCCTTTCTGCCTTCTCCTCCTCCTCCTCTCAGCCTATCTTCTCTCTACCATTTTTTTCTCCTTGTTTTGAAACTGATTGTCTTCTACCATCACAAAGACACTTGGTTCTGATTGATTGACAGGTAACAGAAGAGGAAGAGCACAGTGTGATTGGGGGGTTGGATCTGCAGACAGACCCGGAGAGAAACATGATGTATGTGATGCTGTTTTACAGTCAATGACAGACCATTTCTGGTTGGAGGGGTCTGTTGCAAAAAAACTGGCCAGTAGCATTCCAGTTTTGTGTGAAATGGTGTGCTACCCAAATCGTGAAACACGCCACATGTAAAGAAATGCACACAAGATTACATTTCAGAAGAAGAGACGTGTACATAGGCGCCCATGACCAAGTTCAGTTGCCCAGAATACACGGTCATGCCCCATTATAAAGAGTTATATACATAAAAGAAATACAAGGAGGGCAGAGAGGGCTGCAACAATACATGCACACAACCAGTGAAAAACAACAGTGACAGAAAACTCTACAAAACAAAGACCCCTCCAACACTTTTACCACCCTTCCCACCCATGTCCAATTTCCCCCGGGGTCTATTAGTCCTAGTCGCTCCCACCAAAGTCAAGGTCGATCCAGCTTTACTCTATACAGTATACAATAGTCATGCAGAAAAAAGTGGCCCCACCTCTTCAAATGGGAGGAGTTTGTTTTTTCATTATTTTTTAAATTAATGCTAGGAGCACTTAACACAATTGAGCTTTAAATAAAGATAAAAGAAATGAACAGTTAAAGTCTGAATAATGCTGAAACAAATTATTAGAAACTTGATGCATATATTGGAAATTCAGCGTATTTGTGATTTCGCTCTTTTCTGTCGTCATATTTCAATTTTTTTTTTTTATATATATTTTTTGGCTTGCTTCCACTCTCAAATCCTTTTCCTTCATGGTGTGTCTAAACATTCAAATGTCTTTCTTTTATAAAGAATTATGTACTGTCATCGATCAAAATAATAACAACAATAATGATAATAATAAACAAGAAATTGGCAAATGAGTAAACCAAACAACAACACCAACAAAAACACAATTTAACAGTATAAAGCTTCAAGTCACAAGTTCAAAAACTAACTATTATTAGTCTTAGTAGTGTTAGTGTACTCATTGTAATTAGCATTAGTTTAATCTAAATTACGTAATCTTTACACAAAACATTTGAGGTATTTCAGAATCAATTGTCAACACCTTCCTGCCAAATCCGTGTGGTTTCCAATGGGAGAAATCAATGAGGGAACTGGTCCAGTGTGTCTCTTAAAATGGCCTCTTCTCCTGAATCACTTGCAGCTATTTAAATCTTTCATAATCAAATTGCCAAAAACAGGGTTTTATTCTAAACTTGTTCAGGACTAAAATGGTAGCTGTAGAGAATCAAATTGCTCAGATTAAAGTCCTGTCTGGTATTTTAGAGTTGATTTATGTTAGGCTATATCTTGATTTAAATTAGAAAGTGCTCCTGAAAATAGGCCATATGTGGGTACAGTACTGCTGCATACTGAATGAAATCAGGGTGCAAGTACACGATGCTAACATTGAAAGATATTTTGTGAATATCTGCCAGTTCACATAAAATAAACTGGCATCACTCCCAAGACAAGCTTAATGTGAAATAAACTAGGCCGTTTTAAAGAGCTCTTAGCCCAAATAATTGCAGTCAAGTGACACTGGAAAAATAAAGTTGGCATTATAAAGTGCTTAGACACCAGTTTATAACGTTAAAATCGCCTCCTGCTTCAATGTCTGTATGCCTGCATACTACTGTACAATTGCATGTTAGCGTGAGTGTGCAAGGTGCTGTTCACACAGAACGCGTTCTTTTGGTAAAAGACTCGAGACGCCGCGCTTAGCTCGGGGTCCCAGGCGCGTTTTTAAAATCAGATACGGCGCCTTTAAATCGCTGCGGTCCCGCGCGAAACGCTGAAAATGGCGCGGGACGCGGCTTAACGGTCGAAACACAAGTGTTGCGCATATTTACATTGAAATACGAAGAAAAACCAGCGCAATGGACCTCAAAAACGTGTTCCGTGTGTAAACCGTACAAGTGTGTGTGTGTGTGTGTGTGTGTGTGTGTGTGTGTGTGTGTTTCAGAGCAGTCCCACCCGTTGTTGAAGGAAAAAGGCACTCAACTCAATCTGCATAGCAGCCGCATCCCTCAGTGTGGTGCTATGCAGTCTGACTGCACTGTATGAGAATTTATATCACCTTTACATGAAAATTTATTTCTGTGTTTGTTTACATCTGTAACAGCTTTGGTTATGCTATTGGGCTTTAGGTATTTGGTGTGTATTCCTCCCTTTGGCAGCACAGGACTGGCAGGTCAAAGAATCTTTGGTATCAGTGGCTGTTTCACAAACCACCCAGCTCAGTGAGGTAGCCACACTGGTTCTCACTACAAACAAAATGTACATACAGATGCCTGCTCTCTTGATGCTCATAATCAGGCCCACACAGAATCTATGTATAAAATCCTGTGAAAGATTTCTGCAGATTTCCACAGTCTGTCACTTACAAAATTCTGCACATCTGCTGCTCCTTGAACGTCCATTTCTTAAATATTTTGGCTAATTTGATAATGCTTTCAGCTACACAGTGCACCATGTTTGAATTAATTCTGCTGATTTGTCTGCTGAAATTTTTGCAGATTCCATCTGGGCCTGCTTATAAATCAATGCTCAGAGCATCATTGCATTAACAGTGCCCACATTTATCTGTTCAGCAAGTCCTGCAACATTTACAGAAATGCTACTGTTGCATTCAAAGACACTAAAAAAAGACTCCTCTTCGATTTTGAACATCTCCCCACGGAGGTAAGGTTGTGCCCTTGTTTCACACCCATTTGGCAGGGTTTTTTGAGGATTTTGGGAGAATTTTCGGGTAGAATTCATGTGTTTTTTTTGTTTGTTTACTCTTCAACAGAGCCAAGAGAGAGCGATCTCTCTCTCTCTCTCTCTCTCTCTCTCTCTCTCTCTTTCACAGTCAGTGAAAGTTCCTTCCGTTATGACTTGTAGTAGTTCACATGCAATGCAGAGATGTCCAGCTGCAGTCCTCCCAAGTTTAGTTATTCTCATAAAGTCCTTTTTTTAATGATTTTCCAAATGATCAACAAGGTGCCTTACGTGTGCACAGATCACAAGTTTAATAAGAAATAGAAATATTTTGTACCAATTACCCGCTTTAATATTATGAAGAAAACACAATTGGGAGAGAGATCAAAAGAAAAATAGAGGTTTAGGGGTTAAAGAGAGAGAAAAACACTAAAAACTGTTTCTCTTCGTTTCTTTTGTGTTGCTGTAGAGATATTTCTACATTTTCAGATGGTTTTATTATAGACTAGCTGTACTGAATGATTTAAAGCACTGATTATTTTTATATTTTTGTTTTAAAAAAAGATTCTGATTCTTTTTAAAAGATGATTGTTGGTTGCTATGGCACATAATGCCAGTTTGGGAGTGGACTCTGGCTGAGAGTATGTGAACTTTTATATTATATTAAGGCAAACGTTATTGGCACTAGATTTAATGTAACATTTTGAATTGTGTTTACCCCTTGTCCACTTTACTGGATAAACAAAATATTTGATTTGTCAGTAAGATTTCAGTTGCATGTGGATGTAGCATTTTGTAACAAATATTTCCATATGTGTTTAAAATGTGCCTCGTTGTATTTGGCTGTACCTGTCTTGACATTTGGCCTATTGTCTACCTATACGGAATGAAAAATATTCTATTCATAGTTGAAATATCATAGGTCGCAGTCTGTCGAGATCAGCAAGGGTGCACCGTTTGCTAAAAATGGTCCAGTATTTTGTCCCCAGACTTGAAGACAGTTGTTGACTGGTTTGCTTGTTGCATTACGGACAGTTTGGATTATAAGAACGCATGTTAACCACAAGTGCCATGAAACATCTCAGTCTAGCCCTCCATTTCCATCTGTGCAAAATAAACCGTATGGAGAGCCATGCTGGGCGAACATGCGAGTCCTTGTTGTGGGAGCTCGTTCCATTTCACCTTCAGTAGAGGTCGACGTCCTTCGCTTTTCTGTCCGTATCGATTAGTCTCTCAATTCATTAGCTTAGCATATGATCTGAGAGCCTCAGTGAAACAACTGGCCATTAGGGAATTGTGCCGCCGTGGGCCCGAGAGTGATGATGCAGGTGGTGGCTTTCTTTGACAACCTTGCTTGAGTAACAAGCCTTCTGTGCTGTGAGCTGCGAAAGTGCTTGTTTGTCGCACAAACAGACCATTTCAGCTCACTTTGTTGTGGTTTATGTGAATATAATGTGGTGCTTTTCCACATGGAGATGTTTGGCTTGATTTCATAACAGTCCCAAAGTAAATGGTTGCATTTAACATGAAACATCGCCTTTTTTGGCAGCAGTGGGATTGATTGGCACGCAACGGATGACTGTGAGGTTGGACTGATCCAGTCTCAGCCGCCCAGGGGAAAAGGGATTTAGATTTAAGCCTTGGAGAAGGTGGTGGCCGAGGTACCTGGCTGGCTGGGACTGGCTACATGGCCGTGATGGTGTTCCTCATGCCAGCGGTCAACGCAGCGGCGACGTGCGTTCATGAAGAAGTTGCTGACAGTGCTGAGTTCCAGTCCCAGCTGCTGCGAGATGGTCAGCTGCATTTCCTTCGAGGGTCGCTTGTTCTCTTTGAAAATGGCGATGAGTGTGCGGCGCTGCAGGTCGGTGAAGACCAAGCGCTGCTTCTTGGGTGCCATATTGCGTTCTTTGTGCTGCTCCTGTTCCTTACGTTTGCAAGCTGTGGGGATCAGGAGGATGAACAAGAAAGATCAGGGGAAGGGAAGTGGACAAAGAAAACGGAGAAGAAAAAAATTAATTAGCCTCGTGTTTGCTCTACATACTGAAATGCCCTATTTCAGAGCAAATTCCACAGATGAACGGCTTCGCAGTGAGTCGAAATGTTCAGACTCTCCTGTCTGGCTGTGGATTAATAGTGATTTAAGACAAATCCATTCTATCTCCCCGGAGGTCAAAAATCATCCCTTTAAAGAGAGCAGACAGAGTAGGCCAGCGGTGAGCACCTCAGCCTGGTCGTTGGAGACACTGCTGTTTGATTCAATATTAATGCAGTTTGGGCTCACAGTAGGAGAGCGAGTGACTGGTATACAAAAGTAGGGGTCTTTGTGTGAGAGAGAAAGAAAGAAAAGTGAATGAGAGAGAGAAAAAAAAAAAGAAATAATAAAGGAAAGACGCAAGGGGGGTATTGACTCATCCTATTTTAGTGTGTATGTGTCTGTTTTTGGAGGTGGGTTCGTCCGCAGAGACTTCGGTCTGAACGCCCCTCCAGCAGGTCTGTAGTCTGCGACTTCAAACAGAGGCCACCGGAGGGCACCAGACCTAAGAGAGGCAGAGTATTTTCGAACTGCCTTTAACTCACACCACCACCTCCCTGTATACGTTTCTGTCCTGGCAATGCAGAGAGAGAGAGATTCTGGCTGCCTACTTGAGGGCAGTAAACACTGTGAGTGTTAAAGTGTTAGGAAACATGAGTATGCCAAGAAATGTTTTGGTTCGTTTACAGCTCACATAATTTTACTATGTGCAAAGGAAATCAAATGCATTTTACCAGATTATTTTAAACATTTTATATTTATTTCGACACTAGATGTTTTATTATTGGTTTGTTTTCCAATGCACTCACAGACCTTTTGCTTCTCTCAGCGTTTTTTGTGAATGGATCGTTCATTTCTTACCTCCGTCGCCTCGATAGCCTGTAAAAGCAGCAGCTCTTTGCGTCTTACTCGGTCTGGGTGCATTTATGCAGTGACTGGAGCCAAACTGTGGTGCCATGTATCTAATTACACTGAGCTGAGGCCCATTGATCACGTCACCTCTCGCAGTCAAATCTGTTTACTACAGGCGTCTAACTGCCTGGACCGCTCTATATCAGCCACTCTGCGTTTACACACGAGCGCATTGTATTAAATGCATTGTACACTTGAAGTGTACCGTTTAAATGTTGACGGTACTTTAACGTGCCTATAATTGTTTTTTATCTCCTGAATGATGAAGCTTTAAAGCTTTTTAAATTGTAATGAGTCGTCTGTGTTGCTCGACTGAAACAACTACGCCTAAAAACGCAAACCTCAGCGTATCTGACGCAGACGACCTTTCAGCAAGATTTACTGGAGGCTTTTGTTTTTGAATGTCATTTGATTTTTGTCAGTGGTTTTCAGTACTCCAACATTACAGATTTTTAATATTTATATCCAACAAACTTAGGCTGTGTTTGGTGTTAAAATCTACCAGCAGGAGTCGCTGGCGCTATTCCCTGGTGTACACGGTTTACAGGCGTAAGATTTTGTAATCAATATTGATCGATCGGTTGGGAAGGGGGCCCTGATTACTGAACCAAGCTCGGCGTAGAAAAGGAGAAAATCGATAGCTGCAGACTTTAGAGCTACAGTGAGCAGAGAGTGGGACAGAAGCAGAAATATATTGTACAGAAAGAAATAAGCCAATGAGTGACAGAGTGAATTGAAACATTCGGATGGGATTTTTGACAGACTCTCTTATTAGCACGTTTGATAAATTTAACATTTTAAATAAAACCAGACTGACTGTAGGGCTTCTCTCTCTCTCTCTCTCTCTCTCTCTCTCTCTCTCTCTCTCTCTCTCAGTAGCCTATGATATGATCTATAAAGATTCCATATGGTCTGTATGGAAGAGCTGACAGAGTCTTGTTCTGCTTTTTAGGACTATAGAACGTTATACAAACTTCATATTTACAGCTGTTATTTTTTGTCATTTTGTTATTTTAATTAATTAAGCAAAACTAAATATTGAAGGATTTTCACCTGGCACCTCTTCTGTTGCAGGTAGAGCATGTGTGCATTTTCGTTTTGAAAAGGTTTCTTTTTATATAAATTTATTTAAGATTTTCAATGCTGTCATACAAAGAAATGCCTTTAGGTTTTATTAAATTGCGTTGTGCCTTCTCAAGTTAAACGTAAAAATGTGTTGCAGTTTAGCATCTTTAAAAAAAAACATTTGACGGTAACAGGGTTTACAGTTCTAGTCTTGTACTCAAGGTCATGCCACTATAGAAAAATCATTTTAATATTATATTTCTTAATAACCATTTTTTTTTTAAATAATTATAGTTACCTGTACAATATAATGATAACAGAGTTACTGACAAGACAAAGTGATAAAACGAGAACTTGTGGATGTGTGGAATTGTGGAATTGAAAGAATGTGTGGAATTGTGGGCCCGACATTTAAAAAAGAAAAAAAGGTAATAGTAAGGAAGAATTCGCAAAATAATAATTTATTTATTTTTATTATTATTTATTTATTTTTGCGTATGATAACAGGCTAGCTAAAGTTAACATTACCTTTTGAACATGAAAGGGACCCCCTTTAAATAAAATGACTCTTAAGATGTTCATGTAGCCTATACGCAAATTTCTAAGTTGGTTAAACCCGACTCTGAATTTTTCTATGGCTGTTTCATGTTCTCTAGCAGGGCAGTTTCTGACTTGCCTTGCAACACACCAGTGATAGCGGGGTAGGCCTGTTGTGTTCAATACCGGTCGATAAATCCGTAAATAATTCGTTTTTGAAATTCATTTAATCTAATTAATTATAGTTCCATGAAAATTGTTCTGGTAATGAGCCAGAAACTTTGGTAGGCCTGCCTTGTACCAATGGGGCGCTTCGAAATAATACCAATTTAATAGCGCTGCGTGCTGTGCAGTGTGGGGAATGACAAATGAGGACACACTGCAGAGTCTGAATAATGACTAATAAACACAGCTACACGCGTCCAGAAAAGCTCATTTATGTATGGCCTATGATAATGTTAATTAGTCTCGACATTGGCCAACCGCAGGTATGTCTTTAAATTACTCCGTATTTACCGCAAATGTATGCCTAAATCTTATTTATTTTTAATAAATGAGGCTTAATCTATTCGGCTATGTAGAAGTGCGTTTTGTAATGAGAGCACTTAGATTTAAGTATAGGCTATTTCTTATCTTTCTTTTGTCATTTGATTTTTAAAATGCTTTTTTTTTATTATTGTATGGCCCAGGGGATTAGGCTATAATGTTCATTATGCTCATCAACTATGATTCGAACAAATGTATATACATTGTAGCCTACAAATTCAGTCTATAATAGGAAATAACTGACTCAAATAACGAGACTGTTTTAAATATGAAAACAAGACTTAGAAAATAACACATTATGCGTCCGTTTCTTTTCTTTTCTTCTTTTCTTTCTTTTTTTTGCCATATTTTTATCTCCTAGAATATTGTGTTAACTGGTATAAGCTGCTCTTGTAAACAACGTGCTCAAGGCTCTCTCTAAATACTCGACTAAATTTAGTGTAATGCAATAAGGAAAGATCAGTATGCTAATGTTGGTCATTTGAAATAACTCAACCTGTTAAGAAAGTCGGTTATTGAAGCCAACACATGATCGCAAATCATTAGCCATGAACTTACGTCAGAATCTTTGCGTTGACGAAGAGAATATTGAAGACATAAAAACAAGGAAAATATAAACAACATTGATAAAATGTTATAAACTAGGCTACAAAGTGAAGCGTATTGTGCAAGTATTTTCGGTGTGCGTGCGGATGATTTTTTGGAGGGATCAGGTTTTTTTTTTTTCTGTAGTTTAATATAAATCTTTCATGTCCGTAGGCCTGCTAATGATATACCGATTCGAATGAAAAGCGTTCGATCAGCGTTCTGTTGCTATGGTAAGTAACTTTTGTGGTGACTGGAAATTGAAAGGTATAGCCTATACATTTACATAAAAGAACAATAGACTTCTTGACCTTTGATACTTTAATGACCTTAACTCTTGCACCCTGAGTGCAGTGTATAATGACTAAATGAGCAAATTATGTTCTAGTTTCAGATTGTTATCAGTCTTGTATGTTCAAATCTTACTAATCCTTGTCATATGAATTATTGATATTGCTGGATACAGTGTGTGTCTTTGGAGGTACAGTGAAATGTAAGGGGTAAACTATAAATGTATACTAGCCATCAAAGGCAGTCATACATGTTTGAAGTATAGGAGTACATTTTGCTTTATAGGCCCATGACAGGTTCATGTCTTTTGAAGGTTAAAGTTGGGATCATCATCATGGCTAATTGGAACTATAATAACGGTTCAGTCCAAGGGTTCTCGACTTCACAAAGTCTAAATAAATAAATGGTGTCTCCTGTGAAAGCTGGAGGTGTATGTGCACTCTCTTGGATTTCAAGTGGGAGGACTGAGGGAGTGCAAGGATCGATGCCTGGCCGCGCCGCTCAGCCGACCAGTCTGCCTAGGATCAATGCATAGAGTGTGGCTGAGCTGAAGTTGGGAGCGGAGTGGCTCCCATAGAGGCCTATTCAGCATTGTTAAAAAGTCAGTGTGTCATGAAATTGCCCTTGTATGAATATGAATTGCTTTCATCAGCAACTGGGGTGCATTTTGCATGAGTATGCACGTGTACAGTCGAAATGTATTTAACATCAGTGCAATAATAGAGATAGAAATGTGGAAATCTGAATTCATAATGGATAATCTGTCTGGGTTTGGGTTGGGAAACACTACAGCTGATATGTGGGGTTAGTATGATGTGGGTGAGGCTTGTTGTCACTCTAGAACATTACTGAGGTTACACCTTTTTCTGCTTTTTTTCCAGTGGCCTGACTAAAAAAGCACGTGACATTAAAACGTCTCTCACCTTTAAAACAACCCACTGGTAGGCTACCATTTCTTTAGGATTTATGGATTGATTTTATCTTTCTCTCTGATTTGATTTATTGGATGTCCGCAGGTTTTATCGCGTGACTTGGTGCTAATCTCAAAGGTCGATGTTTTGACAGGCCAATTCTGCTGAGTTAGCCGTGAAGGCGGGTGGTGGGCGAGGTAAAGGGCCAAACCTGTAGGTTAACTACTGTACAAGTTAGTACTCAAAACATTTGTTTTAAGAACTAAGCATTTCTTACTCCTCTCATTAATGTTGACAGGATCAAAACACAGGACTGTTGTGGTGAGATCAATAATTGAACGGTCTAATAAAACTGTTGTTTAAGTTAAACATCCTCTCTATAGGCATATCGACACATTGGCATGTGTTTGGTTGTAAAGACTGCTTGACCTGCAATTACAGTGAAGTGAGTTTAAGAGGTCTGAAGGGTTGAGGGACCAAACACCCTCCACAAAGTCTTGAAAGAACATTTAAAACCTCTGAAAATACCACAGGATTGATCAATGGGTTTAATTTCTTGTGTGGACTCAAGCTGTCATTGAACATACTCAACTACAGAAAAAAATATTTTTATTAAACAATTTAAAAAAAAAAGATTCCAGTCAAAACCAAAACGTTTTTTTTTACACTACTTCAGTTGTACTGGTGATCTGATCTAGAGAACTCATGTTGTAACATCAAAAACAATATTTTTTTCATCTCTGAAGAACCATATACAGCAAAAATGGTTCTTGTATGGGCTTTCTAGGAAGGTTGTCCTTTCTGGAATCTGAAGAATCATTACGATCTTTATTTGTAAGACTGTAACTTCAAGGAATATTTCAAAATGTTGATCAACTAAAACTCTCAATGATGCTGTACCACTAAACAATGTTGGGCTCTGGGTATCACAGCTGTTACAAGTTGGTCTGATTGACTAATTTGGCATGTTGTGGGCTCAGTGCGTGTGTAAATGTTGTAATAGCACCAATAGAGTCACTACATTGTTAAATGGCCCTTGATGCCTCAAGATGACCAGTAACCAGCCAGTGTCTCAGCCTCTGGAGGGAACATGTGGTTTTGAATCTAACCACACTGGTCAGTTTTTTTATGCACTAGGGTTAGGTTTTGTTGTTGTTATTGTTTTTGCCAATTAAAGGTTGTGCATCCATATATTGCACACATATAAAAAAAAAAGGAATTTAAAAAAACTATTTTTGGAATTATGTTCTTATATATTTGCCATTATGAAAGACAGTTGACCTATTACATTGTCAAATTGTAAATGCAAATTAATTAAATAATTAAAATGATTTTGCACTAGAAAGATTTGCAGGTGTTCTTTAATATGATGCGACCAAATAGAATACCCTAACAGGCAATGTAAGAAAAATAACAATTTGTGTTTATAGCGGAACTAGATTTCAGGTCACTCTAGGATGCATCAGATAAAAGCATAAAGTAAAATATATTTACTACATGCCCAAGTGCTTTGTGCCGTGACTCAATCGAGTTGGAGGCGTTGTTCTGTAATATAGCTATGATAAAATTATTAAATCCCCCCCTGGTAAAATTTAGTAGTGACGCAATGCAATTTAACCCTTTGATGCTCTCCTCCTAGGCGGCACGGTCTCTTAGCAATTTGATTTAAAGGTCACTCTCTCCTATCGATCCATTTTGGCGGGCGAGCACAGAGATTGATCATGAAAATCTAAGCTCGCGGAGACAGTACTGCACGCATTATAGAGCAACAGTGTTAGATCTTATGGTGGCGTGTACATCTGTTCTTTAAAATAATTGAGGACTGAGTAACATGAGTAAGAAGCTAGTTTAAGATATTACATGAGATACTGCATGTTGTCTGTCATAACGGCATTTAGGCTACTGTTGCAAATAAGGTTAAAACATCACGATGTAAAGTAGAATAAACACATGCCATGTGGACATAAATCTAAATATGCAATGGCACCTACGTCTCAAACAAACTACATGCTCATATCCTCGTTGTTTGCGAATGATAAATTCTTATATTCGTATGTAGGCTATGTATTGTTTTATATAGGCTACAAGTAGCTACGCCTAGATTAGAATGATTTTTGAACAACCTTTAAGTAACAACAAGAATTGTGATAAATCGCTATTCACTAAACTGACGCCTACGAAGTGAAGTAGCGTTCGCTTACGAGGTTACCATAGCAACAGTTCTCTGATCGATTTTTTAGATTCCCACATAGACATCACCGTGTTAAGATTTAAAAGAAAAATTAAAAAAGGAGGGGCTCACGCAAAATGAACCTCGACAGAACATTGGATATGAAAAAATACATTTAAAAGTCGACTCCCTGTAAGTCATTAAATAATGAGCATAATGGAGAAACCCTATCTTTAAAATCAGAATAAGGCAGTAGGTCAAAGGGGGAGGGGACGAAAGTGAAGTTTCTCCCATTTGGTTCAACTCAAGCTATTGAAATAGCAAACCGAGCAATGGAAATCAATACAAATTCACTGCTTGTTATATAGACCCAAACTATGATGCGAGACTGTTTTAGTCGTTAGGGCATACACACTGGGGGTCTAAAGATGCAGGCGTAGTCATGGAATTTGCTTGAGAGTAGAAGATTCTCTTCGAACATTCTGAAATAATCATATTTTAAAAAAAAGGCTTCCATGCATTTGTTTACCAAGCAGGTGACCGCATCTTCGTTTTTCACTTCTGGCTCTATCAATTATTAAGGTCAACATCGATCATTTTCTTGGCCTGCCAAACCCCGTCTCCCCTGAAAATGCCTTGATTCGCTAATCCTAAATCAATTGCGTACATCCTAGTGGGCTGGGAACTGGAGGCGAGACTGGAAGTCATTTTGATGAGGAGGAGGATGATGATGATGTTGAGTGAAAAGAAAACACTCCAATACAAAGTGTGAATATATAACATGTAGTACCAATCCTAAATGGATTGATTGCGCTCAATTTCATGCGAGAGATTAATTCTTATCTGTGTAATTTAACAGAAACTGTCATGTGGTTTAAGAAAACAGAAGGGCAAGGTGGTGGGTAGAATTCCCATAAGGATGCTATGCAAGCAATTTAGAGAACAGGCCTTAAATTACATTTAGTTAAAATTTATATAAGAATATAAAAATTACCATCTCGTCGTGGTTTATTGCGTATATAAACACATTGTTTTATTGTGTAGCTTTTCTTTTCTCGCGCTAATGACTACAGAGGAGACTCGTATGATACACAGTAAAATCTGCATCCTTCCAGCTAAACGAAACAGTAGGTAAATCCAGAGTCCAATGGGAGAGAGTGCTGAGCCGGTATAATTGATAGATGTACTGGCTATCTTTATTGATCGCTTTATTGATCGGGCCAAATACATTGAGATGGAGTGTGGAATACAGCACAGATGCGGAGGCGAATTGTTTTTCATCGTTAATGCAATCTTTAAACATTGCACATTGCGCAGTATTTGAGGATTGCACTTTTTCTGTCATATTTACGCGTGACACCTCTGACATGCCATATATACGCTCCTCAATTTGTGGTTTTTTTATATTCTGAAATACTATTTGTGTTTGTTTTAACTAGCATTAGGCTACTGTATAAAAATAATAATAATAATAATAATAATAAAGGACGCTTAAAAAGGACCCTTCAGCGGCCCAGAAGAACACTAAATGATCGCACAGACACGGGCATTTTCACACTAGCCAAGCAGTGCCACGGCATTGATTTTTGTGACTGTGATGAATTTGGAATAGTAATTTGAATTTATTGATTGATGTAGTGAACGAGTATCCCCAGACTCTCAATGAAACACAACCCCCCAACTTCTACATGCGCGCAGTGCATAATGGCTCATTTAAATGCACTTGCTTTTGTTATTTGCATACCATAGTAATTCCTCACTGAGCTAAATTTACTATAGATCCGTACAAGGGCTTTTATTTATAAAAGGTATTATTTCATTCAAAGAATGCCGCGGTTTGTCACATTACAGTTTTAACAGTACTTAATGTACCTATAACAATAGCACGTCTACTAAAAGCTACTATGTAAGGCGTTTTAAAATAATTTATACATGTGAAGTTTATATATATATATCAGTATTTAAAGGGTCACATCATGCATCGTTAATATGGACTCATTGTAAAGTGTAAAAGCTAAGTTGGCCGAAAGACACAGAGTTACTATACATCTAAGTTACTACCTGTAGCAGTATAGAGTTTGTCTTCTGTTTAGGGCAACTTCCTTTTAATAAGGTGTGGAAGGAAAAAAATCTCGGTGCCCAATTAGCTTTAACAGCAACGGCACTTAAGAGGACAATTGAATAGCGTTTAAATCTTTATTTACCAGAACAACTTTAAATGCGCAAAGGAACAATTTACATTCCATTAAGTGCTTTTCTACGGGGCATTGACTGGAACTAAAATATGCCACTATATCCTGGTTAATTGAACCCACAACTGAAATACGACGTGAGGTGATAGGCTTGGACGGGTCAGCGGCCCCTCTGATAAGGAAATGCCCACACACCTTTTTATCCAGTTTTATACATTTCCTTTTGAGTGAATACAAGGTCAAGATTGCAAATTCATCTGTACTGTTTTAGTTTGAAGGAAAATGAAAAGAAATTAAGCTGAGTAGCTATAGGTAACAGGTTGGTGCAAAACTAATTTTTGCTGATGTCTTTTGAAGTCAATGGAATCAAATTATTTAGAAAGAAATGTTTTGAAAAATAAATATCAGTTTTTAATTTTACAGTATTGACCTGCAAGTCACTAAATGATACATTAGGCCTTTCAACAAACCTAAACACCTGCAATAGGCCACGGATGGTGTGTGTTTATCTATTTATTTATTTTTTTTACACAGGCTAACTGATTTCTCTTGCCTTCAGTCTTAAACACATTTTCATAATTTGACAGTGGCTATAATTATATATATTTGCTCAGCAAATATATTATCAGTAAATATAGTCAGTGGAACAATTTTAGATGTCCCTAAAATACTTTTTATTTAATTTAAGGATACACGACTTCTTTGTCTGCTTTCTAAACGTTTTGATCATTATCAACTGTAATTTGATTGTCTTTCTGAATAGGAACAGACACCTTTATGTGAACTGTGAGAAGTCAAGCACAACTATTAAACACAAATAATGTTTGTGGGTCAATGCACAGTGTATTGATTACATTATTGAAGAGTATGGAAGGAGATAAGTGTAAAACATAGATTGTGTGTGATTTGTTTTGATTTCCTCTTTTGTACGAGGAAACTTCAGTGACCCTCACTCACCTGCAAGTCTAAGGGCCGACATGCGCTGGAACTCGGGTTCCTGAAGCCACTTCCACATCCGTTTGAACGTCTCCCGACCTGACTTGAGTTTACTCCAGGGTTTGGGATTCCGCAGGAGGTCCGAGAGAGTTCCTTGAGAGCGACACAAGATCCTCTGGGCAAAGATGGCCTGTGGGATGCTGTACCTCTTTAACTCCGCCGTTATCCGCTGAGCCACCTCTTTAGTGTTGATCTCCTCCACCTGCCCTGACCCACCGCCCTGTCCGCCGCATCCTGCTGCCTGCCTGTCCCGCTCCGACAGCACCGACCCGTTCGCCTGAGAGTGTGAGTGACCGTGGTGGTGGTTAATGCCGTTAAGAGAAGACATGATGCCCGCCCCGTGGCCCCCTAAACCCCGCGCCAGATGCTCCTCGCCGCGGCCGAGCATCGCAGCGTGAGTCTCGAAGCCTCCCGTGGAAATCATCTTGTCGTTCCCCAGGTGAGCAGTCGGGCCGTAGGCGCTCAGAGTCTGTTGAGAATTGTGCAAAGACCCAAGACCGTTAGAAAGAGGCGATAAAGGTGGCCCCATCCCGGACAAGTCTTTGGAGTAGTGGCCGTATAGGTTGCTCATGGACGCGAGGCCCCGGTCATCCCGCATCAGCGTGAAGCTGCCGCTGACGTTCCCGGCGGCGAGACGCTGGTGCGCGGGATGGTGATGAGCGTGAGGGTGCGGGTGGTGGTGGTGGTGAAATTTCTCTGAGACGTTGGATATGGGAGGCAGATGGTGCTGCAGCGGCGTTAGGGTAGTGTAAGTGCTGCTTAGACTCATGCTCGAGTCGCACGACATGGTCATCGCTGGATGCAGAGGACCGGACAGCGAATGGTCCGTGCGATACTCCCCAGCCCCGTCCAGTATCGAGGCCATACTGGACACCATCGCTGACCTCCCGTGCGATGACACAAAGTTCCTATGTGTCGCCGACTGTCGCGCGTGTGGAGAGTTCATCAAGTCCCCCGTTTGATGGGAGTGTGACACGCCGTGCAGATTCCCAATGTTTTCCATTGTAAGTTCCATTGTTGAAAGACACTGTTTCCCTCTCTCTCCCTTCCCTTTCTCTCTCACACTCTCCCTTCCAATAAATTTTAAACGATCTTAAAGCCGCGCGCCATTGATCCCCGAGATCTTCAGTGTTAGTCAATCCAGCATTTCAACACGCACATGTACGTACGCCTGGTGTCCAAACGCTTGTATCTATCGCCCTGGCGCGCGTCTTACTACTGACAGTCGAAGCTGACCGAGTGAGAGTGTCTGCCTCGTGACCGCGCAATATATTGAGATGCGCTGTGCCTGTGTGCACGGGTGCGCGCACCGCACAAAATAAGGGTTCTTCGGTGATTTTTAGGTTCAGCAAAGAGCCTTTTTTCTATTCAGAAAAAAAAGGTTATGTGCGGATCTTGAGGTAGTTTTGTAGCTCAAAAAAGTCTTGATGTTTCATTATACAAGTTTTTGAGACTGTTGGTTTCTGATTTGTTTAAAGCGCCAGTAGACGTTGCCTAAAGAATAAAAATATCCTTGTGAAACTTCATCAAGGTGTAAAAGCCTTTTTAAAGGGTGACTAGGGCTGACGTCACCAATACTGTGTGTTGTACAGACAAGAGACGCCTAATATGGGTGATTCACTTAGGCTATGCTCTCACAATTCGTCCCTCTGCTGTCGTTAAATTAGAGAGCGAAGTCGAGTTTTTTACTTATATGGCGTGACATCTGCACACTTTGACACTAGTGGTGGTGTTTTGAATTATTGGGGATTCCTTTATGGACCCGATTCATCGGTTTCTCCTGATAAAGCTGCTTAACTTGGCGCCAGCGCGCGACATCTTAATGGTTAAATATTAATGGATTTCCCAAACCCAAAGTAGATAAGATAGTCAAATCCCCTTTGAACGACATGAGATCACTTGATTAATCATATCATATTTGTGTTAAACGTTTGAAAGTTTAATGAAATTTCATTATCAACCAAATGGGCTGTTTGCAGTTTTTTAAGGATTCAAGTTGTGGCAGAAACTCATGTGATGTAATTATTGGGAAGCTGAATAGCCGGAAAAAATAAAAAATAATAAACAAACGTATTAAAACAGAGAAAGAAAGTGAAGCAAAACATGGAGGGGGGAGGGGGTCAAACTTCATATTCACTCAAGTTTTAGGCTGCATACAATTTCATTAGACAAGTTTCAACGAGATATCTCGGTTTTGTTTTTCCATGATGCTGCATGGATAAGGATAGCTTGCAAATGTATTACATTGATTTCTTTACTTAGTTGTTACATTTACATACAGGCCTAGCTTTGTGATTCACTAGTCTTCCGTTTTCAGCTAGGCTACTTATTAGTTGGCCTTATAAAAATCACTGTATATGGTTACTCCAAAAGTAGTGAGATTTTGCAAATATGTACAACCTATGTATTTAAAATGTAATAAGATAATAGATATAGGATACTAGTTTTATAAGATAATAGTTAACACTGCTAAAATTAATTTGATTAAACTAATAGGCTCTATGATGCTCAGCTGTTATTGTTTTTTCCCAGATCACTTCCGGTTGATGCCTATTATTAATGGACTCAGTCATCAATCAATACATTGATCATTTAGAATGGGATGGGCAATAAATGTAATATATTTGTTTTCTATAAGAATGGAAGGGTGAATCCCAATTGACACTTGACTATCATAGGCCCACTCATTTATTTGACTATATTTATTGCCGTCAATAAATAAAACGGAAGAAAAACATCGATATATTTATAGGCTATAGAGAAAAAGACCACTTTCTTTTCGGTCGAATTTCATTGAATCTTAATCGCTGGATGAGGAACAGCAAAACAGTTATCTTTGTGTGCGTAATAAACCCAAAGCAGTACAACTAAATAGACTATACTTTTATCAGCACTTCACCATTTAGCCTCACTGCAAATAGCCTATCCAGATAGGAAATTTTTATTTTATTAAAGTGATGAATAGGACCATGACATTAGAAAAACCAGCCTTGTCTTTTGGGATTGTTTTTTTCTTATTGATCCTTGCAATCAGTGTTACTGAAAATAAAATCTACATAAAATCACATTTTAAGTGCGGCCTAAGTAGTTGTGAAGTAACTAGTTGGTATTTGACCATATGCAACATAATCCTTAAGCCTACACGACAAGGGTTCAGATATTTCTGGCTCATATATCTGGACACAACCACAATTGATTATCGCATTGATTTGTTCCTTGCTATTTACAAAATCATGCTCTGCTATGACAGGATAATTGAATGCGGTTTAATGTTGAGATGAACGGTAACAGCTGATGCGTTTGTTGAACATCGAACAGTCAGTTTTAGGATATGTTTTTCTGCATATCATTACATTTATGATATTGACACAAAGTATATTGCAGCCTATAGTGCCTTTACCTACCTGTCGATATATTTACAAGTTATTATATTTGCTACAAGTAAACATAAGATAAAAAAGCGATAAATAATAAAGTTAAGGATGTCTATGGTTTATCGGATTAAATGATATAAACGTGCAAAACACATGGTGAATGAGATTGTACATACTTTTGATTATTTGTTTCAAACTTTTTTTCGATATATAAATATAAGGGGAAAAAAGTATTTTAGTGAGATTTCAGGAAATGGCCTGTTTAAATTGTAAAAATGTTTAACCAAATGCTGCACCAAAATGACACATTTTATACAGATTTTTTGATTGTAATTATTTGTGTGGGCCTGCGTGGGTTGAGAGGTTGCTCATAGCCTACTGCGTATTTAAAATCTACCCAACAGAAATTGAATTCTTTAGGGGGTTAAGTTTTGTACTGTTCTATAATAACAGTGTTTTGATTCTCTGAATAATGTCTAGGAGCCTGTAATGTAACATTGTACTTGCTGCATAAATTATTAGAGAGCAGACCCAGGTTTAATTTTCGCTCGAATATTCAAATGAGCTAGACGTACCCTGTGGCTCACAGTATGAAATATTAAAGCTGTCGATATCCAAATAGAGACTAGGAAAGCCATAGAGACTCAATATTTTGTTTTTGCGTTTTTGTGTGAGTAGACAAACACAATTGCTTAATAAGTGTGTGCACCGGTTGCATAATGATGTATCTGTATATTTTATATCATAAAATAGCAATTTACACGTTAGATTAATAGAAATTATTGTCAGAAATAATCTCTTGAAAATATATCTCGGCCATAATGAAAAATCATTATTTGAAATTGCATTAGGCCTTCCAATAATTAATAATCAATATTTTTGGGAACAAATTACCCTGAAATATTCAAAGAGCACAATAACAAGTAAAGTATAGGCTACAACAAAAATGTTAACTTGCCGAACTTCAAACGAGCCTAAGTTTTTTTTTTCCCCTGAATTTTTTTTTTTTTCTAATATTTTTCTTTAAATGTATTTCTTATATGTAATAATTTAATCCATTTATTTCCATAGATATTGCATCTTAATCCTGTCATTCGGATATGGGAAGCTGTTCATTTAAAAGTGTGTAATGCTGATAAAAAGGTTTATAGTGTGCTTTAAAGGTCCAGGCATTCTTTCTAAGGGTTTGATCAGTTTCTATCACAAAGTGTGACAAAGATAGACTCAAATTTGCTTGACTGCATTAGTATCACTTGGCTGATCGATCACACCCTAAAGTAAATTTACTTGAATCGGTTTATTGGCAGAAGTCAAGCAGTCCTGTTGAAACTGACCATTGCAGCATGGATTTAGGTGAGACTTGAAATGTATTTTCTTTTCGGACAATAACGTCTTCAAGATTTGGATCTGTAACACCTCATTCCACCTTAAAACTTTATTTAAAACAATCACCGACGTTAGTCTATTATAGTATAATTGTTTATGCAATAACTTGTATCTTGTACCTTAATACTTGATTTAAAACGTGGAGCAAAAAGTAAAACTCTCTGACAAAATATTTTGTTGCAGTGTCGTTTTAACTTAAATTATAAACAAGTGCTTTGGAACGTCATATTTTCTTGTAGTAACTAAAAAAGTTTTATTTATTCCTAAAACAATAATTTCAGAGATTACTGAACAACATGCAGGTATTTATACGATATAGGTATTAGTATTATTAAGAAGTTCAATATATCGAATACATTATTTCAAATAAAAAATGTATGTTCTATACAGCAAAAAGGTTGAAAAAATATATTAATAATTACTTTTGTATTTTCGTGCTGCTTTGGTTGTTTGGATATAGGAAAGTTCTTGTTGTTCGGCTAATTCATAGGTTTCCTGGTCTTTAAAGCCCCAAAACATAGGTGCTTTTGTTAAGAATTATAAACGAACCTTTGAACGTTAAATACATTAGTCTGTGAACCCCTTTCAGTTATTGGTTAGTAAACTATATGTTTTAAGTCTCTCTTGCGATGCTAATAATCTTGAGCCCTGCTCTGCAGGTAGAAGCGGATTTTCAGTGTGTTCCTTGTATTTAGAGACCTGTGTATTTGAAAGTGCTCTGCCAAAGAGAGCATGTGATCTATGGATCTGGTCTCTGATCGATATATCCGCATTCTGATCGATTGGTATGGCAGAAATCTCAGGGAGCCGTGTAAAGCTTCCCATCAGAAAATGCCCCACTTTAGCCAAACGCGGCATTTAAAACTATTTGTTTAGAAAAAAATAAAATAAAAATCAGGATGTATTTTAGTCCGCATTTTATATCATGTTAGAAATATTTTTTTTAAATAATTTAAATAATAGGCTATTAAATATATTTTAAATAATTTTGAGTATTTTTAAAACTCCATTATTCATATTACGTTTGTCTACTTTGTTGCTGTTTCATGAATGTCAGTAGGCTGTATAAAAAATACAGTTGAAGGCCTAACGCTGATCATGAGATAACGATTCATACATTATTAGACTTTTGCTATTTTTCTTTTTCTCACATAAATACAAAATAAATTTACCCTCAATTTGCGATTAGGCTACTTGATATTTTCCGAATCAACAGACATATCATTATTATGTTTTAGAGTTTTTATATCGCAGGTTCTTTTCCCACTGTATGTAGCTATAGGCTCAATTTTCATATCTAATTT
The DNA here is from genome assembly GCF_936440315.1 of Barbus barbus. NCBI lineage: Eukaryota > Metazoa > Chordata > Actinopteri > Cypriniformes > Cyprinidae > Barbus > Barbus barbus. Next base: position 14,547,126 of record NC_136737.1, read on the forward strand.
CTCCTTTTTTATTAATGTAGCCTACAGCTGCACACCGAATAATACGTATTTTTAAACACCCAGAAATGTCTCTGCCTTCTCAGTCCTACGGATAGCCAGCATCATCATTTAAATATGATCGATTATTGTAGCCTGTTTCACAGATGTCATATACTTTTCCTTTTTTATCTGACCTCTTATTTTTCCGAATGAAAATTATGTTTATGTTGCTGTAAGGAAGTAGGCTATGTGAAACGCAGTAACAAAAATAGGAGATCATCATGCAACATGTTTCTTTGTCAGGCTGTCCTGCAGCCCAATATTTTATTTCCAGTAATTATTTAAATTACTATTTTTTTCTTTAAGTTTTGCCACAATAAGGTGTGTTGACATGTAGGCTAACGTTTTGTGTTAGACTTTTGCGACTAAAGCCATGAAGGGAAAAATCTCTTTATATGCAATTTGTCTAATTTCACTAAAAGGTTGTAGCTCATACTGCGTAAATGTCGACATGTCACCACACCACACGATTGTGTCAAACACTACTTTTTCCCTTATTTTAGTATCATTTACACTGTAATAATAACAATAATCAACAGAATTAATAATGATGCAATAAGCTATTATCAGTGATCGATCATAATATTTTATTGTATAGCCTAATTTATTGAAACCGCACTGATAGCCTGATTGGTAGTGTTTATTAATTTTTTGTTCTTCTAGCTATTATTAGTTCACATATTATTAAGTGTTTTTGAAATGCAGCCTATTCTATTTTGCAATCTTCACACATCTCTGTTAGAAATGTAGGTTAGGCTAACTTGCTTGAACTATTTCATAATTTAAAAATAAAAAATAATCAGCCAAACTGAATTTTGGATTGTCAAAAGCCTTACATGTGAGCAAAAAGAACATGTAGCTATATAGTTTTGTGGTCTTAAAAATATTCATATTCAGCATTATACTATTATGCAAAGTCAACACACTGTATATGTTGCAAATTGTTTTCATTTATAGTATGTAATAACTCCTGGTAGAGCAGTGAATTTAGAGTCATCAATATCTGTGTACGTGTGTGTGTGCGCGCACCTTCAGCTTTCAATGCGAGGCTTTAGACTGGGAGAGAAATAGAGAGGAAAAACATTCCCAGCCTCCACAGCAGAGAAAGCACCGGTTGCTAGGCGACAGGTGAAGGAGAGATGGATTGAAAAGGCATACTCAATCAATTCCGGTGAGAGTGAGGGGGAAAAGGAGAGAGTGACCCACAGAAAGAAAGAGGGAGAAAGCGATTGAGGCCAAACTCATACTGCAATCTTTAAGCTCAGTTAAAAACCCTCGTTCTGTAGACCAACATCCGTTACTCCGTTACCTGAGTGACCTCAAAACTGTCTGTCCACCTGCCTCGAAGACATCCCAACTGACGGGGGATTTTTGAAAACGTGCAATTCACAATTCACAGCCTGGTTGAACAGATCCGAGCAGATGCCCTTCCACCCCCCTCTGCAAGCCACACACACGCACGCGCACTCACACCCCGCAATGTGTGTCTGCACAGAGTAGTGTTGAGTGTATCGACTGTGTATTGATCCTTCCACTCACCTCCCTGCAGTCAGCTCTTGTCCTACATAGCAAGGCCTGTCTGATTCCTCCATTAATGGCCCTTATCCAGCGCCAATCTTTATCTAAACTGAAAAGTAGGAATCAGCACCCCAAGCCCCCCACCCGCTCTTTCTTTCTTTCTTTCTTTCTTTCTTTCTTTCTTTCTTTCTTATTATTTGCAGCTGTTTTTGATAGCTCTACATGTTGTTCTTGTGGTAGCATCGAAATAGCTACGGGTTTCAATCAGATCTGAGTTGAGTTTGAGTTGGAAAGTGATGGGGGATCCTTATCTCCGCCATGCAGAAACAAGCCATAAGCAATAAGACACTGGTTTCTATCTGTGCTGGCACACACAATGGGGATTAATTGATTTCCTAATACCACAGATAAATCAATGTCTTCACCCCCTCCATTTATTTGTCCAATCGGAGCAGGTGTCATTGGATCAACGGACCTCCTCAGCCAATAGGAGGTGCATTCAGTGCTCTGCGTTGGCTGGAGTCAATCAAATTGGCATTGGCAAAGGAGTTGTATGGACTTAATGCTCAATACAATACTCTTCCACAAGCTACATCTACAAGTCAGAAGAAAAGATGTACAACATATAGCTGTCACAGAATGGCCCGTCTCCACCTTCACTGATCACGTTCACCTGCACTTCATCACTAATCATGCGCACCTGATCCTTCTCACTATCATTCAGAATTGGATATAAGCACTCACCTCAGTCACCACGATCGTCCGTTCTTGAAGTAACACTGCTGCAACGACGTCGATCCAACAAGGACCCACGCTTCACAGAAGCTGCTAGCTGAGTATACTTACCTGAATTCCTTACCAGATTATACTTGCCTTCTGTTTTGCTCCTCTTCATCTTCCTCGCCTCCAGATTGCCATCATAGCGTTGAACTCTTGGATTACACTGGCCTTCCGGGATTCCTGTTCGTCACGATCCTGCAAGGAACAGAAGCTCCGTTAGAATCCCAGCTCACTCCCTTCATTCCTACCAAGAATAGCCACTTACCTCACTCGAAGACTTTCACCTTTGTTGTTCTTGAGAATACCTGTAATAAACTCACTCGCTTCAACACTTACCTGTGTCTGACAGTTCCGTTACAATAGCCTTAAGACATGAAATGTTAGTATAAATGGAAATTTGTTATTATTAAGGGCTATTATTTGCCTCCAATCTTTTTTCCTCTTTAAAAGGATAGTTTACACAGAATGAAAATTCTGTCATCATACACCCTCATGTAGTTCCATCCAAGGTTTTTGTTCGTGTTCAGAACATAAAAGGAGATATATGAAGTTTCTGTGGTTTTGTCTATACGTTGTAAGTCAATGGGGTCCAAAAGTTTCATGGAAATAGCAAAGGCATATGTTTTTCTATCTTTGTATCTTATACTTACAGGGATAGTTCACCCAAAAATGAAAATGATGTCATTAATTACTCACCATCATGTCATTCAAAACCCGTAAGACCTTTTGTTTATCTTCGGAACACAAATTAAGATGTTTTTGATGAAATCCGAGAGCTTTCTGACCCTGCATAGACAGCAAGGGAACTGACATGTTCAAGGCAGAAAGGTAGTAAGGACATTGTTAAAACAGTCCATGTGATGTCAGCCTGACGAAAAAAAAAAAAAAAGAACTACTGTGTCAAACTTGGATGCAGCCGGGTTCTCCGTCAGAATGTGACTCCTGTATCGTGGTACAGCCATGAACGTGTGGTGAAGACTGATATTGAAGAGAAGAATTTATTGAATAAAGTCATTATTTTTCTTTTGCACACAGAAAGTATTATTGTAGTTTCATATAATCACGGTTGACCCACTTATGTCACATGGACTATTTTAATCATGTCCTTACTACATTTCTGGACCTTGAACATGGTAGTTGTGTTGCTGTCTATGCAGGGTCAGAAATCTTTCGTATTTCATCAAAAATATCAAAAAGGTCTTACGGGTTTGGAATGACATGAGGGTGAGTAATTAATGATCAGTGAACTCTCTTTAAGCTTAATAAATTCATAGCTAAATTCTTAAACTCCTATACACCTATAATTTCTGTTCCTGGCCTATTTAATAGTTTTTTTTGTTGTTGTTGTTGTTTTTGGTTTTTTACCATTTTATCACTTTTTTTTGCCACTTGAATTCTCTTGAAAATAAATATTTTCAACATATTGTTTTGCCTTGTTCTCATTGGCATCAATCAACAGGCCGTCTACCCCGACTAAGGTCTGTGCATCTACATATTGTGCATAATAGAGCTGCGTTCTGCATAATGTCCCACTGACCCTCAATGCTGACCCGCTGAAATCTCCAGTTTCTAGATGCTCTCCACCTCTTTGTTTTGCATCCTTTATTTTTTCCACTTCAGATTCCCTTCATTTACCACAGTCATGATTTATCCAAACATTTTGTATCAAACACGGCTAAAAATATTCCTGTTCTTTCTCGAAATATTGATTTTGCCTGTAGCATTGTCTATGGTGTGTGTGTGTGAGTGAGTGAGTCTTTGGATGTGTTTTATGGGGGTAAGGAAGGGGGTGAGGGGTGTCAACATTAAAGCAGAAAACGGGTTCAAATACTGTGTTTTTCCATTTTTTATAAAATCCTTGAATCGACAGACACCACACAATCATCTTCATCAACTTTTATCCTCAACGCATCCTCAATTCCTTGAAGTGATGTGACGTGCTTAACTTTTACCAGACAATCCCATTCAAGTACACTTTGAATTTTGCAAGTTAGTCATTTGCAAAATGGATGAAAAGCATATAATTTTGCCGCAACAATCGCAGGCTCTTTTGTCGTCGGGGCATAATGGAAATCGAGGGAACTGATCGATACGTTATTGATTTTCATTGGATGGAGTTGGGGAATTGAGAGAAAGCGAACGAGGAAGAAAGAGAGAGGCGGTGGGGGCTGACTGTGAAATGCAGGTTTTTGAAATCTTCTGTTTAGAAGATGAATGCTCTTACTGGAAGCAGGTGATCTTGTTTGTCTCCTCACACTTGCCTGTTTTGAAACCGTTCTGGTGCATTGTGGGATTGGCTGACTCACGGGGCATAGTTCGCCTCCTTAAACCGTGTTGCCAAAACACATTATGTGAACTTCAATCACTGTCTGTTCAGTCACTATGTCAAAGTCTACCAATAAGAAATCATTTTTGCACAGAAATCCAAAACTCGAATATCTGTTTTTCTTTATTCTTCTTTTTAAAGGGCCAATTCACTCAAAAATTCATTCACTAACTCTCATGTCTTTTCCAACCTGTATGACTTTTCTTCTTCTGTGGAACACAAAAGAAGATATTGTCTCAGTGTTTTTTTTTAATGCAATAGGGTCAATGGGGTCCAATGTTTTCTTGGACCTCACAAACTATCTTTTTATGGACAAAAACAGTTCTTCAACATGTTGTCCACCTCACCAATTAGCTCTGCAAAAACTCACATGAAATACAAAATTCCAACTTTTATCACACCTTTATCTCACCATTTGATAGGGAGTTCCAATTGATCCATCTTTGAGGCCGATTGGCCTGCACTTTGCAGTGTTTGGGGTGCAGGCTATGTTATCTGGGCCGTTATCGCAGGCGGATGTGTGATGATACATGTGTATGGCGTGTTAATGCGTGAAGCTGGACTTGCATTGATCTCTATGCAGGATGTCAAACATTTTAGTGGCGATCTCGTCCTTGTTATTGCTCTCCACCGCCAGGCTGTTAATGTATACAAAATCGTTTGTCCCTATGCTTTCCTCCCCATCTCAATTGGATGCCCAGAGCGTTGTTTTACTCCACGAGCACTCCTCCCCCTCCCTTCTTTCTGTTCTCCTAGTCCCTCATCCTTCCATTTTTGTGTCCATCTATCTTTACGACACCTGGTTTCATCTCCTTAATGTTTCCGGACTTGACAGTCTCCCTGGTCAAAAATTCTTAATTAAGCCTGCTGTGTATTTGCAGTTAGGCAAATTGCAACCTGACAGGGCTAATAAAAACATTTTCGAGAGAGGGAAAGCGAAGGAACCGAGCGACGGTGTGGAGAACCATCATCCACACCCCAACAACCATATCTGTTCCGTCCTCTCTTTATCACTGTCAGCCATTCCCTGCATCCTCGCATTTTTTACATCACAGCCCAGAGGAAGAAGGATTGATAAATATTGCGGGTCTACTTTTGCAGGTCTTTAATCTCTCTCCCTTTTTGTTTTGACCTGCGGGACTCATCGATTAGAACATTAAATCAAAAATCCTGGAGATACAGATATGAAAGTTTTGTTTGCACGCTTTTCTCTCCTCCGTGGTTGGTACTTACCCAGTCATTAGTCTCAGATTGAGGAAGCTTCTAGGATGTAGCCAGTACAGTGTTTGCTGAACATCTACCAAAAGACGAAGGTACCAATATCTCAAAACATTATAATGTCTTGGGCTCCTGCTTCGGACCTGGAAAAGCCATAGATGTTGACCTTATGGAATAATTGGCTACATGGATCCGTAAAGGCCACATAATCTCTGATGATATTTGACACAATGATTCCTCGTATTGTTTTAAGGGTTTTCATAGCTTTTATGTTGATGTTTTTGATGTTGGGGGAAGTTGTGGCCTAATGGTTAGAGAGTCAGACTTGTAATCCAAAGGTTGCGGGTTCGAGTCTCCGGCCGGCAGGAATTGTAGGTGGGGGGAGTGAATGTCCAGCGCTCTCTCCACCCTCAATACCACGACTGAGGTGCCCTTGAGCAAGGCACCGAACCCCCAACTGCTCCCCGGGCGCTGCAGCATAAAATGGCTGCCCACTGCTCCGGGTGTGTGTTCACGGTGTGTGTGTGTGTGTTCACTGCTGTGTGTGTGTGTGCACGTTGGATGGGTTAAATGCAGAGCACGAATTCCGAGTATGGGTCACCATACTTGGCTGAATGTCACTTCACTTACCTTGAAAGATAACATTATTTGAAGAAATTACGCTGTAACAATTTTTACTATCCATTTAACCTAACAATAATTTCTGTCAGTTCTACTGAATTCAATCTTGATTTACTTCATCAGTAACTATATTCAAATTGTCCAAGTTTACTGACATTTCATTTTACAAAAAAAAAAGTAAAAAAAATAAATAAATAATAAAAAAAATATATATATATACATACGTCTGAATACTTTCCGTACACACTGTGTGTATGTATATATATATATATATATATATATATATATATATATGTATGTATATATATGTATGTATATATATGTATATGTGTATATATATATATATATGTATATGTGTATATATATATATATATGTATATGTATATATATATGTATGTATATGTATATATATGTATATGTATATACATATATATATACATATATACACACATACATATATATATATATATATATATATATATATACATACATATATATATACATATACATATATATATATATATACACATATATATATATATATATATATACACATATATATATATATATATATATATATATATATATACATACACACAGTGGGTACGGAAAGTATTCAGACCCCCTTAAAATTTTCACTCTTTGTTATATTGCAGCCATTTGCTAAAATCATTTGTTTTTTCCTCGTTAATGTACACACAGCACTCCATATTGACAGAAAAACACAGAATTGTTGACATTTTTGCAGATTTATTAAAAAAGAAAAACTGAAATATCACATGGTCCTAAGTATTCAGACCCTTTGCTGTGACACTCATATATTTAACTCAGGTGCTGTCCATTTCTTCGGATCATCCTTGAGATGGTTCTTCATTTGAGTCCAGCTGTGTTTGATTATACTGACTGGACTTGATTAGGAAAGCCACACACCTGTCTATATAGGACCTTACAGCTCACAGTGCATGTCAGAGCAAATGAGAATCATGAGGTCAAAGGAACTGCCTGAAGAGCTCAGAGACAGAACTGTGGCAAGGCACAGATCTGGCCATGGTTACAAAAAAAAATTCTGCTGTACTTAAGGTTCCTAAGAGCACAGTGGCCTCCATAATCCTTAAATGGATGACGTTTGGGACGACCAGAACCCTTCTTAGAGCTGGCCGTTCGGCCAAACTGAGCTATCGGGGGAGAAGAGCCTTGGTGAGAGAGGTAAAGAAGAACCCAAAGATCACTGTGGCTGAGCTCCAGAGATGCAGTCGGGAGATGGGAGAAAGTTGTAGAAAGTCAACCATCACTGCAGCCCTCCACCAGTCGGGGCTTTATGGCAGAGTGGCCCGACGGAAGCCTCTCCTCAGTGCAAGACACAAAAAACACCTGAAGGACCACAAGATGGTGAGAAATAAGATTCTCTGGTCTGATGAGACCAAGATAGAACTTTTTGGCCTTAATTCTAAGAGGTATGTGTGGAGAAAACCAGGCACTGCTCATCACCTGTCCAATACAGTCCCAACAGTGAAGCATGGTGGTGGCAGCATCATGCTGTGGGGGTGTTTTTCAGCTGCAGGGACAGGACGACTGGTTGCAATCGAGGGAAAGATGAATGCGGCCAAGAAAACCTTCTCCAGAGAGCTCAGGACCTCAGACTGGGCCGAAGGTTTACCTTCCAACAAGACAATGACCCTAAGCACACAGCTAAAATAACGAAGGAGTGGCTTCACAACAACTCCGTGACTGTTCTTGAATGGCCCAGCCAGAGCTCTGACTTAAACCCAATTGAGCATCTCCGGAGAGACCTAAAAATGGCTGTCCACCAACGTTTACCATCCAACCTGACAGAACTGGAGAGGATCTGCAAGGAGGAATGGCAGAGGATCCCCAAATCCAGGTGTGAAAAACTTGTTGCATCTTTCCCAAAAAGACTCATGGCTGTATTAGATCAAAAGGGTGCTTCTACTAAATACTGAGCAAAGGGTCTGAATACTTAGGACCATGTGATATTTCAGTTTTTCTTTTTTAATAAATCTGCAAAAATGTCAACAATTCTGTGTTTTCCTGTCAATATGGGGTGCTGTGTGTACATTAATGAGGAAAAAATGAACTTAAATGATTTTAGCAAATGGCTGCAATATAACAGAGTGAAAAATTTAGGGGGTCTGAATACTTTCTGTACCCACTGTATGTATGTATATGTGTATATATATATATATATATATATATATATATATATATAAAATTAGTTAACAATTTATATAAAGGCAGCACTAAAGGGTTATTAGTTTTAGACTGTGACTTATGTGTGTGTAATGTTTTGTAATTTTAGAAAACTGCTAGATGAAAGCATCTTGTGTCACTTGTACATTGTAAGACACAGCTGTACATGAGCTGACACCTTGTTGTCCATATGCCCATCACTTATCTGAAGTGTGAGGAAATCCATTTTTGTAGCGCCAGGCCTTCCTATGAGAGACCACTGGGCTCCTAACACCTCTGGTAATAGTGTATGAGATCCATATCTTCAGCTGAACACCCTGTGGTATTGCGTGCTCATGTGAGAGGGCAGACATTGGCTGTAATGGTCACAGCTTTCTCGACAGAATGAGGAAGAACAAGAAGCAGAGGTGTCATGGTGTCGTATCGCAACGTCTCGAGAAAAGGACTCTTGTGTGCCACGACATGTCGTATTGTCATTGTGTTAAATGTGTGTGTGATTGCATGAGCCTCTTTAGTTGAGGACACTGCAGCTAATCAGCCAAGAGGTCCTGTAGGGTGTTAGTCCTAGTGTTGGAGAGTCCTCCTTTCCTCTACAAGAGTCTTGACATCTCTTAACCTCTGTCAATTGTAATGGTATCACTAACTGTGTTTTTGCCTACTGCACAAAGCCAAACAGCTCCTCAAAGACTTGGTCTCCACGGAGTTGTGCAGGTAGAAGTACATTTTTTAAAAACATAGAAAAAGTGTTAGAACATCAACTTTTTACAATTAAATGAATAAATGTAGGTAAAAGGCCTACACGTTAGTACAAAAAAAAAAAAAACAGCAAGCAAAGAAAAGCATTGTGTAAACTTTTAATGCTATATTTAGTCCAATGTGTGTTCTATATTAATTTATGCAAGTTGATGTGTTGAATCTAATGAGCATGCGCAAATGGGTCTGGTATTTACGAAAAACTCTATTGGCGAGTTATGACATATCAATGTGATATGGCAACAAATATGCTTTAATAAGAATACATAAATACATTTTCTTTTAAAAAAAGAATACATAAAAACAATCAAATATTAACCAACAGAAACTGGGATAACAGACAACCACCTAATAAGCAGTAAACATGGCTGTTTTAATGAGATGGAGAGAACGATGAACAGGAGGAAGAAACTAAAATGATGGTAGTGTCACTGGTGTCTGTAAGTGGGGTCAGGAGCTTAGTGTCAGTGCTGGAAGGTGAAAGGTCACAGCTCCTATTAAAATACCTTTTAAGAGTCCTTCAGAGATCTTATGTAATAGCATGGGTTCAGAGGAGGTTGTTAACCTGCTTATGAGGGATGCTTCCTTTGAATATATTTTGACCTGTGGTAGGTTAATGAGAATGTGGAAATGTTGGTCAAGTTAAAGCTCTTTCAAGGTCTTTTGCATTCAAGTCAAACATTTTTCATAAAACATGATATAAAGTTATTATATATATTATATATATATGTACTATATATGTATTATATATATATGTGTATATATATATATATACAGTGATGTGGAAGTATTGGCCCCCTTCCTGATTTTTTTTTTTTTTTTGCAAGTTTGTCACTTTAATGTATCAGATCATCAAACAAATTTAAATATTAATCAAAGATAACACAAGTAAACACAACATGCAGTTTTTGAATTAAGTTTTTTTTATTATGAAGGGAAAACAAAATCCAAACCCACATGGTCCTGTGTGAAAAAGTGCTTCCCCCCTAAACCTAATAACTGGTTGGGCCACCCTTAGCAGCAACAACTGCAATCAAGCGTTTGCGATAACTTGCAATGAGTCGGTTACAGCGCTGTGGAGGAATTTTGTAATTGAGCCACATTGGAGGGTTTTCGAGCATGAACAGCCTTTTTAAGGTCATGCCACAGCATCTCAATAGGATTCAGGTCAGGACTTTGACTAGGCCACTCCAAAGTCTTCATTTTGTTTTTCTTCAGCCATTCAGAGGTGGATTTGCTGGTGTGTTTTGGATCATTGTCCTGCTGCAGAACCCAAGTTCGCTTCAGCTTGAGGTCACGAACAGATGGCCGGACATTGTCCTTCAGGATTTTTTGGTAGACCGCTGAATTCATGGTTCCATTTATCACAGCAAAACAGCCCCAGACCATCACACTACCACCAAACACTTTTTCATACAGGGCCATGTGGGTTTGGATTTTGTTTTCCATTCATAAAAAAAAAAAAAAAAACACACCACTGTATATATATATATATATATAACTAAATGAGCCTGAATAAATTAGATTCAACTGCTGTTTATCTTTCAACTTAAATGTGTAGATTTAAACAATGTTATAAAATGCTATATCATTATTTAGTGTAGCTCAAAAGGTGTTTTAGATCATATTTAACAGTATTCGGTCTGAAAAAGAGCACTATAATACTAAGCAATACTAACGGACAACATGTAAATTGCCTTCCACTATCACTGCTTTTGTATAATTAATTACACCTGTAATAGGTGCAAGGACACTGTAATGCAAAATATTACTGAATAATTTTTAATAACTGTAGTAACAGCAGGTACCTGCATCAAATACTAACCATCTCCCAGGCACCTGGTGTCATTGTTAGGGATGCGCCATACTTTTCCTCCTCCTCCAGCTCTACGAGCACTCTGCATCCACCTTCACCTCTGCACCCCCTTTATCCTCCTCTATCTCTTTCTCTCCATCTTAACTCATCTTCCCCCATCCTACCCTTCTATCAGTCCATGACCATTACGCTCATAAATCAATATTGACGACCCATCATCTGAAGGATGAATTACGGGACTGTGGATGGCTATTGTCATGTGACCGGCAGGTTTTACATTATGTTTCGGCCATTTAGTTGACGCCATTATGCACAGCGACTTGGAAGGAAGTCCTTTCAATGCGAGGCTGAGGAAGAAGGCACATTACCATCTTTAAAAGCACTTCATTGCTGTTTCTCTCCAACTGATAAAGAACGAGGTGTGAAAGAAATGAATAGGCCGCTTGGTGATGCAAAGCAGATACCGTAGCTCTTAACAAGAAGTTTCATACAAACACACACCCACACATTCACGCAGAGGGAATATGATCGATGCTACGTTTTCTGTTTTCACAAGAGTGTTCCGATGCATTCATCCGCCACACATTGTCAGCAATCAAATGCTCACAATGTTGGATTGAGATTATGGCAGTGTGTCTGTGTATTTGTTGGAAATAGAGAAACTACAGTCTTTTAGTTGGTTTACTGAGGGACGAGGCCTGTGCTTAAGCCTCAAAATAAAAAAATGTAGGCTGGTAAGAGAGCCAATCACAGAAGTGCTTTCATCGCCCTCTGGCCACTCCTGACCTCTTGACCCTGGCCATGACCCCTTAGGCCAAAGGTTACCATCAGGGGTCAAAAAGGATCACTGGCAGGCAGGACCAAGAGTTGTCGCCATGGAAACCACTGGAGATAGATGAAGATAGGGAGGTAGAGGGGAGATCATGGTGCTTGCCAAGGTCCTCTTTGTTTCATTGTCCAGTGGTTTTGTTGGTTTAGGATCCCCCTGCTGGACAAAAACAGTTGGTTTAAGGTTGAAAACTGAATCAGAAGGTCATTCGTTGCTTTTTTCTGCTATACACATTATGACTATTATCCGTTTTCATTCATTTCATTATTTGTTTCATTGTTTACAGTTTATTTTTCAGGTTAAGAAAGTACATTGAGGGATAGATTGTTCTCTTAAGTAATACGGTGAGAAGAATTGGTTTTGAGATGAAATGCTCAACAAGCACATATAAGTGTACTATTTAGCATGTAGTGTAGTTTTCAGTTTATTTTTAAACAAGGACGTACGCTATTTCCTGTGAATGCGCGAGACTTCCGCTATAGCTAATAACAACGTGCAATAAACTAAAACTATTTTGCGCTACAAACCAGTGTGTTTATAATTATGGCTATAATGCATTTAATTAACACGTTAACAAACATATTTTTTAAACATCAAGCAGCATAACGAACTTTTGTATAGCTAAATGGAAATGGTTGATGATACTGACCCCTCTTTAGTTAAAAATACGGTGAATAAATCAATCCTGTGAGTACAAGGTAAGTGAGATTATTCTGTCACCTAGTGGTTAGATTGTGTATAGATACAATATAATAGCTACAATAGTTTTCTCTTTCCTCACATCTTTCTTCACTAAAACGAAGCTGAAATGTGCCAACAAGAGCATCCAAAACAATGATACTTTCACTATAACTGTCATCTTGACTGGAACTTTTCAAGCTAAAGTTTTAAAGACGCGTCCCCAACACTGCATGCTGGTGAACATTCTGTTGCAACAAGTTTGGTATCCAAAAAACAAAAAAGTCCTCAGAATCCAGATCTGTACATTAGGAAGCCTTCAATGTCTGATGATCTGGGGTAAGTCTATCTTAACCAAACTATGATGACCCTGAGCCGCTGCACAGTTAATCACCAGGTAGCAGAATGCTTTGGCACCATAAAGGCGTTTGATCAAATCAGCTGGAATGCTGAATTAGACTAAAACCGAGGCCAGAATGTTTTGATCGGCCTTTGCCCCACGACTCATCTCTTCTTACCCCACTGTCCGTTAATCAGGCCCACGTCTCCGGCGTTAATCTCCGCCCCCTCCCATGTACCTAATTAGATTAAGGGGATCAACACACCAAGCACTGCTCCACAGCTTAATGGGGTTGAGGGAACAGGCTTTTTATTCGAATGAGAAAATGAACACAAGTCAGTAACACATGCATGTGGCCCTTTACCAGAGATACAGTGAGTCAAACTGTGTGAGCATTTGCACTGTAAGCTTCATTGCTGTTGTGGTGATACTGCATCATTATAGCAATAATGTTTTATCTTAATCATTTGGCAAAATTATTTGAAAAAGAGCAATGAAAATAGACTGACATTCACTCAAAACTGCATGAGTGTGTATAAATGAGATGAAGAGAGAGAGAGAGAGAGAGAGAGAGAGTGCAAACTGCAACCTGTTCAACAGCTTGTATCATATAAGCATAAGGTACACATATGCAAGAGTATTAACATCCTAAAGCTGTCAAAGGCAAGAGGATTTAATGCCGAGGACCATTCATGGGAATTAAGCAAATTAATGCAAGAAAAGAAAGATTTGGTTAAGAAAATTTAATTAGATGGCTTTGTAAGAGTGATAATTGCTTAAAAACCTTGTTTCTTGGCTAGGTTCCCACTCCTTTCTTCTATAATTATGCCTCAAAACAATTTAAATCCAACCTACTTATGATTATCAGTAAAATTGGGTGATATCTTAGTAAATACATTCATATTAGAAACATACGCGCGCACGCGCACACACACACACACACATGCATGTATTGACCGATTTTATGATAATGATAACTAGGTTGGATTTAAATATCATTATTATTTATTATTTAAAACAGTACTGTATATATGACATTATCATTAAGACCTCTCTGAATACAAATGTCAAAAATAATTTTGACGAGTACCCTAGATTTGTATTAACTTTACATAATTCATATTAGAAAGCGCACTGTTTTGTTTTATTTTATAGGAAATGTGACATCTTTACAGCAAGTGTGACATAAATGTGCATGAATAGGGTGTATGAATAGGGTCACTAATTTGACTTCTTTTCTCCAAGTGGGTCAAGGATATACGAATGACTGCAGACACTTTTCGAAAGTGAAGTGGGACGAGTGCTGTCTTCCTGAAGCTGGCAGGAATTAGAGACCGATTTTCAGAGGCATCAGAAAGAATGTAAGATGAAATCATATTTTAGCCAGTAATTATTCTGTCCAGATGACTCACATTAGCTCACGACCCTCTTGTTCTGCTCGAGGTAATGCAGTTTTGAGGCTTCATCTTGCCCCACACTCGACTACCTCATCCCTCCCTCCATATTCTCCAGCAGCAGTGTAGGTCCTCACCCGAGGAACGCTTACCAGATTATGCTGTGTGATAAGCTTCCTATTTTTCGAAACTGCATGGAGATTTATGGGATTATCTGGGTACTTATCCCGGAGTCGGCTTTGGGCAGCCTGCCGAAATCTCTTAGGACTCAAGATTTGGCTTCTGAGCTCTTCTGTCTAATTATTATCTGGAGTGGCCGCAGCCGTGAAGAATGTGTTCATTTTTTTACACCATGAGCAATGTGCTCCCAAAGAGATGCTCGCACACTAACACGCTTGGTGAGGAATTAAATGGTATTATTGTATTACCGGTTTTAAGAATTTGTTCTGTTGCAGTCTAAGGTTTCACATAGCTTTCCTATATCTGTTTAAGCACACAGGATTTTTTTTATGTTCCTTATGGACCTCATTAGTTAAAACTCTAAAAGCGTTTTTTAAATTTATTTTATTTGGCTTATTATTTGGTTTATGTATTCCTGGGTTGAGTACATAATGTTGATTTACACAAAAAAGTATTGAGGCATTTACAATGGAAGTAAGTGGCAGCC
The DNA here is from genome assembly GCF_936440315.1 of Barbus barbus. NCBI lineage: Eukaryota > Metazoa > Chordata > Actinopteri > Cypriniformes > Cyprinidae > Barbus > Barbus barbus. Next base: position 14,562,313 of record NC_136737.1, read on the forward strand.
AAGCTGTAAACATTAAAAAAACAGTATGGTTTCAGTAGTATAGATACATGATGTAAATAAATGTGTTTCAATGTGATTTTATTGTTAAAAAAAAGCCTAACTTTTTTTGTGTAATGTTATATGCAATTTTGCCATAAACACTAAAACCCTTAAGCGCCTGTTATAAAACGATGATTTAAACAGCTTGATAGCTCAAGTAATACACACGTTTTAACAGAAGATTTAATGTAAGTGCTTTTATAAAGGATATGCCCCTTCCACTGTAAGTGCCTCATCGTAACCTCAATTTTTTAATCTTTATTTTTTAATGAAAATGAGTGACGAGTGGAAATGATTTTCTGTAGTAATAAACTTTATATCACAATATTCTAGGTATTTAACCTGGAATATTCCTTTAAAAAATGCAATGGACAAAAAAAATACATGCTATAAATCCAAATTTATTCATTTTCCTTTTATGAACAGTTTTGCACTTGGCTTACAAAATATGTACAATTACATTTTCAACAGTTGAACAGCATGAAGAAATAATTTGAGTGTAGATCTGGTTATATCAGTCCATGAAGGGATGGCCTACTACGGTGTGTCTGAAGTGCAGCCCAGTTCCCGTACACTCTGGGCGAGAATCAATGGATGCGTCAGTGGACAACACCAACATGGTGTCCGTTTCAGGTGGCTGAGACTTTGGTAATGCGTGGGTAGCGCGAAGGGCAGCTGCCCTGTTACTCTGCGAATCCTTCTCCGGGCACGTCGCCGGTGGTAGTCCCCGTTAGAGAAGTCTTGAAAGTTGGCTGGATGAATAGCCCAAAAATGGCCCTTGCCATTGTCACTGCGACCGGCTTTGATGAAGCACTCGTTCAAAGAGAGATTGTGTCTGACGCTGTTTCTCCAGTTCTTGTCCTGTTTAAAGAGTATGTGAATTATGACTCATCTGAAAGTCAGAGATGATACTTTGACTTAATGAATATGAGTTCTCAGAGTTGTATCTTGCAAATCAGACCAAAATTTTGATGTTGTGACTCACAAATTCACTTTAAATCAAAACTTTTGGTTTCACAGATAAAAACCCATATGTAAGTCTTCATCAGATTGTGGGATTAAAAATCTTAATGTAAAATCCTGTGCTTTGAGGCTTTTTCAGATTGCTAATTCAAATTCAAGTTCATAATATTCTAGTTTGTTTTATTTTCTTTCTTTGTGCAGTAGGTCTTCTGAAGAAGTGCTTTGCCACTTCTGAAAGGTTTCGTAGACTTTTGAGCACTTCAAGTAATGTTTAAACATTGAATTCAGTTAGAGCTACTGTTTGGTTATGAATACAAATGGTAATGGGAAGAAGTCACAAGGATGTAGATCACTATGTTGATGAGATGTAAGTTGTTGACCATCTTTTACAAAATTGCTTAACCTAACTTCCAGACAGAACTCTTTGAGGAAGCTTAGTTGCTTTCATGAAGATACAATACCTTGCTTTTGAAGTAAGCATAGTGATCCATGATCCATTGGTAAATATCACATAGCAGGAGCTTCTTTTCATCTGAATCCAGGATGGCCATGGAAATGAGGGCAATATAGGATTGCGCTGGCTTCTCATCTGTTCCTTCACTCTTCAGATTTGTCTTCTCGTGCTCCTCTTCACATCTGTTTTCTTCATACTCCTGGTCCTCTGATTTTTCGCTATTCTGTTCTGAGAGAGTTTCATTGACTGTGCATTGAAGACCTTCAGATGGAGGGCCATTGTCCTCTGGTTCTGCCTTCTCATCGTTGCGTCCTTTATTGTACAACAGATAGTCAATAGTGAACTGTAGTCCCAGTTGTTCTCGATTGCTGCGGCATGAATTGTCCTCCATTTCTGTATTGTTAGATCTTGGAATCTGTGGCTTAATGGTCAAAAATCCAGTTTTTGAATCCCACTTTACAACATGTTGTCCTGGTTCGATTTTCGTAGTCTTTCCTTGTGTGTTCCGTCTTTTCAAGAAGTGCTGGTAAAGATTAGTCCAACAAACGATTAATTTGGTAGCAGATGTGACGTCAGTCTCTGAGGCATGCGTGAATCGAGTAAACAGGTAAATGTGTTCGTTAAGTTGTGTGTTTGTTCGTTTAGCCACCTGTTTGGAAAAACAACACCACCACCAGTTGCAAATCTTCCAAGAAAGCCTCCTTCTAGAAAGACTTCTCTCGCAATAACCAGAGCGTTAATGCAACTTAATTTAAATGCTCCGCATATTTAACCACGCAATTAGTAGCAAAGTGGGGTACAAGAGCGTTAGAGGCAGGGGGTCTAATTGAGGGGGATTATTTTTATTAAACCAAGTAAATCTTGGTAATTACAAGAGATTACACAGATTAATGTATTTGATTAATGTAAATTGTCTTGGGTGGTGTCTGCAGTGATACAGCATGACCTCTGGGTGTGCTTATCCTGTTTGGGTCAAGTCTTTGGGACTAAAACAAACGTATTGTGCATTTTAGTTTACTGTAACTTCAAAATGTAAAAATATTTTTAACAATCAGATTTCATGCACTAATGTCAAGATGAAAATTAAAAAATTATAATGTGGTATCTATATTTATGATAAAAAAAACTTTTATTGTGCTTAATCTTTTAGGTTAAGGTTTAGATACTGTGTGTTACAGATATTAACATTTTATACTACCTTTTTATACTACTTTATTTAATTCCTAACAATAAAGTTACGATTTTACAGAGCATTTCCAAAAAAACATCAATAGGACATATATGTCTCTTTTTTTCTATTTATTCTTTTTTTTCTAGGCTATGTATTACTGTCTTTTTCTTTAGTGAGTGAGTGAAGTGAAGTGACATACTGCCAAGTATGGTGACCCATACTCGGAATTCGTGCTCTGCATTTAACCCATCCACGCGCGCGCGCGCGCACACACACACACACACACACACACACACACACACACACACACACACACACACACACACACACACGAACGAAGCAGTGGGCAGCCATTTATGCTGCAGCGCCCGGGGAGCAGTTGGGGTTTCGGTGCCTTGCTCAAGGGCACCTCAGTCGTGGTATTGAGGGTGGAGAGAGCGCTGGACATTCACTCCCCCCACCTACAATTCCTGCCGGCCGGAGACTCGAACCCGCAACCTTTGGATTACAAGTCTGACTCTCTAACCATTAGGCCACGACTTCCCCTTTAGGTCTATTGTAAAAACTAATGTAATAATTTTTCAAATAATTGCAAAATTTAAAACAATAATTTCTGTTAATATGAAATTTGTTTTCACCATAAAATAAATTATGAAATATTATATAATATATTGATACATAAGTCTACTAAATCAATATGAATTTTTAACATATATCAATAATAATAAGTAATGATGAATAATAATTAACTGATTAATAATAATATTTTTTAATAAACTCACAAATTAAAAGTATACATTTTAAATGGTTAAAAAAATTATTTAATATGAAATCTAGTTTCAAAATCAATTATAAAATATAATATATTAAAATATAAAAGTGTCTACTAAATAAATATAACATAAATAAACATGTTTATGTTTATTAATATAAACATTTACATTTATATTAATAAATGTAAATTCTTTGTTTAAAACAAAATTCTTTTTTCAGCTTTTATTATCATTCAAACATGTTGCTCTTGCAGGCCCCGGTGCTAATTTTACAAAATATTTTGATATTTAAGACTCACACAAGTACTCCCAGGACATAATAGTACATCACATAACAGAGGTGAAATGGGATTATAAGGTATCTCATTATTGGCTTCAGTTGATATATAAGTAAAATACTATCAGTATTTTCCCTTTTGCTTCAGTATTTAGTTTATTTGCTTTATTTTATTTATTGTTAAGTGTTGTACAGGTAAACATTTGAACCAAGATTTTATTTTGTATAATAAAACTTGGCAAATAAAATCTTCAATTGTAAAATATAATTTAGATACCACATTTGAACAAGCATGCTGTATTGGTTTCAGATTATCCAAATGAGTGTCCTTAATGACTTTGTCAGTTAGTTCATTATCGGTCTTATGAAGGTAGTGATTGGATTACACGTGAAACTGTGTTCCTGTCAAAGCCGCTGTTAGTGTGCTTGTTTGTCTGTTGTTGCCCTAACACTTAAGCTGACAATAATGTTACTGGGAAACAATGTAATGTCCTCACTCAAAAGGCAGGAGAATTTGGACACGTGGGCTACAGCAAATCACTATGACTGACATGCATATTTGACTTAAAATAACTTCAAGAACACTCACACAAACACACACACACACTCCTCCCTATTAGTGCTATTTGCAGTCCTGTAATCTGAATCAAGGTTTAATCCAAAGTTTTTTGTATAGCGCTTTTTATAATACAAATAAAGAAAAGAAATAAAAAAGAAAAGATTATCGAGCTACACACAGTGTCTAGTCTTTTCTCCAGAAACATGTATATGCTTTTAATGTGTGATTTGTATGTGCCATTAACACAGTTCCAACCCATAAAGACAATGCTGCTGAATGTTAATGCAAGGTTATTCTAGAGAAATTCAATGTTTAAATAGAAATATAAATATTATATATTCATCATACTTCTGTTTTTTTGTTGTTTATTTTCAGATGACAATATTTGCTTTGGTAAATTGATGTATCATTTATTTTACTTTAAATATATTTACATTAGTAAAATGTCAAATGATTAATCGCAATTAATCGCATACAAAATAAAAGTTTTTGTTTGCATAATATGTGTGTTCTGTGTATATTTATTATGTATATATAAATACACACACATACAGTATATATTTTGAAAATATTTACATGCCTATATTTATATTAATATAATTTATATTATAAATAAATATTTAATGTATAAACATATTTTTCTGAAATATATACGTGTGTATTTATATATACATAATAAATATACACAGCACACTGAATTTCACAGATTTTATTCTGAATGCGATTAATCGTTTGACAGCACTAATTTAGATATTTTCCATTTTGAACAATTGTTGCTTCTCTTCATTGCTTTTTATGCCTGATTAGACAGTAAACACAATGCTCTCTTTTCAATTGTTGTTTTTTCATTTTAAGTGCATGTACAATTCATTAATGTTGTCTGAAATTTAGTAGAGCTATATGAAAATAATTTGAAAATGTCTATTCACATGCACTCCTAAGTAATCTCTGCGCAACTTTGAAGGTATGACAGCACATAAAACTCATGTACTCATTACCAAGAAAAGGCTTACGACTAGCACATATTAATATAAACAGTCTCAGGATGAAAAATCAATGAAGTTGCTGAACTGCTAAATGAGTATAAAATACACATTCTTGCTATCTCTGAGACTCACCTGGACTCTTCCTTTGATGACACAGAACTATTTACATTTACATTTATTCATTTAGCTGACGCTTTTATCCAAAGCGACTTACAATTGTTATATATGTCAGAGGTCGCACGCCTCTGGAGCAACTAGGGGTTAAGTGTCTTGCTCAGGGACACATTGGTGTCTCACAGTGGATTCGAACCCGGGTCTCTCACACCAAAGGCATGTGTCTTATCCACTGCGCCATCACCACCACCATCAATTATTTATTGAAGGTTACAACATATACAGAAATGACAGAAAAGGTTTTGGTGGTGGAGTAGCTTTTTATATTCAAAATCACTTGCCAGTAAAAATAAGAACTGATTTAATGAGTTTTAACATCGAAATATTATGGTTGCAAGTGCATCTACCTCATCGAAAGTCGATACTTTTGTGCTGCTGTTACCGGTCACCAAGTGCCAACTGTGAATATCTTGACACTATCTGTAAAATGCTGGATATAAATACTAATGTAAGTCAGGACATATATTTTATGGGTGACTTAAACATCGACTGGTTCTCTAAAGACTGCCACTTGAAAAATAAATTGTTAACTACTGCAAATGCATGTGGACTTACTCAACTTATAAATAAGCCTACAAGAACATGTTTTAAGAGCGACGGCTCCAGAACATCTACCTGTATAGATCATATTTTCACAAACCGCCCTGAACTGTGTAAAAAGGTACTGTCTATTCCTACTGGTAGCAGTGATCATAATCTGATCATTTCTGTGTTAATAACCAAGCTGAGTGGATCTGGAACCGTAGTCTTATTTAAAAGATCTTATAAATTGTTTAAAAATGATAAGTTTATTGAAGATGTTCAAGCTATATGTTGGTCTGATGTGTTGGCAGCTAGTAATCCAGAAATTGCTCTCTTTAAATTTAACAATTTATTCTTGCCATTGATTGAGAAACATGCGCCTTTAAAGAAGTTTACTGTCAGGAACAACATCACACCTTGGTTGGATGATGAACTGAAAAATTCTATGAAAATAAGAGATCAAATGAAAAGAATAGCAGTTACTACAGGAAATAAATGTGATTGGGACCTATATCGTAAAATGAGAAACTCTGTTATTAAATTTAACAAAAAGAAGAAGAAAATCTATTTTGACAATCATGTTAAAAACATAGGTAATGATAGTAGGAAGTTATGGAATGTTTTAAATTAACTGACTGGTAAGAAAAATAAAATAATTCCATCTTTTCTGGAAACAGGGGATAAATTTATAACTAAGTCAATAGATATTGCAAATTATTTTAATGATTATTTTATAAGTAAATTAGATAAACTAAGAGAAAATATGTCTAATCTAAGTAATGATATATCTCATCTATTAATAAGAAATGAACTGATGAAAAATAAAAATTCAAGGTTTAAATTAGAAAGTGTAAATATAGATCAAGTAAAGAATCTTTTAAAATCCTGTAAAAACAAACCACCTGGTGTTGACGGTCTTGACAGCAGGCTTCTTAAACTAGCTGCTGACTCTATTGCCCCTGTTCTAACCCACATTATCAACCTCAGTTTTATCTGCTGTACCTGCCCATATGCATGGAAGCAGGCTAAAATAGTTCTTCTACCCAAAGATAAAAAACTGCCTTTCTCTGGTCCCAACAGTCGCCCGATAAGTATATTACCTGTATTATCTAAAATAATGGAATCTATAGTATATGATCAAATTAACAATTATTTTTATACAAATGATTTATTAACAGATTTTCAGCATGCATACAGAAAAAGTCACTCCACTGCCACTGCACTGACTCACATGTCTGATGATTGGCTTAGAGGGATTGAAAATAGAAATATTGTAGGTGCTGTATTTTTAGATTTTACTGCTGCCTTTGACATCATAGATCACGAACTGTTATTAACAAAATTATCTTGTTCTGGTTTTGAGCAGTCAGCAATCACATGGATGTATAGTTATCTGTCAAATAGAACACAGACAGTGTTTTTTAATGGCAGTTTCTCAGGTATCAGAAATATCACATGTGGAGTACCCCAAGGCAGTTGTCTGGGTCCATTATTATTTAATATTCTTACTAATGATTTACCGTACATTTTACATAAGGCTAATATTGTCATGTATGCTGACGATTCAACTATATATATATATCAGCAAGTACACAAATGGAACTAGAAACTGTTTTAAATATAGAATTACAAGATGTAGTAGATTGGATCAAATTAAATAAATTGGCACTAAACGCAGGAAAAACTAACTGTATGATTTTAGGTTCTAATTATAACATTAATCAAAATCCTGTAATTAATATTAAAATTAATAACGCAACCATTAAACAAGTGCACGAGACCAAACTGCTGGGTGTAATAGTAGACTCTAGATTATCATGGAAAAAATATATTAATAATATTATTGCAAAAATGGGAAGAGGTATATCTATTATGAGAAGACATGCACATTTTTTAACTTCAAATATTATGAATTATGCGATGAAAGTACTAATATTGACATACCTAGACTATTGCCCAGCAGTTTGGTCAAACGCCACTGGTGAATATATGAATAAATTACAACTTATACAGAATAGAGCTGCTCGTGTAGCACTTAGGTGCAGCTATAGGAGAAATATTATACTAATGCATAAAGATCTTAACTGGTTGTTGGTCAAAGATAGACTGTTGTATTCACTATTAATTTTCATAAGAAACATTTCCATTTCAAAACTGCCTTTTGTTTTGTTCAAGCATCTTTTTTTCAGTGTAGACAATCATCAGTACAGTACCAGACATGCAACTAATGGCAACTTTACCTTACCCATAGCAAGAACAAATGCCGTAAAGAACACTGTTATGTTTAGAGGTATGAAGGAATGGAATAAACTGCCAAAGCATATCATACTTACTAATAATGTCAATAAATTTAAATTATATGTAAAACAGCATTTATCAAAATAATACATCTGACTGTTTATATTTATATATGTGTGTGAATATGTGTGTACATGCACATGTGTGGGTATATTTATATGCGTGTGTATGAATACGTTTTCGTATGTGTGTATTTTCATGCCCGTATGAGGGTACATATGTACGTTGATATGTGTACATATATGTCTGTACGTAGGTGTATGCATATGTGTGTATGTATTGTAAAATACTTTTTACTTTATTTGCTTTACTTATTATTGTATTTTTATCTTTTTCATTTATTTTTTTCTGTATTTGTAATGATTTTTTTTGTTTATGTATATATTTTTCTAGGACCCCAGGAAGAATAGCTGCAGCACGGCTGTAGCTAATGGGGATCCTTTCAATAAAACTAAAACTAAAACTAAAACATGCAACCATCCAACGGAAGAGTTATTATAAACTATTAAAATTGCAATCAATAGTTTTAAAAAATATTTTCATGAAAAATAGCTATAGGCTAAAATTACGTATTGCCACCTGCTGAATACAAAAAGCAACAGTAGTGCTGTGTAGCTTTAACAAATCTTTCCCTAAAAACACTCTGAAATTCTTCCCTCAAGAAGTGAGTTAACATGGATTTTAGTGGAATAGCATTACTGTCAGCTTTACGGATCAATGTCTTAAATAACCCTGGGGTGACTTTTGCTTAAGCCAAACCTAATTTTGTTACTTCATCTGTATTGCTAGCTTGTGATTGAGCAAATTCATCCTATATTAGTAAATCTGTAAATTTCCTTTGTTGTTGTTTTTTTATTTGACTTGACTTGACTTGAAACTTTAAAACCACATTTAAAGACAACTTTTGTGAAGACGTTCAGAGGCAAACCATTGTTAGATAGCAGCGCCATCTTCTGCCAAAACTGAACACGTGGTTTCCTCATAGAAAGAGTTCCACCAATAATTAAAATTCGGTCATCTTTTAATGAGCTTATCTTGTTTAAAACCCCAACATTCTTTCTTCAGCGAAACACAAAAAACAAACTTAAACATACTCAGTCACCATTCACTTTCATAGTATGTTTTTCTATAAAATGAAAGTGGAAGGAATGAGGCTGTAATTCTGCTTAACATCTCCATTTGTGTTCCACGGAAGAAAGGAAGCCACACGGGTTTGAAGCAACATGAGGGTGAACAAGAACTTGCTTTCCCTAAAAAAAAAAAAAATAGTATGACTTGTGGATACAGGTTCATCATGATAACAATGCTATTATTTTGTTGTAATATATGTATACTATATTTAGCTTTGGTTTATTAACGTGTGTAAGGAACAATGTACCTGTTTATTTCCTCGTTCTGCCTTATTTTTGATCTCAGTTATTGACCTCAAACATTCTCTGCGTCCCCTCCCCCACCACACACAATGAAGAAAAACACGAGATGGAGTTTCCTGGGGATTGTGGATTCAGTCTCGTGTGGATTTTTCAGACCGGTTTACCCAACTATCCTCAATGAACAAGTGTGTTCGTTGTAATAGACTTAAACATATATAGGTAACTCCTGCGAATATAGGTCAGAGTTGTTTTGGTGTGCTTCTGTAGTCATTTTAGGGCTGAAAATACACAAAGCATTCAGACTTTTTATAACTCATGAAGTGGATTTTCCCACGCGGAATGGATCGAGTGGAGCCATGCGCTCCTGTTCCACTTGTCGCTTGAAACCCACCTCTCGCATCACATCTGAATGCAAAACGCAATGTGCTTTCGCTCTCACGCCAGACTATTAAAGTGGGCAAATCAGACTGTGAAGTTCAGGCGACGGTGGGTAGGTTTATAAGCACCAGAGGCCTATCAGAAAGGGTAGACCTTGCTTCAAGTTCTCTTTTTTTGACCGCACTGTCCCTTTTAAAGCTCGCCGTCACGCCTCTTCGCAAACGACCCCGCCTACTTGTGGAGAATCCGTCGTGCTGATTGGACACCGGCGGCGGTCATCGAACGCTTTCTCGGCTTCTCATTGGCCGGCCGCTGCCTTTCGCTCCAGGCTCTCGCGGGGCTGCTGTGCGAAGATGGCGGCCGAACTGGTAGAAGCGATGGTGAGTAGATGAGATTTTTAAAAATAGTGAAAGTAAAAGGAACTTGGCGAGTCAGAGGTGGTGCTAATTAAAACAACTTGAGTTAAATTCCATACCGTTGTGTTTTGTGCTCATTCAGGATAAGTGGGAGTCTGTAAAGTGCTTTGGCAATTTGTATATGTGTGTATGTGAATGATTGGGTCTCAAAACCCAGTGAGTTGTATGTATCCAACATATTTGGCGCGTTCTAACGTTAGATTCGAATTTTTTAACGTTCTGAATGTACATTTCGTGTCCAAAACGCAGTTTGGTTAGACAGCTCACCAAGCTTTGAGACCAAAGCTAGTGTGTCTGTGCGCGCGCGCGCGCTGCTTGTGGAAATGAATGATTAGTCCGCACAATTCAAAATAACAAAACAGTCTCTGCCTTTTCAGATCACACGTGAATTTACTTAATGTAGCTGTAAAAATAAACCCAATTCCACACTTTGCAGTGCTGTAGGTTAATGTTTAGGTATATAGTCACATGCACAATTGATGCAGGTGGGTTACTTGAAAAGAGAAATGATTTTCATTTGTGCAATATCGTTTTACTACTGAACACCAGCATATAATCGCATACATGCTGATATTCATTACTACAGCATGCTTATGAATATGGTCTGAGCCTCATATTGTTTTACCTGTTTTGCAGAACTGATTCCTGTGTAGTGTTTATATGGAGAGTGTCATTGGCCTGCATGGGTTCAGTCATGGTAAACTAGAGATTGAGGTCATTTAGAAGCTTGAGGATCGTCTTGGCATTGAATTTGAAAAGTCAATGCAATATAAACAACTTTTTAAAAGTATTGAATTTGAATAAATTATTGAATTTTAGATGCTTTTACTTTATGCGCATATACTATAGAGAAGACGAATATTTTTTGCGGACGTTACGTACAATAAACATTTTAATATGAATTTATGGCTGTTAATGCATCTATTTAGAATGGGACGAATAATCACGAATTAAACTAATTAAAGAGAGGTTTTCAAATTTCTTTAACAACGCACTGCAAAGACAACTGGCCAACCAAGAAGATTCCAACCAACCAATAAGACATAAAACTACAATTTTGTGGCACTCGTGGACAGAGTATTCTGCTGAGCAACACTGAATATCAAATGAAGAATCCAGACTTGGCTCTCTTGTATTTGGTGTTTATTGACAGACTCTTCGGTGACAAGTGGTTTAGAAACAAAGTTGCGCAGAGCTGCTTTGTGTACCTATTAACAGCTATATTTCTGCTTTTCTGTCACGTGTGAAAACTGGACCGTATTTTATGCTCAACATTTGAGCTGGTGTGAACAAGTCCTTGGTTCTCAATTTGTTCTCTTTTTGGGAATCGAACCCATAACCCTTTGATTAATAACTCAGATATTGAACTCTCTAATTCATTTCCCCATTTCTCATTCTCTTGGGTTGTTTTGTCTCCCCAGAACATGGTGAAGAGTTTCCGGGTGTCTGATCTGCAGACGCTGCTGGCCTCAATGGGCCGCAGTAAAAGCGGCTTGAAGCAGGACTTAGTGGGAAGAGCTCTTAGGCTCGTGCAGACCGAATACAGTCCAGAGTTGCTAAAGAATGTTCGACAGCTCTACGAGACGCGCTTCCCCAAAGCCTCGGCCTGGCTGGCGGCCCGACGCCCTGAGTCCGTGCCCGTAAACTACCCTGCCCTTAACTCCTCGCCCAGAGGCACGGCCCAGGGCACAGACTACCTCAACGGCATCCCCAAACCGGTGCCGCCTCCTGCAGCAGAAGTCAAATTGGTGCCTCTGCCGTTCTACCACAACCTAGAAACTCTGCTGCTACCTACAGAACTAAGTGAGTCCCATTATCATGAATAAATAATAGCCCAATCATAATAGGTGTGTCTAGCCAATGAGTAAGAAATCCATTGAGCTAATTTTGTTTTTGTCACTCTTTGCAGTCGCTCAGAACAGTGAGAAGCTGCAAGAAAGTCAATGTGTTTTTGAATTAACACCAAGTCAAGTGGAGCAGATCCGGAACTCCAGGTAAGAAATGTATAAGTCATCTTGCTAATTGGTGGCTTTATTTAGCAGTCCATCAATGGCCAATAAAAACAATGCTGATGTTTAGGAAATCAGGGTGTATTGTTAATATATACATAATGTAATTTAATGATAGATAATGAGCAGGCCTATGTGGATGAGTGTGCAGAACAGATATTCACAGATGCCCAACGTTCACGTTTCAAAACGGCTTCATGTTTTGTTTTACTTATTTCTAATTAAACATTACTTACCAAGGTGGATTTAAAAACACAATTTATTTTTAGTAAGAAATAAATGTATTTTTAGACACATTTATATATTCTTTACAAGACAAAATGGCTTTGTTTTAAATTTGCAATAACTAGAAACTGTACAACTATAAATTCATTAAATAATATTTATTCTAGAAGAGGTTACAGTAAGAATGATTTTTTTTTTTAGCCCAATTCCACAGTTTTTTTTTTTCTGTCTAAAAATTGCTTTGTGTAATGTTTAATATAATATTTAAACGATGTAATATGAATTTACAAATTAAAATATACCATTATTATTCATTGGCAATTACTTTTGATTAATGTTTTTGTAATCACAAAATACACAAGTGTCAGTCAATGAGTCTACCCGGCTGGGTTTTTTTTTTTTACTGAAAATACAAAAGAATATAAAACATTTTTAATTGTGTTTAATCACAACATTTTTTGTACCTGCTCATGCAGTGAACTTCGCCCAGGGATGAAATCAGTTCAGGTGGTTCTCAGGTACGTCATTCAGCTAAATCATATCTGTACATCACGTTTTGGTGTCAGAGATGCATTTATTGCATGCTAACATGTCCTGTTCTTCTCCTAGAATCTGCTACACAGATTCTATCGGTGTTCAGGAGGACCAATATCCTCCCAATATTGCTGTGAAAGTGAATCAGTCCTACTGTCATGTACCGGTAAGTGTTGTAAATTTGATTAGGCTGAAAGAACAGGGAGTGTGTTGGTTTCACCACTCAGGATGATTGTAAATCTAAACTGCTTTATATAAATAAACTTTTAAGCATTTTCTCAGCATCACATAAGCAAAACACCAGCATTATTTTAATGTAATAAAAATTAGAATTGACTTTCTGAATTGTTAAATGGTTTTCTTAGAATGTTGTATATCTTGTTGCTGTAAATTATTAATTTGATTATTTATATTACTACTTTTTGTTCAGGGTTACTATCCCTCCAATAAACCGGGTGTTGAGCCACGTCGGCCATGTCGACCCGTCAATATCACGCCATGGTTACACCTCTCAACAGTCACTAACAGAGTCACCATCACATGGGGCAACTTTGGAAAGGTACAGAGACTTCATATTAAGAGCTATCCATATTTCTGAATGAACATAGACGAAGTTGAGTGTGTTCTTGCTCACTGCGGTGTTTTGGATGCAGCGGTACTCGGTGGCAGTGTACCTGGTGAGGGTGTTCACATCTGGAGAGCTCTTCAACCAGCTGAAGCATTGCTCAGTCGAGAGTCCTGATCGTTGTCGTGAACGCAGTAAGTTCCTCACCTTGACCAAACACATTACATGATCAGTGTTTACACTTGAATCTCTGTAAGTGAAACAATTGCAAAAAACTGTTGAAATCATTTGCATATGTGTTTGTGTATGTTTCACAGGCGTTTAATTAATAAAACTAATTAGTCACAACAAAAAAGTAGTTAACTGTAATAATTCCTTGTTCACAATCTTCATTGATAAATTTTTTTCATAAAGGAACTTTAACAATTTGCTATGTGGTATTTTCAATTCCTACTAAAGAATCAGGTTATATTTAAACAGTAATTATTTTGTTATCTGTTTTTGCAAATGAACTCTTCATATATACTTGGCATCAAAATTATACTGAAACTAGTGCTGTCAAACAATTAATCGCATCCAAAATAAGTTTTTGTTTGCATAACGTGTGTGTTCTGTGTATATTTATTATGTATAAATTAATACACACACAAAGTATATATTTAGAAAATATTTACATGTCTATTTATATTCATAACTTATATATAAATATATTTAATATATAAACATAGCATATTATTCTGAAATGTATACATGCGTGCATGTGTATTTATTTATGCACATGCATATTATGTAAACAACATTTTTATTTTGGATGAAATTAATTGTTTGACAGCACTAAGTGAAACCTTTTTATTTGTATGTACACAGTTCAAGATAAGCTGCGCTTTGATCCTGAAAGTGAGATCGCCACTACAGGTCTGCGAGTGTCCCTCATCTGTCCTGTAAGTGTCCTGTTTTTGTCTTTTATGTGGACTCTTAGCTGTGGAACTACAGATATGGATCTAATAAGTGTCTTTTCAATGCAGCTGGTAAAGATGAGACTTGGAGTGCCATGTCGAGTGCTCACCTGTGCCCATCTGCAGTGTTTCGATGCTGTCTTCTTCCTGCAAATGAATGAAAAGAAACCCACATGGACCTGCCCCGTGTGCGACAAACCTGCACCCTTTGAGCTTCTAACTATTGATGGGTAGGCACAGTTACTCATATTCCTTGCTTCTAACAGACTCTGGCAGTAAAACTCACAGAATGTGACTCATTTCAGGTTGCTGTCCGAAATCCTTAAAGAGACGCCAGAGGATGTGGAGGAGATAGAGTATTTGACCGACGGCTCGTGGAGGCCAATCAGGGACGAAAAAGAGAAGGAAAGAGAGCGGGAAAACAGCTGCACACCTGACTATCCTGTGGTGGATATATGTAAGGTTTTCTGAAATGTGACCCTGGAACACAAAACCAGTCATAAGGGTCAATTTTTTTTAAATCCTTAAAAGATTTGTACATAATCTGAGAGCGGAATGAATAAGCTTTCCATTGATGTATGATTTGTTAGAATAGGACAATATTTAGCCGAGATACAACCGTTTGAAAATAGAGAAAATCAAATTTTAAAGTTGCCCAAATTAAGTCCTTAGCAATGCATATACTAATCAAAAATTAAGTTTTGATATTTATGGTAGGACATGTACAAAATATCTTGATGGAACATGATCTTTATTTAATATCCAATGATTTTTGGCATAAAAGAAAAATCTATAATTTTGACCCATAGAATGTATTGTTGGCTATTGCTACAAATATGCCCCAGCGACTTAAGACTGGTTTTGTGGTCCAGGGTCACAAATGACATTTCAACACATTTAGCTTGCCTAATTTTAAGCATTTAATGGGAAATAACGGGCCTTAACTCATCCAAGGTGTTCCTGAGGCGAACGGCCACTCCCCAGCACACAGCGGCACAAACCAGACTGGCAAGCCTGGATCAGGTGGTGCGTCGGCAGGAACCGGCGGCACCAGCACCGGGTTGGGAGGCGGAGCCGTGGTGGATCTGACTCTGGACGACTCGTCAGACGAAGAAGGAGGGGGCGGAGCCGAGGACAGTGAGGACACAGATGACAGCCAGGACAGCCCCGCCCCTAAACGGGGCAGATATGATTATGACAAAGACCTGGTCACCGCATACTGAGGCCGGCAGGACACTAAGGACCTTGGGGGGGGGGGGGGGGTGTAGATGGGATCTGAGCCTTTGGAAAGTCAAGAAACGTGTCCCCAAGTCCTCTCCAAAACGCATAAACACTCATGCACGCACACAGACATGCATACTCATGCGCTGCTGACCTCTGGAGCAGTCAGGCATCACATTGACAAACTCGTAGGTGCTCCATAAAGCCATTCCCAATCATTCACTGCATCTTAATACTGTATTCTCCCTTTAAAAGACCATGGAAGAGTAACACCACCTTCAGTTCTACTCTATCGTCTTCGACTTCCTCTCCACTTTGTGTTCTGACAGGTTTAACCATCCTGGGCATTTAAGATCTTGCCAGTTTTAGTTTTATACGGAGCTGTTCAAAACATTGTGAGACAAGCCACAGTATCAAAAACCTTAATTCTTTCGGGTTGAGATCATCCAACCATTTACAACCTATTTAGAGGCATTTTCTGTTAGTCCTCCACATAGGATGTTTATGTTAGGTGTTTGTTTTAATGTGATTTGGAGACATTACAGAGAATAATTTTTTTTTTTTTTTTTTTGTCCACAGAAATTGACAAGCTACCTCAGTCTAACAGCGAATTTGACCAGAGGTTTTTTTTTTTTGTAGTTTTGTTTTCAATCCCTTTTGTTTTATCATGTGCAGCAACACTGGAGAGGCATCATGCATTGCTCATTATTTTGTGCTTGCGCATTTAGGCATCATATTAAAAGCGATTCTGACTAGAGCAAATAGTTTCCGGTCAAGTCTCTGTCAACTAGTGTGTACTGACTGAATGTAGTGCGCTAATCGACACTTAGTTCAGAAAGCATGACGTTTCGACAGCAATGGTCCTTTTGAGATGCTTGTCAGCGAGTAAATACTGTACGATTGCTAATGTAATATTTCTGATCATTTAATAGAAAATTGCAGGTCTCAATGTCATTTATTGCTTTCGTTTTGGTCTGGACGAGGCTGCTGAAGGTCATGACTACACAAAGGCAGAGCGATAAATCAAGTGGAGGAGAGGACTGTACATGACTGTAGTAAATTATTAGGTTTATCTAGCAGGGGAGCTGACGTTATTGGCAAAATACCTGTAATTTATTTGCCTGAATTTAAAACCAGATTATTATTTTTTATTTTTTCAGGTGTCTTCACTTTCACTTTAGATGAATGGTTGATTTGTTTGAGCCCATTGTATGGAGGATGTTTGTGTTCATTTCAGCCAGTTGAGGGGGTGTTGACATTTGCATATTGTTTTGTGGACTTTGCAACAGGTGCGGATCTTACATGCTCCTTAATTTGTTGTCAGAACGTGTATTTATTGATTTAACAGTTTTTGCCTCTTTTATTTGAATTAAGTTTGGTATATTGGCATTTTATGAGGCATTTCGCAGCAATTTCATGAGTTTTCAGCATGTTGCTTTGTGATGGTAGATAACGCTGTGTCCTCTCACGACCTGCTGTTGTACGCGCACATTCAGCCATTTGCAACAGTCTGAACATATGGGGGCTTAGTCAGGACTATGCAGACTTGACCTAAACCTCGGAAGAATTACACTCCCGCTAAACGACCAAACACAAATGGCACATCCAGACGGCTGATCTGTTGAGGAGGACTCAGGGATGACGTGTTCTACTTGTCTTTACATTTTCTTCTCAGTCAAACTTGACACTCGAACCAGGTTCCAGCATCGTGTACAATATTACCTTCACCATCAGGTCGCGTAGGGCAGTCTAGGTTTCTGATCTGGAAATTAAGATGTACTTTCAAGGCATATGAATATTGCTGTGTATCGCATATTTTGTTGTCCTCCAAGGTTTCAGAGAAAATCACTGTACTAAGCTCACTAGTGGTAATTAAGTTTTTTTTTCTTTTTCTTTCAACTAATCCTGAATTCTGACTTGAATACTCAGTACTGTATCATATCTGTTCTTGGGAATTTCTCTAAAGAATACCGCCCTGAAGGGTTAAATTACTTGTAATTTTAGTCTTTGAGTCGGCATGGTCTTCCATCTTCTCTTTATGATAGCCCAATTTTTTCCTCCTTTTCTTTATAATTTTAAAGAGTAATCAGTGCTGCAGTTGACAGTTTCACATAATAAGCCCTCAATGTAGGATGTTCCCCTAAATTTGACCACACTTTTGTGATTTTTCACATTTAAGGTAAGGAGCTTCTTAAATAGACTTCCATCTTTAGATACCTAGAACTATCTATTAGATGTGGATAAAATGTACATTTGCTTACAATGAAAAGATAAATGGATGGTGATTGACAATATATTTCCAGCTCGAGGTGAAGACGGCCTCTGTGTAGCCAGGTGAGGTTGAAGTGTTTTTTTTTTTTTTTTTTTTTGGAATAGAGGCATCCCCTCTTATTACAGTGCTTAAGACAGCATGGGCAGTGGCTTGCAGTTCTTGATGTAAATGTTTTGTTTGTGTCTTTTATATGTTCATATTAAAAGCCAATAAAAAAAAAATAATATTTTATCAAGTTTTGAATTGCCTCCAGTTGCTCCAGTGGGCGGGCACAAATATATTGTTAATGACTACTCTCAACCCTTCCTGAGGAAAATGTAAATTGGTGACCTTCTACAATGTCCTCAACGGGGGATTTGACAATGGGAGCGAATCAGCTGTCCCTGTCTGAACTGAACTCAAACTGTAAAAGCTCTAACACCTGTCAATTATGTGTGCAATTAATTAAACTGATTTAAAATAAATGTCTTTCCAGTGATTTTTAAATCTCGGATTTAACTCCATTGATTACTTAAAGAACATATTTAACACCTATTCCTTAGGATTGTACAATACCAACAAATTTTCCAGGATACCATAATTACTAGTTAATTTTACTACAATAAAACTGGTTACAAGTACATTAAAAATTATTTATGATTTGTTTACTTTGACACCACAATTTTAGTGCACTGAGGTATTTGCGTGGGCTAAAAAATGTTTTCAAAGATGGTAAAGGATTATCACTAAGTTACCTTTTCTCGTGAGTATATTTTAATGTCGTATGGCATCTTGTCAACTGCACAGTTTATCAGGGTTTACTGACAAAACTCAGACTGCAGAAAATGAATAGTATTTACATTTAGGCCCAGTTTCATAGACAGGGTTTAGCCTAAACCAGGATCAGGCCATAGTTCAATTAGGACATTTAAGTAATTTTGTATATAGGTGCCTTAGAAAAACCATTACTGGTGTGCATCTTCAGACAAAACAAAGGTACTGATATATTTTAAGATCAGTCAGAGCAAGTTTCTTTCATTTGAAACAGCTCAGACTTACATTTTAGTCTGGGACTAGGCTTAAGCCTTGTCTGTGAAACCGGGGGTTAGTCATTTAGCAGACGCTTTTATCCAAAGTAACGTTACCTATAATATTACAATAAATGTGCTAAAATATGTCAGAAAACTGTATTCTTACGTTTTTTGGCAGCAACTTTCCTTGTGACGGGCCTTTAAATGCGGCCGTTACTTAGTTCACCACTAGATGTTGTTCATATTCAAATCATCACTCATCTTTTAGCCGAAGCTCGCGATAATTCGAGCGTTCTGACGGCAGTTCTCGCGAGATCTTGTGAACGCTTCCTCTTGGTTGGATAGCGGCTTCCTGGCCGGACTTTTTACCCCCCTCCTTTTTTTTCTTGGGGGAAATTTCAACTTGTTTTCGCGGGTCCTCCGGGCCAAACAATTTCGGACAGCATTTCGCGGTCGGTCCTGTGTCTGCGAACGACGGGCCTGATTGTGTTTTGTCTGTGGGAGCGCTCTCGAGTCTCGAAGAGAGACATTCCAGCGATGAACGCGCTTAAATAAACCGCATTGCTTTCACTTTTGCGCCTGTGCCACTCGCTCTTTCCACTTGACACCTAAATATCATTTGGTACAGCTTCTGGAGGCATGATAGGGTGTTGAAATCAGGGGCTTACGAATCTCAGAAACTTCTATAGGAACAACTGCAAGGGTTTGTGTAGCAATTCGAAGGACTGGATGTCAGCAGAGAAAACCTGGTTCTCTTTGAAATAGGTAACAGGCAACTATGGCACCAAAAAGACGACCGGTCCCCTTGATTATAACCCCCACAGGAGAAGGACAGTCAACCAACATAGATGCAGCATCAGAGTACGTATATATTTTGCTATATCTGACACACTTTGGTTTACTTTCCTTCAGTATGTCTCACCTGGTCTTGTTTTTCCTGTCCTCAGGGCCAACCTAGAGGCCTTGCAGAGGAAGTTAGGGGAGCTGGACTTGGATGAACAGCAGAGGAAGCGGCTTGAGGCTTTCCTCACCCAGAAAGCCCAAGTGGGCGAGCTCAAAGATGAAGATTTTGACCCCATATGTGAACTTGGGGCAGGTAATGGTGGGGTGGTCCACAAAGTCCGTCACAAACCCTCAAGACTGGTCATGGCCAGGAAGGTAAGTGATCAACAGATTTATGCACCTGCTGCTAGTTTGCTCACAATGTGTTCAAAGACTGAACTTCCTGTATTTTCTCCAGCTTATTCATTTGGAAATCAAACCAGCCATCAGGAACCAGATCATACGAGAGCTGCAGGTCCTACATGAGTGTAATTCGCCATACATTGTAGGGTTTTACGGCGCCTTTTACAGCGATGGAGAAATCAGCATCTGTATGGAGCACATGGTGGGACCAATGTTGTTGTTTAAGGCTTATAGCAAGAGTTCATAGCAGAAGTGTTACACTACACTGACATTCATTTGTCCGCAGGATGGAGGTTCTTTGGATCAAGTGCTGAAGGAAGCCAGGAGAATCCCTGAAGAAATTTTGGGCAAAGTTAGCATAGCCGTAAGTATTATCAGTCTTCTCTGTTGTATCTGTGTCAAATAATGCTGTTTAGATATTAATGACAAATTAACCACATTGACGTAACAGTGATTAGTTGGTTAGCAAGGTCAACAAGTTTATCTAGATTTTTTTTTTTTTAAAGCCCAACCGATATTAAGTGTTTTTCTTTCATTCTAATGTAAGGGCGTTACTACTTGTTTCAGGTTGTAATGTGTTGACACTCAAACTCTGTTTTTGGCAAATGCATTTGTTCAAAGTGTGATTGAGGAGTGCATTTTATCATTAGATATGTTCTCCAAATTGACTGCTTTTAACAAAATTACTGATTTCAAATCTGATTTGAACAATACTCTTATTATGCATGACCCTTAAGGCTTTTTAAATTATTTTGTGCAGGTATCATTTTGAAGTTATTTGTTTAATATCTGTTAGTTACTCTGTATGACTCTTCATCAATTTTACTATAAAGCGATTTCATAAGACCAGCTAGTCATTTTCACTAGTCTCTTTAAATCTATCTCTAATACTATTACCCAGCCATGTTGACTCTAATTGTTAGATTTTTACGACAGAAAAATATTGCTGCCATATTTTTTTTGTCAGTCTGTGTTAGATATATTGCCCAATATTTAATTGTGCATGTTCTGTTCCCATATTTTTACATTTTCTATCACTCATTAAGAGTGAATTATTAAATGAATAACACTGTTAAATATAATATTTAGAAAATCTCAAAATTAATATATATTTTTCATCCTGTATATTACAATGTTTTGATGTCTAAATTCAGTTTTAGCATTTAAAATGATTTTTAGTTTATACTGCTTTATTTTTGTCTCGCGCAGACAAATAGGATTGTATTTTAATAGCATCCATTTATTGGTTATCAGCCATAACATGGAAATAACTACCATCTTATAAGTATCAGGGTGAATTTTAATATTGACGCGTCCCTAGAATATAGTTTAACTCTACCAACTTCTTGTTTTTGGTGTCTGGTTAACTACAATAATTGTTTATAATATTTGTAATACTTAATGTAAATTATGCATAAACGTGAGAAATGCACATGTAAAAAGACTAGGAATGAAAAGAGGGCAACCTGGTCTTGTCTAAAAGCAGAATCCAAAAAATGGTGCATAACCTCCATCATAACATGTCTGTCACTAGTACGCACAAACCGCAATATAATAAAGCTGTGACCACACCCACAGATGTGCAAACTCCCTTTCAAGTCAGAGTCACCAAAACATGCACGTTTTACAACACACATTTAGCCTTATTCTTCCAAATGAATAGGGTTAAACTTTTCACATTTAATCATGACAAAACACAAACACTTTAACATGGTCCAAACAAAGGTGCCATGATCTGTTTATCAGAATCAGAATGAGCTTTATTGGCCGAGTATGTTTACACATACAAGGGATTTGTTGTAGTGACAGAAGCTCCACAGTGCAACAGAAAGACAGTAACAGGACAGGACACAGGTAATTAAAACAAAATAACAAGAAATAGCCAATAACCAATGTACAAAGCAGCAAAAAAAAAAAAAAACACAATATATAATATAGGCGACTATGTATGTACAGGTCAAGTATGTGCAAATTAGAAATGAGAAAAATAAAAATAAGTGAGTGTGATGAATGGATAATGTATTAGTTGTGTGTTCCACGTTTATTATTGAGTGTTCATGAGATGTATTGACTGAGGGAAGAAACTGTTCCTGTGTCTGGTCGTTCTGGTGCTCAGAGCTCTGTAGCGTCGACCAGACGGTAACAGTTCAAAGAGGTTGTGTGCTGGATGTGAGGGGTCCAGAGTGATTTTACCAGCCCTTTTGCTCACTCTGGATGAGTACAGTTCTTGGAGAGTGGGGAGGGTTGTACCAATGATTCGCTCAGCAGTCCGGACTACCCTCCGTAGTCTTCTGAGGTCAGATTTGGTAGCTGAGCTGAACCAGACAGTTATTGAAGTGCAGAGGATGGATTCAATGATGGCAGAGTAGAACTGTTTCAGTAAGTCCTGTGGCAGGTTGAACTTCCTCAGCTGGTGAAGAAAGTACAACCTCTGCTGGGCCTTCCTGACAATGGAGTCAATGTGAATGTCCCACTTCAGGTCCTGAAAGATGGTGGTGCCCAGGAATCTGAATGACTCCACTGCAGTCACAGTGCTGTTCATGATGGTGAGTGGGGGGAGAGCAGGGGGGTTTCTCCTGAAGTCCACTATCTTCTCCACAGTTTTGAGCGTGTTAAAGGATTAGTTCACTTTTAAAAAAACTTTTGCTGATAATTTACTCACCCCCATGTCATCCAAGATGTCCATGTCTTTCTTTCTTCAGTCGAAAAGAAATTAAGGTTTTTGATGAAAACATTTCTCCATATAATGGACTTCATTGGGACCCAAATGGTTCAAGGTCCAAATGACAGTTTCAGTGCAGCTTCAAAGGGCTTTAAACGATACCAGACGATGAATAAGGGTGTTATCTAGCGAAACGATCGGTCATTTCAAAAATAAATAAAAAAGTTTGTTTTATAAGCACAAATGCTCGCCTTGCTCTGTTCTGTGATGCGCGTTCATGACGTCACGTAATACGCAATGACGTTGAAAAAGTCACGGTTGACTTAGGCGGAAGTACCGAGTCAGTGTTTACAAATGTGCGGAAGGAGGACCATATACACATATTCAAATGTCTTTGTGTCAGTTTATCGTTTAAAATGCCCATTTCGTGTGCGTATCCTGGGTGTTTTAATATTAAAAAGCCTACTGACTCGGTACTTCCGCCTACCTCAACCGTGACCTTTTCCACGTAATTGCGTATTACATGACGTCACGAACGCGCATCACAGAACAGAGCAAGGCGAGCATTTGTGCTTATAAAACTTAAACTTTTTTTATTTATTTTCGAAATGACCGATCGTTTCGCTAGATAAGACCCTTATTCATCGTCTGGTATCGTTTAAAGCCCTTTGAAGCTGCACTGAAACTGTCATTTGGACCTTGAACCGTTTGGGTCCCAATGAAGTCCATTATATTGAGAAATGTTTTCATCAAAAACCTTAATTTCTTTTCGACTGAAGAAAGAAAGACATGGACATCTTGGATGACATGGGGGTGAGTAAATTATCAGCAAAAGTTTATTTAAAAGTGAACTAATCCTTTAAGCTCCAGGTTGTTGAGACTGCACCAGACAGCCAGCTCCTTAACCTCCTGTCTGTAAGCAGACTCGTCACTGTCCTGGATGAGGCCAATCAGTGTGGTGTCGTCTGCAAACTTCAGGAGCTTGACAGAGTGGTCTTTAGATGTGCAGTCGTTGGTCTAGAGGGAGAAGAGCAGTGGGGAGAGAACGCAGCTCTGAGGAGCTCCAGTGCTGATGGTTCGAGTGCTGGATGTGAATTTACCAAGCTTTACTAACTGCTGTCTGTCTGACAGGAAGCTGTTGATCCACTGGCAGACAGAGGTGGGGACGGAGAGCTGAGTTAGTTTATTTTGAAGGGTTTCCGTGATGATGGTGTTAAAAGCAGAGCTGAAGTCCACAAACAGGATCCTCACATAAGTCCCTGGTCTGTCCAGATGCTGCAGGATGAAGTGCAGTCCCATGTTGACTGCATCATCCACCGACCTGTTTGCTCTGTAGGCAAACTGCAGGGGGTCCAGTGATGTCCTTCAGATAAGCCAAAACCAGTCTTTCAAATGATTTCATGGCTACAGACGTTAGGGCCACAGGTCTGTAGTCATTAAGTCCAGTAATTTGGGGTTTCTTTGGGACGGGGATGATGGTGGAGCGTTTGAAGCATGAGGGGACTTCACACAGCTCCAGTGATCTATTGAAGATCTGTGTGAAGATGGGGGCCAGCTGATCAGCACAGATTTTTAGGCAGGCTGGTGATACACCGTCTGGACCAGGTGCTTTCCTTCTTTTGTTCTTCCTGAAGACCTGGCACACATCTTCTTCACTGATTTGAATTATAGGTGTGGGGGAGAGAGGGGTTGCTGGAGGTGTGAATGGTTGTGTGAAGAGGTGTTCTGGACGGGTGTGGGGTGATCATTCAAAACGACAAAAGAACTCGTTTAAGTCGTCTGCCAGGTGTTGATTTTCCAGAGTGCTGGGGGGTGGTGTTTTGTAGCTGGTGATGTCCTTCATTCCTAACCACACTGAAGCAGGATCACTGGAAGAGAATTTGTTTCTGAGCTTGTCAGAATAATTCCTCTTTGCCACTCTGATCTCCTTTTCCAGTGTGTATTTGGCCTGTTTGTACAAGACTTTATCCCCCTTTCTGTGAGCATCTTCTTTGGCCTGATGGAGCTGTCTGAGTTTGGCAGTGAACTATGGTTTGTCATTGTTGTAGAATAGATGAGTCCTGGTAGGAATGCACATGTCCTCACAGAAACTGATTTAAGATGTTACAGTCTCTGTGAGCTCGTCCAGATCATTTGCAGCAGCTTCAAAAACAGTCCAATCAGTCAGGTCGAAACAGGCTTGTAGATCCCGCTCTGTTTCGTTAGTCCATCTTTTAACAGATCTTAATATTAATGCTCGTGGAACCGAGTGATATGTGTCCTTTATTGTTGTATAACAGTGATCCAATATATTACTGTCTCTGGTGGGACATGTGATGTGCTGTCTGTATTTCGGCAGTTCACGGGAGAGATTTGCTTTATTAAAGTCCCCAAGAATGATTAAAACAGAGTCTGGGTGTTGTTGTTTTGTGTTTGTGATCAGATCAGTGAGTTTCTGTAGAGCTGTGCTCACGTGCGCTTGTGGTGGAATGTAGACACTCACGAGAATGAACGAGCAGAACTCCCGCGGCGAATAGAACGGCTTGCAGTTAATGAAGAGCGTTTCTAGATCTGTACACCACCTCTCATTGATGTAAAAGCACGTCCCGCCGCCGCGCGATTTCCCCGTGATTCCGTGTCCCGATCTGCTCTGATCAGCTGGTAATTAGGCAGATGAATCACGCTGTCCGGTATGTCGCCATTCAGCCAGGTTTCCGTGAAGCACAGAGCAGCAGAGTTAGAAAAGTCCTTGTTTGTCCGGGAGAGCAGAAGGAGTTCGTCCGTTTTGTTGGGTAGAGAGCGGAGATTCGCCAGATGGATGCTAGGCAACGCCGTTCGAAATCTACGCTGACGAAGTTTCACGAGCGCGCCGGCTCTCTTTCCCCGTCTGCGCCTCCTGTAGCGTTTGACCAGAGCTACGGCTCCGCCAACTACAATGTCCAGCAAAATGTCCGAAAAATCAAAAACCGGTAGAACATTTTGTGGTGTGTTCTGCCAAATGTTCAGCAGATCATCCCTGGTAAAACTGATCTTATTTGAAAAACAAAAAACAGGAAAAACAAACAAAAACAATACGAACACTGAAGAGCAACGCACAATAGCTGCCATCAGCGGCGCCATTTTGTCTATGTGTGTGTGTGTCCATACTGTTTATTGCACGTGTGAGTGAATGCATCTCAGCTTTCGGTAATCACAAAGCAGAAGTTCTTTTGTAAAGACTAGACTATGTTACATGTTCTCTAAATTCAGGAAGCTAGATACCACATTGACCGTTGAGAGATAAACCCTGTTGATGATATCTAACTCTCTTTCCACAGGTACTCAGAGGTCTGGTATATCTTCGGGAGAAACACCAAATAATGCACAGAGGTACACACAGAGCAACATTCCTTACTAATATCTTAGAAAACGTACGTGTGCATACACGCACTGGATGGCAGCAGGAAGTAGCCCCCTAATGCAGCTATTGAAATTGCATAAGAAGCTTAAAAATGATTATTATAGAGAGATTAGGCCTCACTTTTTCAAAGGTATTTACTGAATCTCTAACCAGAGACCTTCATACAACTGCAAACCTGAGATTAAATGGAGCAAAGATATTGCAAAATTTTATATTATTCCAGTGCTAAACATCTCTTCTACAATTAAACATAAAAAAAAAGCATTTTTTTTTTTTTTTATAAGTAAATCGTAAGTTACCATAGAAATGGCTTCAGTGTCTCCAAGTGTGGCACAACCAACATTTCAGCAATAATACTATGTCTGAAGATGCAAAGTATCAGTTTCTTTGTCCGGTTGTATGAGGGTCTGATGGAGCCACACTGGGTTTGAAGGGTTAGACAGGGAGGGTCAGGCCTATAGTTGTGCTGTTGTGGCAGGGAGCGCGCGCCTGCTTGTGAGGAGCTGTCGAAGAGCCCAGCCGGTAATTACAGCCTCTCGGATGTGATTACATGGCAGCCGCACCCTGCACCCCCCTCCCTTCTTTTTCCTCTCCCACTCTCACCCCTCTGTCCACTCCCAGTGGGTGTTAGGGCTGAAGGACGGCCTGTCATGTGTGGAAGCGTTGCATGTCCGCACTGTTATTTGCTCCTCTTGCCCTGTGTTTAAGAGGAGGGAGGTGGAAAGTGGCTTGCATGGTTGTCCTTTCTGCTGCGACTGTGTAGTCGGCGCTAGCTTTGCAGTATGCAGAGCATCTTGCAAAATGTTTTTGCTGGGTGTGCTGGAGAAAGGGCGTTTGAACGGGGATGGAAAGCCAGGTGGTGCCGCTGGGATTTGGACCCCGGCCCTCTATCTTACATGGTCTATCTTTCTCTCTGGTCCCTACAGACGTTAAGCCCTCCAACATCCTGGTGAACTCGCGCGGCGAGATCAAACTGTGCGACTTTGGTGTGAGTGGCCAGCTCATCGACTCCATGGCCAACTCCTTTGTTGGAACACGGTCGTACATGTCGGTGAGTCACCCGCCCACTTCCCTCCCCAACCCCCAGTCCTTCTCGTTCCAAGCCCTGTGCCGGTGCCCAGGATTCTTCCATGTGGAGAGGAGGAAGTTGCTGCCAGTTTTTAGCCCACTCCTCTTGGCCACCTGCAGGGTGCGGTGCCCCACCCTAGAGTTTTGACTTGCTCTCTGCTCTCTGCTTTGACAGCCGGAGAGACTCCAGGGCACACACTATTCAGTTCAGTCGGATGTGTGGAGCATGGGCCTATCACTGGTTGAGCTGGCTATTGGACGCTACCCCATCCCCACTCCCGATGCCAAAGAACTGGAGGCCATATTTGGCCGGCCAGTGCTGGACACAAGTGGGGCAGAAGGCCACAGCATGTCCCCAAGACCAAGGCCTCCAGGACGACCGGTTAGCGGTAAGACCTTGTTTAATTTTCCCAAACATTGGCATTGGTTTTATGCACATTCAATCTTCTCCACAGTCTGCGTAATATGCATGTTTTAGTTGAGCCTTGCGAATTGTTTTCCCCCAGGACATGGAATGGACAGCAGGCCAGCCATGGCTATATTTGAGCTACTGGACTACATTGTCAATGAGGTCAGAGAATTTGCTTAGTGTGCAACTTACTTCCTTTGTGCTTATTTTTGCCTTTTATAGTATTTTTATGTAGCAGTTTCACTTCAACCTCACCCCTTTTTCTGCTCCCCACCTGTCTCTACATCTGCAGTCACCACCCAAGCTGCCCCATGGCGTCTTCACCACTGACTTTGAGGAGTTTGTGACGAAATGGTGAGCTCCTGTGTGTTATCCCTGGTGTTTTTACTGTACGAACCTGCAAAATCTTCAAAACGATATCTGAGCTATGTCAAAGTTGGACCTCGATAAAAGGGCCGCAGTACAGGGATATCCATTCCAGCTTCTGGAGGGCCAACCTGCCCCAACACACTTGCCTGGATGTTTCTAGAAATTCTGAAGACCATGATTAGCTGGTTCAAGTGTGTTTAATTAGGACTGGTGCTAAACCCTTCAAGGAGCAGGATTGGACACCTCTAGTGTAGTACAGTTTGGGGAATGCAGTTTTGAATCTGGACTGCATTGTTCCCGATCTCATATGTACTCCAACACGGAAATAACCTATATAAACATATATGTTTAAATATAGGTTTTGATATATGTTTTTAATATATGTGACATATAAAATTGGCCGTTTTCCTATAATATATGTACATATATGCACATATATGTACACATATATGCATACATATATGTACACATATACGTGCATACATGTGCCTATATAGGTACATATATGCATGTCTATATATGTGTGCATATATGCACCTATATGTTTACCTATATATTAGTAAAATTATTAAAATCCATAGCTGCTAGCCAACATAAATAAAAGCCCAAAATGTCGAAATTTACATGTACATATAGGGCTTATATGTGGATATAAAGAAGCAATACAGGAGACCTATATGGCCTTTATATGCACATATATGCACCTCAATTTTGCCTATATGTGGCATATATATGCATATATGCAGTATATATGTTATCATATATGTGCATATATACTGCATATAGGTTTCATATATGCGCATATATCCTCATATAGGTTCTTTCCATGTGGGCTTCCTGTTCATTTCTTGTGAATCTTCACAGATTGCATTTAAATGTACTTTAAAAGCTCAGTCAGACTAACTTGTGCTTTTAAAATGTCACACAAACAATTTGGTCTGACTGAAATCTACCAGTTCGGTTTTTGCAAAGTTGGGCTAACTGATCTAGATAATGTAATTGTACCTTAGATTTGTCCAGTATGTGCACAATTTTATCTGACTGCAATTGGCCCCAATGTTGTGCACTTGCTCCAAAAAATTGGTTCACTGGGACTGGCAGATTAAGTCTATGCAAGTTAGGTTGACTATGCGCAAATAATATATATATGTGTGTATATATATGGTGATTTGTAAAAATACTGTCCTGTCAAATTAAGGTAACACCTCCCTCTAGATTTCTGGGCTAATGCTTTATTAAATTCAGAATTTTATTTTCTTACTGATGTTTTTTCTGTTTTTCACAGCCTGATTAAGAACCCTGCTGACAGAGCTGACCTTAAGATGCTAATGGTACGTACAATTCCCTGTATAGTTACAATTATATTCAATTAAAATTTTAGTTTTTATGACAACATCTGTTTGAATAAAGTGGTAGGACTTGAAGAGAGAGTTCACCCAAAAATGAAAATTGTCATTAATTACTCATCCTAATGTCGTTCCAAACCCGTAAGACCTTCGTTTATCTTCCGAACATAAATTAAGATGTTTCTGATGAAATCCGAGAGCTTTCTGACTCTGCATAGACAGCAACGCAACTACCACATTCAAGGCCCAGAAAGCTAGTAAGGACATTGTTAAAATAGTCCATGTCACAGTGGTTCAACCATAATTTTATGAAGCTACGCGAATATTTTTGTGTGTATGCATGTTTCGTGGTACTCTTATGGACGCATGGCGGAGACCGACACGGAAGAGAGGAAATTATCGAATAAAATTATTTTTGTTTTCTTTGTGCACAAACAGTATTCTCATAGCTTCAAAACATTACGGTTGAACCACTGATGTCACAATGACTGTTTTAATGATGTCCTTAATACTTTTCTGGGCTTTGAACATGGTATTTGTGTTGCTGTCTATGCAGGGTCAGAAATCTCTCGGATTTCGTCAAAAATGTTTTCATTTGTGTTGTGAAGAAGAACGAAGGTCTTGTGGGTTTGGAACGACATGAGGGGATTAATTAATTGCAGAATTTTCATTTTTGGCTTAACTATCCCTTTAAAGAGCGAGAGATTTTTGGAGTGACAACACATCCAGTGTGCCAGTTTTTTGCCATGTTAGTATGGCAATTAGCTAGTTACAACTTGATTTTGAAATGTTTTCCCTTTTGCACTCAGTATAGTTCTGACAGTAGGTACTTGTTGGGAATATATAAT
The DNA here is from genome assembly GCF_936440315.1 of Barbus barbus. Classification (NCBI taxonomy): domain Eukaryota; kingdom Metazoa; phylum Chordata; class Actinopteri; order Cypriniformes; family Cyprinidae; genus Barbus; species Barbus barbus. The sequence continues at coordinate 14,592,754 of NC_136737.1, forward strand.
GATGCATTGTAGAATATAATGCATTACAGAAATAATACCTGTAGGGGTAAATTGATGTATACGTAGTGAAAATCAAGGTAGTATGTACTAAAAATAAAATTAATGATATTTAATTAAAAAATAATTAATACTAAAATCAAGTGATATTCATTTGCAGGGCCACACGTTCATCAAGCGGGCCGAGGTTGAGGAGGTGGATTTCGCTGGATGGTTGTGTAAAACCATGGGCCTTCACCAGCCCAGCACACCCACTCATAGTGCTGAATGAATGCTGGCTCACAGCGTAGCCGTCCATGTCATCCTCCGCTCTACTTCTCTCCTTTTTGCTTTTACAGGCCTGTATGCTTGTAAGCCTCTGACACACCGCTGTGTGCTCTTTTGCTGTTCTCTGCTTGCTCTTCCCTTCCACCACGGTGCGTTCTGGGGCACTGTTTTATAAGAGCTTCTGGTGTTGGAACACAGTCGTCAATGAATATGGAGATTAGAGTCACTTAAGTGGAGTGGCTGTATTTTTAACGACCACATTATTCAGGAATGCCCAAATTGGTAAAGATCAGTTAGATTTTGTTTGTATAACAGCTATTTCATTAGTTTTATGTTTTTCTTTACTTTTCGTGGTTGATTTAATTCATTATATATATATATATTTTTTTTTTTTTTTTTTTTTAAACTAAAGCGCTATTCTTTGGCAGTTAGCCTTACACTGTGTTAAAATGGATAGCTTGGTTCAAAGGCAAACATTTAATTGAGAATCAACTGCCGTTTGCATTAAAAAAAAAAAAAAATCCAAAGAGGGCTACTGTGGATCATAGAAGTTGGTTTATTTCAAAGATGATCATAAATGCAAGATGGCCAAATCAGCAACGCTCAAGTGCATACACACAGTTGTTTAGCTTGTGCATTGCTGGTAGCACTGCTAGTACACGGCCAAGTACTCCATCACGCCAATCAATGGTCGTGCTGTAAGTTTGCACACATTAGCAAAAAGAAACATAAGCTTGGGGGGGGGCTTGAAAGGTTTTCTTAAATCTTGCTTCAACTTAAAATCATCTTAAGAAGGGTATATTTGGGAAGAATTATTGTTTAAAACTTATGCTTTAGTGTTCTTTTTTTTATTTTTAAACGAAACCTAAAATTTCTTGCTTTTGATTTTCAAGTTTGAATACAACCAGGGTTGCATCTATCTTTACAGTGCTTTTACAGTAAGCCCAAATGAATTTAAACACATCCAAGTTATTTCAACCAAGACCACAACAGGTACACTCATAGTCTGGTCTTCAGTGGTATATAAAGTGCAAAGTAACGTCTCAGGCCACCATGTACAGTGCTATGCAGATCTAATGAACCTCAGCAGATATTGCTGTATTAGTAGGTCTTATAAATACACGGGTGTTACAGATGGGCATTGTGAAGTGTGGCTAAAGCCCACTTGCTCTAAATATCTTTTTTTTTTTTTTCTCTTTCTCTAGTACTTTTCGGTAACATTGAAACTGTATTACACACTGGCATTCAGCTCCGACCAAGTGAATGCATCACCACACATGTGTATAAAATATCTGTACAGTACAAATGTTACTGTTTTCAGTCTTAAAATAGCATTTTACTTTTTTGCTTGTTTGTTTTTGGACTAGTTTAGTGAAGAGGATATAAGTAATTTTATTACCATATGGAATGTGTTGAATACAGTTCTAATATAAAAATAAAATTTATTTGTGAGTGATTATTTGGCTGTAGTTGTTGTCAGTCTGTGTTTTGGATAATGTTTAAAGATTTTATTGCAGTGTACTATAATGTAAATTGTTCAAAAATAAGAGTGAACATTTCATTACGTAATTTGAAATATTAGGCATATATAAGAAATATAGATAGCTAGAAAAACGTGATTTGCATTATAGCTGTTCATTTTTGGTATACTTTGGCACAGATGTGATAAGTACAGGAAGATGCATATTATGAAATGATTTATTAATTATATATAATGTATTATTTAAAAAAAAATCTAAATTAAGTCAATGGTAATACAGCTTTGTACATGTAAAATTGTAGCATGTCTAAAAAAAAAAAGTAGATAACCATTTAGTAAATGCTTCAAGGGTGCTCACTAGTTAGGGATGAGCTGTTACAAAACCATGCTGCAGAGACATGTTTTATAAAATACTTTGGCATACGTTTCTGAAAATGTGTGCAAACATATGAAATTAGTAACCTTGAAATGCAATGAATCAGTTTTAAGTGTCCCAGTTATACTGCCCTCTATGTTTGGTGTGCGTTAGTTCATCATGCTCGTCTCCTACTTAATACTTCAGCATTTAAGCACAACTCGGTGTCATACACAATTATGCTCCTCTGCGTCCACTCCCTGTTTTACGTGAGAGTCCTCGATTGTACAGTCACTCTTAGAGATGTCATATACTACTCCTCCTGTTTTTGAGAACTTTCAGTCCAGCAGCAGGTAAGCGGCGAACGGGTCTCTTAAGTGGTGGATGATAATCCATGTCTGTCCCACTGGTCGACTGCACTCATCGCTTCTCTCAGCATGATTTTGGTGAGTATGGAGAATCACAGTACACGTTTAGTTGTTTGGTTACTTATTTTTAATTACCTTTTGTAGTGTTTTGGAGGGTTCGGTTGTTACATGTAAAGAAGGAAGATGTGTGAAAAAGGTGAAGCAGTAGGTGAATAGTGTCACTTCTATCCGACGACCCCTAGGGTTACAGGGTACACTTTAGGGTACACTGTATAAGCTGTATTGGTTTGAGACAGTGGAGGGTGTGTGTATATGTAATGCGGGGGGGACTACTGGCAGACCCTGAGTGTCCTGGAATGTGCCATGGCTTGTTCTGGGGTGGGACTCCATGTCCTCAGGCAATGGGATGGGTGGGTGCGACTGCATTCACAAACACAGGGGAGAAAGAAGGACGGATAACTCATTATTTTGGCACACTCGCTCACCCAGAGTACACGTGCAACACCCCTGCAAACAACTTGGTACAAATACAGGCCGATTTTACCAGCGATATCCTTGTGAACTCCACTGTTGTGTTCATGTCATGAGTGATGGTGGCCACTATGGCATGATAACAACCTTTTACTGTATTCCCCAGAGAGGAGCAGAGGAGAACAGCATGGGGGAATGCTGTTTCTTTAAGAGAGAGGGAGAGCGAGAGAGAGAGAGAAAGGGAGGGACCTTTTTGCCCTCCAGAAACCAGGAAGGGAATTGAGTTGATCTGCTGGTGCTTGGTTAGCGCATACAGAGCTTTGAACAGCAGGGCCAGCTGAGAGAGAGAGAGCTCCACAGAGGAGGAGAGAAGAGGAGGGAAGAGCTAACCTATAGCAAGCACCGCCACGGCCATCGCAGGTGAGCTCGTTTCCCCCTGCTTGTCCCCCATGTCGTCTGCCCAGGGCCTGTCGACTGAAAGGAGCAAGGCTGAGAAGGAAGGAATGAGGGAGGGGGACAGAGAGGAGAGAGAGCGAGAGAGAGAGCATGTGTGTGGGGGGTAGGAGGGGGCTCCAGTGCCAGTGAGGAATTATTACTCTTTTTCTTTGGTCTTCTGAGTAACTGATTTGGTACACCTTCGGTTCATTGGCATTGCTTTAATAAACTTTTTTTTTTTTCTTCTGTTCTTACTGTTAACTTTTTTTGTTGTTGTTTTGGAGGCAACCCTTAAGGGGTGTGTTTGTCGGAGGTTAGACAAGAGGAGAACGTAGTAGGAAGGAAATAATTAAAAAATAATTCCATAGGACAAGGTACAGTGCGTAGCACTGGGGTCTGCTTTTTTTAAACCTTTGTTATCATTCATGAAGAAACAAACTGATAACTCATGCACACACCTTTTTTCTTTGTCGCAAATTGCATTTACACTGGTTACTGTTATGATGGAATATTTTAGGTAAAAAAAAGTCTCATTTGGGTCAAGAAAGCTGAATATGTCAGATGATGTAAGGTGACGGTATAAATTTATTGTATTGAAGTTCTAGAGAGTTGTTTGAATTCCTTTGTCTTTTCTCATATGTACAGCGCTTGGCACTGCTTGTTGGCTGGTCTGTACTTTTAATACCTGGCATCCTGCTAGCAACACACGGTAGTGTATAATTCAGCTCTGAATGCTTACGTTGAAGCAAGCTCTTAGATGTGGGGGTGGCAAGAGAAAACAGTTTGGGACTTGTAGTTCTTAGCAGTGGCCTAGAAGCAGGTGAAGTCATACTTAAGGACTGCACTTCCCAGAGTGCCTTGCCCTTGGCCATACAGGAAAGGGAACAGCCGGTAGCCTATCCTAGTGGGGAGGTGTGGTGATTGAGGAGCGGGCAAGCCAATCGCAGAGGGGGAAGTGAAGCCAGCGCAGTGGGCTGAAAATAGAGTGGGGGAGTTAGTAGGTGTCTGCCTGTGTGGGATCAGGCAAGGGCTTGCCAGTGTAACTAGGGCCACTCGGAAGTTTCCTGTCTGCAGTTGCTCCAGACCAGAGCACTGCCCAGGCACAGAGGCAGGCAGGCAGAGGGAGACTGAGCTGACCCACAGGGAAACAAAATTCTGGCCGACCGGTAAGAGCTCCAAATGCACTCTCACTCTCTCTGGTGTCTGAGACGGGAAAGGCAAGCTAGAAGAGAAATAATGGAGTCTTATAAGGGGAAAGAGAGGGACTTGGCTTGATTAAGTTCAGAGCGTTTGACCCACTTGCAGATGGCATAGAGATGGAAAACGGAGGTATGTATTAAGGTATGAATTGGTGAGCTTCTGTGCAGCGAGTTTCACTTTCCAAGTACTTTCTTAACTGAACTCTGTCTTCGTGATTGTTATTTTTATCTGATATTGCCATTTTAATAAACAAAATATGGTTTCAAGCATTTTCATTTAATTTTGGTCACAAAACGTTGGGTTTAAAACTGGTGGACACTGGTGAAATGGTTTCAAATGAAGTGAAATTCACATCAAAGACATCCTGCTCATTGAGATCTCTAAGAACCTTGGAAAGTTTTTCCTCTTCTCTTGGCAGATCCCTTGTAGGCTTCTCTGCCCCCTCATTCTTTTTATAGCTGTGCCATAATGCACATCAATATCTTCTCCCTTGGTAAGGGTCTTTAACAGGGTCTCATGACTTGTCAAATAAGAAGACTGCATGTTTTTCCTGGACTCAAAGGCGTTGCAGGAAACTGCAGTCTCTTTCGCTCTCTCTTTTTTTTTTATTCAAAGATGTATGCAGATCATTTCCAACCCATACTTGCTCGACTCGTTTTCACTAGTGCGGGTACAGGGAGGACGCAAGGGGTATTTTTATTCACAGATGACGCCCAGTGTCTGAATAATGCACAGACAAGGCTCCTTGTCTCACAGGGGTGAGGCCGATCTTTATTGTCTTTTGCTTGTTTAAGTGGCAAAGAGATTCTTACCCACCATAAACCGTTTAACCCTGTACGTAGTTAAATTACCTGACTGGGTCGTTTCAGGTCGGCATTTATGACAGGTAAGGTATGTGTGAACTTCATGCTGATACACATCACGCAGTGTTTTTTTCTTTTGAATTAACTTGGTGTTTATTTAATCTTATAAGTATGTGTTTTGCTATATCTATTAAATTTCAGATTTTTATAAGCTTTTTAGAAACTGACTTAATATTAGTTTTGTTTGCCTTTATTTAAAGTTTCAGTTGCTAGACATCCAGTGTGAATTGTTTAGGTTTTTATGCACTTTGACTAGCTTTTGAATGCTTATGAAATACAAATTTTATTTGAACTTTCACAATCCTTTTGAAAAGTTATGTAAAATTGTGGTCTGTTGTGAAGACACAAAGCATCTGTTTTTGCGTCCTTGTGCAGTGCAGGACTGAGGGCTGAAGGCACTAGAGGTTACCAGCTACTGTTTGGCCAAAAAGTATAATTCTAATGCTAAAGTAATTTTTGACCTTTTTGAACACACTTTGAAATGGCTATCTGGACAAGGTTTAATTTTATAATGTCTGGGGGACAGTGGACGTTTGTGAAACATTTTTGAATTGATCAAATTAAAGACTGATGCTGGGAGATGGGCTGCTGCAAGCTAGCATCACTATTGGTAATCAGAGCTCATCTCATTATTCTCTCATTGCACTCTTTAAAGGGCCTTCTTCCACTTGTTCTTATCTGCTGAGTGTCTGTCGACATTAGCGAGGCCGCCTTCTTGGTTTCCTTGACAGTAATGTGGAATCCAATTGCTGTAAGTTTATGCTCTCGCCCCCATTCGCTATTGTGGAGCTCGACCTCCAGCAGGTGGAGGAGTCCTTGACATACTTACCTTTAGTGCGATTGTTCACAGATATGCTGGGAGGTAGAGCTGAAAAAGAAAATCCTGGGTGGGTTGTCATGTCTTTTTGCCTCCTCAGCAGAGGCAGAAGAGGGAAGTGGAAGCTGTGGTGGACTGGTGGTGGAGTGTGCAGTGCAGTGTCTGGGAGAGCTGGTCATCTGATAACAGAGCGGGTTCTGTTACACCATCACCAGAGTCACGCAGGAAGTCTTCTTCCGCCCAATCGGCCAGGCTCCTGCAGCAGCAGAAGAGATCAAGACATGGAGTGTGGCCTGAGCGCAAGGGCACTGGAAGGGCTGGAGTAGCGCTGCCGCCATTACTCAATTTTGTTTCTGTTTCATGAGTTGGTTTTCTTGCTCTTTCCTTATTTCCTGGCCCAGCCACAGTTTGTCCGAAAGACTCCGAAGTTGTGGGCAGCTCAAAGACAGATGCAGGGAGTTAGGTCTGGAAAAGTTTGGTCAAACTATGAGGGGGCGTCGTGGCATTTTCACACGTGGGCTTCATTCTATCATGGTACTCTAACAAAGCTGCTGCTGGTCTAGAAAGATTGTAGGCACGTTGTTGCTTTTGAAGCTGAGTTTCTTGCCTTATCTGCTCTACCTTTTGCAGTATGCTCTGTTCCTATCTGATATACTTCTGCAACTAAGACCTTTAATTTCTCACCATAAAGAGTACGTAGTTTGCTTGTATTATTGACCCCATGACATAAGATTTTTCCTCAAAGAGGGATGGTATTTTGTCTATAGAAGGTTCCAGCAACTAGAGTGAGGTGAAATAAAGTGAAGTGAAGTGACATTCAGCCAAGTATGGTGACCCATACTCGGAATTCGTGCTTTGCATTTACCCATCCAACGTGCACACACACAGCAGTGAACACACACACACCGTGAACATACACCCGGAGCAGTGGGCAGCCATTTTATGCTGCAGCGCCCGGGGAGCAGTTGGGGGTTCGGTGCCTTGCTCAAGGGCACCTCAGTCGTGGTATTGAGGGTGGAGAGAGCGCTGGACATTCACTCCCCCCACCTACAATTCCTGCCGGCCAGAGACTCGAACCCGCAACCTTTGGATTACAAGTCCGACTCTCTAACCATTAGGCCACAACTTCCCAAAGACAGGGGACACCTGCTGAAACCCGGGAGTGCTAGTGCAGCTCTTGTGCTAGTGTGCACTTGTTTCTAGCAGCCTCACCCAATACCTTTTGGGGGGCATTGTGAATACAAGTCTGGATTTTTGGCAGCCTACTGACATATCTCCAGTGAAACGGCCCAGCACTACAACTCCAGTTTTATCAGTTGTTCACCCACTTCCTGCTTGCACTTTTTGCGACCAATCATGCTTCCCTAACTAGTGCTGGCAGGAGTGACTCATTTGCAGGGCCTTGCTCAAAATCCTGTTCTTCTTGGAACCAGTTAGCCCCTCTCCATACCGTTTACGATTATCCGGTAATATCCTCTCTGCCTTGACCTTGAACCCTGTCAACCTAGTGTAGTGACTCCACTTCCCTCCCTCATGAGGCAGGAGGAGCTAATCACACAAACACACACACACACTAGGTTGTACATGCATACTGAATGGACATGCATGTCAGAGGGATGCCCTGTGTACAAGTCATGCGTTTGTCATTAATCCTCTCAAAAGATTCTTTCGAAGGATTCCCTCGTGAAATACACAATGAAAGGTGTTACTGACGAAAAATTAAAGTTAATAGGAAGATACCAAAATGTTCCGTAAAACCCTGCTGCTTGTTTTGGTTTATGTCATAAGTCAATGTGTGTTCCTGGAATGTGTGGCATGTGCTTGCCTAAGATGTTTCATTCTGAGTTTTTGGTTCATATAATGAGCAAGTAAATTTACTTTCCTTTGCTGGATTAGCATTGTTTTAGAGTTAGTTGAGGAGAGAAGAAGCTGCATTCTAAGAACTTAATCACCAAACACATTAAATACCCTTGACACAATTTGATTGACAGTAGTTACCTCATGATTCTTGTAAAAATTTTACTGTGTTGGCGGTGTTATTTCCAACTGATTACACAATTCTGAACTAGTTATATTGTAAGCTTATGTACCTATAGGTAATGTGCTAGTTGAACTTCTAAACTCATTTAGTTTACACTTGAACAGATGAATTAAAACAATTCAAATACAGTTTGACAGTCTCTGAAATCTATTTTCGATAGCCTCACTTCACATTGGCTGGGAGGGGCTGTTAGGGGAGGGTGGGAGCTGGGGTAGTATGAGTGTTCACAGTAACTTGTGGTTTGACTTGCAAAGTAGTTGAGGTCTGTGCGTGCGGCCATCAGAAGAGGTCTGAAATGAGACGTTGGGGCCGTTGCACGGCCCCTGTCACCCATAGCCATGAATAAGTGATGAAGAATGTTGGGAGCCCTGAGAAGGTGTCAGGATCAGGTTTGTTTGCACTGTTTCCTCTTTCTTTCAGCTTTGCCCTGGGTTTATTCAGGGACAGAGATACTGCTTAACTGGTGCCTTACTATCACCCACAAGCTGAAGTGCAGAGAGATGATATTTGGTTTCATAACTCGCTTATGATAGCAAAACTACTCTTGCTCTTTTTCTCTGAAATTCATGTGTTTTTATGAATTTCTGATTTTGAGTTTTTCAGAGAGATAACAGAAAACCAAAGAGCTTGCCCTACAGGTGCCCATCATTTAGCTCAAAGGTGAAGGGAGTGACAGAACAAGAAGGGCTTAAGCCATTGGCTTATGGGCATTACTATCTAACTTAAACAAGTCAAGTCGTGGTCTAGTGGGGGACTATTATTGGAATGGCTTCTTTTGAAGTGTGCTATATAGAAGTGTGTAGTGCATATGTGCCCTAGATTATGGTATTTTCATCATATTCTGACATTGAACTCTTTAACTGTATTTGCTAAAGTCAGATGGCATGAAAAAATGACACACAAAAGGTGAGCCTGAGTGTCATCCACAGTAATAATGCACGTGAGACTAGTCGTGGGGGTTGGATTTGCTGCTGTGTTTTAGCTTCCCACTACCTCTCAATTGCTACACCAATAGTGACCTGACTTAGTGCCAGCTCTCAAGGTGTGGAGGAAGGCAGCTTTTTGCAAGAGTGAGAGAGAGAGAGAGAGAGAGAGAGCAAGCAGCCAGGTTGAGCAGGTCTTGCATACATACCAAGGGGCTTGATCTGAAGGAATGTCATTTGAATGCATTGCTCTTGTTGAGTATAATCCCCCTGTGGCCTCACCCCCTGCTGGGTCACTCTGGCAGATGGAGGGGCGGGGGGATAGTTAGGCTGTTTGGTGTTCACGCGCAAGCGTGTGTTTGCCAATGGACAAATCAAGGAGGGTTGCCTTTCAGAGCCCCCCTCCCTCTACCCTCGCCTGTACTGAGGTCGATCATTTTAATCTCCCCCCACACGTGATCAAGGGGACAGGCCTTTCCTGAAACTTGGCACACAGTGCAGGGTGGGGTAACCGGCTCAGACCGGATTGACAACCTCCCTATTTAATACTGCCCTGCGTGTGTCCTCCTACTCTTCCTCCTCTAGTGGATTTTTTTTCCACTCGGAAAAAAGGGTCGCCTTTAGCCGGCAACCGCCTGCCCCCACCCCCTTCCCCAGAAGCCAACTGACACGCAATTCAGTGCACATGGTGCCCAGCCCTATTCTATGTGCAGTGCACTCCCCCACCCCAGCAAAGCTGCACAAAACCGATTCTCCTTTTCCACTGCCATCATGACAGCAGGCTTGCCACCCTCTGACATGCTGCTACATTTTAATTGTTAACACCATGAACTGATTGCTGTAAACTAGAAGGCTGTTTAGAGTGCTTTTCAAGACAGATTAAAGTCTCAACTGCCACAAGTTGAAGTCAAACAGCATCCTTTTGACAGCATCACCAGATGTTGTACATAACCTGTAGATTTGCTTTAAAGTGGTCTTTATAACAAATTTTTGCACCAACAAATTGATAAGGTTAGGCAAAAGTTTTTAATAGTGAAAAAGAAGCTGAGAAGGTGAAGTGAACTATCCTTTCTGTAATACATGGTGTTAAACGTAATTATCTTATGTATAATTAATACCTTTTCTTCATTTCAATAATTACACCAATACTCCATGGACTTTAAAATAATTCTTGCAACCAGCGCATTGTGTGTTTACAGTCATGGTTTGTTGTCAGAATATCCTTTTATAACTTGATGCTTCCATTTGTGGTTTGGATAACTTTGACCAGTGGTCTTTCATAGAGTAGCAACCATTTGGTCACTATCTATTAGCCTCTTTGCTTTATTTGCATACAGGGCCTGGTAATTCTACCCCGGATGGTAAAGAGAATGGACATCATAAGTATGGTTCAAACAAAGTATTAGTATAGTACAGTGTTAAGTATAGTATAGTATTAAGCAGCAGCATGAATTGAGCTCTTCAGGTCATTTGTGAAAAAGTTTTAGATTGGCGAGCTTGAAAAATACTTGAAAAATGTTTCTCTCTACATTTTAGTAGTTTTATAGAAAAATATTTTGCCTCAATTTAGTATCAATGACATTTCTTTTAAACTCTCACTTTATGATTAGTAACTGTTATTGTTCCTCAACATCCTTAGACAGGCAGACGGACAGACGGCAGGACGGACGGACGGGTGGCGGCTGCGATTGGCGGCTCGGCGGCAGGCTGGTGGAAAATGTCGTCGGGAGCAGGTGGGCGGGGAAGACGTGAGGCAAGGGCCTGTGGGGGTGCAGGCGAGGTAGAAGAAGGACCAGTGGGCATCCCCTTCCCCGAGCACAGTGCTGACCTGCTGGGCAGTCTCAACCGGCAACGGTTGAGTGGGCTGCTGTGTGATGTGCTACTAGTGGCTCAAGAGAGAGAATTCCCTGCCCACCGCTCCGTGTTGGCTTCCTGCAGCACCTACTTCCACAAGCTTTTCACCTCGGGCCTGGCTGCTGACCGCCAGAAAATCTATGCGCTGGACTTTGTGCGGCCTGAGGCGCTGGCCGCCCTCTTGGACTTTGCCTACACAGCCACACTCACAGTCAGCCGCAACAGTGTGGTTGACATCTTAAGCGCCGCCCGTGTGCTGGAGATCTCACCCATCCAAGACGTCTGCACACACCTGCTGGACACCAAAGTGCTCTCCCCGCCGGTGGGTCACGTGTTTTTCACAAGTTGACTAATGAATGTTTCGGAGCGATATGATTATGTACTCCCATTTCTTTTTGCAGGCGGGCAATGAGCAAGAAGAAGACCAGGAAGAAGAGGAGCGAGGTAAGAATGGAAAAGAGCAGGGCATCCGGCTGCGTGCCCGTGAGTACTTGGAGTTCTTCCAGAGGGGGGCGCATTGGGGTAGCAGCTGCAGCACGCCAGAGCTCAGGGACCTGCCCACACACCTGCACTTTAGCCAACGCAATGGCACTGACAGCAATGGCGCGCCCATCAACCCTGCTGACTACTACTCCTCACTGGCCCAAGCCCTATCACAGCCGCCTCGTGACCCCGAAGACGAGAATGTGGATGAGTGCCAGGATGGACCTTCAGTTCTAGCTCGAGGGAAAAGTGCAGAGGCTATGATGTCCCTTTATGCGCCTACTCAGAATGGACATTACTACCTCCATCAGGCAGAGCCCAAATCAGAGAGAGAGGTGGAGGAGACAGGTGAGCGGGAGCACGAACAAGGCCCAGCCAGTGCTTTGCTACAACAGATGATGGACTCCTTGGAGCGGAAAAGGGAACAGGCCACGGCAGGTGGTGGGGGTGAGGAGGATGGGCCGGAGGGCGAAGAGCCAGACGTGGAGTTTTACTTGAAGTACTTTAATAGTGTGCAGCATGAGGAAGCCACCAGTGCCCCCATGTCTCCAAGTTTGCTACCACTGTGGTCATTAAGGGGCAACGCAGGTGGAAACCAAGCGACTGGAGGGGGTAACGGCAGTGAGAGAAAGATGCGCTCTAAGGCCTTCCAGAAGTGCCCTATCTGCTCCAAGGTCATCCAAGGTGCAGGCAAGCTTCCACGTCACATCCGTACACACACAGGAGAAAAGCCCTACGAGTGTGCCATCTGCAAAGTGCGATTCACCAGGTAAGCCTTTTTTTGTGATTTTTTTTTAATTTTGTCTTTGGGAAAATTGAGAGTTCAGTTTGTATTTTTACATACACTTTTATGGAATGATATTCCGGACATTATTCAAACGGAATTGCAAATTGTATTTGCAATTGCGTTTTCAATTTGTGGACGCATAAAATGTGACATAATCCAAATGCAAATCGCGCATTACCATTTGCATTTTCGTTTAAGCGAACGCACAGTGACTGCCAAATTTAAAATGGAAATGCAAAGTCCGTTTGCATCTGTGTTTCCCATATCTTACGAGTATTGACCCAGTCATATTTAAAAAGCAATTTCAATTACCACGTCTGCTTTTTCACTTTCTCAGCGTTGCGTATGTAGCCAGCCAAAACTCAAATGGAATCGCAATTCCCTTTGTATTTCCATTTCCGATGCCTTACACGGAAACCTGTCAATCAGTGTCAAAGGTGGGATTATGCTATGGGGCGTGTTCGTGTTGGGACGTGACGTCACTCACAGTCGACCGCATTTGGCGGACCATGCGTTCAAAGGGTTTACGTAAAATGTGTTGATCAGAAGATTGGGCAGTTTTTTATGTACAATTTTCATTTAATCTCGTAATGGAGTATGACTGGGTCAATACTCGTAAGATATGGGAAACACAGATGCAAACGGACTTTGCATTTCCATTTTAAATTTGGCAGTCACTGTGCGCTTAATCGAAAATGCAAACGGTAATGCGCGATTTGCATTTGCGTTTGGATTGTCACATTTTATGCGTCCACAAATTGAAAAAACGCAATTGCAAATACAATTTGCAATTCCGTTTGAATAATGTCCGGAATATCATTCCATACACTTTAGCATCTTATGTGCTATCATATTTAAATGGTCAGGTATTCAGTACACTAAAGAGTGCACAGTCAGTCATGAAGTTGTTTTATGTTGACAGAAAGGCTGCATGACAAAGTCCTGGAATTTTAACAAGGGGGGTCCAATAAAAGTGGGTTGTGGTAGCACAGCCTGGTCTACTGTTATCAGGGATGAGGCTGTTATAAAACTCTCTATGCCGATATTGAAAGGGATTACAGCACGGTGGCCTATCTACGCCTAGTGAGCTGAACTTGTGACCCTGGGTGTTACGTTGATTATTGCCCCTGGCACATACAGCCCCTCTTTCAGACAAATGGCTGATGAAAAATACTGCGTGAATCTCTGTTAGCAAACTGCTAGCATGGCTTACCCTGCACTTAAGGGCATCACCTCTTCCATGAAACCATCGCCTTAATTAATCAGGAGACACGCATTGGAAATAGACACTGCGCCAAAAATATCCTGTACCCTATTTGCGTAGAGATGGATCTAAATTTGCCACCTAAATACGCTACCTATTGGGAAGGGGTACTGTAATCTTAATCCTGTTTGATCAGGGTTAAGAGTGCGTTTTACTCATCATTCCGATCTTGTAAATAATTAATCTCTCTGTGCCCCACTCTGTTACATTGTGTGTATGTGTGTGAAAATATGTTTTCTAACAGGCGTGTATGTAAATACCTTCCGTATTTTGGTGAATGTATGCGAAAGTGAAGGAAAGATGAGAAATTATGAGTGAAAGAATACATTCATGTTCAAATACACAAGTAGGCGTCAACGTGTGCACATGTCTGTGTTTACATACTCGGGTGTGTGTCTGTCCATGGACGAATATGAGTGTGAATGTGTTCGGTAAGCCTCCAGTATTCTGGATGGGTCAATCACCCTAGTTTGTTTAGTTGTACTCTGCCCCGGTCACAAGCTTAGGGGGAGGGACGGAGAAGGGTAAGCTGAGAGCAGAGTCTTACAACAGAGGGCCTTGCATTTGACACCAAACTATACGTAGCTCTGTTATTGGTGCAAAACAATACACTTTGACAGTATGCTGTCTCATGTTGAAGAAAGCCTACTCTTTAGCCATTCAGACCAGTTTGCCTCAGGTGGTGTGTCAGAAGTCAGAAACATATATAAACTGATGACCAACACAAACGTTTGCTTTGTTAGATTAACATTTAAGAAATATAGTGTAAAATTTGTTTACAAATTTTATACAGTTAATGGTGCTTTGAAATGGTTGGAGGACAATTGAGGAAAGACATTGAAGGTTAAACCACATTCTTCCAAACCTGTTCCGCAACCCAGCACACCTTTTGATTTTCGACCTTGCATTGGTTTCTTCCCAGAAACTGAAAGCTCTCCTCAACTGAACTCAACTGCCACTGAAGATTTTAAATTTTGCTTGTAAAACAAGAGCAATTGTGCTCTTATAACGTTCACCATATTTAAATGGCTCTTTTGGGAAACTTATGGCCCACTATGACTCTGAACTGAATATTGAACCCTTCAGTGCCTCATTGGCCTAAAAAGAAATTATGGTGATAAAGCTGTGAGCTTTGACTCTTTTCCTCATATGACCTTGGGTGCTTTCAGCACAGAAGAAAGATGAATAAACTTGACTTACTCTTAAGAGTAAAGATAAGGAGGTCAAACTACTTTTGTGAAAACATGTTGTCTTTGATGTGCAAGAACAGACATATATATTTACATCCTTAGATTTTTGCTTTTATATGTAGTTTATATAATATGTGTGCATGTCTGCCTTTGCTAATGGTCTATGTGGCCAAACTTACCGGTGTGTCTTGTAATTCAACATCAGGCAGTAGTTAGCGACTCACCCAACTATCATAAATGATCTTTCTGGCACATCATGTAATTTGGGAGTGGGCATTTTAAGGAATTATGAGTGTATTAAGTTGTATTCATGTATCATGGTATTGTTTTGTTAATTTTCTAACCTTGAATTGCTGTTGAGTCTGTCATTGTTAGTTCGGTTGCCCTTAATTTTACACTACATGAACTTACCTGTACTTACAATGTACTTACTTCAGAAAGTACCGGATAATAAAAGGTAACTACATTGGTTAGGATTAGTAGGTTTAGAAGTAGGTTCAGGGTTAGTACCCAGTTATTGAAATTACTATAACAAGTACATATTACATGTGGAACAGGACTGTAAAACTAAAATTGTTTAATTCACACAAACCCATGGGTAGCAGCTCATCAGAAGTTTTTGTATTCTTCTTTTCCAGGCAGGACAAGCTAAAGGTTCACATGCGCAAGCATACGGGAGAGAAGCCTTACCTGTGTACTCAGTGTGGTGCCGCCTTTGCCCACAACTACGACCTGAAGAATCACATGCGTGTGCACACAGGCTTGCGGCCCTACCAGTGCTCCAGCTGTTTTAAAACCTTTGTGCGCTCGGACCACCTCCACCGTCATCTCAAGAAAGATGGCTGCAATGGCATCCCTTCCCGTCGAGGCCGCAAGCCACGCATACGAGATTCTGAGCTCCTGGAAGGTCCTATGCAACTTCCTGGCCCAGAAGCAGACATGGAGAGAGGTCGGCGGCATCCGGACAGGGGCACCGGAACATCAGTCATGGAGGAAAATCACGGTAGTCACACGCACAGTCCGGTTGCCGACGGGGAAAGTAGCGAAGATTTGAACTCGGGACAAAGGAACTCCACGACAACATGAATTAAACTTCATCAGAGAGGGCTTTACTCAAAAACAAGAGGAAGAATGAAACGGAAAAATAAGAAAAAAAAAAAAAAAACTTAACTACATGGTCCTCTTTAAAAAAACAAATCAGGGTGTCACGCAAATCTAATCTCTTCTAGTTTCTTTTCCCTCCTTTTTTAGCTTCTGCATTCCGCATAGAGACTTAACCACCAAGTTACTGGTCTGTTGGAAGAGCGAAGAGCACTTCGAATCACTCACCTGTGCTGTCAACATCTTTCTGGGTCTTTTTGTTGGTGTTTTTTGTAACATAATGGCATAGCCATGTGCGTACGAGAAAAAGCTACTATGCAGTTTAAACAAGTTCCTCATCTCTGGGTTGCATCTATAGGGCCTTGTCTTAAAAAGTAAGGTGTCAAACACCAGGCTGACTGCTGCTTCAACAGGTTAGCTATGAATGGTCTAAGATGTGATCAAGGCAACCAATAGATCTCTTTTTCTAATGCAATGAGCAACATGTAAATACACTATAAAAAATATATTGTCTGAGATTGCAATATATGCAATATTCTGATGCAGCACCTTTTTTTCTAAATGTTCCAGAAAGAATCGGACAGGGAGTTGATTTAAAGTGTTACTTTCTCTATAAAAGATGTTTTTTGAGAGTTTATCCTTTCATGGTATAACAGGTTACCGTTTTGAGTTGAATCTACATGGGGAGATTTTGCTAATTTGTTTCTGGCAGGCAGGGAGAGGGTAAGACAAGGGGTGAGGTCCTGTGTTTCTAATCGCTGATCTGATCGCCACTGGGCACAATCATGTTAAATCTTACCTCTCACAGACCTGTTGTTCCTTATTGGCAGTCTTACTTGCATTATATTCTCTCTTATTTTTGGGATTGTCTTAATATTTTGTCATTTGATTTTTCTTTTGACCTTTGAGTTGACTCTTTTGGGTACTTGACACTTTACATTTGTATACGTGTGTATATATTAGGTTGTAATCTTATGAGACCCTTTATAAGACATATAGTGCAGATAGATAGGGTTACATCTTCCTTCAGCTTCACTCCACGTTTCTCACTGTGTTGGGTTCGCAGGGGGAAATATGCTGTTTGATATTTTAGAGCATTATAATTGAGAAACCCATTTTTTCCTAAGCTGCACTTAATGGAACCCAGAAGTTTCCGCCCAAAGTTTGAATTGTGATGAATGTGCTTCATTTTGAGTCTTTCTGCAGTAGAGTGAAACTGTATGCAACAGATGAGTGAGGGCACCACTGTTACACAAACGGCTGGTGAACAACTTAAGCAGGGAATCTTTTATTTGTTTGTTTGTTTCAGTGACAGAAGGAGAGATAAAGAGCGAGCACCTTTTTATGCATTTGCACAGCTTTACTAAAGATATCCTACAGATAGAGAAAGATCTGTTTTAGGAGGCAGTTTGGGTTGGGGAGATACAAAGTGCTTATTCAATTTCTTTGCCCAAGGGACCACAAAAAAGAACCTGAGTGATAAGATGAGCAATAAATTAATGTCCAATTCCAAATGAGCACACAGCTGTAGCCGAGTAAGAGGGAGGGTCCAGTTTTTAGTGTGCGAAGTGTGAGCACCATTAATAAATGCAATGTATATAGATAGAAAATAGGATCAGCTATACAAAGTTGATCGCCTTTTTACAATGCAAATGACTGGCCGAAGTTTTGAAAGAAAGTGTCCTGAAAACTGAGACCTTTATTTTAAAGTAATATGTGCTTCCTTGCGCTGGAGAGAGAGGGTGCAGCAACATCCTATGGCCACATCAGAGCAGGATGACTCACTGAGAGGGGCCTGGAGCATCAGCAGGCACTTTGTGGGCACGTTGAGGCAGGCTATCCCCAAAATCCAGCAGAGTGGGTGCTTTGGTTAAGTTAGAACTCTTGTTTAAATGAGGCTTGTCTGAGGACAAGACTTGACTAAGGCAGAGCCTTTTATAAACGATGAAGTGGCACATTTGAAAGAAAATTTCTAAGCGCATGCATTCTAAAAGCAGATTGTGATCCTTGCTAAATCTCTCAAGTGGATCTCAGTGTATACAGTGGCTGTGGTTACAGCTATGGATGCACAGTTTTGTTTCAGGCTGAATTAGAAGATCTAATTTTGTGGCATTGTTCCTTCTGCAGTGCTGTACCGTTTATCGGCCTTTTGCACCTTAATAAGAAAGAAGCAAGATTTGAATGCACTTTGTTACTGAGAGGGGCACTTTTTAGTCAAAAGAAACGGGTACTTTTAAACAACAGAGCAAATGTGCTAAGCAAAAAGGCCCATCCAAGTGGTGATACTTAGTTTTTTAGTTGTAATTATTATTTTGGCTTGTTCGTAAGTGTTCATTTTGTTAAGGTCTTCACACAGAGCTGCCAAAAAGTGCAGTCACTTAAGAGAAAGAAAAGGGTGAGGATTTTGATCGTTTTAAATGGTGGATGAAAGAGAATATAATGGAGATATACCTTTCATATATATACACATGAAAGCATAATGATTAATTGCACTTAAAGTAGATTTAAAAAGTTCTCAATTTTGTCTTAATACAGAAGAGAGTACAAATGTGGAAGCATCTGCAGGGATTTATGATACGTATCTACAACTACATACTCCTCTTGTTTAGTTTCTGTCAGTGATATTGAGTTTTGCTGGTCAAGTCTAGTGTTCACTTTAAATTTGTTGAAGGCCACACCCTAAGCATCACACTACTGTACGTTACGAAGAAAGATTTTGTGTGACTGGACGACACAGCAGAATTAATGCTTCTGGAAATGAGTGTGAGAGCTTGTGGTTTTCACACCCCAAAATGCTCAGTTAATAATGCATCACATGCCTGCAAGGGTGTGTGGTAACACATTGACCTTGACCATCTCTTATCAACTGTTTCACTCATCGCCTGCGTTCATCCCATACAAAGTTCACAGTAGCTTTTAGATTTGTTTCCGGGATGTATTTGTACCTATGCCACGGCCCAAATTATTCTCTCTCATTATAGAAGCAGAAGTTGGTGTGGAATTGTTGTGGAAAAAGCCTACTTGAGTTCCCTTTCAAGTCTATTGTTTTTTTCTGTGATATTGTGAGTTTCAAATCTGCAATGCTTTCTTTTGTTTTATTGTAAACTGTGTTGCTGCAGCTTGTTTGTTTTCTAGCAAAGATAATGCTAGCTGTGTTTTTGGGGTTTTGGGTGAAATGGTGGTGGATATAGGGAGGGTTAGGTGGGTGGGAGGGGAAGGGAGGTACAAAGCCTGATAGCACTGGAAATGGTGCTTTAGCTGAGAAAGAGTTTTTGCACTAAAAGTCACTCATGTCCTTGTCCTTGGAGGAGGGTGACTGGAGAACCGGGCAAGGCCTTTGAGTTTCTGTGAACACAGAGTCTGTTTAATCTCCACTTCACTTCCCTATACTTACATCTGCAATTAACTCTTTGAAAACCAAAGTAGGGAAAGACTGTATTCTTGGCCATTAGAAGAAAGAGATGAATCTTACATTTTCAACAAAAGAGTAAACAAAACCAATTCCTAGACGAGTGTAGGTCAAGAGTCCAAAGCAACTCCAACAGAAATAAGCAGCTTGAGGAAAGACACAGTATTCATAGAATGGCTTATTTCCAACAGTTAACAGGATCAAACCCTAAGCATCTATATCTGCGTAGAAGTTTGGTGGAGTTATTAGAGGTCTTTGTGAGTTCACACAGACTCATTGGCTTGATCTGGAGGGGGCCTAAGCTTTGTTCGGTGGGTCCAAAAGGAGTCGGGCAGAGTCTTGAAGCTTGACAAGTGGAGAAGGATTCTGGAGAGAATGTGCCTTAACTTAAAAGGAGATTGGGCGGATTCTTCAAAAGATGGCTTCCATTCCAGCTTCCCAAATTATTCTTGAATACTTGTTGGTTGAAACTATGTTCTGTTGTTGACATTTCCAAAAACCAAAACGTTAAATAAGATCTTTGTCCAGAAATTGTCTAATACACCTCAATTTGTTAATACAACTAGTTAAAATTTTCTCCTGATTGCAATGAGAAGAATGTCATCTTCCATTTAGCGCTGTTTATTGCTTCCGCCCCAATCGTGACTCTACTGACAGACACTACAGCGAGAATGTGTCTAAAAAAAAATAAAACTTTCCATGATTTTAAACGCACCATGTATGCAATATCCAAATATTAATCTATTTGTGTCTTTATTTGCTTAATTTATTGGACAGGATTTCAAAAAGCATTAAAGATTTCAATGAAAGTGATAACCGTAATAATCATAGAAGATAATCTTATTACAATTTTAGATGTTATGGCTGGGTCGAAGCACAACTAGCTGAGGATGACATAATGCATGGCTAGATTCGCACAGTTGTTCTCACCTGATCCACTGCTGTTAGATGCCCAATGGGCATGTTGCACAAGGAGCGGCTCATGGGCGGTGGGTACTAGTTTGCACAGATTGGGGAGGGTGGGTAGCATTTTTTGCAGTTTGGGCAGGGGAACTATGTCTTATAAGGGGGGTTTGGAGAGCCTTGTCAGGTATTGCGGTGTCATTCTGTGTACCTAAGGAATTTATAGCCATCTATGTCTTTGACTGCCTCAGCTGGTTATGTTTCACTGATCAAGGACAAGGAGATGTTCTGGAGAGCAGATGTCAGAGTTTGTGGTGGGAGACAGGGAGATTTTGGGATTATGGGCCATTGTCTATGCTTCTCAGGTTAAATAATCAAGGCAGTCCATGTCCATTTTTGTTGTTTGGTTTAAGCTCAAATTTTGCCTTCTATCTGATCAAAGCTTTATTGTACTGAGAGTACACCAACCGAATATATATTATGAGTTTTGAAGATGATATCGAAAACTACCCATGTGACCACAACACCCTCATTTTTGTTTTGCTTAATAACTGTACATTTTTGCCATCGTAGTGTAGAAAACGATGGCAAAATGTTGTTTTGTTTGGTTTTTTACTACGTTTTAACATTCTAGAACGGTGAGTGGTGTATTGTCTCAGAATGAGGCCAAGACATAAGTGAATTGTGGGATGGAGACATCTAGTCTGAGGTCTTCAAGTCAAGGATGCATTCCATAACTTCCTCTTAATAGCTGTTAGAACGAACAGATGCAGGTAGACGGAAAAGAGGCGGTTTCTTAAGTCTTAAAGGACTTTCTTAAAAGTTTTTCACTTTTCCTCTACCCTGAATGTGCAGGGAAGAAAGTGCGTTGGGCTTCACAAAGCCATCAAGCTGATAGCAGTTCTGTGATTGTAACAAAAAAAGCACTTTGCGAAAGGCCATCCAGAATATTGTGCCGCCTCCTTTGATTATTACTGTTATTGTTTTTCATCTTGTTAATGCAATTTTTTTTTTTTAATCTCATTGTGGATGTAATGATTTATTTAAATGCAAAAACTACATGAAAAGAAAAGAAACTTGAACATGCGATATATTTGGGTTGACGTCCATTTGAACTGCCGCCCCCCCGTACCACACACATCTCTGCAAATACACACGAAACAAGGAATGGCATATGTTCAAGTTGTCATACGTTTTCTTTTAACAGTTTTGTACCTTTAAACCCAAATCTCATTACAAAGGACATTTCTTCCTGGGTTTCCATTGTTCTGCAATGTGCTTCATAGACAAATACAGACTTTATAAGAGAGTAGATCTAGAGTATTGGTATTGTTAGGGCTTAACTTTCCCAAACAATGTCCAATAAACAGCTGCAGATACGCAACTTGCAACCCTGTCCAAGACAGTCAGGTTTGGACCATTATACAACTTTCCTGCATATGGACAATATATGATATTTCTAAATACTTTCATTCTATGTTAGACAGTAAAATGTGTTTTCCATATTGTTTTTGCATAAAGTTTAAGAGTTTATAAGGGACTTGTTATATACTCTATTCAAAGCTCATCTCTTGTACGTTTCACGTTCAAAATCAAATCTGTACACTTAATTCATTATGTGGTTAATCAGCTGAACGGACACAAGTTCTGCACAGAAAACAAAAATTCATTTTCAGGCTTTAGGGGCACTTTTTAACACTTATGTTGACTTTGGGGCGGCAGAAAACTCCCAGTGTCTCAGGCTTGGACAGCAGAAACCCTTTTTTTTTTTTTTTTTTTTGTTAATTCAAGTCCTGTTCCTTTCCATTGTCTGTCAGTGTGTGTTGAAGCTATTGAGATGTACAGGAGAATTTGGGAGAATTTGCACTTTTGGCGATGAAAAGAATTTGTATTGTATATGAGACCACTAAATCTACATCGTCTAAATCAAACAATTCCATGTTGTTTTTCTTTTTCATTTTATTCTTTTTTTGTTTTGTTTTATTTTTACAAAATATATCCAAAAATGTCTGACGTTTAAGAAATAAGACCTTTCTATTAAAAACAGAATGTTTACGACCTCCCTGTCTTTGTATGCTAGATTTTTTTTTCTAAAAGAACAAGTGTTTAATACAGGTTTAATATGTCTGTATCTATAAATATGTATACGATTAAGATGAAAAGGAAGCTGTCTCAACCGTTCTGGAAAAACACTTCTCTGGCCAAGCTGGATTTTAGTTAAGAGGCCAGCTGAAAGTGTCCAAAATCCCTCTAAAACCAGCCAAGATACTAGGCTGGGAGACTAGTTTCTAGTTGAAGATGTTTTTTTTACAGTTGTGAATGAAAGTTGTTTGCAATTTCAGAGTAAACAAAACTGTATCTTTCTCCTTGATTTTTTGGTAGAATGTGTCTAACTGTGAACTGAACTTAATACTGACACTTATCAGTGTGGATGCAATATTACACAAAAACTAAAGTTTTAGCCTGCTGAGGCTGTATTTGCAAGCAAGTTTTGTTTTATTCTTCAAATGAAAGCGTCTGATAATAGGGAGGTTACAGAGATAAAGCACTATTTGCCTGGTCATGTGATCTCAATTTGGCATTACCCATAAGATTACTCTTATGCAGAGTAAAAAGCTTACTTCTCACATGAAACATTATCCAGATGTAGTTTTCACACATCACGGTTTCTCTCACCTGAATATGTGTAACACATGAGGTACTGGGTATTAATGTTTATTATATAACTGGTGTACAAATGAAATAACACTTGAAAATATGTTTTTCCTTTGAATGCATTGTGGCTACGGCCAAATTGTGCCATTTTTTTTTTTAAACTGGTAGCTGGTTTAAAGTAGTCAATATTTGGTAGACCATCTTGGTCCAGCAACTTACAAGGTGGTTCTACTAGTTTAAGATGGTAAGGCTAGTTTAAAGAAGCTGGTAGCTGGTCAACCAGCGAATAACCATTTCAGACTAGTTCATTACCAGCTCAGACCAAGCTACTATGCTCCATATTACAGCTGCAGTTTAAGATTGTGTCTCCAACAGGATTTATGTTAGTTATTTTAGCATAATTCAAACTGCTTGCCTTTTACGTTGAATTGGCCTGCATATTTACAAGTTTACCGAAGCTCAGAGAATTCTATACTATAGTAAACCATATACTACTGTAGTAGGGTCATTGATTCTGAAAATAGGCAGCAAGCGACATAAAATCGCAAGATTAAAAGAACGATAATTTGGCTTTAAGATGAACAATAATTCTTGTAATGTTGATTTTAATTTGAAATAAACACTTACGTGCAATGTTATGTAGCCTACATTCAACGAGAGATGCTCTTTTCCACATTACATGTATTTCTTGAGTACCTCAGGCCAATGGACCGCGTACACAGCGACAGCCCTAAAAATAAAAAAATAAAGCATCCCAATGTTGTTCATGACATCACCACAAGATGTCACTGCACCTTAAGATTTCCCATGCGATTATGGGTGTATATCCAAACTATCTGCATTGTTCGTTGTGTATAGTGAGTGTCATTTACAAAAGGGTTGTTTAAAATAACTATTTGTATAATTATTTTTATTCTATAAATAAGTATAAATTAATCTGATTTTGAACTGTGGCCATTCTTACAGACTTGTCCTGTTATGCAGCATATTTCCATATGGCTTAATACTTTGGATGAAATATTACTAACAATGAAATCACATTAAGGTTGAGTTAAATTTTTAAATAATTTCACTACAGTGGTTTTGATTTGATATGTATGCCATATCCCTGGGTGCTATGCACTAATATCATTACTCACATAACATCAAAAGCTGGTAGTTTAAGAAATATTCCAGAATTTTCTTACAACCCCCCCCCCCCCCTTCCCTAACTGAAATGTTTCAAATATGTATACATTACTGTTAAATTGGTAATCAGTTTAGATGGTTTTTCTTTTGTCATTCTTTCCTTTGTAAAATCTTGTTTAACAAAAAATTATTTCATAATTACTTAATCCTCAATAAAGTGTAGAAAAGTGACCGTTTGTGGCAGGAAAACAACACAAACGTCAGCATTAGCAGTAATTTATATGAGTTCTGTGATGTTTTGTGGTCATCTGTGTGATAAACATCTTGTGTGATAAAACTACAGAAATTAGTGTAATATCAAAATTTCTAAAGATTCTTAAAAATGCATTAAAATGTATTTCAGGTTGACCAGAATGCCCAGCAGTATTGGAGGAATGAGTCGCATGTGAGTCTGAAATTAGTTGTACCAGTCTTTATTAAGGCATTTCTATGAAAAATATGTGATTAAATGTCCCCTACTCTCAGGTAAAGTGCTTATTTTGAGACTTTGGATAGTGTCCTCCTCATCCTAATGTCCCAGACGCGACAGAAACAGGATGAAAACAGAAAATTGAGAGGTGATTAATAATTAAGCAGAACAGAGCAGGCGAAGGGGTTACATTGTTTTTCTCACTCAGGGGTGTTTTTTTCTGTCCGAACAGATTGAGTTGGAAACAGGGTCACTGGGATCAAAGAAAACCCTGAAGCAGCCGGTTACATTTTTTTTAAGATATCTGCAGGCCCACACTGTATTCTCTCTTTTTTTTCTTGCAGTGTGTGTGTGTGAGTTAGTGAGAGAGAGATTTCACGCTATGACGGGACTAGATAAAACCCCTGCAGATTTCCCAACAATGAACTCCAGGAGGTACATCTCAAAGAGAAAAATATGTCTTAATAGGCCTCATTGACAGCCTATTATTACTGAGTCAAATGGCGTTAAAATCACACTTGAATTGGTTGAAATAGATCGTCACTCAGGAACACTTGCCACCACACTGGTTATTTAAATAAAGAAAAAGGTAATAGTATCACTCTAGTCTCTTTTCAAGTACAGATTTGTCGGTAACTATTCCATATGTCAATAATTTGGTGCCGCTAAGACAACCTCCTCTTTCATATGTTGATTAGGGACCTTGACCTTTAACCACGGAACCTCACATCCCCTATCGCAAGTGCCCCCCAACCCCGTTCCACACACACAATGCTTTCAGGGCCACCGCAGCCCCGAAGCCTTTCCTCTGGACATCTCTCAGTCCCTGGAGACTGAGAAGCGAGGTACCTTTAAACCACTGCGGCAAAAATCCCCACCAAAACTCTGCAGTCATTAATATGCAAAAATGCAAATGAGTGGGTAATTAAGAGCTGGAGCTCTCTGGAGGCTCTTTGATTGCTAATGAATTCTAATCTGCAAAGAAGGGGGGAGGGGAACGAGGAGAAAAGGATGAAAGAATCAGACAAAAAAAGAGGAAGATATTAAAAAGTCGCTCCTATATGTAATCATATAATCCCTTATGGAAGCTACAAAGATACATATACACAACAAAACTAATGTGTACAGGTCATTCGATGACCACAGCTAAACATTCGCTAGAAATGCTAACAATTGGCCTCGGGTGAAATACACGAGTGAATCCAAAATCCTGACAGTCCAAGACTTTCTAAACAATAAACAGGATACTGTAGGACTATGCTGTACATCCTCGTAACAGACATATTGTTTTACGGTATATTGCAGCGAAGGTGAATTCCTGAGAAAGACAGTGACAGAGAGAATGTCGGAGAGGTCAGGTAGCATGACTGTCTGCATGGCAGCACCAGCTGTGTTGTGGAGAGGAGATGTTATTTCATCACTTTTGCAAGCGAAAACACCCCCCACTCACACTCCCTCGCTCTGTCTCGCTCACACAGGCACACACAAACATGCTGTTATTGTTACTGAAGTAGTCCCACGACACCCACAATCTCCCACTTCACCCCTCCACCCTCCTCATCCATCTCTCCTCCTTTCTTTCCCTCTTTGCTTCACATTCTGCACCTCCTTGTTAGTTAACTTCATTCAAAACGTGATAAGTATTTTTTGTTTAGGAATAATGAATATTCTGTGACTATTTACTTATCCTCATGTCGTTCCAAAGCCGTATGACGTATAGTGGAACACAAAAGGAAAGATTTAGGCCCTGTTTGCACTAGTGTGTTTTCGTTTTAAAACGAAAACGATCCTCGTCTACACTCGCGTTCAGAAATGGTCTCCGTCCACACTATACAATGGAAAACGCATGTCACATGACCATTCATGCACACTGGGCATGCGAATAAATGTGTAAATAGTTATTGTTTACACGGTCGTGAAGGATACGCAGAGCGAATGTGGGCAGCCATGCCCTCATTTTCAAACGTCTCTGTTTTGATCCGTTTACACTGAAACGCAACCCCAGAGTTTTCAAACTAAAGTCTCCGTTTTCAAGGGCTGAAAACTCCGAGTAGTGTAAACAACAGGTGTAACCGTAGCAAAAGTTATGCATTTTAAAACAAAAATGCACTAGTGTAAACGTAGCCTTAGAATGTTAAAGAAACCATTCTTTTCAATGAATTGGTTGGTTCGGTTTACAAAACCCGTCTGAATGATTCATCCATGAATCAGATTCGTTTTCGTGTTCAACTGACTTGCAGGGAAGACTATCAGTGAATAATGGCTTAAATTTCGGAATGTTTCTCTCAGAAATCTATCGTATTATTTCGGAATCTTGTGAACTACTTTTATGGTGTCCATTGGAAGGTTAAAATCTCTAGTCATTGTAATCTTATGAGTTTTTTTGTGTACCACAGAAAAAAAGAAATTTATATTTATTTGGAACGACATGTGAGTAAATAGTTTTTATTTTCGGCTAAACTATTCCTTTAACCTAAGTGTACACATGCGTAACTTCTGTTGTTACTAACAGCATGCGTTTAGAATGTTTCAAAAGAGCATTTACCAAATGTGTATGTGTAGGTAAACAGACTTACTGCGGATTGTGAAAGGGTTAATGAACTTATACTGCATCTCGCTCCATGTCACGTTAAGTTGGCGCTTGAGCGACCACAGATCTGTGTGGCGGGAAGCTGGAGGTCTTGGGGTTTGTAAACAGGAAGTCTACACTACACTCACTGTACTTGATGCGTGGGTGATGGAGCAGGGGCTGCCCGAGCAAAATGTGCAACGTTGTGATCCAAAAATGGCAGGTGTGTCAGAGATAGGGGAACACATGATATAATCTTACGAGACCCTTGAGAAATTGAGTGTGAAATGGTTTGAAAAACGTACAAATACCGAGGCAACCACATTGCCCCATTTTTGAGTTCTCAAAAGCGTTTTGATGTGCAAATGAATCTTCCGAAAACCCGTCAAGAACATTAATGGGTGATATTTTGCACGAATAAATAACTAAAATAATATAAAATATGCCAATAAATAAATAAAATGATTTTGTATAAATTTACATTTTAGATTTGAACGTTATTGTGACATTATTTTACCTTAAATTAACCCCACCCACACTTTTATTAGCATAATGCAAACTTACTACATTACAATAATTAGTGATCTAATAAATTAATTATTAATCCTAATTATTATTGATAATAATAGATGTAACAAACTTAGTAATAAAACTTAATAAAAATATCTGAATTATTATAAAAAAAAAAATATATATATATATTTTTTAAATGTAACCTGCAAGATTTACTGCAATTATTAATTAACCATTTGAGAGACAGTTTGTGAAAAATGTGCTTAATTGTTACAAAAATATTGGCACAATAATATCAAAAATAGGCTAAAGGAATATTTTTTTATCAATTGTATACAATTTATATCTTTTGATTTATTTGATTTATTTGCAATTAAACATTTGGGAAACAATTTAAGCTTAAAAAAAAAGGCTAAATGAAATATAAAATAATAGTATAAAATATATAGACATTTTCTTTCTTTTTCTTTCCTGAGTTAGGGTAAAATGCAGCTTCAGTTTCAGGCACGCTCAGGTGTCTGGTCTTGTCTTGTCTACCCAAGGCATTTGGTAAGCATTGGTATCACTACTAATCAACATGCTGGGTTGATGGTCCTTTTCCCAGGGTGCTGTAAAGGTGGGTGCCTTGATTTTAGTGTCTGTTGACTGGCCTCCAATCGACCAAAGTCAGCAGGGGTCAGTTTACCATGTACAGGGCAAGCAAAACAGATAAATACTTTGTGCCTCTCTCCTCCCCTTCAACTCAGATAGTCCCAGAACATGGGCAAAGGGCCAACGACATCAATCTGTGAAGTAGAGTTTCAGAAAACATATTTCCATGAGGCTACACAATCATTTTTAGAATGTGTATTCACTGCTGTATTTCAAAGACTTAAAATAAATCGAAAGAATTCAGAATAAAAGAAGAATGAAAGAATTCAGCCGATGATTGTCATAGTGATGTCACTGTTTGAATTGATGGGGGTTGGTGAGGCTTTGGGGTTATGGAGCTTGGCCTAGTTTCATGTCTGATCACTACCGTATGCACCAAAGATCTCGCCCTCCGCTGCAGGTAGTCAACGAGTGCAGCACAGCGCACCCCAAACATCTGTGTGATACAGCAGCCATGGAGGAGTTTCTTTGAAGAGCTCAGATGGCTTTTAGTGATGTGAAAAGAGAGAAGTAAATCAGAGATTAGAGAGTTCGCTGAGGAGGATGAATGCATGAAAAGGTTAGGGGTTCATACTGTGCAGTGCTGTAGAGCAAACAGAGATAAAAGGTGGGTTCTATGCTCAGCTGACCTGGAAATGGAAAACTCTGGAGATGCACACGGCGAGAAGCTTCAGGTTCAAACCAGCCGACTGCAGGTGCTCTGTTCCGTATAGTTTGGTTTCCCACTGATTGCATTTTGAGATATTTTTCAGTATTTTTATATGATCGGGTGAAAACATTCCGAGAATACATTCCGCCATTCTCATCACCATAATTAATTAATTCGCCCATAGCTTTACTTCTGAGCTTTGTCATCGTTCTTATAATGATTGTCATTAGATTCTCATTACTGTACTACATTAATTCTGTCCAGGTTGAATTTTAAATGATTAATTAACATTAGAAAATTAGAAATTAACAGCACAAAAAGCTACTACAGTCTATAAATACTTTACTATATACTATACTTTTCACAATAAAGTTTATTACGGTAATACACAATATAAGAAACAACAAATATGTGACCCTGGACCACAAAACCACTTCTAAGTGTCAGTTTTTTTTTTTAAATTAAGTTTTCCATTGATGTGTGGTTTGTTAGGAAAGGACAATATTTGGCCGAGATACAACTATTTGAAAATCTGGAATCTGAGGGTGCAAAAAAATCTAAATATTGAGAAAATCGCCTTTAAATTTGTCCAAAAGCTCTTAGCAATGCATATTACTAATCAAAAATTTGTTTTGATACATTTCCGGTAGGGAATTTAGAAAATATCTTCATGGAACATGATATTTTCTTATTATCCTAATGATTTTTGGCATAAAAGAAAAATCTATAATTTTGACCCATATATTTTTGGCTATTGCTACAAATATACCCATGCTATGCTTACTTTTGTGGTCCAGGGTCACATATTCAAACATTAGTATTTTTATTTAAATTTTATTATTTATTTATTTTTAATTTTTGCATAACAGTATTGAGAATTGTGTAGGAATTTGCGCTTTGTTGATTCTAGGGTGAAATTGGATGACCAGACCCCTATTTGTATGCCATTTTTTTTTTTTTTTACATAACTAAAGTGACAATAAATAAATAAAAATATATATTTTGGCTAAATGTACTTATTTTAGGAATTTAAAGATTTGGTAACGTCATTGTGACATGATTTTTTTTTTTTACCCTAACTTCACAATTATTAGCATAAAGCAAAACATACATCAAAATAATACAAATCAAATTATTATTGACAATAATGGGAAAAACCCCTCAGAAACTTTCATTTTGGGGTCATTTGGAGTTTGAAAAAAAGAATCATGACAAATGGGGAAAAAAAATCAAAGAAATAATTAATAATAAAAATGAATAATTATAAAATAATTTTATAAAATCTTTTGATTTCAATGTCTATTTTTATGCTAATTTCAGTTTGTATATCCAAAAATGCATCTTGACAAACATGTGAAAGGTGCATAACTTTTATTTTTGGGGGGTTTTTTTTGTGGATAACCATCTAAACTCCCCCAAACAAGTGCTTTTTGAACCATTCATGAATGCAAAAAGAAAACACGTGAAAATAATACTTACACTCCGTTAAACCAAATAAATACACGCTGCCATGAATAATTTCCATATACCAATTTAATGATAATTGCATGGTAATTTCATTGTAAGCTTCAAATTAAGTAGTATAATATTATGCCAAGGAAATGTTACAATAGCAAAACAATAGTCTTTATTCAGACTTTCTACATAGATAAATATTTTATACGCTCACACAAATGTATGAATGATTAGCAGAAACGTGTGAAACATATGCTAATTTTACTTCTACATCTGGCGTTAATTACAGACAGAGGGCGGAGGATGGCTGGAAGGAGGATTCAACAGAGTCTCTTAGATAATGAATCCTACCATGCATGGAAACAAGATATTATACTAAACCATCATGGATTTTTTGTGTAAATCTGTCACATTTCACAGCCACTCTCTGAATTATCCTCGCCGTTTTCCACTTTGCTATATATTACGACTGCTTGTGATGACGAATACAAAGTGATATCTCAATCGAGAAATTTACATATCTTTTTGTCTTAAAATCCCTGGACGTCTTTCCGAACAACAATGCTTCTTTCCTTCGAGATTTTTTTTTCTTTTGTCTGTTTTAACCCTCCTTTCTGCATGACCCACTGCATGCTCTCCATGTCAGTCCCAGCTGTTACTACAAACTACTTGGAGATCTTACAAGCTCACTAATTTCGCTCTTGAAATCCCACTGTTCGCTGTGAACCATAATCTGACCTATAGCAGTAGGCTCATTTGAAAAACTAGCTAAACTATATGACATATAGCCTTTATAATAATACATAAATACATTTATGCATGATCAAACATTGTAGTTATTGTGCATGGCGCTCTCTCTACGCTAGTAAAGGTATGTAAGCCAGCTGTATTCCTTTGCCTTACAGCTCCATTGTCCACCATATAGGACCCTTGGGGCTAATTATTACAATTTACTGTGCTTTTTGTTATTCAGTAGAGATCCATGATATTATTTACTAATTTGCTTGCTCCCTGCTGTGGAGATCTTAAACGCTTCATTTTTTCTGCTCTGATTTTGCCAATTTATCTTTTTTTCTCCCGCTCAATAAAATGAGTAGTTTCTTCAGAAGAACTCATAAAACTTTCCATTTAATTTTTAATTATTGTTATTATTAATGATTTAAAAAAAAAAAAACAACAACAACACCCTCCACAGCTGTTCGATCTCTTTAACATTTAACTAAATAAATTGGCTTTACGTATTCACTATTGGAATTTAAGCCCCTTCGTGACATTTTCCATGATCTCCACCAATATTTAGACTTGTCTCTTTGCTTTGGTTGACCTCATTTCTTGCAGTTTCTTCTCTTTCTGGTTTTTCCTTTCTGTGGGATTGGTGTGGTATGAAATCTACAATTGACTTGTACCTCTTCATCTGTTGTTTCCTGCCATCATCCTTTTCTCTTCTTCTGGCCATGCTGCATGGCCTCTCATCCCATCCCCCAACTACACACTCTGTTATGATCCCTGTATTCTGTGATCCCATGCTCCTTTCCCCCCCTCACTAGACCAGCTCTATGAATCAGCCACAAGGAGAGACGGAAACAATTCTGTGGTTGTGGTAAGATTTATGACTGGAAGTACATGCTCAGTAGGGCAAAGTATTTGGTGTGATTATCAATGTATACTATGATTTTGTTTTGGTTCCACCAACCAGCTTAGTTCTGTAAAAACATATTTAAAAAAAATAAATGATCATATTTTGCATGGGGTGGTTATAGTGTAAGGATTAAGGGTTTACGCAGCTTTGCCAAGTTAGTTGGTAGTGTAAATTTTATGTTTTATTTATAACCACTGAATAATACTGTTCAAGAATGATAAATGTAACATTTAATATATGCTATGAATACTTTGTATTATATTTGAACAAAAATGTAATTCATTACTGTTAACAGTCACATGAGGCAAAATAATAATAATAATTATGAACGTTTAACTGGATACTGAAATGCAAAGCTTGTGAACACTGCTTCTGTTTGAAGGCTTCTTAGAACAATAAAGACAAGATATCACATAATGTTCACACCTTACCTTAGCAAAGTCTTGCCTTAAGATGGTGTGACCAAATCAAGTACACAGTAGATTTAGTTACAGACTAGCCTAACTAGTGGTCGCTAAACCCCCCATGCGAATTTAGTATTTTTTCATCCACGCTAAAAGATATGTCTATTTTGCAAGTAACCAAATGAAAGAATTCTGACAGAAATGTAAACAAATAAAAAATTACAGTATTGCAAACGTTTCTGCCTCCGAATCACTTTTACGAACGTTTTTAGCCAAATTAGCGAAACGACGCGCGAGCGTCGACGTTAACCAGACTAATAAAATGATGTCACGCAGGCTGTGCTCTAGCCCCTTCAGTCAGCCTCACTGAACACACAGTGTTCGTCACGAAAGGGGCGGGTCTGGAGTGAATATACGCGTGACTATTGGACATTCCAAGTGCCTGTCACTTTTTGTCGCCTTTCTATTGGCTACTAGCATACGGGTTTATCTTTCCATCTCTTGCTGCTCTTGTATAAATGCCGCTTACTTTTCTGCCGTCAACCTCCGCCGGATGTTATAGTTCCTATTATCAATTCTTTCCCCCTTAAACTACACCTATTAAATCTTGTCTGATAAATGACTAACAACCATTCCGCGCGTCCTGACCAATCCGTGTTTTTTAACCTGTAGACCTTGTCGAGAAAACCGGACTCCTCTGGGCACATGAAACTGGACACCCGAGCGTTTGAGGCCCCTCTTTCCACGCGGAGCAATACATTGTTGCTGCTCACAATGTGGATGGAGGTGGTCAAGATGTCTACTAGAAGAATGAATTCACCTCAATTGTAACAACATAAAGGAAGTCGTGGCGCGGGAGTGTTTGGATACAGACCTGCAAGATTCTATTTATGACGTTGCTGTTTTGAAGGAGGATGTCAAAGGAGGAATAAGACACATTGTTGCGCCTATCAGCCTTTAATGCGCCGTGCTTCAAATTCTTTCAAGTTTTATGGTTTTTCCCTACGAGATTCAACATATCTTTTTTTTTTACTACTGGATGTAAAACAACTGATAATCAGAGGTAATGTTTTTTTCTCCTTTTACTGGGTTAATAAGTTGAATAATTTTAGTCTCATATTTACATCAGAGAAGTCACAATTAAATATTGAAGGTCCATTTAGCAAGTTTTTGGGATGTGTGCTTATGGAAGTGGGGGGTGGGGGGGTGCGCAGAGTTTTTTTCTTGCTTAGAGGCTGTGGTGGTGGTGGGAAGTCCTGCCAGTTTTGTGCTGGTGGTCTTTAACCCAGTTATATCCTAACAGAAATGACTCCTTTGTCCTTTTATTAAAGTAAGGATTAGTTTTGTGGGGCGCTTATGAGTTTAAGAGACTAGTTAAGCGCGAGCTGTCAGTGCAAATTTAATTTACAAATGACTAAAGTTACTTTAATTTGTTCAAATGTATCATTTGCACTTAAGCGCTGCGTTGTAGCGTGTTGTATCCAGGTTTGCTTTTTCACAAAACCTTTTGGTTAATTCAGTTACTTCGGTGAATATTTTTTGGCCGGAAATTCCTCGCCCCCCCCCCTCGCCCTCGCCTTCATCAAATCGCGAGTCTCTTGAGGAAAAGTTGACATTTTGTCGCGGTACTTTTATTAACTTTTGCTTAATCCAGCCAGGCTTCTACAGTTATCTCACAACACATGACTAATTGAGAATTATCTGCCCGGCGGCTGCTTAATATTGATAATAATGCCGTCTTTATCAAGAGTACGTTCGCGCGATCGATTGGTTTTCGAAATGGTTATCTATCGGAATACAATAAGTTTATATATCGGAATACAATCAGTTTAAAAAACTGATAATAAATATTGACATTGTTCATGTCTGGGTGAAGCACAAAGAAAGGGACGTGACTAAACTCTAGTTTAAACGTGTTTGCACATTTTTCAATGGAGGTGGGTTTTAAAATAGACATTTTCGCGTTGTATTTTACGCTTTTTTATTCATAAAGTGGATTTAATTCGGGTAGCCTACATTAAATCGGTGGTTAGTGGTAACACTGTTGCGCTCTCTTACAACTAACCACCACTGGCTGCAGTGATACAGACCTAAAGATACAATTTAGCCTGCCTTTTAACTACGAAATACGTTTTAAATGGGTGTTTTGCCTTGTTTTTAGTGTCACCTTACTCCTTTCCCTTTATCGTGTGTGTGATGGGACCCTTTACCGAAATCGTAAGGAATTTAGCAATTCTGCTTCAGTTTTTCTCATAATGATTTATTTACGATTTTAATGATGTTGATATAATGATATAAGGCAAAAACAAAATAAAAATAAAAATTGTTGCATTTACAGCCCTAAGCAGTTTGTTGGCAAATAATGCGACTGCAGCAGATTTCAGCAGAACCTAACAAATGCAAATAAATGTAGCCAGCCTCATCTCTCGAATAGGTGTTTTTTTTTTTTTTTTTACTGATTTTTAGAGCTATCATAAATGCATGATAAAACTGGCCCTAGTTTTAATGCAAATAGTAAACAAACAAAAATATGGTAACCTGTTTCATTCATCATTTATATAATATAACATGAGTAGGCCTGTCTTATTTGCACTGTGTCATACAAACAACCAGTCAGTAATTATGTTTATGTAAGTTATTATTTAACTTAAAATCAGACAATACTAAATAAATAACTTGGGGTTTAGTAAATTAGTTAGATTAATTCATTAACAGCTCCAACTGATTCAACTGAGTGTTTTCGATCCACTACACAGAACCGGTTCTTATGAATCATTCGTTCTCAATTGGAATTGCACTTGTGGCGCTTTATATTTTGGATCACTTAAAAGAATCGACTCATAGTCACTTGTACAGGAATTGGACAGGAATGGTCGCGCTTTATGTTAAAGCTCTAGATTAAATTGATAATAGGAAATACTGTCAGATTACATCGATCTGCATGATCAAAAACTGATAAATTAATTGTAGATCATAAATAATTTGGATCCGTTTGTTTAAATATAAAAACAGAACCGATTCTCGATTCCCAACCCCAATTAGGCTTCACCTCATTCTTCAGCCAGGGCTGTCCATCCCAGTTAAAATCGCTTCATGTCTCTCGGATCTGAGACGTTTGTCACATTTTACATGGAAATATGCTAATATACTGAGAAAAATATATTTTTACTTGTGGTTTTGGCTTTGTTTTGGCTGGCAAAGACTTGAGGGGAATTTGGGCCCTCTGTTACTATCTTTCTTGTCGTTTTACGGAGAGGCCACTTTCTACATGTTGTCATTTAGTTGTTTTTGTTTGGGAGTCGAGAAAGCAGTGTGAATAAAATGTACTTGCAAGGTGTAAAAACACTTTTATTTTAGCTATTGGCTTGTAATAGTGTTATAGTCAGACTGCTGAAGAGAAACTAATGGTTAATAAGCAGGACTGCTAAAGCACACCACCTGTTGGCATGCAATAGCATACAGGACCCCTTAAGATGTTTCTTAGTTTCTTTTGTTTTACCAATATTTGACAGTTTCATTGTAATTTTGTTCAAGAGAAACTTAAAATATTTTACTTCATTTGGAGGATGTTTACCCCCACCTACCCACCCCCGTTTGATGGTCTCCTTTCATGCAAATCAATTGGCCAGATAACTATAAATCATACACAGGATAGAGATGTACAATAAGTTAAGAACATTGATTTGCATGTTCCATGTGCAGATATCATGGTTTCATGGAAAATTGTTGACATGGGATTGCATTGAGTTTCATGCTGTGCTGAGGTTGCATAACACAACAATATTAATAACAAGATTGACAGGCATTATAGAAGAACTGGCTCTTTGAAAACAAACAAAATAAAACCTTGTAATGCTGTAATTTTTTGCCAATTCATTGTAACACAAGACTAATTGTAGTGTGTAAAACATACAGGATGTCCTCGGCCAGATTAATTATCAAGCAAGTTTTAGATTTAAAATTAAAATCTTGGACAAAGATAATGACTTGGCACTGGCATTTCATACAGCCTCCTGAAGCAATGCATAGTTAATTAAATTTAGTCCCATTTTTCATTTGAGACATGGAAATGCTGGTAATGTACTCTTATGAGATGTGTATATTATGAGTACAATACACTCTCACTTTTATTTACTATTCGACATGCACTTCATCACTGCTTTTCTCATTCATCTGGTCTTTAGATAGCTCACCCCAGCTGTCTCTCTCTGGTTTTCTTCTGCAGGGTGCTTTAAAGACCGAGGGGTATGAACGAGGCGCACCAGAGAATGGCTACAGTGGGAACAGATAAGGAACTCAGTGACCTGTTGGATTTCAGTGCAGTAAGGAAGAGACCATGTAGTCTTTGTTACTGATCTAGACAAAAACTCTCTCTCTCATAAAGAATCACTTTATGATTCCTTGCTTCAACAAAATCTGACCTTGTAGTCAGAGGATAGACGTTTTTCTTCATAGCACTTCAGACTGATAAAATCTCACGTCACAATGCCTGCTGTGTTGTTGGTGGCTGTAAACATCATAATGAATCTTTAAATCATGTGCAGTCTCCAACTGGGTCCTTAGAAGTGCACGCAGTTTTCCATTTGAAACATCTCCAGCATAATAACCATCGCTCAATCCTCTCTTATCCTTATCCTTCCATTTATTATTCTCATTTCACCTCTTGTTAAAATTTGATTATTCTTGGCGGTCATGCTTCCCTAAATAGCAAAAAAAAAAAAAAAAAAGCAAATATAAAAATGTTAATCGCTTGATTCATTGAATGGCTCGACCATGCTTAATTTATTGCATTGGAAAATTGCCATCTACAGAAGCAGTGAATCAATTAAGACAATACATTGATAATCAGACGTGCCAGATCAAATGCATTATGATCTCACATTTAATTACAAATTGTTGATGGTTTAGTTACTCCCTCATATCGCATTCATTTTCCAGCATCATTTTCCCCAAAAAAACAGGAGCTTATGAATTTGGTATCTTCTTTCTCGTGGTGTAAAAGGTGGTTCATATTGTGAAAAATGTCTAACACACCGGAAAGTCCCTCTCATGCACCACGCAAGGCTAGCACTGTTGCTGCTTACGGGTTTCTCTTTGCACTTCAAAAACAAAGAGGCATCATCCATCCATGTAAACAGATCCTCTTTAGCCCTTTCTGTGAAACCTTGAATTCTTTGTAGAACAAGACAAGATGTTTCTTCAAAGAGCCATACTACTTTGTGAACAAGGGTTTCTTTCAGATTGAACCATTTTAGTGGGTTATATGTGGCAAAGTTGACATGACCTTTTGCATTAAAATTTTGAGCAAGCTAAGCTTGATGTCACATAGCGTGAATCCCCAGTAATGCTGAAAAATCGCTGTCTGTGGGCACCTGTTGATGTGAGTTTGTCGTAATATGCTACTATGCTTAAACTTCTTATTTTTCTGCCTTAGATGTTTGCACCCCCTGTGGCCAATGGGAAGAACAGGCCTACCACACTTGCTAGCAGTCAATTTAGTGGTTCAGGTAAGTCTAAAAGCATGCCTTTTCCCGTTTAGTGTCACATATTACTTGAATTTGCCATATTTGTGCATGTCATAAGTTTAAAGTGTGTTCTTTATGGCAGTGGAGATGTTTGGGCCAGTTGCTAAGTGCTCGTTTCTCTTAACAGAAGAAAAGGACATGCTGCTTCTTGTTTTCCTAAACCCCCTCTTTTATGAATTCACCATAGTATATCCAGAGTCAAAGCTCAGGGCAGTTTGAATCCCTTTGAACTGGTTGTTCAGTTAAAGCACCTATTGCACAAACTTGTACATCATAAAAACTGATTGGTTGCATTGCTGTTTATAATCACGTTTTGTCCAGAACATTTTAACAAAACATCTCATTGTCTTTTGTTTTGTTTGTATGTTTGGCATCTTTTACTTAATAACCAGTTGCACATCACACTCACAAAAGTGTTATTTTTCCAACCATTGTTGGCTTGTGTTGCTCCAGTTTAGATTGTTTCAGAACCTGTCAAAGGTATGAATGTCAAATGCGTTTCTTTTCAAGTCTTTCCAGCCTGTCTGTCTGTCTCCCAATCGACACTCCAAACATTACCCTTGAATAAGAACAATCTGAGAACAAAGACTTAAATAAAGGCCTTACGGTCTCCAAACGATTCCCCCACCCCACCGCGTAAAACACTCCTCCCCCCACACAAGAAAACACTTTCTCCCCCTGCCAACTGACAGGAAATGGACCCTCTCTGAAACAAAGCTCTCTCATACCTCCCACCACCCCGCAGGAGGCCCGCATGAAAACAGCAAAAGAAACACTGTGAAAGATCACCAGCTTCACTCTCGGTCTGTGGCGGCCTGAAGTGCCAATTACATAGCAGGGCCAAGCTAATGTCTCAGTTTGAGATTTTTATTGCGAGAGCTACCTGACACCGAGGTGACCCCGACTCTTAAATCTGTCACTTGTGAGATGCTTCTAGAAGGTCTCCACATCAGTCAACATAAGCCTCACCCTGTGAACTCGTTATAACAGGATATGACATGTTCTTAGATTCACTATTGAGAAGGTCCGAGTCACAGTTCCTCAGCGGTATTCATTTAAACTCTTAACGGAATTATTTGTTAAGTACATTCTAAGCTCTGTCGGCATAGTTTGTGAACATGTTCTGGGTTAAGTATTTTGAGGATTTAAAAAAAGTCTAGTGTTTATCCTTAAACTGTATTATTTGTGCTGTAAAGTTGTCAATTTTGTGTTGAGACCACTGTTCCAGGTAGATGAACTTTTAGTTACCTGTGTAAAGGTAACCTGTTCAAACCATGCACGATAACTATAAAGATAACGATAAAGATGTAGTTCTAAAAATCGTTCTCCGTATTATAGAATAGCTGAGTCCACACCTCAACTATAACGATACACAGAGAAACGATATTGTTGGAATCACTTTCATAAAAAATTTTTCCAGCTGATGAACGATAAAAACAGACACCCAATCAAAATCCATCCTGCTGTAAGGAGCTGGAGAATTTAAAGTGACAGATGCGTGTGCACTTAGAATATATAAATGATATCGTCCGCTGGTGTGGACGCTAATATCTTTATAGTTATCGTTCTTGGTGTGAACAGGGTTCATGTGTTTGAAATCTTTCCTGTGTAAACGGTCCTTCTTTTGCACAAATTGTCCCAAAGGTTTTGACATTACATGGTCATGGCAGGTATTGCAAGT
Organism: Barbus barbus; assembly: GCF_936440315.1. NCBI lineage: Eukaryota > Metazoa > Chordata > Actinopteri > Cypriniformes > Cyprinidae > Barbus > Barbus barbus. The sequence continues at coordinate 14,632,300 of NC_136737.1, forward strand.
ACTGTATATATTTTTTCACAAGCAAGCTTATTATTGCAATGTATCCAACTAGTCTCATGTTAGGACCTAGCTTCAAAAACTTGTACTTTAACATTAATTGTATTGCCCTGTCCTTTGCTTTTAAAGAATTAAAGGATATTTTATTTTCTGTGGAAAATGTCACAAATGCTGTTGATAGAGCTTGACATTTATTGAACCAGAGAATTCCTTAAAGATCTTAAAGTATTCCAAATGAACAAAAGCTGTGATCTTGACTTCCTGGCATGGATTGTTTTTCAACTTTAAACCATTGGACAGGAGTTAAACTTCTGATTGTCCTCTGCTATTCAGTCAGAAGATCCCCAAAGTAAGGACGTATTTAAAGGAAGCAGTGGCCTTCAGAAGTGCATCTGTTCCTCAAGACAAAAGTGCTCAGAAGGGTGCTAATTGCATTAAGCCATCTCCTCCCCCCTCCTTGGGCATAGCCATGGTGTTTGCGGGATTTTTTTGCATGGGAGGACTTCACCAGGCGTCCTCTCGCTCACCTCCACAGCTGCCCAACATGTCACCCACTGAGGACAGCGTTAGGAAATGACAGAGTCTATTTCCCCCTTTTTCACACCCCTGAGATGCGAGCACATTTACACACACACCTCAAGCCGTTATTGCTTCACTTTTGATATCTGCTGCGATTTAAACTTGAATAATGGCACGCTGTGCAGCTGATGTATTTGAAGGAGTGTATAAAGGAAATGATATTTCCTCAACGCAGGAAATGGAATCAGTTCCTGCTTGACTGAATGTCAGATTTGTCTTTGTAGAATTGCATTTTGATGCTTCCAGCAAATAAGTGGCCAATAACTCAAAACATAAATCACATTGTATCCTCAAAAACTTGCCATTTTCTATACACAAAATCAAATTTGGCAGGAAAAGCACCGGTTTAGTTTGCTAATGTGGTAATTCATTTGTAACAGTCTGACAAATCCAATCCAAAACCATTCGCCATGTTAAACATCTTATATGGTCCTTCTGCATCTGAATCTGTATCTCTGCCACTTCATTTTCCCCACATAAGATGATTCTGACAGGAAGATTCTTTCACTCACTCAGTCAGTGCCCACTTCATTTCCCATGCTGCCTGCGTGGGCTCCATAGATCACGGCTGTCAGCGTGGATGTCGCTATTTGCTCTGCTTTGTTTGCTTCATCACTCATGCTCAGCCTTCAGTGGCCGCTCTGGCTAAGACCCCCTCTTCTCTCACACATTTTTAATTAGACCTCCAAAAAAAATCAAAAGACGAATATGAATATTCATAAACCAACTGCATTAATATGCACAATTATGCAAATCAGCATACAATTAAGCCATGTGTCTTTGGAGAGCTTTGCATTAAGGCATAAGACAGGAGGCAGAGGGGAATGCTTTATGAGGAATTTCTGCTCCAGTACACTTTGAAATGTTACCGCAATGTTTTCGAATATCCATTTTTCTACATATAAAGCATATCGGAGAACCTTTTAACACTCCGTGTCCTGTATGTCTTGTACTGAGACCTGTGTTGTCCCTATGGGTCTCCACTCCCAAATGTACAATGATGCTAATTTCGCAATTCTTTGATCAGCCTGTTTTTGTTCTGCTTGCTGTGATATTCCTCCCCCCAACTTGTCTTAATGAGATCCAGTGACTGAATGAATGCTCCCTTTATGGTCAGTGATGTCGAAGCTTGCTGAATGACATGGATATTAGTGTGGTGTGATGGTTTTGGACGAGATCCAGAGGCTGTCTGACAAGCACAGAACCAGCCACCAAGCGTCCAATGGCCTGCACGAAAGGAGAATTAAAAAGGATCTTGATGAGAAGGTTTAGTGCATGCCAAAATTGCAGTTTTGGTCTGAGCATTTGTGGTCTATTGCTTTGTAGGTATGGAAGAACGCAGTAGTCCCTGGGCTGCTGGAGAGCAGAACAGTCCTTCTTTTAACCAGGTACAGGTAGACCCAATGACTGGTTTTTCATCTAAAGGTATTGTTGGGACATGTTTTATAGTTTTGACCTGCTTCTGTCTTGGGTTTTTCCAGAGCTATGGAGAGGGCTCACACTTCAACGAACATGATGGACTATCTTCCCCATTCCTTGGCACAGGAATTAGTGGTGAGTGTTACCAACTTCTGGTTGGTTCATCTCAAAGCCACCAGTGTAGAAACTGCCCCATATGTTGCTTGGAAGTTTCTCAGGGTAGTTGAGCTTAGGGCTGTCGCGGTGAAGGAATTTCCCTTGCGGTAATTTTGAGTGGTTCAATAGCGTGGTATGCGGTATTACCGCATATATATATATATATATATATATATATATATATATATATATATATATATATATATATATATATATATATATATATATATATATATATATATATATATATATATATAAAATCTGTGTGTGTATGTGTTACGATGTAATGAGGTCATATTCAGAAACCGAAACTAAATCGCTTTGAAACAGGAAGTGAAGTAAACAGAAGAGAATGACAAAATAACGGTCTACATAACTAAACATGATAATAAAATCGTTAGTCTATTGTTAGCCTATATAACAGTTAGTTCTGATTCTCGAATCTGACTGACAAGATCTGACTTTTTCTGTTGATATTTGTGTGTTCTAGACGGGCTGTGAGTCAGTTCAGTTTCATTGTGTCGCCACAAGGTGGCATCAAGAGACTGTCTTTGAGTGAGTCTTTAAACCGTTAATTCAACTACACGTTCAAAAATGCTGATTCATTCAAAGAGAGATGTTATGAAACACGCTGTGGCAATCATTTTAACTTTTAGCGCCACTTTTAAAGGCTCAGCTGACCAGCAATGCATCGATGCTAAGACAGATTTCGCTTTCCTTGGACATGTCAACCCGTTTTCACAAATATACATGACTCGGCCTGAAGGACAGACGCAGGTAATCGCACGCGATCAGTCGATCTCTCTCTCTCATTTGCTGTCTGTTTAGGCTTGTTAAGTGTAAATTTACTGAGCCTCTGTACAAATCAGCATGGTACACATTGTTATCATTACTAATATTCAGTACACATGCACGAAGTGTAAAACAAGAAGGGTGTAACCTTAAGAAAAAGACGGCTCAAAGACGGAAATATCGCGGTTGCTGCGGTTGTTGCATTCATCTGCGGTTGTGCTCGTCAATAGCGCGGTATTTCGATATTGCGGTTATCGCGACAGCCCTAGTTGAGCTCCTCTTTGGCCTCACCAAGAGCATTCACTCAATCTCCATGTTGTGGCTTTGACTTCCATTTCTTCCAATATTTGTTTCGATTGGATCTTATTTAAAGTGCTGAGTGAGATCTGTTCACTCCCATTTCATATGTATTTGCAGGCAAGAACGAAAGGGGTCCTCCTTACTCTTCCTTTGGGGGCCAGGTAAGTTGAATCAATACTTGAGCAACACTTGAAAGTGCTTTAGTCACTTAAAATGCTTAAATCCGCCATCTTGTTGTTCCCTATAGCCAGGGTTCCTGCCCTCAGACATTGCCATGCCTTCTGCAGATGCCATGTCTCCATCCGGACTGAAGTCTGGCTCACAGTTTTACCAATCATACCCCAGCAACCCCCGGAGACGCCCCTCAGAGGGAAGCATGGGTAAATAACTTACATTTTCTAGACTTGAATCAGATCAGTCAGTATGGAAGGAAAGAGTACCATGTACATGAAAGAGTACCATTTTTTTTCACAGATCCCCAACCAAAAAAGATCAGGAAGCCACCAGGACTGCCATCTTCAGTGAGTAACCTTTCTGGAATATTCTTACATGTTTCCCACTAAAAGTGTTTCATTACAATCACAATTGTTTTTTATCTGAATGAGATGTTAAGTCAGCGAAGTCCTGTGCATTAGAAAATCGTAATTACATAAACATGATGTAGTGGCCATTACAGGAACTCCTAGAATTGAGTTCAGGCATTTGAGGCATCTTAAATGGTTTGACATTAGTCCAAATGTTTTGCTCCAACACATCTGCCTGGAAGTTTTTAGTTATAAGTTATGCAGGAAGGTGCCAAAGTAGTATTGGACACCCCAGCTATGGACCTCATTCAGAGTAGAAACATTTTTAATATGACGTGAATGGTAACACTTTAGTATAAGGACCAATTCTCACTATTAACTAGTTGCTTATTAGCATGCCTATTATTAACATATTGGCTGTTTATTAGTAATCATAAAGCACATATTCAGCATGACCATATTCTGCATTCCTAATCCTACCCAATATCTAAACTTAAAAACTACCTTACTCACTATTAATAAGCAACAAATTAGCATTTTATTGAGGCAAAAGTCAAAGTTAATGCTTTGTTACTGGTGAGAATTGGACCTTAAAATAAAGTGTGACCACATGTACAAACAAGAACATTGTTGTGAGGAGTAGATGTAAAGCCCGAAACACACTGCACGATTTTCTGTCCCAGACGAAAGGCTGGCATCGTGAAGCAATCGCGGCGATTTCTGATTGGCCACGATTGTTTCACGATGCCAATCTTTTGTCTGGGAAAGCTGAAAATCGTGCAGTGTGTTTGGGGCTTAAGAGTCCTCAGAGATTGTACCATTGTGTCAAATGGTTAACGAATAAAAATTTAAGGCACATCCTTCCATAAACATTCCAGTCGACAGACTTTTGATTGAACAGGGTATGTATTTTCATTTGCGTCGAAATGTCTACCATGACTAAGGTCCATAATACTTCTAAACCTTTGACCATTGCAAATTGGCGTTAACTTGAACAAACATGCAAGTAGCCATACCCCTTTTTTCGAGTCATGGGAAGAGTAACCGTTGTTTCTTGATCTAAATTCGCATAAGCTCAACACTTTGCCCTCTAAAACCCCTCCCCAAACGTGATCCTTCAGATTCGCCCGTGCTAGAGCTTATCCTCCCCCTCTTTCAAAGTGACCCAGTTGTGAGTCCCCTTGCACCTCTCTCTCTCTCTCTCTCGCTCTCTCTCTCTCTCTCTCTCTCTCGCTCTCTCTCTCGCTCTCTCTCTCTCTCTCTCTCTCTCTCGCTTGTCTTAGCTCAGATTAATGGCTTCTGATGAGCTAGGATTCTAGTTCCTGCTGAATCCTACTCTACAGCTCAGTATAACTTCCTCTTGTGCCGCCACAGCATTATAATACCCTAATGATTGCGCCAATGCTCACCTGCTACATTTGCCATACTTTTCAGATATTTAAAAAAAGTTTTTTTTGTTTTTTTTTTTTTTGTTTAAATCCAACTTTGTCTAAGCACTAAAGGATATTGATCCTTAACTTGTCTGTGCTTGCCTCAATCTTTTCGAGTGTATCAACAAATCATTGTGAGGATGTGTTTCCTGGTGAACTTCAGAGAAGAGGGCCATTCACAGTTTTTTTTTTTTTTTTTTTTTTCACTCCCTCATTTGTTCTTTTATGTGGTTTCTACATAATCGACCAGTCTATTTTGCTCCACTCCTACCACTTCTTCAACAAGACCTCTCCCCCCACTGTTCTCACCCCTCCCCTCTTCAGCCCAGCTGCCTGTGGAGTTGGACGGGCTCCAGGAGTAGGCAGATGGCTCTGTAATTAGAAGTGCATCTCTCCATTCCCATCCCACTTCTCCCTGTTAAATCAAATTACAGGCAAAAGAGAAATATCGCTTTGCTGGATTTGTATTCTCCGCTGGCCCGAGACCCACCCGCCCGCTGGAGCCCCTCTCCCTCCCAGACACTTGCTCATGTATGCGAACAAACATACAAATCATACATGTTAAGACATGCTTGTTGGGAAATACACTGTATGGAGGTATGCCTTGCGGCTCCTGATTTCAGATGAATTTCCAATCATCATTCAGTTCCATTTATCAATTTCAGATAATTGTATTGTGTCTACTATAAACAAAACATATCTTTTTTTATTTTTTTTCATTCCACGTTATGGAATATGTCAACACCCAGTGTGCTTAGCTTGATTTGGACTCACTCTTAGTGATGGTGCTCCCTGTAGCTGTCCTCCCTCTCCTTTTTTGGCTCATGGGAGTGCGAGAGGAAGCGCCGACTGTGCCATGAGATGGCCGTGGCGCATTTCCCAGCATGCTCTGTTCTCTGTCCCTGCCACTTTATCTGAGGGGGCACTATGGAAACACGCGTCCACGTCATTTGTACCGAAAATTACAATGCGCTTGCCAGCTTCATGGGCTTCATATCAGTTGTGCATTCAAGTGCAAGCGATTCGCTAGGGTTATTTTGTCCATATGAAGCCTGTTACTGTGAACGCCATGTTTCTTTATGTCCTTGTTTGTAAACGCAGGTTTATGCTGCCACCTCTGGCGACGACTATATCCGTGATGGTGCTGCCTACCCAGGCTCCAAACCTGGTTCTGTGTACCCAGGATCTTTTTACATGCAAGGTGTGTACATGGGGAAATAAAATCGTCTTTCCCTTATCTCCCCAAGCCGTAAATTCAAATATTAATGTGTATATAATTTGTTTTACGCAGACATGTTTGCAAAGAGACTAAGCGATAGTTTTGTTTGTTTGATTTGAAATTAGGAGCATACACCAAGACAAATGTTTCTTTGGATTACAATAGACATCCACATAAGTTCTTGTGCTGTTTGTTATTGATCCTTCCCATCTGCCCTTGTGTTCGCAGAGGGCTTACACTCCTCTTCAGACCCCTGGGCCCCCTCTGGATCCATAGGCCAGTCGGGATACACGGCCATGCTGGGGAATTCGCCACACATCAGTCAGCCAGGCTCCTTCTCTGCGATAAACTCACAAGACAGAATGGTATGTCTTCTGAAAGGTTTAGAGAAGGGCTTAAATTGTGACTCATTTCAGAAGCTCCAATAACTGTTTATTTTCCACAGAACTATCCCTTGCATGGAGCGGATGTCAATGGTTTCCATTCGGGCTCCGCAGCCTATAGCCACACATCCTCCATGAATGGATCAGACAGCATTTTGGGTAAATTACCTTCATCGTTTGAAATGAATGTCCTCTAGGTTGTGAAATGAGCTTGTAATTGAGTTCAGATTGGATCTTGAATTTGATTGTTCTTGTAAAATAATTTTTGGCCTTAGACTAGTCTGAACTTGAACTGTAATTTAGAGGAAATGGCCTTCAATCTTTCATTCAGACTTTGAATAGACATTTTTAGCAGGTAGCAAATTATGGATCACTTGAATAGTCGTGACATTGACGTAATGAATGTTAATAAGTACTCCCGTTCTCTCCCACAGCAAGCAGAGGTTCAGTCACAGGCAGCTCAGGTGATGAGATCGGAAAAGCTCTTGCTTCGGTGAGTGAGCTTTCATTAATCACCATGAAAGAGCATTTGGCCATATGAAGTCAAAGATGGATAGCATTATTCAGGCTTTCAGTGATCCTTTGGGTATGGATTATTATTAGCCATAGTTGTTGACATTTAGTCGTGTTTTTGATTGACAGATCTATCCTTCGGACCACAACAGCAACAACTTCTCCTCCACTCCTTCCACTCCTGTGGGCTCCCCTCAGGGCATCATTGCAAGTAAGTCAGATACGCTGTCTTATTCCGTCAAACCTTGATCTGGTTCATTAGATCAGTTTGTGTTGAAAGATACCAAGACAAAAACGTGTACGCAGAGGAAGAAGCCTGAAGAATCATAAATCATTCTCTTTAGATTGATGGGCTTTGTGTAGGTCAAGGTGTGAATGTGAAGCTCTAGAGCGCCATCTGCTGTTGTAGAGGCAAACCAGCATTCAGACGTTTCACACTCAGGCTATATATCATGTTCTCCTCAGCAGGTGCAGCACAGTGGTCAAGAGCTTCTGGCCAGACTGCTCTGTCTCCTAACTATGAGGGTGGACTACATGCACTGGTAGGTTTAAGATCCTTTTGGAACATTCCCACAATAACAACACTGATGTACAATTGCATTTAGTAAAGACAACATTTTTAGATCATACATTTTAAAATGCTCTTTTTAAAAACATTAAATAAAATGTATTGTTTTAATATTGTTATTTATATATTTTTTAAATATTGATTGTTTTTGGCCTCATTGTGCACAAATAATCTGTGCTTTTTATTCTACATAATTTATTTCAGTTTAATAACTTTTACTATATACTTATGTATACTTTAAGGTAAATATCAATTATTTTTCTCCACAGCAGAACAAAATGGAAGACCGGCTGGAGGAGGCCATTCATGTGCTGCGAAGTCATGCGGTGGGTCAGGCCCCGGGAATTCCTGGAGCCCATGCCGACATGCACGGCCTACTGGGTGCCGTCTCCACATCCAGTGGATCTATGGGGGGTCTCCCTCAGGCCTACTCCAACCCAGGACTGCCCCTGAGCAACAGACACCCTACCGTGGTTAGTGTAGACACTTATGTATGATCCAAACAGATGGATAACATGAAATTGCATCCAAGGCATCAAGTTTTCACTTAATTGGTTGATTTAGACAGTTCATTTAATTGAACTTTATTAAAAAAAAGAAAAAAACAGAGTATTTTAGTTTTCAAAAAAGAGGACAGTGGGGACAGGATGCAGACAGGGTTTGTTTGTTGGGTTTGAGGGGGGTTAAAGTAGCACAATGACCATATCCCAAATATCAAAACTCAAAATATGTAATTTCCATACCTAAAATACATATTTTACAGTCACCGTTTTGCAGATTGATCATAAACGCAGCTAAAAGAATTCCTGCCAGTGGCCATCCTTAACCTCTACCACAGTTTTATCATAGGTAGAAAGCAAAATGTTTCATTACAAGCATTACAGTCAAATGTCATTTATGCAATATTTCAAATCTTTAACCCATAGGAGAAAACTCAACCCTCCACAACAGTTTTCAGTTCTGTGTAAAAAAAAATGTGGATTTGGCAACCCTGCGTCCAACATGAGCTGCATCCAAAGTGATTTAAGTACTCTGCTTATTGTTAGCGACTCCCTGATGCACGAAAATTATATTCAATATTAGAATGTTTGCAGGAGCAGGCAGTAATGGTCAGAAATTAAGCGGGAGCAGGATTACGAAAACAAAGCTTTAATACAAAAACACAATGAATGGCAACTGTAGAAAGCAAAAGCCGAATCTCTACATTTTGGATGATTTGGAAATTCTGGCCGCATTGTTTTATTTTTTATTTTTTGTTTAGGTCCAAAAAGAGGACATGTCCAGTAAAAAGAGTACGGTCACCCTAGAGTCAGTGATTTGTTTGGATTATCAACTTGATGGTGAAAGTTATAGTTATTGGCTGATAACCATGCTAGCAACAATGCATTATACTTTTAGTAAAATTAGTAATTTTACTCATAACGCTATTTTACTCATAACGCTTGAGTAAAATAAGTGTTAAAGAGATAGTTTGCCCAAAAGTGAAAATTTTACTAATTTACTCACCCTCATGTTGTTCCAAACCCTTAAGACCTTTGTTCATCTTCAGAACACAAATTAAGATATTTTTGATGAAATCCGAGAGCATTCTGACCCTCCATAGACAGCAACGAAACTACCACATTCAAGGCAGAAAGGTAGTAAGAACATTGTTGAAGTCTGTGACATCAGTAATTCAACTGTAAGGTTATAAAGCCACAAGAATACTTTTTGTGTGCAAACAACCCAAACAAAATTTTCAGACATCTTTACGAAGACTGTTTTATGTACAGCATGTATCGTCCTCTGCTTGTAAACGAGGTGTAGCGCATCCAGGTTCAGAACGATGACTGACAGGGAAGAGAAGAAATTGTTGAATAAAGTCGTTATTATTTTCTTTGCGCACACAGTATTCTCATAGCTTCATAAAATTACAGTTTAACCACTGATATCATGTGGACTATTTTAACGATGCCCTTACTAAATTTCCGGGCTTTGTCAGTTGCGTTGCTGTCTATGCAAGGTCAGAAAGATCGCAGATTTCATCAAAAATATCTTTATTTGTGTTCTGAAGATGATCAAATGTCCTACGGGTTTGGAACGACATGTAACAACAGTTTCAAACTAGCTTCACAAACACTGATAACAGGTCTCTAGTTTAGAGCTTTTTTTTTGGTATCGTGTAACACAAAACAATAAAAATGCCCCTGTGGGAATTGATATGTGCTAATTACTCTCCCTTGTTGCACTTGTCTGCAGGCTGGAAGCCATCATGACGACCATGCCTGCCTTCCTCCCAGCAGCACCCTGTTGCAGTCCGCTCATGCTTCAGGCACCCCACAGCCTGGAGGAGCACCAGAGGGTTTTAACAGTGAGCACCAGTTTCAATTTCTCTTTTTGAACCAACTGAACATGTAAACAACAGATGCAAACGCTGAGAGTTGCGTGTGAGTTTCAGCGGGATGCATTTAACGATTTCCTGTCTCTGGCTTCAGGTTTGCCCGGAGGCTTGGCCCACACCACGCATTCGTCAAACAAGTCTGATATTAAGAGGGAAGACAAGGAGGAAGATGAGAACTCCTCTGTGGCCGATAAGTCTGAGGAAGAGAAAAAGGAAAGCAAACCATCTCGCACTAGAACAAGGTACAAGATGGCTTTTTTAAGCATTGCTCTGAACTAATAGCTGAATGATTTTTAAACCATAAACACTCAACCACATGATGGTTTGAAGCAAATCTGCGTTGTCTTAATTTGATTGCCTACAACAAATGTCTATAAGCTTCTGTGTTTGTTCGAATGTTTCTTCACATCAGGCCAGGCTTGATTTGAAAGTGTTTGGGCTTCCCCAACACCTAAAATACCATGTTTTATAGTGTTCTCCCCCCCTTCCCAAACTTTCACATTGTTTTCAGAAAGGAGGTGTTTACCCATCAAGTCCTTTCAGGTTTATCAGACCAGGGAGAAGAGTAAGTCTATCTCCCACCATAGAGTGCATGTTTGTGAAAGACTCCGGATACACACTTGATCGCTTTTAAACGTTAAATGTCTGTGTTATTGTGCACAAAATAAATTTAAAGCCATTAAACACTAAGATTATTTTTACACAGGTGGGACTCTGACCTATATAGGATATTTTCATGAGTATAAACTAGAATTATCTGTTTTTCAATGCACAATTGGCTGCAAAGCAGCATATAAAGCACATATTGTATTTTTATGTTTTATATATATATATTAATTTTTTCATTCAACATTCATCTCCTGATCTAAAATTGATGTTTCTATACTACACCAGTAAAAGGTTTAGACACAAATTCTTATTCTTCTAATTCTTCATCATGAAATACTGAAAATGAAAAAAGTCAGCAAAACTATGAATAAAACACTAATGGACTATGGGATGCTTAACCGTTTTAAAAATGTATTTCATTTTTAATTTAAATAAAATACATTTTCAATTCATTGTACAATTTTAAAAAATGGAATTTAAATGTTATATTATTGTCTCTTCACAGTCAAGATGAAGATGATGAGGATTTGCCGCCGGAGGTAAAGGTCGAGCGGGAGAAAGAGCGGCGAGTGGCGAACAACGCACGAGAGCGACTGCGTGTGCGTGACATCAATGAGGCCTTCAAAGAGCTGGGCCGCATGTGTCAGCTGCACCTGAGCAACGACAAACCCCAGACCAAACTGCTCATCCTGCACCAGGCCGTCAACATAATCCTAAACCTGGAGCAACAAGTCCGCGGTATGCATTTTCTTCCTCAATACTGACATAAAACAGCATTTACTTGTATAATTTGACATTTTCAGAGCAATACTGAATATCCATGGGGAAATAATATGTCGGGACTTATAAATATTTTAATTTATAATAATTAGTTCAGTCAAACGAGTAATTGCGATTAATCGCATCCAAAATAAGTTTTTGTTTACATAATGTGTGTAATGTATACAGTATATCAATACACACACATGCATGTATACATTATTTAAGAAAAATGTTACCTTTATATATTAAATATATTTATATATGATAAAAATTGTATGAATATAAATATACGCATGCAAGTATTTTCAAAATATATGCTGTATGTGTATGTATTTATATATACATAAATATACACAATACACACATTATGTAAACTAAAAATTGTGTTTTGGATGCAATTAATTGTTTGATAGCACTAATAATAATATTGATTGATATCTGTTCACTTGGCCTTGTACACATCAGTAAAATGCTTTATAATAAATGAACGGGTATACTTTTCTAAAATTCAGTATTGGACTTCCCTTTAGGTGAATCAATCCCTAATTTTGTATTTTTACTTTAATTTTCATTTAGAACGCAACCTGAACCCAAAAGCAGCATGTCTGAAGCGACGTGAAGAGGAGAAAGTGTCCGGGGTGGTTGGAGACACTCAAATGCAGCTCTCCGGACCGCATCCAGGACTGGGAGGAGATGGACGCAACTCTGTCAGTCACATGTGATCATGTGGTATGATAACGTCCATTTAAACATTGCCTCACTTTGTGTAAATACAGAGTTCTGGCATGAATCTCTAGATGGCGCAGTCTGATGGGTCCAACTCAATCTGACCTAATGACATCATCATCACATGGCACAGCTGATTGGTTTTCTCCTGTATCAGTAGCCAATAAGCTCACTGCTCCGTATTCAAATACCTGGCTTTTGTTTGATGTAGCAGTTCGCAGCGCACTTCAGAAACCCTCCACCTTCCCCAGCTCCACCTGTATAGATCTGCTATGAGGTGATTCATGTATGCTGTATGGGGTTATTCATACGTGTTATATGTGCAGCAGCAGTATTTCCTACATGCTCACAGCAGCATGTTGTGGATGTATTGGCAGTAGCAAGTCTCTGTACTTGCTCTGCCGCAGCAACGTAGCAAATTTATTCCTCCAAGACCAAGTACATTAACATTGTCATGTACATTACCATGCCAATCCCTCCGAGAGTTGTCATGACAGAACCCAAGTTATTATGATTTTTCACTATTGTTAATACAGTTAATAGTATACAATGGTTAAGCCTCGTTCACACTAGCAGCGACTTTTGTCGCTGCATGTTGCCAGGGGCTGGCAATGAGGCCGCTAGTGGGCGTTCCCACTACTGGTTGCCTTGACAGCGAATCAGGTTTCTTGCCGCTAAGTACAAACATTTTGGAGGCAAAAGACTAAATATAATCTAAATCTAAATTAAATCCGTACATGCAAACAAAAATGAATGAGAAACAGAGCCTACTTTCTTCCATTGCGTATGTTTCTCTACGGCTGAGAAGAGAACAATCAAATGAGCTCTACCATCTTCTTTCCTAATGGCTGTCGCCCCGAAAGTCTCTCTTCATTTGCATAAAGTTGAAGGATTCTGAACTAATGCTCGTGTCGCCAGAAATCGCCAGCTCTCCATTGAAATGAATGGGATCGTGTCGCTTTGTCGCTGCATGTCGCTTGTAGTGTGAACGGGGCTTTACCAAAAATTAGAGATGCATGTTATCACTACTGTATCGTTTGACAGCTGTTATTAGAATTTATCTGTATCACTCAATATTGTGTATTTAATTATGCATGCTTATTACCTTTACCGTTGTCTTTTAAAAACACTTATTTTAATAGCACTGTTAAACGTTAAGTCTTCAGCAAATGTCAAAAACAAAATCCATTTTTATGCAATGTTGAAATGCCTTTTGTCATTTGTTTTGACAATATGGTATAGAATTTAAATATCTGCCATTTATCAGCCATAACATTAAAATAATTTTCCTCTTATTAGTCTAAACAAATCTTGTTATTTTAAGTGTATGTATGATATTATAGTACTTAATAATCTTTTAAATTCACTTTTTTCTTTGTATTTTCAGTTATGTTTTAGCTTTATTTTATGCCTTTTGTCATTTTTTTGTAGTTTTATTGCATTTCTATGTAGCTTTAATTCATTTAATTGTTTTAGTAATTTTAGTACTTCACCTTAACTTATTTCAGTTAATTTCCAATGCAAGACCATTTCATCTAATACTTTTATTTTGGCAACATTTGTTAATATTAGTTAACTACATTGACATTGAGAAATACTCCTAAAGGACTTAATAGATTTTAGTTAATGGTAATTTCAACATTTAAGATCAGTAATTGTCTTTTATCCAAAGCGACTTACAAATGAGGACATTTAGAAGCAATCAAAACCAACAAAAGAGCAACAACATGCAAGTGCTATTACAAGTCATGGTTAGCCTAATGCGGTACACATAGAAAGGTTGTTTGTTTGTTTTTTTGTTTTTTTTAAAGAAAACGAGTAGATAGAATATAGAAAAAAGAAACCTAGTGCTTTTTTTGTTGTTGTTGTTGTTTTTATAAGAAACAAGTAGATAGAATAGAAAAAAGAAAGCTAGTGTTAGTTTTACAAGAAAAGCTAGCAGTTGGAGAATAAATATGCAATTGATAGAGGGTCAAATGTGTGGGTTTTTTTTTAAATAGATGACAGATAGATAAAGCAGAATTAGAATAGAGAGTGCTAGACTTAGAGGGTCAAATAAAGATAGAAGAGATGTGTTTTTAGCCATTTCTTGAAGATGGCTAAGGATTCGGCTACTCTGATTGAGTTGGGCAGGCCATTCCACCAGATGGGAACAGTTAATGAAAAAGTTTGTGAAAGTGATTTTGTGCCTCTTTGGGATGGTACAATAATGTGTCGTTCACTTGCAGAACGCAAGCTTCTAGAGGGCACATAAGTCTGAAGTAATGAATTTAGGTAAAGGGGTGCAGAGCCAGTGGTGGTTCTGTAGGCAAACATTAATGCCTTGAATTTTATGCGAGCAGCTATGACGTGCGTTCTTTTCGGCTCATTAAAGATTAATCTTGCAGTGGCATTTTGGATTAATTGTAGAGGTTTAATAGAATTGGCTGGAAGACCTGCCAAGAGAGCATTGCAATAGTCCAGCCTGGACAGAACAAGAGCTTGAACAAGGAGTTGTGTTGCATGTTCCGAGAGAAACGGCCTGATCTTCTTAATATTGTATAATGCAAATATGCAGAACCGGGCATTTTTAGCAATGTGGTCTGAGAAATTCAGTAAACAATGAACAGTTGCAATTATTCACTAACGTTAACAAAAATTCATTGTTAATGTTAGTTAATGCATTAACCAGCATGAAGTAATTACTGTAAAGTGTTACTTTTATTTTAATGTAGCTTCATTTCAATTATTTAAAATGATATTTTATAGTTTTAGTTAACAATAACTCTGATCGAAGTCTGTTTTCTATCCTTAGAACCAGTGAACTTTCTTGGGGCTCCTGGAAGAAGTGACCTTGAATCTCTTCCACCGTTCTCATCCTCTCTGTGTGCATTTAGTGACTCGGAAAGCATATAATCTACAAAATCAGAGATGCACCCTCCAAAACTTTTCGGACACATGAACCGACCCGCCAAAACTGACACAGCAGATTTTGTCCGTGATCACTCCAGACCGCAATTACCAGCACAAATGTGAAGAACTCTTTCTCAAGTCATTTTGTATTTTTCTGCTTCCTTACAACAATGGATCATTGGAATAGATAAGTTCTGACCATAACTGACGTTTGTTTGTTTTTTCCACTGCAGAAAGAGAGTTTTGATCGAGAGACGAGACAGACGTCAATTTAATCATGGATTTGTGCCTAATTGTTACGTTTTATATAAGACGCAAACTGCTTACTTGTGTGGAACAAAAAAAAAGTTTGGGAGTTGCTTGTATATGAGCAATTTTTTTTTTTTTCAATGTGGTTTGTCATTCCCTACTGAAAGGTACAGTCTTACGTACATTGTGTAACCAAACCCCATGAGAAGTGGGGTGAACCTGTGGTGCTTTTGAGGACGGTGTATCCCAGCATGCCTCTGCTCTATGGGCCAGGGCTCTTTCGGAATGAGTGAAAAGCACACGGGCCTTCGCAGCTCTCCAGACTGTTTCATCTTCTTGGAAACATCACGCATCATCAGCTCTCACGATGCAATTGACTAGTTTAGCCAATTGGAAGAAAGCGCATCATAAAGGAGCGTGAGCTTCTGTTACAATGACGACAACGCTTGGATTCCATTGCGTTCCCAAGCACAAAATTGCCAAGTTGACCTTTCACTTCTTTCCTTTATTTTATTATGTTTAATCATCACTCGCTCGCATCGACTCATTGTTGCCAAAAGTCTGAAAGCATACACATGTCCACCTCACACGTATGTAATGGATATTAGTTCGATTTGAGAAAAAAATGTAAGAATATATATAAATATATATTTTTTTGTTAGTCTATACATTGTAGATTTCTAAATAACAAAAACATATTAGTTTGAAGTGTAGAGTCTATAGCGCAAGTGAACGCTCAAGAGACGCCTCGTACGATTTCAAGAAAAACCCTGCGTATATTTTCAGAAACGTAAGATTTGGGCGAGGCGACCCATGGTTAATTTTATCCCAGACGCCCCATGATAACTATGCTAATGAAGAAGTGATAAAGAGAATTGAAAATGATGGTTGGGGCGCGTCGAGGTTCAATGCCTCACGATAGTTTCCTGATTTCAAGTGTTCTTAGGCAATGGTGTAGTGCGTACGCAGCTCACCATCTTTTCAGTCTCGCCAATGCACATAATGCATCCTGTTTGAATGTAATATTCAAATGTACACACTCTCACGTCTCCGTCAGACTGGTTTACTGTGAGTTTAGTTGATTCATATTGTCATTTCAAGGTGTACGTCTCAACCCATTTTTCGTCATGTGTGTGAGATAATGTTCCCCGATGGTTTGAATTATGTAGGAAAAAAATGGTGTTATAACCCGTGTAATTGTCGCAATGTCCACAATGGATATGATTTCTGAGTAATATCATTTCACCGTAAGGGGGATACTGAACTTAGGTTGTCCTAAAGTATAATGGAAGCATAATATCAATTCTTGATAAAGATAAGTTGTGAACATTTATATATCGTGGCCTTCTTATTCTCAAGACTGTCATTTTTGAGAGTGATGCCTCGTCAGTGCCTAAACTTACTTTCATTGTAAACTTGACCATTTGTTTTATTATTTCGAAATGCAAAAATGTCTCATCCATCTTTTTGGTTTAGTTTTTCTTTTCTTTCTGGAAGCATCTGTGTAGTATTTAATCTGCAATTTAGAAGCATTGTAGTCTTTCATCCTCATTATTATGCTGTGTGTGTGCACCTTTTTGGCAATTTTAGGATTCTCGTTCCTGTCCTCTTTGGCTCGACTAGGTTGGAATTTTTTTTTTTTGCTTTCAAGATGTTAGCGTCCTGTAATCTGTGAAGCACACGAGAAAACTGAAGGATCTTTGTCGATTCATCAGATGGGGGCCGGAAACACTAGACTGTTATGAGTAATTCTCAGTTTATCCAGCTGATACCATCATGTTCATAATATCCATCTAATATTTGAGTGCTGGACTTGGTTTTGCCTTCTGCTGAATGCTGAAGGAGAGTTGTCGTGTCATCAAAGATTCTCCTGTTTATAATTACTTTATTTGTTATCCCCAAAGCATGTTCAACTGAAGTGAACATTTTGAATGAATCGTGTGCCGAAGTAAGATTGATGCCCATGATTTCCATCAGAATTGAGAGGGGTGTGAATTTGACAGAACCTGGTGTCTTGCAGTTGCAGTAGGGACATGAACAATACTGCTGTTGTGTCTTCAGAGTGCCTCCGGTTTTTGTCATTATTATTTTTTTTTTGTCTTTGTTTTTATAAATATATATATAAAGTAGGTATTGAGAACTGTCTTGTATATAACAGTAATGTAGCAATAAATGTGCCATTTTTAATAACAGAATTATACATTTTTTCAATGTCTTGCTTTGGATCTTGTATACCTTCAAATGAGTTAAATAAAAGAAAACATTGTAATAAAAGTCTTACCATTGCGTGTCTTTGCCAGAAATGCTTGGAGCAAAGAGAAATAAGGCCCATTCAGACCAAGAACGATAATTATATTAACGGTCACACACCAACTGACAATAAAGGTCTGTTTGAAAAAAAGCGCGCGAAGCAGTTACTTCATCTGCCGCTTAAAATGCCTTGTGTTTTGGATTCTTCCCAATGTTTTTTTTATCGTTAATCTACTGACAAAAAAAAAAGTTCTTATAGTGATTCCAGCGCATCCTCAATATAATCTGGTTGTTTATAAACAGTCTTGGGGCCTTTAAATCAATCATAACAAAAAATTGCAGAGCAAAACAAATATTTGATGCCATAGGCTACATCGAAATTTGCGTATTTCTTTTAGACTAGTTCTTTCTCATTAGTACCCAGGTAACTAAACTTTTGTTTGCAGGTGGACTGATAAAATGTCCAGACCGGAAGTGACAAGATCTAGCTATTTTTGTTCTTTTTTTAAACTCAATTTTTCGTGTACAAACAAAAGACAAACAACATTTACATTAGAGTAGGAGCATGTGTATTTTAAGAATTTAATGAATTTAATAAAATGAGTGAAAACTAAAAGGGCTAGGGTAAAAAGGGCTTAAATAAATAATATTTTGTTGCAGTTCTCTCTCTCTCTTACCATCTTAATGGCTTTTTCGTGAGCTAAATATCCCCCGTGCGTTTAACAAACTTTGTTCAAGACAATTCATTACACAACACCAGCATTTTACGCCATTTTCATAGCAAAGCCTTATTTTAAAACGTTGTTATTTACACTCTACAGATCTGTTTTATGCAAATACAGTCACCACAGTTCCAGAATTTTCTATCAGGCTAATAACGGGCAGCCCAGGGTCCTGAAACAGCCATTTGAACTTGTTTACCTTCTGAACCAAACAGAGAGAGAAAGTTAGTGATATGAAGCAAAAAATAATAAAGCGTTTCGGACCCAAATATGTCTCCATTGCCAGAACGTGGTAAGTTCATCCTTAATTTAATAATCATTTAAGTAGAACAGGATATTCATTTAATAGTCCAGCAGTATATAATGTGGCATTCAGCATGTTTCCACTGTTATAATTTTAGAATAGCATGCTATTAATTAGTCATTTTTGACATATAATTTTTTATTTTATTGAAATTCAGGGTTCCCACGCTGGTCGGATGGGGTACAGTTGGTGGGCTGGCTGTGGTCTATTTTACAGACTGGCGGCTGATTCTGGATTATGTTCCCTTCATTAAAGGCAAATTCAAGAAGGACGACTAGTTGTCCAACTCCTATGGATCCACGGAAATCGGTTGCTGTGCATTTTTACAGGAAACTATTATATCTGATGCTTTGTCTAGCCAGTAGACGGCGCTGGTGAGGCGACATTCAGCCATAAACACCCAAGATCTGCCACTTTAAGACTTATATATGTGTTGAATAATATCATGTCCTAATGGGTTCGACGGGATGTTTGTGTTAATCAGACTAGCATGGTGTTGTCTGTACAGGGAGTTGGAAATGGTTTTATGCTTGGCACATCACTCATGAGCATGAAAGATTTACCTGCAAGTGTTATATTGCGTTACTAAATGGTAATGTTTCTCTATGCACGTGTCATTAGGCTAGTGGATTATAATTAATGAGATACATGTTTTTTTTACACCATGTTGATGGAAATCAGCGCCTCTTTGACGAGGCATCTCGCTTTCTAACAAAAAAAAAAAGACGTTTTCCCAGAATCCTCAAAAGAAAAACCCATGCACATGTATTCCAGTACAATCCCACAGGATGGGATTTCCTGCAGGATTTTTAAAATCCCACTCGTGCAGGAAACCTACTGAACAACTTCTTAAACAGGAACCTAAGTTAGAGGACAAGTAATGAACTGTACTATAATAATAATAATAAGATAAAATCTTACATGGTTTTGAAGAACAACTGAAATGACGCTTACATGGTAATTTGTGCATGCAACAAACAAAGCTAATTCACGTAGCCTATAAATTAGTGACCTGTATAATATGAAAATACACTTTCTTCGATTAAACAACGCATTGTATTGTGATCGTGTGGTTTATGGTTACCCGACTATCGCAGGGCTTTGTCTCGTTAAGTCAACCCTAATCGGGCATAATGTCTTTCATTTGTCTCATTGAAGGGGGAGGGGAGTGAAAGTATAGAGGAAGAGAGGGGGATTTAACATTCACAAAAAAAGGCGACACCAACAGAGAATGCGCGATGGAGAAAAACGAGTAAGTATAAGCGATTTAATATCACAAACCGCATCTGCATTTATAGCTGTGCTGGTTTACGAGAAAAGCGATGGCTTTTGTTGATTTGAGTCGACCAGTCTCCGCTTCGCCGGGGCTTAAGTTACTAGTTTGAGCTGTGCTTTCAATCGGCGATGGTCTTAAAGAAAGAAAACGCGCATGGCATGTGATAAACTAATTAATGTGATGATTAGTACGGCTACATGCATGAACATATACAATTAAGTATTTGGAAGCGTGTTTTGCCTTAACGTGAAAAAGACTAAAGATTTTGCTAAATAAACTGTTTATTTAACCTCGTTTTAACGACCAGGTGCAGCATCTGTTTTTGTCGTTTTAGCGCGCGGTGTTCATAAGATATGTAGGTTTTACCAACCGTAGGCTTTCATTCAGTTTCTCGATAAAAAAGATGTGTGCCTATGTCTCCGGTTTTACTGCTAACGTTAATGCATTTGTTTACATTCACAATTGATCGAGGTTACGCAAAATATGAGACTGCGGTAACGTAACAAAGAGATGCCGGAATTGCAGCATGTCTGCGACGAAAATACGCATGCATTTATTATATCACGAGTGCCACTACAGGGTTATGGCATCTGTATGAGGCATAAGTGTAGCCTATTTTACAAGCGGAGGGATCTTATATTCGGCAGAAGAGCCCAAAGTGATGAGGCTGCCATACGGCGGAACGTTTTGCAAAGTGACAAAGCAACATTAGTGAAAATGGACACTGTACTGCTACATATAGGTCTTTTGTAGTTATTTAGTAAAAACATTAGATAATAAGCATGTCAGATATGGACTGTCTCGTGGAGTGAAAAGTGGGAGTGCTGGGATTGAAGAGGGAAAGCCATGTGTGTAATGTTAGGTAATGAGGACAGAGGGGGGATTGTCATGTGAAAGTAGGCCCAGCTGTGGAGAGGATTTTGTGTGCTTTATTTCAGAAGGGGGTGGGGGTGCATGTCAATTGAGTATGTGAATAGAATCGGCCCTTTTTTTCCTAATGATTTGGCTAGACTGGTTTAGAATAACAGTTATTTTACTGGTTTGTCAGAGTCAAAGTGCACTAAATATCAGCTGAAGAAGAGAGAGAGAATTAAATGTAAGTAAATGAATACATGTACAGAAAAAGACCTTTGTCTGCAGTGGTAACTTTTTTTTTTTTTTTTTTTTAAGCTGTTCAAAAGACACAATTTGAGAAGTGAGTCAGGCATCCTATCTGTTGGCAAGTCAGATTCGTTTTAACAAAATTGGCTGTTGTAAGAAAGTTGAAAGTTCTTTTGAGAAACTTTACATTTGTTTGCATTGTCGCTCTGAATAAAACTTTTTGCCAAATGAATTTTCAAACTGGTTTGAAGAAATGTGTGAAATTTGCATTGTTTCATTTATGATTCACCAACCTAACAGAATTGTTTCCGCAGAACCGTTCAAAAGAACCAGTTTAAAAAATGGTTCGTTTGGATCTCTATTCAGTGGGTAAATTGAACAAATTGTCTCATTTTGTGAATGTCAATATGTCTAGTAATGCATTTGTTTATATTCACAGTTGACTGAGTTTTTATGCAAAATATTTACTTTTTACACCATTTGTGGCACCTGAAGAACCAAAAATGGTTTGGATCTCTATTCCATTGGTATTATCAACTGTTAAGTTGAACAAATTATGTCTCCTGGTCTGAATAAACCTATTTTCCGAGGATTCCCAGGCAACATCATGTCATAAAAAGACATGACTGTTCTTTTTTTAGCAGAGGTGAGGAAGAAGAGGAAGAACAGAGGCGGGAGAGGGGGGAGGCGGGTCGTTTGTATAGTTTGTGGTATTGTATTACTTAATTAAAAAAAATCTATATTACATGTTTGCACGCCTTGACAAGCTTGAAGAGCCATCGACTAAAACCAAAAAAGTTTGTCCAAAGTTGTGCATGAACTTGAAACAAGCACGAAATCTTCATCATGCTGAGTATTCAGTGAACTCATCTTTACATCACACCTGTGTCAACTAACGTTTAACAGAGGATCGTGTTTTAAAGGACTGTGTTTGCTTCAGATGCAGAAGTGCAACTGCTTAGTGCAGAGCGTCAACTGAGACCTAGACAAACAGGATTACTATTATCTCAAACTATGTGAAACAAATGCAAACATTTGGCAGAGAAGATCGACAAGGACAGCTTACAGAGCTTGTTAGGGCACTTAAAAGGAGTCATCTAGTGCAAGTGTTTGAAAACCCTAGACAGAGTACAGGATTGTATTCATTCATGTGTTTAAAAGTGAGAATAGATCAAGAATAGTGTTTCTTTTCTGTGCACATACTGCTCAGATATGCAATCTTAAATTACAAATATTGAGTTTTAATTGTATTCAATTATTTATTAAATAAACAGGTATTTTCATTCAGAATTCATATAAATTCATATGTGTTTTAGCATTAAAATGACATTTTGAATGTGATTTTAATGCTGTCATAATTGTCAATGTTAAGAGGCAGAAAGCGTTATAGTCCTCTCAGTACTCATGGTCTAATAACATTGTCATTTCGTCATCACAGGCTTGGGATTTATGAAAATTCTTTCCAAGTTAGGCATTGCATGTCATTGTTTGCGTATATTGTGTGTTAATATCCGTATGCAACTGCCGTCACCATAACCCATTCTCTTTCCAAATGTGCAACCATATGGGTTTATCAAATCTCTGACATGTGTCCTATTTTGCTCCCCTTCGCCAGTCCCACTGGGAAGAAGTTCCGGAGCAAGCCTCAATTGGCCCGTTACCTTGGCAACTCCATGGATCTCAGCTCCTTTGATTTCCGCACAGGCAAGATGCTCATGAGCAAACTGAACAAGACCAGACAGAGACCCCGATATGACAACAATAGCCAGACTAAGGTCTGCAGACGCTGAATAAATGTTATTTGAACAAATATTTTCATATTCAGAAAAACCTATTCATCATCCTAGATTTATAACTGCAGACTGATTCATTATGAAGAAATGCATGGCATTTAAAACAAATTAAATTAATAGTTCACCCAAAAATGAAACTTTGCCAAAAATTTACTCTCCCTCAGGTCATCCAAGATGTAGATGAGTTTGTTTCTTCATCAGAACAGATTTGGAGAAATTTAGCATCACATTACGTGCTTCCAATGGATCATGTGGATCAAGTGAATGGGTGCCGTCAGAATGAGAGTCCAAACAGCCGATAAAAACATTGCAATAATCCACACAACTTCAGTCATCAATTAACGTCTTGTGAAACAAAAGCTGTGTGTTTGTAATAACAAATCCATCCTTAAGATGTTGTTGTTAATATCAAACCGTTGTTTCCAGCTAAAATACTAGTCTTCTATTTATAACATTGCTTTCTCCATTGAAAATGTAATCTCATCTGAATCAGGAGAGAAATATGCACCGTTTATAAAACAGTCCAAAACGGTTCTAAACAAATATGTTGATGTAAGAAGACAACAGGGGATGGGCTTTTTCATTGGAGGAAGAGTTATGAATTATGGACTAAACTTTAGCCAGAAGTGACACTTTAAAGTTAAAATGGTTTAATGATGGATATGTTTCTCAAAAACACGCAGCTTTTCAGTTCACAAGATGTTAATTGTTGGACTGTATTCATGTGGATTACTTGTGATACTTTTATCAGCTGTTTAGACTCTCATTCTGACGGCACCCATTCAAAATGCAGAAGGTCCATTGGTGAGAAAGTGATGTAATGCTAAATGCTTGGATAGCCTTAGGGTGAGTACATGACAAGCACATTTTTTTTGGGTGAACTATTTCAAGCCAGTTTTACTACTCAAGCTGGTCTACCTGCAACAATATCCAGTAAAAGACCAGAAATTTTTTTTTTTTGTCACGGTAATCTTTAACAGGGCAAACCCGACCTGAATACGTCCCTCCCGGTACGACAGACGGCCTCCATCTTCAAACAACCTGTCACAAAAGTCACCAACCACCCCAGCAATAAGGTTAAAACGGACCCACAGAAGGCCATTGACCAACCCAGACAGGTAACACTCATCTAATCTAGGTTTTATTTAGCAATAACAGTATTTTGTCATAGTGGCACAATGCTAATATACTTAGCATCAACAGCTTTTTTGGGAAAAGAAGTTGAGTGGCCTCAATGCCTTTGACATAGCAGAGGAGTTGGTGAAAACAATGGACCTCCCCAAAGGCTTACAAGGTACGTCTGGGCGAGATGAAGAACTTAATCTAAGTGTGTTTATTTTAATCAAGAATAAATGAAAGTCAATATTCAAGTACTTTGTGAAATCTGGAGAAAATGAGATAAGCAAACAGACACTAATCAAAAGTAAGCCAGAGTACATAAACAACAGCAGACTAGGCCCAAACAGAGGGATATTTATACTCCGGAATTAGTTCACTAACATGAAACAGGTGAACACACTCAATTCAACTGTTGACAGTTTCAAAATAAAAGACAATGTGGTAATGTCAAAATAAAAGCGCAGCACTAAACACACTCATACACAAAAATTGTACAGGTGCAGAGAACTTTACAAATAGTTTAAATTTGCTTTATATTTTATTTGACATTTTATTTATAAAATGTTATTTTTATATACAAAATTATTAAGAATTAATGATTAATATAAATAAAAATATAATTTTTTTTTTTTTAAAAATACACTACATTTAAAAAAATTGGGGGTTGGTAAGATTTTTTGATGTTTTGGAAAGAAGTCTCTTGCTCACCAAGGCTACATTTATTTGATCAAAATTACAGTAAAAACTTAACAATAGTGTGAAATATTATTACCAGATAAAATTTTCTGTTTGAATAATTGAGTAATTTGCTGAATTTTCAGCAGCCGTTACTCCAGTCTTCAGTGTCACACGATCCTTCAGAAATCATTTGAATATGCAAATTTGCAGCTCAAGAAGATATTATTATTACTTCTTATTATCAGAGTTGAAAACAGATGAAAACCATGATTTTTTTCAGGATTCTTTAATGAATAGAAAGTTCAAAAGAAGACAATTTATTTGAAAAAATAAATATTTTCTAACCTTACAAATATCTTTACTCTCACTTTTGTCAAATTCATGTGTCCTTGCTGAACAAAAGTATTAATTTCTTTTAATGTTCTTCTTTTGACGTCACTAAAGGAGTGGGCCCTGGTTGCACAGATAAGACCCTGTTGTCAGCTATTGCCAGTGCTCTTCACACCAGTGCGGCTCCCATCACGGGCCAGCTGTCCGCCGCTGTGGAGAAGAACCCTGGCGTGTGGCTCAACACGGCTCAGCCTCTCTGCAAGGCCTTCATCGTCACAGACGAGGATATCAGGTACTTCAACCCTCTGAATGATGCACTGTATCACTGTGGGGAAATTCTTGTAAGTGCAATGATACAGTTGAATTTTATGCTCACAGAAAGCAAGAGGAGCTGGTGTACAGCGTGCGAAAGCGACTGGAGGAGGCTTTGATGGCCGACATGTTGGCTCACGTGGAGGAAACGACTAGTGAGGGCGACACACTCAAACAGGAGGGGAATTGCAATGATGATAAACAGGAAGTATAACAAAGGTAAGCAAATAGCTGAAGAAAAATGACAGTATTTCTGCTATTGTTTCCTAAAGGAAATAGTCACCAAAATGCCTCTTTTTTTTTTTTTTTTTTTGACAGGGCATTCAAATGTGTCTGAATTCCCAACCCAGACGCTAGTTGATCAACACACACCACGTTACCGTGATCTCCCAGCTTCGCTGAATATCCATCCATATACGCCCCTTAGTTGGGATCTTTCTGAGAATGTTGGCTCTATTTTCAGGCGTTTTTCTGTTTTATCACTTTTTTTTTTTTTTTTTTTTTCAAACATTTTTCTAAAAGAACAAAATGTTAGAAAAGTTCAGCAGTTGAACTGCCTTCTGCATTAAATGTTTTTTGAGAGGAGGTTTTTGGATTTGATATGGAGAAGACAATCAAGTCAAAAATACAGTCCTCTAGTTCTAGTGGGTGCTATACTTTGTCACAGCTGACCTAAACTGATAAGTTGATTATTCTCTGTGACTAAAAATGTTTAAAGCTCTGTCAAAAAGAGAAAGGAACATGTTTGTGCAAAAATATTGACCTTCTCTCTTATTTTCACAATATTTTACCCTCTTTGTTAATGAAACTAAGGTGCAAATCAGTATTATGCTGTTTAAATTCAGTTTCAATGTGTTATTCTCAATGCAAATGTTTTACTGGGGAGGCATTGATAAACATATTAACAGTTAAAAGCCATAGTGTGCCGGTATGGCTTTGTTTTACTTTAAATGTTATGTTTTACTCATCTGGTGCTTGTTAAAACGGCCTGGTTTTTTTTCTTTATAAGCTATTCATACTTGACACTGAATAACATTCCCACAGTCTGAACCTGAAATTCAAATGTGAATGATGATTCATAAAATGTGACTCATAATTCATATAAAGTGATGTGTAAACATCATCCTGTGATAAGCAACTTAATTAAACGTGTTACGGGGCGAAAACTATGTTTTTTAAAAATGTTTCATTCATAGCCCACAGCAGCACGCATTTCTCAAAATAAAATGTTCTTGTGTTGAATATTAAGGCTGTTTCTTTCTTCAATGATCCTACAGATGTTGCACTTGACAGAATATTTATTTATGTTTCGTTATGTTAGTGCTATCATTTATTTGCTATCCATTTGTTTTCACTACTTTAAGCTGCTTAGAGAGTTTATGGTTCAGATCCAGAGCTGTTTTAAATGTCCCTCTCTTAGCTGGAGGATTAACTGTTAACTTACCATTACGGTTATGATGCCTGAATCTCTAACAGACCAAAGGGCACGAGGCCAGTCACTCGCTCTGAGACACAAATTAAAAGAACAGCTGTATTGTAGTGAGGTCTTCTTTGAGCTGTCAAAGCAGAAATTAACTTTCTGGCCAGATGGCAACCGCAGAGCTCTACACAAAGGTAAGTGTTTATACTAACTTTTAGTATATATTTTTTGTAATTCCGTAGGATGTCATAGATAGATAGAGTTAGATTTTTAGTGTGGAATGCAGATAGATAGATGGATAGAGTTTGATCCTGTTTAGTGTGGAATGCATAGATAGATATATAGTTAGAGTTTGATCCTGTTTGGTTTTATAGATAGATAGAATGTGATCCTGTTTAGTGTGGAATGCATAGATAGATAGATAGATAGATAGACAGAATTTGATCCTGTTTAGTGTGGAATGCATAGATAGATAGATAGATAGACAGAATTTGATCCTGTTTAGTGTGGAATGCATAGATAGATAGATAGATAGATAGACAGAATTTGATCCTGTTTAGTGTGGAATGCATAGATAGATAGATAGATAGATAGATAGATAGATAGACAGAATTTGATCCTGTTTAGTGTGGAATGCATAGATAGATAGACAGACAGATAGATAGACAGATAGATAGATAGATAGATAGATAGATAGAGTTTGATTTAGTTTAATGTTGTTCTTCTGTCTCTGTATTATTTTCACTGTCAGAGGAGAGTGGCTGGTGTTAATGTTTAATGGTGCAGTGAGTGTATTTATGCTGATGGAGGAGAAAGAGTGTCACTGAGGTGGGACAGGCAATCACTCAGGCACATGAGCCGGTTGTGTAACATACAGAATATTGGTATCCATATCTTGAAACATAATCATAATCAAGTCTGTAGAATGCAATGTCCAGTCTTGCTCCTAGGCCACCTTCATTCACAGTTTAACTCCAACACACCTGCAACAGACTTTATAGTAGTCCTGAAGATCTCGAATAGCTAGTTTAGGTTCAGGAAGCACATGTACCAATTCATTCCTGAGCTGTTTTTGAAATCCAGTTGAATGATGTGCCAGTACACTCAACATTTAAGAGTTTGGGTAATATCAATAAAAAATTTAGCATGAGATCAGCATCAAATACAAAAAGTATGGACTTGCCACATACTGTTGATTATGCTCAGTATGAATATAGTTACTGTTTCTGGTTCTGTTTCTGTCTCTCAGGGGGCATGTGTGTGGGTGCCAGACCCAGAAGCTGTGTGGGTGTCTGCCCAGCTGCTTCAAGACCACCGTCCTGGAGACCAGCACATACGAATCCAACTCACCGATGGCAGAGTATGACACTTAAAACTAAACTTAATTTTCAGATTCATATTAACTATCTCCAATCCAAAATTAAATCTAGAATTGGCTTCCTATTTCGTCATAAAGCATCCTTCACTTATGCTGCTAAATACGCACTTGTAAAACTTACTATTTTACCAATCCTTGATTTTGGCGATGTTATTTATAAAATGGCTTCCAAAACTCTGCTTGGTAAACTGGATGTAATTTATCATAGTGCAATTCGTTTTGTCACCAAATCTGCTTACACTGCTCATCATTGCGATCTTTATTCTCTTATTGGTTGGCCTTCATTATATACTCGTCGGCGAATTCATTGGCTTCAAGTTATTTATAAGTCTTTATTAGGCATATCTCCGCTTTATCTCAGCTCCCTGGTAACTATAGCAACATCTATTCGTAGTACGCGCTCTTCCAGGTATATTTTACTGGTTGTTCCTAAAGTTTATACCTCTTTTGGTCGCCGTTCCTTCCAGTTTTCTGCTGCCTATGACTGGAATGAATTGCAAAAATCCCTGAAATTATTTCCTTCACTGACTTTAAGCATCAGTTGTCAAAGTTGTTTACTGATCACTGTATCTGTTTATAGGTTTTTATTTTTATTTTTATGTATATATGGATCGGTATATTGATTGCATGTTTATTTATTTATTTTTTTATTTTTATGTGTAACTCTATGTTGTTGTTTTTGTCGCACTGTTTAGCTTTGTCTTGGCGAGGTCGCAGTTGTAAATGAGAACTTGTTCTCAACTGATTTTATCTGGTTAAACAAAGGTTAAATAAATAAAATAAATAAATAAAAAACACTTACACACATATGATTCTGATTTGAAACCATGAGCCTTTATGAAAGAACCCGTCGCACTAACCACTAATCAAACAGTGTTCAAAACGTTATAAACACAAAATGTTTTTCATAATTTTCAGTCATATAGCCATTCAAGAAAAAAATACCTCTTATCTTATTTATATAGTTACAAACCATTTATATGCTATTTTATTATTTTCAAACAAGGAGATGGAGTATCCAGTGTTGCCTCCAGCAGGTCTTCCTCCTCTAGGTAACCCTGATATTTTGGAGGGAGAGAATGACCTCACAGCTCTAACCTTCCTCCACGAGCCAGCAGTACTTCACAACTTGCGTGTGCGCTTTCTCGACTACAGTAGCATTTACACTTACTGCGGTGAGTTAAATTCAACAGAAAACAGTAGCAAGAGTTTACAGCCATTGGCCAATAATCTCTGTTTTACTGGGTGTAAAGTTCAAAACACAGAAATTCAAATAACATTACTCATTGTTATATTGGCTACTGTAAAGAATGTTTACCAAGCACTGGGTTTATTGAAATGTGAATTATGCACAGGAGATTATGGCATATTTTAAAAATAGATTAATTCCATTTTTAATTTCAGAGATACATTAAACTCATGTAGACAACATTCTCATATTTAATAGGGATTGTGTTGGTGGCATTAAATCCATATGAACAGTTGCCCG
Source organism: Barbus barbus (assembly GCF_936440315.1). NCBI lineage: Eukaryota > Metazoa > Chordata > Actinopteri > Cypriniformes > Cyprinidae > Barbus > Barbus barbus. The sequence goes on from NC_136737.1 coordinate 14,661,970, forward strand.
TTTATGGAGAGGAGGTGATCGACGCTTACAGCGGCCAGGACATGGCTGATATGGAGCCACACATTTTTTCTGTGGCTGAAGAGGCATACCGAACTATGATCAGGTCAAGAACGAGCAAATAACAAGATCAGTTCACATACAAAATAGTACCGTGTTTTTGGACATGTACCATGGTAATACCATGGTATTCTGTGAATTACCTTGGAGAACCATTTAAATAATATTTAAATATCAAAGTACCACGGTATTACCAACACTCTACTATGATAGTACACAGTAGAGAAATTAATTCTGAATCTGTATTACATTACTTTAACAAAAACATATGGGTTTATTATTATAACAGAGAGGAGAAAAACCAATCCATCATAATCAGTGGAGAATCAGGCTCAGGTAAAACTGTATCTGCTAAGTTCACCATGCGTTACTTTGCTGTCGTGGGTGGTGCATCCCAGCAGACCAGTGTGGAGGAGAAAGTGCTGGCATCAAATCCCATCATGGAGGTACTGAAACTTGATTTCTGACCTTTTTGGTAAAGTAGGAGGAGGCTGTTTGTAACATTTTAATCCTTGCAGGCAATTGGTAATGCAAAAACAACCAGAAACGACAACAGCAGTCGTTTTGGAAAGTATATTGAGATAGGATTTGGACATAAAGGGGATATAATTGGGGCAAACATGAGGACCTACTTGTTGGAGAAATCAAGAGTTGTTTTTCAGGTGCTTGCTCAATCATATGGTTTTCATATTATCTCATGATTCAATGACCAAGTTCTGTTATTGAGATTAATTTTGTTTCATAACACAAACAGGCAGCTCAAGAGAGAAACTACCACATTTTCTACCAGCTTTGTGCTTCCAGAGATTTGCCGGAGCTGAGGACACTCAAACTTGGTAAATCCTAAACCTGTCCTGAAAACATGTTTATTTGTGTTGGAAATTTCCGTTCAGTTACACCATGCACTACTGCATCTCGCTAGATTCTGCAGAGAACTTTCATTACACCAACCACGGACAAGATGTGCACATTTCTGGCACAGATGATGCGGTTGAGCTAGAGCGGACAAGAAATGCCTTTACTATTCTTGGTAAGCTAAAAAAACATCCTTAAATTCCTCCAAAACAACATAACACATTTTTTGCAAACACCCGCAGGAGTGCAAAATGACCAGCAGATGGAGATATTTCGTATACTGGCAGCTATTCTTCATCTGGGGAATCTCAACATACAAGCCAGCGGTCGTGGTGGGGACCGCAGCTACATTGATGTACAAGCACCATTTCCTATTATTTTGCACATTTCTGAGTTAGATTTCATGTCTGTATAGATAAAAAACAGGCGCAGTGCTAATTTGTTAACAAGTAGCATGTGCTAATGCGGACATCATTTCTTATTCATCATACTGGCAGGCCAACGACCGTTCCTTGGCCATCTTTGCCAAGCTTTTAGGGGTGGAAGGTGCTCAGATGGCCCAATGGCTATGCCACAGGCGATTGGCAGTGGGTGGGGAAATGCTTGTGAAGCCCATGACAGGTCAGCAGGCTAATGAAGCAAGGGATGCTCTGGCTAAGCATGTGTATGAGCAACTGTTCACTTGGACAGTGCAGAGGCTCAACTCATCCTTAAGAGCGCACCGGGAACAGCCCAAATCTTTCATAGGAGTTCTTGATATCTATGGGTAAGAGTTATATTGTATGTAACAAAAGAAAAATATACATGTAGGATTGTTTGGTTAATCTTTTCTTTGATCATTTATAGGTTTGAGACTTTTGACAGGAATAGTTTTGAGCAATTCTGTATTAACTACGCAAACGAGAAACTCCAACAGCAGTTCAACAGGGTAAGTTTCCAGATATTGGGATTTTGTGTACATAGGCATCTAACATCTTCTGTCTAGTAAAGAGTGACTTAGTCCTTGAAGGGTTGCTCCACCCTATACGTCCTATTTTTCCTGGACATGTCCTGGCTGGGATTTCTAAATTGCCTGAAATGGCAGGTTTTTCCTATTGACATTCCAATTCCTTCTCGAACACTGCGATGGGTAGATTATCGTACAATGCCTGCACGCTATTTGTCAAACTACTTTTTAGTCATTAGGTGTGTTTGACTTGAAGTGGTGATGCTCAGACCGCTTGAGTGATTAGAGAGCAGATGGCTCCTTATGCTTTCGAATCAGTCTTACGGTACATTGATGTCATACACCGATCGGCCTGTGCAGTGCAGCTTTAAGTCAAACACGCCTATTATCTCCAACAAACAGACATTTTTGGCAATTTGGAAATCCTGGCCAGGACATTTCTGGGAAAAAGAGGATTAAGGTCATTATTCTAATTCTTGGTTACACTGAGCTTTTCAGAACCTGACTTATCATTAGCTGAATTGTTGACCCAACTTTGATCATTCTGTTGTTTTATGTATTTGGGATATGCTTTTTGTCCTCATCAGCACGTGTTTCAGCTGGAGCAGGAGGAGTATCTGCGAGAGGAACTTCCCTGGAACCGTATTGAGTTCAGTGATAACCAGCCATGCATTGCGCTCATCGAAGGCCAGCTGGGCCTACTTGATCTTCTGGATGAAGAGTGCAGAGTGAGGAATCTACATGTTGTAATCCATGCTGTAGTTCCTCTTATCATGTCATCAAGGTGTACAACCCAATATCGCTCTGTTCTAGATGCCTAAAGGCTCAGATGAGAACTGGGCTCGGAAGCTTTACGACCAGCACCTGAACCACAACCCTCACTTTCGTAAACCACGCATGTCCAACTCTGCCTTCATCGTTGTGCATTTTGCTGATATGGTCAGAAAACATCAATTCACCAAATGATGGCACTGAACCTTTCAATGTTTGTGATATTATTGCTTGCTTTTTGAATTAGGTCCAGTACGAGTGTGACGGCTTTTTAGACAAGAACCGAGACACTGTATTTGAGGAGCCCATCAATATACTGAGAGCTAGTCAGGTATTGTTTGAATAGTTCAAGTCTTGGCTGTTGAAAAATTTAGCTCTGTTCTCACTCTGCCTCCTCACGACTGTTTGTACCCTTCACAGTCAGAACTAGTTGCCGAATTGTTTCAGAAGGAGTCAGCAGGTGGATCCCTCCCCAACTCCTCTCTTGCAAACGGGAGCATACGTTCAGGGAAGAGATCTCACCGAGAGCACAAATTAACTGTGGGCTTTCAGGTGAGCTGCTTCTCCTGATTCCTGTCTAAAGAAAACTCTTGATTAACCAGTCATGCTCAAGTCCATCTAAAGGTATTCTTTGACTTTTAAGGTCTTAGATTTCCACCTTTTCTTAGATATTCTGTATTTGTGTGTCTAGTTTCGTCAATCCCTGCAACTTTTGATGGACACCTTGAACAGCACCACACCGCATTATGTCCGCTGCATAAAGTCCAATGACCTCAAAAAGCCATTTCTGTAAGAGAATAAATAAAATGTCCTTTGTGTTCAAGTCTATTTGAGTTTGATTAACCTTTTCTCGTCGTTCTATATCAGATTTGATCCCAAGCGAGCAGTGCAGCAACTGCGAGCATGTGGAGTCTTGGAGACCATCCGAATCAGTGCCGCAGGCTACCCCTCCAGGCAAGTACTCTTCTATAAGTCTCTCAATTCCCTCTTCCATGCCTGACTCTCTCATCTGTACTCCAGGTGGACATATGAGGAATTCTACACTCGTTATCAGGCGCTGCTATGTGGTTCTGTTTCTAAAGATGATATACGCCGTTCCTGCCAGAGTGCCCTTCCTGATCTCATCCCTGATCCAGAGCAGTACTGCTTTGGCAAGACCAAGGTCTTCTTCCGGGCCGGACAGGTTGCAGTACTGGAGAAGCTGAGAGGGAATCGGCTACATGCGGTAGGAGTTTTGATCCAAAGCTGGGTGAGAGGATGGCTGCAGCATAGACATTATCAGCGGCTCCGGTGGGCCACCTTCATACTGCAGCGGTACATCAGAGGAACCCTGGCCCGAAGGTGGGTTAGAGTGTTACCAAGAGAGCACTCTATGCACTGTAGGCTTTTTAGGTCCTACAGGTCCTTCTCAAAAAATTAGCATATTGTGATAAAGTTCATTATTTTCTGTAATGTACTGATAAACATTAGACTTTCATATATTTTAGATTCATTACAACACAACTGAAGTAGTTCAAGCCTTTTATTGTTTTAATATTGATGATTTTGGCATACAGCTCATGAAAACCCAAAATTCCTATCTCAAAAAATTAGCATATCATGAAAAGGTTCTCTAAACGAGCTATTAACCTAATCATCTGAATCAACTAATTAACTCTAAACACCTGCAAAAGATTCCTGAGGCTTTTAAAAACTCCCAGCCTGGTTCATTACTCAAAACCGCAATCATGGGTAAGACTGCCGACCTGACTGCTGTCCAGAAGGCCATCATTGACACCCTCAAGCAAGAGGGTAAGACACAGAAAGACATTTCTGAACGAATAGGCTGTTCCCAGAGTGCTGTATCAAGGCACCTCAGTGGGAAGTCTGTGGGAAGGAAAAAGTGTGGCAGAAAACGCAGCACAACGAGAAGAGGTGACCGGACCCTGAGGAAGATTGTGGAGAAGGACCGATTCCAGACCTTGGGGGACCTGCGGAAGCAGTGGACTGAGTCTGGAGTAGAAACATCCAGAGCCACCGTGTACAGGCGTGTGCAGGAAATGGGCTACAGGTGCCGCATTCCCCAGGTCAAGCCACTTTTGAACCAGAAACAGCGGCAGAAGCGCCTGACCTGGGCTACAGAGAAGCAGCACTGGACTGTTGCTCAGTGGTCCAAAGTACTTTTTTCGGATGAAAGCAAATTTTGCATGTCATTCGGAAATCAAGGTGCCAGAGTCTGGAGGAAGACTGGGGAGAGGGAAATGCCAAAATGCCTGAAGTCCAGTGTCAAGTACCCACAGTCAGTGATGCTGGTGTTGGTCCACTGTGTTTTATCAAGGGCAGGGTCAATGCAGCTAGCTATCAGGAGATTTTGGAGCACTTCATGCTTCCATCTGCTGAAAAGCTTTATGGAGATGATTTCATTTTTCAGCACGACCTGGCACCTGCTCACAGTGCCAAAACCACTGGTAAATGGTTTACTGACCATGGTATTACTGTGCTCAATTGGCCTGCCAACTCTCCTGACCTGAACCCCATAGAGAATCTGTGGGATATTGTGAAGAGAAAGTTGAGAGACGCAAGACCCAACACTCTGGATGAGCTTAAGGCCGCTATCGAAGCATCCTGGGCCTCCATAACACCTCAGCAGTGCCACAGGCTGATTGCCTCCATGCCACGCCGCATTGAAGCAGTCATTTCTGCAAAAGTATTCCCGACCAAGTATTGAGTGCATAAATGAACATAATGGCCATTCTTTTATTGGTCGGATGAAATATGCTAATTTTTTGAGATAGGAATTTTAGGTTTTCATGAGCTGTATGCCAAAATCATCAATATTAAAACAATAAAAGGCTTGAACTACTTCAGTTGTGTTGTAATGAATCTAAAATATATGAAAGTCTAATGTTTATCAGTACATTACAGAAAATAATTAACTTTATCACAATATGCTAATTTTTTGAGAAGGACCTGTATTCTGGTTGAGTAGCTTTTTGTAATGGGTGTTTTTGTATATTTGTGAATATAATTTGAAGTTCTTGCTTCAATGTTAAGTTCTTGCTTCAACCATTAGGTTGGCGTGGAGCCTCCGTTACACACGTGCAGCTTTAATCATCCAGAAAACCTACCGCATGCTGGCTGTGCGACAGCTTTATCTCACCATCAGAGAGGCCACCATCAAAATCCAGGCCTTCATCAGAGGCACTCAGGCTCGTCGGATTTATAGACAGGTAAAGTACTTCTTGTGTGTCTGGGTATAGTTACAAAAATACAAATACAATTACAGGTACATTTCCCAGAATGTTTGACCATACACCTAAAGCCTGAAAAAATTGCCAAAGTATTACTTGATTCTAGTCTAAAGGCCTGTTCATACCGCAATAACTATAATGATAATGATAAAGATATAATTCTAAAAATCATTTTCAATATTAAAGAAGAGCAGAATCCACACCACCGCTATAATGCTATAAAGGCACAGAGAAACGATATTGTTGGAATCACTTTCAGAACGTGTTTTTCCAGCTAATGAACAATGAAAACATTGACACCCAATCAGAATCAATCCTACTATCACAAGCTTGAGAATTTAAAATGGCAGATGTGAATGTGCTTAGAATAAACAGATGGTATCGTCCGCTGGTGTGGATGTTAATATAGTAGGGTGACCATACGTGTCATTTTTCTCGGACGCATCCTGGCCAGGATTTCTATATTGCCTAAAATATCTAGGATTTGGCTTTGTTTGCGTGTACAGACCGATTGGTGTATGACATCAGTTCCTTAGGTTTTCGAACGCTCTTGAGGTACTTTGAATCAAAGCAATATAGAAATCCTGGCCAGGATGCTTCCTGGGAAAAATGGCACATATGGTCACCCTATAATATAGTTATCTGTAGTTATTATTCTTGGTGTGAACAGGCCTTAACAACTTTCAAGTAATGCATCTCAATGCAGCATCTCTATTAAAATATGTTTTAGAGTCAAAAAAGTTTAGAGCCACTGGGGCATAATTAGTTAATATGGTTGCATCGATTCACCCTTTGCCAGTTTTATTTATATTATTTTGCCATGTTCAGTAACTTTGTGTTGTCAGAATACGCTTTAAAATGATCAGTTGATTGTTACCCTTGTTGTGTTTTGTGTGTCAAGTGTTAGGGTCTGTAGAATTTTATGGTTCATGTGTTGTTTTCAATAGCGTAAGAAGAATTTGCTCTCCATGATGTACATTTGTCATAGAAGAAAAAACAATAACTGAAGCTAGCTTATTTCCATTTCACGTTACGTTCGGTAAATTATTAGCCTACAGAGTGCAAATGTATGAATGTTGTTGTCTAATTTAAACATTATTACTTTACCGTGTAATTTGTTTTATAATCTCTCTCACTAGATGCTGACAGAGCGGGCGGCAGTGTTCTTGCAGGCGTGGGTGCGAGGCTGGCAGGCCCGGTGCAGTTTCAGACGCATCAGAGCTGCAGTGGTGCTCCTGCAGTGCTGCGTGCGCAGGCGAGCGGCCCGGAAAGAGCTGTTGCACCTGCGTGCTGAGGCTCGATCGGTGGAGAAATACAGAGAACTCAATAAAGGCATGGAAGTCAAACTCATGCAGCTGCAGCTCCGAGCCGACCAACAGGTGAAAGCGTCAGTGTTTAGTTGGGATGCTCACAATTTTGTAATCCCTTTATTAAAATTAACCATGGTTAAAATTAATTACTGTAGGCCTACTAAAAGTGTAGTAACAAAATTATTATTTTTTTTTTTTGGCGTATTGATTGACCAAAACCATGGTCAATTTGTGGTTACCATCATGTTTTTGTGGTTTTATTTGTACTAAATCCATGGTTAATTTTCCTTAGGGAATGATTCTCTACCCCCCCTCCCCCATTGTTCAGTGTTGGGAAAAGTTACTTTTAAAAGTAATGCATTACAATATTGTGTTACTCCATTAAAAAGAAACTAATTGCATTACTTTACTTTTTATGGAAAGTAATGCTTTACCATACTTTTGCATTACTTTTTCTCATCTGGGCCAGGCTTGATTGTTTGTTTTAACGTGAAAAACTCTATTTTTGGCAAATGTATAAGCGCTTTCACACCAAAAGTGAAATGAATAAGCCTCAGGCTAAAGGAAATATAAATTCACATTTGCAACTCCAAACTTTCAATTGTGTTGCCATCCTGGACTGCATGAAGAATAGGATGCAGGAGAAGAAAGCTCAACATTCTTAAGCAATAAAAAACACACAAATGTTATGTTTATCTATAGTCATTTTTGCTTATTATGGTTGAATTGGTTCATCCATTAATTCAGTATTTTTCATCCAGTAATTCGGGTATTTTCTTGTAAATTAAAAAGTAATGTGTTACTTTACTAGTTACTTGAAACATTTATCTGATTACATAACTCCCGTTACTTGCAATGCATTACCCCAACGCTGGCAATATTCAAATTGTTAAATAGTGTTGTATATTGCGAATCGTGTGTGTTTTCTTCCCTCAGACGAGAGAGAGTGCGTCTCTGAGGGAGACTCTTCAGGCCGAGCGAGAAGCGCACAGCAGTGAGCTTGAACAGCTGCGGTCCAGCCTCCTTAAACTCCAGATCCAGCTGCAGGAGAAAGCAAATACTGCTCCTTCACTCACAGACAAACAGAAGGAGGACAGGAGGAGAGCTGAGGAGAAAGCCGCTCATGAGATCCTCCAGCTTACACAGGTGAGCCATGTGTCACATATTATATATGGTTAACATCAGCCACTTTATTTTCCTTAAACAACTTTCTTTTCTTGCAAGGCAGCTGGTTCCGTTGACGTGCTAGATTTGTTTGTTTACTCCCTGTTTACGCTAGGAAATCCAAGCTCTCCGAGCTGAGAGAGATTCTTTGGAGAAAGAGAGGGATGATCTGGCCATTCGTTTACAGGATCAGGAAAAAGCTCTGGAGGGTGAATCATGTGTCTGCAACAGTGTTATATACACCATCTCAACTCATGTATTGTTTAATAAATGAATGAGATGGCTGACTAAGTCTAATTTGAATGGATATAAAGACACACAATAAATATGAACATAGTATAAACATAGACGAGTAAACACTAATGAAAGCATTTGTGTGTCTGTATGTTTCAGAGAACCGTCAACAGAATGTGGACCAGGCAGATGCATCAGTGCGAGCAGAGCTGGAAGAGGAGAGGAGGAGATACCAGAGTTTACTGAGAGAATTCACAAGACTAGAGCAAAGATACGACAACCTGAGGGATATGAGCTTGTTTACCACCAATGAGGTACATCTTTACTGAAAATGATCCTTCAAGACTAAATTTCCATATCACATATCTCCTCATATAGGAATTTTGAATGCAACATTCCCATTTATTAATTAAATTTATTAAAAAGATATTTGAATATAGTAGTAATGATCTGTTATGCATTATATAATGTTATATTTGTTTACCGCTTTTGATTAACTGTTAAAATTATATTGAATCCTTATTGAATGTAAGAATATATGTGTGTTCAGCGTTCACGTGGACACAGGCGAACAGATTCGAGTGTATCTTTGGAGCCTCCTTCACCCGTCACCACACCATTCTCCAGCTCGCCCGTCTTCCCTTCACCGGAGGAGGTCAGGAGGATCAGTGTGACGTCGCCCACCGACAGGAGACCCTGGAGAGATGAGCAACCTCTGGTTAGTGTTTCAATCAAAACTAAACATGTGTCTCTCACTGTATGCAAAATAAAAATTGTAATAACAAAAACAAGAATGCTTACCTGCAGAACATCCTAATGGAGGATATGAGCATTGCGAAAGACACTGCCGAAAGTATGAAGGGGGAGGATCTCAGATACGCTTACGACGCTGTACGGGTGGCCAACAAGTCAGTTTCCTTCTGATCACCTCACGTACATCAGATCGATACACTAGAAGACATAAATGACTTATATTATACACATTACATTGTACGTTTTCAGGTTCCTAGAGAGGCAGCTGTTGTCTCAGAGAGCGCAGTGGGAGCAGGAGATAACAGATCTCAGGATAAAAATCCAGCAGGCTCAAGACAGAGATACACCTGGAGATCCTGAGATAAATGTACCTGTTCCATCTGAACTTACCATTTATTGTTCTTTGTACTTTAATTTGTCATTTTTACTTCTTTATGTGTGTTTATGAAGGACCTAACAGAGCAGGTGGTGGTTCGAGAGCAGGAATGTGTCCGGTTGCGACGGGAACTCAAGGAACTGAAACACACCGTGAGCCTCAGGAGAATCCTGTCTTATGCAGGTCTGTGTAGGTCCAAAAAGTATTTGGACACCCAAACTGAAAGAAGTCTCTTGTGCACACCAAAGCTGCATTGATTTGATCAAAAATACAGTAAAACTAGTAATATTGTGACATATTATTACAATTTAAAATAACTGTTTTCTGTGTGAATATATGTAAAAATTTAATTTATTCCTGTAATGGAAAGATGAATTTTTAGCATCATTACTGCAGTCTTCAGTGTCACATGATCTTTAAAAAATCATTCTAATATGCTGATTTGCTGCTCAAGACACATTTCATATTGTTATTAATGATAAAATCAGTTTTTGCTGCTTAATATTGTTGTGCCACCACGAGGCGTCACTCACTAGTGGATCTCAGACATCTGGAGGGAATGTAGATTTGTAAAAGTGAGTGGAAGTAGGCACGTGCTGAGCCTGTGGCTGTTCTATATGCAAGCATCAGTGTCTTGAACTTGATGCGAGCTGCAACCGGTAGCCAGTGCAGGGAGATAAAGAAAGGTGTGACATGGGCTCTTTTGGGCTAGTTGAAGACCAGTCGTGCCGCTGCATTCTGAATCATTTGTAAAGGTTTTATTGTGCATGATGAAAGTCCAGCCAGAAGAGCACTGCAGTAATCCAGCCTAGAAATGACAAGGACCTGGACAAGAAGTTGTGCAGCATGCTCCGTTAAGAAGGGCCTAATCTTTCTGATGTTGTGCAATGCAAAACTGCAAGATCGAGCAGTTTTTGCAATGTGGTCTTTGAATGTCAGCTGGTCATCAAAGATCACACCCAGATTTCTGACCGAACTTGATGGGGTAATTGTTGATGAACCTAACTGGATGGTGAAGTAATGCTGTAGAGTTGGAGTGGCAGAGAAGACAAGAGGCACAGTCTTTGCCAGGTTGAGCTGTTGGTGATGTTCTTTCATCCATGCTGAGATGTCCGCCAGGCAGCCTGAGATCCGTGCAGCTACCACTGGATCATCTGGTTGAAATGAGAGATAGAGCTGTGTGTCATCAGCATAGCAATGGTAGGAGAAGCCATGTGCCTGTATGATGGGTCCCAGTGATGTAGTGTATATGGAAAAGAGGAGGGGTCCAAGAACTGATCCCTGAGGAACCCCAGTGACCAGTTGTTGTGCTTCGGACACTCTCCCTCCCCAGGCCACCATGAAAGACCTACCAGTGAGATAGGATTCCATCCAGCATAGTGGAATCTCTGTGATGCCCAGTGATGAGAGGGTGGACAGGAGAATCTGATGATTCACAGTGTCAAAAGCGGCAGATAGATCCAGCAAAATAAGAACTGATGATATGGAATCAGCTTTTGCAATCCGCAAAGCTTCCGTGACTGACAGTAGCGCAGTCTCAGTTGAATGGTCACTCCTGAAACCTGACTGTTTAGCATCCAGGTGGTTGTTCTGTGAGAGAAACAATAATACCTGGTTGAAAACAACTCGTTCGAGTGTTTTTGTTATGAATGGAAGGAGAGAGACAGGTCTGTAGCTATCTATAAGTGAAGTGTTTAATGTCGATATTTTGAGCAGTGGGGTTACCCGAGCATGCTTGAATGCAGTGGGAAAAGTGCCTGTGAGGAGAGATGTGTTGATAATGTGTGTGAGTGCTGGTAAGAGTGTAGGAGAGATTGCTTGGAGAAGGTGTGAGGGGATAGGGTCTAGTGGGCATGTTGTAGGATGGCTGGAGAGGAGAAGTTTGGATACTTCTGCCTCAGTGAGGGGACATAATGAGAAGAGGGGAGTTTTATCAGTAGATGTGGTTGGTTTGAGTTCCTGTATGTGTGGAGCTGAGAACTGGAGAATGGAGCATTTTTTCTTTAAAATCAAACAAACAAATAATGTTTGAACTTTAAAATATCTGAAAATATCTTTTGTAATTTAATGGAAAGTAGCACAAATGCACTTCTCAAGCAAAACATTTCACAAAAGAACTTTGTTATAAGTTTCAAATCATGATACAATAGATATAATATTGAAAATGTGTTTAATGCTCAGGTGTAGCCATAGCTGCGTCCCAGGACCCAACATCTCCTGCCCCTCAGAAGAGTCAGATGCTCACCGGACTACTGGAGTGCAGGAAGAAAGATGAGAGCAAGCTGATGAAACACCTCATAACAGGTCAGCAACGCACAACACTTGGAGTTTAGTTTTGAGACTGTAATTCATGCGGACTGAGAGGAATGAATGTTTCTCTGTGGCAGATGTGAGGGCGGAGGGCGTCTTGTCTTTGCCCCCTGGACTGGTGGCTCGGGTTCTGTTTCTGTGTGTACGGCAGGCAGACTGCAGCGGCGATCAGACGCGTGTGAAGGGGCTCTGCAGCGTTGCTGTGAGCGCCATTAAAACTGCCCTGAAGGTGAACGACTAACTTTGATTTAACTAGCATTTATATCTTTAGCATTTATCACAGTGTGCCACAAATAATTCATTTCAACTCATCCACAGTTTGTATGTATTTATTCTAAAAAAAAGCAAAAATGGGAATTACAGTAAGAAACATATGGAGCCAATACGTGGAAACGTAAAGAAGTGTATGGAGCCAATTTTAAAAGGTTTAAAGGGATATTTCACCCAAAAATGAAAATTCTGTCTTTAATTGCTCACCCTCATGTCATTCTAAACTTGTAAAACCTTCGTTCATCTTCGGAACACAAATTAAGATATTTTTGATGAAATCTGAGAGCTCTCTGACCCTCCCAAAGACAGCAATACAACTGAAATGTTCCCAGGTCCAGAAACGTAGTAAGGACGTCAATAAAATAGCCCATGTGACATCAGTGGTTCAACTGTAATTTTACAAAGCTACCAGAATACTTCTTGTGCGCAAAGAAAACAAAAATAACATATTTATTCAACAATTCTTCTCCTTCTCATTCTGTTTGCTAACACGCACATGCATTGTTTACATGAAGCAGAATCAAGCACATGCGTCGTGATACTCTCCACAATGCCAGCGTGCTCTCAGATTTCATCAAAAATATCTCAATTTATGTTCCGAAGATGAACGAAGGTCTTGGGAACGCGTTTGGAACGACATGAGGGTGAGTAATTAATGACAGAATTTTCATTTTTGGGTGAACTATCCCTTTAAAAGCAGAAATGTGAAGCTTAGAAATGAACACATTAATTCTTCTGTTACAATTTGTATTATTTCAGCTGTGTATCTGTTTAAATCGTAATTTATACAGTCACGTTATTGTTTATGAGTTACCTTATAGGATAAATTGTAAAATTAAGATGAATTAAAGTCCAAAAGAGATAGTTCACCCAAAAATGAAAATTAACCCATGATTTACTCAAGCCATCGTAGGTCTATATGACTTTCTTCTTTCAAATGAATATAATCGTTAAGAAATATCCTGGCTCTTCTAAGCTTATAATGGCAGTGAATAGGGGTTGAGATTTTGAAGCCCCAAAGAGTGCATCCATCCATCATAAAAAGAGCTCCACACGGCTCTGGGGGGCTAATAAAACCTTCTGAAGTGAAGCGATGCATTTGTGTAGGAAAAATATCCATATTTTAAACTTTATAAACTGTAATCTCTAGCTTCCGCTAACTGTCATACCCATGTTCATGAGAGAGTGGTTTTCCAGCGGATGACGTAGGATGTAGATGAACATGGAAGTGCAGAGGAGAGAGCAAAACAAAACACAAGTATTAGAAGTACAAAATTTGTAATGAAAAATGTCAGAGGATTATGATATAAGTCAAGAGGAGACTGGTTTTCCTTTGCAGTAAAAAAAACTGTGTTCTCACAAGACTAGCATATTCTCACCAGAGCTTATGTTACACCTCCGTCATCTGCTGGAACACCAGTCTCTCGTGAACATGTGTACGACAGTTAATTTTAAATATGGATATTTTTCATACACAAATGCATCACTTCACTTCAGAAGGCCTTTATTAACCCTCGGAGCCTTGTGGAGCACTTTTTATGATGAATGGATGCGCTTTTTTGGCCTTCAAAACCTCGACCACCACTCACTGCCATTATAAAGCTTGGAAGAGCCAGGGCATTTTTAATATAACTCCAATTGTATTCATCTGAAGAAGAAAGTCATATACTCCTAGGATGGTTTAAGGGTGAGTAAATCATGGGCTAATTTTCATTTTTTGGGTAAACTATCCCTTTAAGAAAGTGTAAAGGCCAGAACAAATTTTAATCTGCATCTGGGAAACATGTTTGATGTGAATAGACTAGATTTTAAGAGATTAATTGTTGTGCGATTCATGTTGTAGAAACACGGCAATGATCTGGATGTGACGGCTGTGTGGCTGAAGAACGCTTGCCTGCTCAAAGACCTGCTCTACCAGCACTCTCCCCAACAGGTCACACATCTCAACTTCAGCAGTTACTTCATTTCTTATGCAGAAATGACTTCAAGTTGAAATATGCCTCTTCTCCTGCAGGACGTGAGGGGCTCAGAGGAACTGGTTCCTCTGGTGACGGATGTGCAGGACTCTGTCCGGGCGCTCAGTGATCTGTGTATTCAGGCCTATCAGCAGCTGCTGTCCATCTCTGAGAGTCGCCTGCAACCCATCATCGGTACTGTTGTAGACACAAAGACCTTTCTTATACAGCTGCCAATGACCTTGTAGTATGTATATATATATATATATATATATATATATATATATATATATATAAAAAATTCTCATTTTCTCTGGATTTATGATATATAGTTATGTGTTTGAGTAAAACCTATTTTTTGCTTTATTCTGTAAACATGCTGATGACATTTCTGCCAAATTTTAAATAAAATACCTAATATATATATATATATATATATATATATATATATATATATATATATATATATATATATATATATATATATATATAATTATAATTAATTTATATACATATAATAAAATATAACATATATATGCTTGCGTACCCTTCTCTTAACTTAAGTCCCAGCAATGCTTGAAAGTGAGACCATTCCTGGTCTGGCTGGATCATCAGTAAAGCTGAGTGCCGGTCGTAAGCGTGCGGGATCGGACCCCCGACCTCCAGCCAGTACGGAGGGAGCGACTATGTCAGCGGTCCTGAGGGAACTGTCAGCGCTGCACACAGCCCTGTCCCATCAGGATCTGCCCTCGTCCCTGCAAGAGCAAGCTTTCCATCAGCTCATGTACCTGCTGGCCGCCTCTACCCTCAACAGCCTGCTGCTGCGCAAGGACATGTGCTGCTGGAACCGTGGCCTGCAGATCAGGTCAGGACTGCTCTCGCTTCGCTTACTTAAACATCTGCTTCAGTGCCTTGAACTGAATACAGTAGTTAGTTATATCCATATATTATAGGTATAATGTGAGTTTACTGGAGGAGTGGCTGCGCAGTCGTTCGCTGCAGACAGGGGGCACTGTGACCCCGCTGGAGCCACTCATACAGGCGGCACAGCTTCTTCAAATGAGCAAGAAGACTGAAGCTGATGGACAAGCCATGGTCCAAGCCTGCAATGAGCTGTCCAACCAGCAGGTGGCGTACCTGTTATTAAAGTTACATGCCAGGCAAATTAAAATAACTTTTTTCCTTGATGAATATTCTTGTTTAATATAAACTATTTTTTTTACATTAAATACATTATATAAATTGTGTATATATAATTTTAATATATATGTAAATAAATTGTTGTCTTGATAAGCCTTAGTTTATAATATAATTTATAACCTTCATTATAATATATTTATTGACATATATAATATAATATACACATCTTGTAGAAAAATACAATACACAAATATAAAAAAATATATAAAAAAAACGTTATTTATCCTTTATCCTAAATTAATTTGTAATTTTTCTGTTAACAAAAAATTAAATATAAATAAAATTATATATAAATTGTATATATAATTTATATGTAAATGTATTATTATTAAATTATATTAAATGTTTGTGTGTATATGTTTAGAATTATGTATAACATTATATAAATTGTGTATATATATATGTATATAATTTAATATGAATTCAATAATATTGAATGTAATGGGATATTAGAATCAAATTTTGTCTTGATAAAACTATAGAATTTGTAACTTTCATTATAATATATTTATACACATACAGTGCCTTGAGCAAGTATTCATACCCCTTCATTTTTTTCATGTTTTATGTTGCTGCCTTATGTTAAACTGCTTTAAATGACTTTTTTAGCACATCAATCTACTGTATTCTACAATTCACCATACGGACAAAGCAAAAACAGAACTGTCACAACTTTGCAAATTTATTTACTATAAAAAACTGAAATAAGTACATTGCATAAGTATTCATAAACTAACTATTTAGCTGAAGCACCTTTGCAGTCTCAAATCTTTTTTGTTTGATGCGACAAGCTTTGCTCATCAGCATTTGGCAATTATCTGCCATTCTTCTCCTCACCTCTTCACCTCTCAAGCGCTGTCAGGTTGGATGGGGGCAGACGCACATTTTCAGGTTTCTCCAGAAATATTTGATTGTATTCAAGCCCAGGTTGTGGCTGGGCCACTCAAAGACATTCACAGAGTTGTCTATAAGCCACTTTTGCTGTGTGTTTAGATTTATTGTCCTGTTGGAAGGTGAACCTTCTGCCCAGTCTGAGGTTCTGAATGCTCTGGACTGAGTTTAAAAAAGAAAAACAGCTCCACAGCATGAGGCTGCTACCAGCACACTTTACTTTTGGGATGGTACTCTGCAGGTGATGAGCAGAGCTGGTTTCCTTCAAACATGGTTTGGAATTGAGGTTCATCAGACCAGAGAATCTTGTTTCTCACAATCCAAGGGTCCTTTAGGTGCTTTTCTCTTTGCAAATTCTAAGTGCGATTTCATGTGTCTTACCTGAGGAGAGGATGGAATTTAGCCACACTGCTATAAAGCCCAGATTGGTCAAGTGTTGAAGTAATGTTTGTCCTTCTGTAGGTTTCTCCTGTCTCCACATATGATCATGAAGCTCAACTAGAGTGACCATTATGTTCTTCGTCACCACTCTAACCAAAGCCCTTCTCCATCAATTGCTCAGTTTGGCCAGCCCTAAGAAGAATCCTGGTTGTTTCAAACTTCTTCCATTAAGGGTAACAGAGACTACATGCTTCTGTGACCCTTCAGTGAAGATTTTTTCTGAACTCTGCCCCAGATGTGTCTCTTGACGCAAACCTGTTTCTGAGCTGTTCTTCTGACCCCAGGGCTTGGTTTTTGCTCTGATATGCATCATCAGCTGTTGGACCTTTTATTAAGACGTGTGGCTTTCCAAATCATACCCATTCAATTTAATTTGCCACAGGTTAACTTCACTCGAAGTGTAGTGAAGTGTAGTACGAATGCTCCTGAGCTAAATTTCAAGTGTCCCAGATAAGGGTATGAATACTTATGCAATGGAATATTTAAGTTTTTTATTTTTAATAAATTTGCAAAGATGTTAAAAACCTGTTTTTTGCTGTACCATTATGGTGAATGGAGTGTAGATTGATGTGAAAAAAGTCATTTAAAGCAGTTTATCATAAGGCAGCAACATAAAACGTGAACCCCCCCCCCCCCCCATATAATGTATTACAATATAATATAATGTAATATAAAATATATAATACTTAACTTACATGAACATACAACATACAAATACAATTGTTTTTTTAAAAAACATCCTTTATCCTAAACAAATTTATTTTAAATACATTTGTAATTTTATTTTCTATTATCAACACGATATATAATATAAATAGAATTATATATAATTTGACTTTTTAAATATACGCATTTGTAATTTTGTGAACATTATAATTATATAATATAGATATAATCATAATTTGTGTATATATCATTTGTTACGTAAATGTATTATAATTAGATGTTAATTATATACACATATATAGGTGTATGTATATGTACGGAATTTAATTTCAATTTCCAATATATATGATAAGTTATATATAAACACACAATTTGATATTGTTATGCTAATTGTATTTGCATTTTAAATGTGTGTTGCAGGTGGTGAAGATTTTAAGCCTCTATACACCTCAGAGTGACCTTGAAGAGAGAGTAACACTCAATTTCATCCGTATAGTGCAGGTAAGAGCAAAAGCATTCAATTCTAAAACAATATTATAGCAGGGTTTTGTCCAGCAGTGATAGCGCTGCTTTTCTGCGGGGTTTCCCAGGGGTTGCTGAAGGGGCGTTCTGAGGGGCAACCTCCGCAGCTTCTGATGGACGTCAGACGGGTATTCCCCGTCACATTCCCTTATCTGCCTCCACCACAAGTCAGTGCCACCCAGCTGGAAATCCCAGAGTCCCTCAAGATCTCCTTCCTACGCAGAGTCTGAATGTGGGTGTTCCTTTGCCTACTGAAAGGCATTTTTCGGCATTTGTTGCCTTGAATCATCACTTAAAAGGTTATCTGGACATTTTGTGTATGGCATACTAATTTTAGGCACATTTTAAATGTAGAATTATGTTAGCTCGAAAAAAAGAATTTCTCCCTCTTTTAAAAACACCAAAATGTAAAGATTTTAAACGTACATTTCTGGCCAAATAAAATTAAATTGCCTTGATGAACCTTCCTCTAAAAAAAAATAAAATAATTTTTTTTAACTTTATTTAAAGAATATGTATCTATATATAAATATATAAAATTTAAACCATATTTAACAAAAACCAACAAAAAAATCCATTACACATTGCATTGTTTTAACCATTTATTGGAAGTAGAAACAAACCAAGGCTGGCATCTGTTTAACCTCCATCCCCGATAAGAACGATCATATTTAGAAAAACGAAAATTAGAAACATCTTTGTATAAAAAAATCTCTCATGCTAGTAACTCTGTACCACTACACATCAGTAATACATATTTATATATTCACAAGCCTTCCAAAAATAGAAAATAATAACCAAATATCAAAATAAATGACAAATCAATAGAAATAAAGACAACGATTGAATATCACATCAAAGATACATGCTGGCACAAAGAAGAATCTTTCCCAACATGCACTGCTTCTTATATACAGGCAAGGAGTCGCTGTTTGGGTGCATGTCGAGTTATTGTGATCCGTGTGCACTTGTCTGCGTGTGCTTTGTCTCGTACTACATGCTCACGACTGTATCCTGTAATATTATAATTCACAAACAGCAACACAGCTTTAATATTTGAAATCCTACCATCCGAATACCACTCTTGCTACAGATTCTATTTTCCGCTCTGCAGTCAATTCAATATTCATTAACGCCATTTCCTGTGGCAGAACCCTAGTGTTCAATATCACAACACTGAACAGAAGGATTCAGTCTGTAACACAAAACAACAGCGAAGTTTGCAGCTGCGGTTTGCGCTGAGCGTTCGCGATGTAAACAATCCAAGGCTGTTGATCACTTATGACTGATAGAACAGATGCATAGACAATTTTCAGAGAAATAATACAGGCAAATAGCTGTAGCGCAAGGTGCTTCATTGCTAAATTCAACAAGCGAGTCTATCTAGATAACTTCACCTCAGATTTAAGTAGATCCATAGCACGGTTTAGCGCAGTACAGCAGGGAATGAATGGATATACAGTGTTTAATCCACATTATAGAGCATATCTCTTGTGCTTTTCTAATATGGTGGATAGTTTGCCAGTAAAATGGCAGGATTCATCGGCGGTTACTATGGCAACTCTATAGGAGCGATTCTCAATGGCTGTGATTCTTTTGAGTTGTGAAACCAGTGAGTGGGGAAAAAAGTCCCATTTTGCATGGAATGATCTGAAGCGGTATGACATTTAAACGTGACGTTATAAAGTGAAATTTCACTGAAACAGGCAGCTCTGGTGTCTAATACAAGCAGTGTTTGTCAATCTATACATCGTATAAACCATAGTGCCTAATCATGCTGACAAACACCGGATAAACCGCACAGGCACTCGTACTTGAACGGATCGGAAAACACACAAAGACAGGACAGAGGTGGCCCTGTGATTGAATCTAGATGTGGGAAGCATCTAAGTCTCTTGTATTTGTACAATACGTAGAATTTGTAGGATTTCCTGCAAGTGGCGCCCCCTAAAAATAATTTCACACATTTTCATACTACATGAAAAAGCAACCACTCTGCTTTCAGAGGTGTATTTGGTTGTAGGTCTGTTTTTCGTAATTCTCTTGTGCTTCTAAACAATTGCATAACATTAAAGTCTGACCCATAGGGGGATTTTGGTCCCTATTAAGGAGGATAAGGGGTGAAATGGTTGTATGTAGTGGAGACACATTAAGGCACCCTTCGAAGGGTGCAGGAATGATTGACAAAAGGCCGCACGAAAGAGGTTTGACATCATTACAGATCGCTGAATATGGAAGAAAAAAAAAAAAAGTGTACGAAAATTCATGGCACTGTGTAGCACTCTGTCATGTTTTCATGCCTTAATATGGTTTTATTTAACAGATGCATTTGAAAAAAAAATCTGAATATAAATAAAATATTAAATATATATTTAATATAACTATAGTCTTTTATTGTTATTATTTTATATATATACTATTATAAATAATATTTTCTGGATTTATATTTTGAGACCTGTGCAATGATAGTGATATTTAATGTTTCGCAGAATAATAATAAATGTGTTGTACCTTTTGCCAGGTTTTTGTCTTGAAATATGCTTTATAAAAATCAAAGACATCACTAACATCAAGTATTTAAGAGATAAAATATCTGTTAAGAGATAAATGTCTGTTTCATGTGCCAAACTGTGCTTGTTAAACAAGCCCTTCCTGGCAATTGTAATGGTAGTGCACTGAATACAAATATATAACTGCTTTGTCACGTAAACGGTTGGTCATTAAAGTGAAGAACTGAGATAAATATGTCTTGTGTATTTTTTTCTATGTGCTAGTGCAACATCTGAACATCAGGGGGCAGTGTTTACGCCAAAGTTACCATGCCTGGCTAGCTACTTCCTGGTCTTAGCTCCGCCCCTCCTCAGCAGAGCGCTGGTCGGATTTAAGCTTGACGAATTCTTTTGCGACGTCATCGTTGTTGCGCTGGGACAGGATTCGTAGTACGGTCAGGCCGGTTTCATCCATGTGAATGCGTTTACCTAGCGGTAGCCAGCATGCTACGCTACCCCGCGGTGCTACGTCCTTCAGCTGCAGTACCGCCATGCCAACTGTGCGGTCCTCTCTTGCAAAGCAGTAGTCTTTCACGCACACCTGCAGCTCGTAGCACTCTGGACCCACTTCGTTACTCAATGTGCTTTGAAAAAAGCAGGATTATGTTTTATTCAGGAACTGTTGCGCAAAATGTGGTATGCAGAAACTAAAATGCAAGTGCATGTCACTCACAATGTAAAGGTCTCATTGTATTTGGGAGCCCAGCTGTTGTTCTTGGACTTGGTGGCATACTTTCTCTTCTTATCACTGAGATGAGGGCCAATGATGTAGACCTCCACAAAGGGCCGGAAAATTCCGGAGGTCTGCCACCGTAGGTCATTCGCAGCCACCACTAAGAGAAAATACATTGAGTTGTTCAATTTTCTTAGACTTCCCTTCACTTGTATCCCATTACGCTGCAGAAATGAAGCTACTTGAGAGACCATTTGGGGTTGCACTTTTTAGAGGGAGATAAGGTACAAAGTTTAAGGCAGAGATCTCCAACCCTGCTCCTGGGAGCTACTATCCTGCAGACTTCAGTTTCAACCTTGCTTCAATTATTAAATGTGCACTAAGCAAATTTTGCCAAACGATGTTGATATTTGAAGGCACCAAAACAAACACTCCCATACCCCAACAGGACCTCGCCCCTATTTTGAAATCTCTGCCCCAAATGTACGTACACAACCATGGCAACGATGATTGCGGAAACAAGTGAAGATGACACTCAAGCATATTCAAACAAAAGCCAACACGGATAAGTTGTGTGAAACAATGCAAAATCAACATTACTCACCTATCAAGAAACAACACAACCTCGGCTGATTACCTCTAGAAAGCTGCTCCAATATTTACGCGGGTCCTACCTCTTGCCTGATTTTTACCCTTCTTTTTAATGTTTTGTTCCTCCGGTATTGTCCTCTTTTTTTTTTTTATCTGCCATTTCTGTCTATTAGGGCTGTGCGATTTGGGGAAAAATATCAAATTAAGATTTTTTTGACATTGCGATTTGATTTGCGACTTTCAATTTGGAAAGGAGGATCGGACGATCTTTGTCTGTGTCTCAATGTCTCAAGGGGGCTGGGAAGAAGTGCCATGGGTTGTGGAAGGGAGGATCTATGTTATGTGCGCTGTTTTATCGGTACTTTCGCTTTCAAAATCGATCGCGTTCAGCAAGGAGGAGGCAGGATGGAAAGTGGTGGGGCACAGTAACTCGTTTGGGGGGCACGGCCTGCGAGTGCCCCCCCTTGGCGCCAGCCCTGGTGCGCGTGCGTCAGGCCTCGTCCATATTGCCAGATGCGCTCGTGAGAGATTTGCGGAGCAGAACCGGGCGCGAGACCGCGAGTATAAAAGAGCAATACGAGACAGGCTGCGTGTTAACGGCTCGTCCGTGAGACACGCAGCGTGGGGCAGTGCTGATTGGGGTGAACGGAGGTGCGCTCACTCTATTGGTTAGTAAGACTGCCACTCAAGGCTGGCAGTCGTGCATGTGCCCTGGAACAGAATAATATCGCGTCCACATCGCAGGCTTTGCGATTAGCAAATCGCAACATCTCAAATCGTGATTTCGATTAATCGCACAGCCCTACTGTCTATCTATAGTCGATCTGCTAATATCCGTCCTGTGCACTCAAATTGCGTGCTCTCTTCTCTCTATCATTACTAGACACCCCCCTTACTGCTGATTGGCTATAAGTGTGTTTTAGGACTCGGTCCAACACTGTGGTCAAAAGCATTTTTCAAATATCGCTGAGTGGACCTTTAAGTAACCCTGAACACCTTAATTAGCTGGTTTGGGTATGTTTAAATAGGGTTGGAGCTGAAATCTGCAGGACGGAAGGAGCAGGGTTGGAGAAGGGTAATACCCCAGTGACAAGCTGTTGTACACCAAAGATACAATTTTGTTTACATTCTACATTTACATTCTTCTGACAGTGTTGAGAGGCTCTAGGCACCCTTTGAGAAAGGGAAGTTCTGCAAATGAACTTACAAAATGGAAACCATAAGTACATGCAAGAACTCTAAATAATGTCAATGGTTCTTCCCATGTTGGAAAGGTTTTGAGGCACTTGACAAGGGTTCCTAGAGGTTTTCCAGAATTTTCTGCCAGTTGTGGTGATCTAAGGAACCAAAATGGAGCCTTGCATACTTTTTCATTTTCATAGTGTAGTCTCCCCTTAACATTCTTCCCATTACACTGCAAATCATTTGGGGTTCCTTAGATCAGCACACTTGAAGAATTCTTGGGGAACCTCTAGGCACTCTTTTAAATAGGGAAGCTTTTGAAAGAACTTACAAAATGGAACCCATAAGAACACGACAAATTGTCATTGGTTTTCTAGAGGGTTCTGCCAGTGTTCCATTCTGAGGAACCTCATATACCTCGTGCCACACCTTTTAATTTTTATAGGCCCCCTTTGAAATCCCCCCTGCAAAATTTAAGCTGCTTGAGGGACCAAGTTTGGCACACAAGGAGAACCTCTAAACCAGGGGTTCTCAACTCTGGCCCTCCAGGTCCACTTTCCTGCAGAGTTTAGCTCCAATCCTAATCAAACACACCTGAACAAATTACTCAAGGTCTTCAGGATTACTAGAATGTTTCAGGAAGCTGAGTCTAAGGTTAGGTTGGAACTAAACTCTGCAGAAAAGAGTTGAGACACCTTTGAATAAGGTTCTCAAAAGAACTTACAAAATGGAACCTGGAGATTCTTGGGAAGAACTTTAAAGACATCAGGGTTTTAAAGTCATCCGTAGTTCCTCCAGGAACCCCATTGTAAAGGAAAGACATTGAGGTTTCTTCAAAATAATCCTACCAGTGAGTTTTACCCTACCCGATGCAACTTTTTACAAAATTTAAACTCAAGGAGGAATGCAAACAACAGGCTTCAGTTGCACATGAAGAAACAATACGTACCCTTCACTGTGACTTTGTGCTCTCCAGTATTTGGATGAGTGAAGATCTCCACATGGATAGACACCTCTCCAACTGCATCATCAACACCAGTACCTGCAGACAAGACGAGACAAGTCAAGTCTCCATATTCGGTCTGGCAGGATACTTTGCATCGGTATGGCTCAATGGAACTTCTAATCACTTCCTTTTTGAATTCAGTTACCGCAGAGTCATACAGAGGCAATGTATGCTTTAAATTGATTGGATGACAAAAACATTTAAACAGCGTAATGGTGTTGAACCTGGCTTAAGAGATCATTAATAACATGAAGAGATTTTCAGGTTGGTCTTCCATATTGGAACACTTCTTAAATACAAATTCAGAGCATATTATTGTATTGATTGAGTTCAAATGTGAATTCTATTTGCACTGAATTTTAAATTCGCTAACAGCCGCTAATTTCCATAAGGGCTAATATACACAATTCAAAAAGCAGTGAGCTGAACAAATTTGACTTTACTTAATTGGGGTGATATACATTAATCAACTTAAAAATCATATAGTACTGTGCAGGATGCAAATAAGCTCTGAAAATGATTGAACAAGTGATCCTTGCAACACATCTCTAATCTGAATTTGTGAGGCTTGTTCAGGCACAAAATTGGGTACACTTTATTCCGGTGTCCGTGTACAGTGCTAACAGCTTTTTACAGCTAGCTAGCTAGCAACCAAAAATAGCAAGCTAGCATACTCATGTCTACATGAAATGTCAACAAGCTCCCATGACCTGAAATAATCAATGAAATTAGCTCATAATACACAGACAACCAAAATAAAGTAATGCCTCACAGGTTTCTTTTGCAACAAAGTGTTTACGATACAAAGAGAAGTGTGTTTCCTCAGATTATCATGAGTGTACCATCTGCACACATGCAGTGTGGTCACACTTCATTTCTCGTGTTTCATGAAGGGTTTGGGGAGGGGGAGAGCAGTCCTATTGGCCCAGTCATTCATAGGAAGGAGAAGACAAGGAGAACATCTAATATTGTCTTTCACTTGGTTTTAAATGCAGGCAGGTACATGCGGAAAACCACATCCATTCCCACATCTCCATTCACACTCATGGAAAGTTAGGATGATATTCACGAACAAATCTTAGCATTTATGATTTTAATTTTTTTTTTTCAAATACCTTTGATTAATGATGCCTCCAATGAATTCATGTAGCTAAATGTGAATTAAATGGCTTGATCTTTCCACAGAATCTAGGTCAGCTGCAATCAAATAATAATAAAAAAAATAGATCCTTCCTTTCGGCATCTTTTATATGTGTGCGCTTGTCAGAGAAACAGGCTGATAATGCAGTTTCCTCAGAGCAGAACCGTCTGAGCAAGCAGGGATTTGAAAATGCTTGAACTAACGGTAATGCTGGCGGCTGTTGACGTAGCACTTTATGATTACTCCTAACCAAAGAGCATCTGGGTAAATGTCACTAAACCTGTCAAGAAATGTCCAGGTCATATTTCACCACAAAAGTCAACAAAACAGTAATAAAAGTGTGTAAAATAATATATATACACATTTACATTTTTTTGGTATAATTTAGTAAAAAATAATATTTCTAATATTTTGTTATATATTCAGATGATTAATTTTAAGATTTTTTGATCATAACATTATTTTCATGAAATTATGACAGGCTTTCTTCCATTCATTAAACCCTTATCAAAAACACTGGTGTTTCTGAAAATAATACATCTTTAATCTAATAAAGAAAGCAAATTTGACTCAGGCATCTCAAACCTCAAGTTATAGTCACATATATCCAAGTGATTTTTTACAGGGCCCTTAAATGCTAATTTAGGGCCTTTCCGAACTGATGTACACTGACAGAAAGCTCATCACCTGACCCCAGGAACAAACTCTGATTGGCTGAGGGAGGGTTGTCTTGTTAGACTGAGCCTAAGGGAGGGAAACCACATTGCGTGGTCGTGAGGGAAGATCGCACTGAGCAGCAGAACAGACCCTGCCTGCGGACAAGCTGAGTCAGTTGCAATTAATGTCACATCTACATTCGACAATGTGGTTCAGCGCTCGGAAAGTAACGTTTCGTCACGGTCTCTCACTCGCTTACTCATTGACACTCGCGGCTCATCATCCGCAGTGCACACATGCGCCTCTCACACTACAGAAGTGTGTGCATTCCTCATTCACTGCCATTCAAAACACACTTCATCCTGGGCTTTCTTGCTGCTGTAGCGTCAAGATACATTTCAGACCAATGTATGTGAACATACAGCATGTTCTTCCCAGGTACTCATACATGCAAGGCCCTTTCTGTGGGAACATATGGGTGGTCGTGGGGCATGCGATTGGCCCGTTGGAATGGGAGGTGCATGATCTGATTTGGGTGGATCACTGATTGGTTCTTTGTCGTCAGGGGCACCGGGCCCCACGTGAACGTACCCTTCTCTGGGTACACGTCTTCACTATGGGTGAACCTTACCCCCTTCCCTCCATGAACTGGTGAAAGAGAAAGAGGGGACGCAGAAAAATACAGAGAGAAATTGAGAGCACATAGTGAAGGGGATTTGAGAGATGGAAAGAAAGAAAGAAAGAGACAGTCCAACAAGCTTATCAAATATTAACAGTCCTCCAAAACGTAGTGCATCTTCAACCTGCTGTGGTTTTTTTACACACACACATACCCACATTTGCACACATACTTGCTTTCATATGTGTTTAAATACTTAAATGAAGCAGTGACATTTACTCTAATTACATTTTAAAGGATTATCTATTAAAATGGCTCTGCCAGGGGCATCTCGAACTAAAGTGTGTCGGGATTCCCAAAGTGTGTGAGGGAGAGAAAGAAAGATGGAGACCAGATAAACCTAAATAAATAAACAAATAATAGAAAAGCTATTAATTTTTCAAGTAAAGAAAACACTATTTTTAAATAACAATTTAAATGTTATATATTTAGTGGAACAACATGAAGGTGAGTAATAAATTACAGAATTTTCATTTTTGGGTGAACTATCCTTTTAACCGCAAACAATAAATTTGGCAGTCATTTGCAGTCTGCCTGATTTTATTTAAGACTGGCATTCTGCCAAGGTTGAGAATAAGTATTTGGAATAAGTAATTGATATTTAAAGACAGCGAGATGTCTGGAAGAGCCTGACCTTGTGTATTCTGGGACTGAACGAAGGTCTTGATGAGTTTGTCAGTGGCCTGAGTGTAGAGGGACAGGGCGTAGTGTAGAGACAGCAGGTCTGGACTTTTCTCCAGGAACGTCTTCTTCAGCCCCACACCTCCAGCATGGAAGTATTGCTAAGAAACCACAAAACAGGAGATATTACTTGAAACAATGTTGCTGTGTCTGGCTGGTCGGGATACTCAAACAAACAAGAGCGATGCTGTGATAGTGCTACAAAGCTACGGTTGAATAATTTAATGTCGAATGGCTTCTTATAGTTGTCTCTGCTTATTAAACTGGGATTTTTTAAATCAAAAATTCTATATTATATTCTCCCCTACATCTCAAGGTGCAAAGACAATCCACCGAATGTGATGAAGGGCAAAAGTTTGACTGGAGTGTAAATTGAATATTACAAGGAAGGATAGTGCTGTACATAGTGCAAATTAAACACATATACTTATGTAACAGAATAAGAAAATTTTTAACAGGAAATCATATTCTAGTGTAAAAGGAGGAAACGAAAGTCATATTTACACTATATTTAACAACCCACTATCTGAAACACAAAACTGCACAACACTGCTTCTTTACCCACCTTTATAGTATCCAGTGCTAACTCAATCACTGCGCACTGTTTAGGGGACAGTGCCTTGGCCTCCTCACGAACCATGTGCTCCTACAAAAAGGGCAAAATTTTATAAGAACAAAATACAACAATGATCTTTTTTACAATTAAAATAGTTAATTCAAGTTCATTTAACCCTGAGTTAAAGTAATCCTGGGTTATCTTAAGTCACTTATTTCATACTTTCAAAACATTAAGACAAGTTTATAAAAAAACAAAAACAAGAATGACATGAAGACGAGAATGACAGTAATGAAAAAATTTGAATTCATACATATTAAATGATAAACTGATAACCATTTTAAAAATGTATTTATAATAAAACATCAATAATTCAAATGTTTAAATAATTTACAATAATTAAGATTATATTTCTATAATATTAAAATATGAATGTATTTTATAATGTTTATTTGTAATATGAATTTATACATATTTATTGATTTTTCAAAACCCTGAGTTAACGTAATCCTAGGGTATTTTATGCCACACTTACTTTAAAAATGAAAATAAAAAAATAAAAAAAAACTTTCATACCTTCAATTTGGAGAGCTGACCGAGTTCCTTGGCTGCATTAAATATAAGTTGAGTGCCCTGGAGGAAGAAGAGTAAAAAAAAAAAAGAATGGAGGAAGCGACAGAAAACAAAAAGAGACATTAGTCAGGTCACAGAGTTCGGCAAGGTTGTAGACAGAAATGCCACATCACAGAGATCAGAAACAGACGGTCTCAAACGTCAGACACACACTCGCACAATCCCAGCGTGCCCCGCCACCCCCAAACACGCTTGCACACAGCCACGCATCGACACACAACTGTTTGTGCAACATGAGACGGTAAACTAGCTACATATAGAAGACAGAGACAAGAGTTGAAAGGTTTACAAAACCAGTAGGTCCACAGCCCGAACACCGCCACTCTGGTGATATATCTAGTATCTACGATTGAACGATACTCTAATTTTTGGATATATCACTAAGTGAATGAGGCTCGTGCACCTTATTATACCATTATAACATTATATAAATGTGTACAATGTAGTCCTTGTGGGAAAATTAAATCGTTAGTATACAGAAATAGTACTGTATTTCTGACACCGCAAAAAGAAATAGTCGTTTAGACCAGCATGGACATCGAAGTCTAAAGCGACTATCATGCATGCATTATTTAACCTGGTATGTCCGAGCACCTGTAATGAACTATGTGAGGATTTGAACGGGAACGTAGGTGTGTGAGTCTATAGGGAAGCCCACAACTGCATTGAAAACAAGGGGTAAAAAAAACACTGCTTCCACCGGTTTGTTTCAACAGGGGGGCCCAAGTCACACAAAGAAGACATTAAGAATGAGAGAGAGAGAGAGAGAGAGAGAGAGAGAGACAGGACACATTGAGCTAAATGGGGATTCAGTCCTTACATCACTGTGACAAGCAAGCTTCACCCTGCCCTGTGAAGAGAGGATAGTGTAATTAACTTGAGAACTGGTCTTGGTGCTCTTTAATAGGCTGACAGTGTCCATTATTCAGTAACCGACAGACTAACGGCCATATATTTTCAGTTTGTTGTTAAATAGACCGCTCACCCAAAAATGAAAATTTTGCCATTATTTGCACACCCTCATTTTGATTTGTACTTGATTAATTGTTTTTCCTTGTGTGGAACACAAAAGGAGATGTTTTACAGAATGTTAATGCTGCTCTTTTCTGTGTAATGAAAGTGAATGGGCCCTGGAGCTGCAAAAATTATATTTAATAAATGATAAAAAGTGCCATAAGTAGTCTTGGACTGAAAAAGTCATTATTTGCTAAACGATGTTTCACTTAATTCAGTTTTCAAAATGTCTATGTAAACTGGTCGGTGGAAAGCTTTAGAGAAAAAAATAAATAAATATTGACATTTATTTAGTATTTATTTATTAACAAAATAGTACCTGACCCTAAATGTATAATACTATAGTGAGTAGAAAAAATATTATGTAATATAATAGAAACTAAATATTTTACTATATTACAGTATTACATTTTTACAGTTTAAACTGCTTCTTTATACACAAAATTATATAGCTGCCTTGTAAATTTTAGAATGGGGGTCCCTTGTGAAAGGATGATGATATTTTGGTCCGTGATTAAAAAAAGACTGAAGTCCCATTACTTAATTGATGTTAAAACTGGTGCAATGCAATTTTGATGTGCCATATTTGAATATACGTTAATGCGAATTATATTTTAGAGCTACGGCAGATGGAAAGAATTTATATATGGATGTGAGGCATGAGTAAATGACAGACTTTTCATTTTTGGATGAACTACCCCTTTAAAGGAGTTAAAATTCATTCTCTTAATTGATATTTAATTCAGATTTTTGTATTTTTGTAATCTAAGGGACCAACGAAACTAGGCAAATACGAAAACTATGAAATCTTTCAAGGCAATTCTAGGAAAAAGAGTTGAAAACATCTTCAAATGGAAGCTAATGAATTGTAAAATCACAAAAAGGCAGAACAAAAAACAATATTTACACCGTAAAATGGCAAAATATTTTTTTTTTACAAACAACAGATGAATAGACTATATTATTAAAAGAAAATTTCGCAAGCCTGAGAATAGGGGGAAAAAACAAACAAAAAAAGATCCCAGAAAACACATCGGTATGAGACCTCAGGGTTCCATCAGGCCAATTTTGGTACAATAACACGCAAAAACCAAACAGATTGACAGAATAATGTCTGCAGAGACTAAAAAAAAAAGAGAGGCTCGGGAGTTGAGGTGACGATCTGATGCAAGCAACAACCCACAGAGGAGAGGTTTCAAACAGGTGACAGAGAAGGGGAGGGTGGACCACCTGAAACCAGTTAACGTCAGATATTAGACCCACCACGGACACTAGACTGGTAGTGACCGCCGTTTCCAGGAGAATGAGTAGAGGAAGGGGTTGGCAGTCAGACGTGGGGCAGACATCAGATTGAAAGTTTGTTGGGGCGGAAAAGGGCCTTGTCCAAGTCAATTAGGAAATGCACCATGCTGCAGCCACCTCAGGTATACAGACCACTGAGGTGGCCAGGGAAGGCGAGAAAATGGACGAAGAAGAGCAGAAAGAGACAGCAGGAGAAGGAGAGAAAGACGTGACAGACAAATGAGGATGCACTGGACAAGAGGAAGGGACTTGGCAGCCACATAGAGCAGAAGGAGGTGGTGGGAAGGGGGTCACCCGGCATGGACGGACTGCGAGACACACAGACGCACAGACAAAAGTGCTCTGGTACTTACTATCATCTGTGGAGGTGGAGCGGGGGGAAGAGCGAGAATGTAATAACCAGAGAGAAGGGTCAGTGAAGCTACAAAGAGCCCCACATCAAATCAAAAGAAGCATTAACATTCAGTCTACAGGACCGGCTTCAGGCCTGACACGATATTACAGTAAGTCCCAAGGTCTGTGCTTGCCTGAGGGACTAAAACAGGCCCAGTGTGGAGGAATAATTCAGCCAAAAATGAAAAATTTCTCCCTCCTTGCATTCCAAACCTGTGTGATGTTCTTTCATAAAACACAAAACTAAAAACTTTGATGAATGTTCAAGCTGCTCTTTTCCATACAGTGAAAGTGGATAGGCACCAGGGGATGTTAAGCTACAAAACAGACAAAAAGTAACAAATGTATTCCATATGACTTATGCACTATAATAAAGGCTTCTGAAGCAAATTGAAGGACAAAAGGCATTACAGAATGTCTGTGTCTCCAATGAATAACAACTTAAATTTTGTTTAATTTCTTACACAAAGGCATTGTAGGCTTCAAAACTTCTAAATAATTGGAATAAAGTACATAGGTCATATGGGCCACTTTTATAAATGTCCTTTTTGGAGCGTGAAAGCGCCTTCATTGTAGGAAAAAGAGCAGCATGAACATGAACTTCCATAGACCAGGGCTGCTCCTGGAAGACCACTGCACTGTAGAGTTTAGCTCCAAACCCCACACCTGAACCAGCTAATCAAGGTTTTCAGGACTTGCAGAAATGTATTTTGGGACAAATGGAGCTAAACTCTGCAGGACGTTGACCCTGCAGGACAAGGACTGGACAAAAGTGAATCCATAGACGTGAGAAAGTCATACTGGTTTGGAACGAGGGTGATTTACATAAGAGGATTTACATTTTTACATTTTTGGCTTTTTGCAGTAAGCATAACAGTAATTGGCAAATGGTTAACTAGGCCAATAGGGAGATGTCTCCATTTCAAATGTTCAGTCTGAAAGAACTGATATGGGTCTCTTTTGTCAAAATAAACAAATACAAACAAAAATACACAGTTATATCAAGACAAATTAAAAGCAGTAAGTTGTCTCTGCTCCTGTAGAAATGCTCTCAAAAATTAACTAGCATTCAAATATATAGAAATACATTTAAATATAGATTAATAAAACTTTTTAGTCAAGATTACCATACATGAAATGTGCAATTGTGTGACTACAGGACCAGAGAGCAGTCTCGAGAGGTGCTTGAATGATATGGTGCACTCCCAATGATTTTAGAGTGGAAAGATGTCTTTTGTCCAAGGTGATTTGATTTTTGGAAAGGGACATGTTTTGTTGGGCATGAGGAGATACATTTCCAGTTGTTCAGATTCTTCATAATCCATATAAGAAAACACAATGCTGTAAACAATTTTGGCATTTATATAAAATGATTTCTACATGAAATATATCTCAAAAGTCTGCTCTTAATGAAATTATAAACAGTTCATTACCGTTTGGTCAGTCAAAGGTGGCAGAACAATCGTCTTCTCCATTGTGTTCATCACCAGCTTCCAAAGCTCCTTCAGCACTCGCTTCAACACGGTCTTCTCACAGATCTTGGCAAACAGCGTAAGACTGACAAGGAAAAAGTTAAAAGCGAAGCGAAGGTGTGAAATTTCCAAGAAAGTGTCTAAATCTAGTGATTAGCATCTTACTTGCTGTCAAGGAAGTCCATGATGGGCTGGAGGACGTTGTCGGCGTCCTGTGCCACACTGCTGCAAGCACTTGCTGGCACGTTTCCTGTTCCCTTCACCTGGCTAAGTATGTCACCCATCTGCTTGACATTTTCTTCAATGTTTGGTTGGAAACTAGTGGGTGAAGAACAGATGTTACTCCCAAAATAGAACAAACAACTACTTCTTCCTGATTCCTTGGTACCTCACCTGGTGGCAAAGATCCTTGCAAGGTCATCCAAAACATTGTTGAGTTTCACCTGGAGTTCTTTCAAGATGTCACTAGCTTCAACGTTCAACTGAAAGCACATTAATCAATGATCAAGACCAGCAGAACTTGACCAGGTTCTCAGAAGGTTGGAGGTCTTTGTTCAAGAAGTAAATCTAGGCTTTGCTAAGCCATAATATTAGCATATTTGTGGTTCACTTACATCTTTACCACCCATGGCCTCAAACATCTTCTCAAGCTGTACCCTGAGCTGTTGGATATTATTGATGAGGATGCATGGCTGTGGGGAGCAAAAACACTTTGTTAAAATGCATGAAATTCAACACAAGACTAACTCAACCCACCAAAAAGCTGCATGGCATTTCTACCCATGTCAGATCAACATACCTTGACAGCGCCATCCTTTGCATTCTAGAATCAAAGAAAAAGAGAACACAAAACAAATGAGGTAAATTCCGGATATAAGCAACTATTTCAAAAATATAAACCTGATTCCACAGGGATTTTTAGACTATTACCACTTTCTCCTTGGTGCAGTGGTTGGGGTAGTCTCTTGAGATAATGTCCGCATAGGACAGCAGAACATTGCTAATGGTCTGTGGGGTAAAGCGAGCATGTTAAAACAAGTCAAACTATTTCACAGATTGACCGTGAAGGTCAATATTAATGTTGCTAAGCTAACTTCCATTTGCTGTCTGTGACAGTTGTTTCAGGCATCAATTTTTCTTTGGTTAAAGGACTAAACTGACTTTGGTTTGCAGTAGGTTATGATCATGCTAACAAAAACCTGCAACCAAAGCTTGCAACCAAAATCTGAGCTATGCACTTGAATTTTACTCTCTGATGTAATGTTTTACTATTTGACAAATAGTAAAAAATATATTAATGGAATGATCACGAGGACCTTGGCAAATCTCTTCATGTAGTGTCCGACGATCTGTGGGTCTGGACACTCCAGCTTCTTAATGATCTCGAAGCTCTGATTAAGCTGCGAGAAGACATCCACTACCGAACAGGAGAACAGAGCATGCTCTGAAGTTTGCTGATACTGTAGGAAAGAAAAAGTTGGATGTGCAAGTCAGAAAAAGTTCTAGAATAGAAGGCACGAGAGACTGCGCAAGCAATTTGCGACCAGACGTCAGGTGTGAACTGTTTCGTCTGGAAATAATTGGGTCGAGGTGAGACTGTGACAGTTTCCCAAAGGGGGCTTGGTGGAAGAAATGAACTAAAGAGTGTGCTTATTGGTTCAGGAACATGCTGAGGTGCCCCAAAGGGCACTCATTCATCAAATTTTGACATGTCTGGCTGCAGGCGTGAGGTCTGTTGTTACTGTAACTTATTACAGCTGTTAAGCTAAATCGTAAGTATAGCTTTACAGTAAATTTCCAGTTTTGCTTTCAACTTTCCTTAGAGATTGTACAAATGTATTATTGCTTTTACTAGTATTAATGTAATAGTCGAACTATATGTAAAGCTTAAGTGTTACCAATAAACTAAAGTGTCAACCGTTTCAATAAGATATATAGATATGTTTTTTACTTACTCAGTGGCCTTTTGAATATTTTAAAATAACAATAACTAGATGTGTACATTTTCTGAAGAAAATGGCATTTTCTGAAGAAAATGTGAGGTTGACATGGCAAAACTCAGCACTGTGCAGTTACTAGGTTTTTTTTTAAGCATGTTTTAACGATTAGTTAGGATTTTTTAGCATGTTTAGCTAATTGCTATTGTCATGTAGCATGTGTAGCATACTGAAGTCCTGTGTGGTAGCATGAATCAAGTGAGTCAAACCCCATGTCTATACGATGCAGAGATATAGGTCTTGCAAAATGGTTGCTAGGGTAATCTGTTTGGTTGTTAAGGAGTGGCTTGGCAGCTGCCAATGGTGATACTTCAAAGGCTGATTGCCAGTATGACTGATATAAACCAACCCCCATGCCTCTACAGCATTCATATTTGGGTTGCTAGGTTGCTCAACAATGGTTGCTAGGGTGTGGAAAATAGATGTGCTCAGTTCCTTCACCATAGTACAGGGAAAGCCGATTAGTCACCAGAAGAGACGGACGACAGCTCGTGTAAGTGTTTTAAATACTTGGTCGCAGTTCTATTGTTTAAATTATTTACTTGCTGCTAGGAAGGAATAGTTAGTTTCCTACCTATTTCTACTCTGCATTTTCATTGAGGTTTTTAAGTTTGATTGAACTTACTGGTAATTAGAATAATTTGCGCCTCAGATGAGAACGAGCCTGTGTGATTGTGCAAAGTGTTAGTTTCGTCTTGAGCTATTAGCAGTCCTTTAACCTTATTGGCTGGGCTGATCAGAAGTCGGCCACAGCTGTTTTCACTCTAGTTTCCTTGACTGTATTTATTTGATATCAGAGCAAGCGTTCAGTCGTCGTGCTCAGCCTCCTCGTGTGAAGACCAACAAGTCTTCTGGGCTTAACTGAGACCTGGATTCGTCCAGAAGACTCAGCAACCCCAGCTGCTCTCTCTCACAATTTTTCTTTCTCTCACACCCCTAGGCAAGTTGGCCGGGGTGGGGACACTGGTCTGCTTATTTCAAACAATTGGAAATACTAAACGCACTCTCCCCTAGGCAATCTCAACTCATTTGAATCTCATGCCATTACTATAACAGCTCCTATAAAACTCCAGATTGTGGTAATCTACCGTCCCCCTGGCCAAATTCTAGCCACCTTCCTAGATGAGCTGGACGGACTGCTGTCCTCTTTCATGGAGGATGGCACTCCACTCTTAGTCTTCGGAGATTTCAACATTCACTTAGACAGGCCTTATGCTACAGACTTCCATTCACTCCTAGCTTCATTTGATCTCAAACGCCTCACCACTACTAGCACGCACAAATCAGGTAACCAACTTGACTTAATTTACACACGCAATTGTACTACAGATAACATTCTGGTACAACCACTACATACCTCTGACCATTTCTTCATTACATTTACTTTACATTTTGCTACCCAGGTGCCACCATCTCCCTTACCGGTTACTTTCAGACGCAACCTACGCTCCCTTTCCCCCTCCCTTCTTTCCTCTGTAGTATCCTCCTCTCTTCCCTCGCCTACCCATTTCTCATCTCTGGATGTGAATGTAGCTACTGACACTTCATGCTCTACCTTAACCTCTTGTCTAGACGACATCTGTCCTCTCTCCTCCAGGCCAGCACGGGCTGCCCCTTCTAACCCCTGGTTATCCGATGTTCTTCGTGAGACTCGGACCAAACTCAGAGTGGCAGAGAGAAAATGGCGCAAATCAAACGATCCGTCGGACCTGAGAAGGTATCAGTCTTTGCTTTCTTCTTTCTCTACTGAAGTCCACACTGCCAAATCCTCACATTTCCACAACAAGCGCTCCAGACATGCGTAATGTCTTCAGAACATTTAATTCTCTCCTCTGTCCCCCTCCTCCACCTCCCACCACTTCGATAACCACTGACGACTTTGCCACTTTTTTCACAGACAAAACTAGAACAATCAGTAACCAGTTCTCAACTCCACAGGACCTCCAATCAACCACATCCACTGCTCTAACTCCCATCTTCTTCTCCTGTCCCCTCACCGAGGCAGAAGTATCCAAACTTCTCCTCTCCAGCCATCCTACAACATGTCCTCTCGACCCAATCCCCTCACACCTTCTCCAAAACAATCTCTCCCACAATCTTACCGGCACTCACACACATTATCAACACATCTCTCCTCACAGGCATCTTTCCCACAGCATTCAAGCAGGCTCAGGTAACCCCACTGCTCAAAAAACCTACATTAAACACTTCTCTTTTAGAAAACTACAGACCTGTCTCTCTCCTTCCATTCGTAGGGAAAACACTCGAACGAGTTGTCTTCAACCAGCTCTCACGGTTTCTTTCACAGTACAACAAACTGGATGCTAAACAGTCAGGTTTCAAGAGTGGCCATTCAACAGAGACTGCGCTACTCTCAGTCACTGAAGCCCTGCAAATTGCAAAGGCCGATTCCAAATCATCAGTCCTCATTCTGCTAGATCTTTCTGCTGCTTTTGACACTGTCAATCATCAGATTCTCCTGTCTGCACTCTCATCACTGGGCATCACTGGGATTCCACTTCGCTGGTTTGAATCCTATCTCACCGGTAGATCTTTCAGGGTGGCCTGGGGAGGGGAGGTATCCAAACCACATCAACTGGTCACTGGAGTTCCTCAGGGATCGGTTCTTGGACCCCTCCTCTTCTCCAAATACACTACATCGCTGGGTCCAATCATACATGCACATGGCTTCTCCTATCACTGCTACGCCGATGACACACAGCTCTATCTCTCTTTTCAACCAGATGACCCAACGGTAGCTGCACGAATCTCAGGCTGCCTGGCGGACATCTCGGCATGGATGAAAGAACATCACCTACAGCTCAACCTGGCAAAGACGGAGCTTCTTGTCTTCCCTGCCACTCCGACTCAACAGCATGACTTCACGATTCAGTTAGGCTCATCAATGATTACCCCATCAACTTCGGTCAGAAATCTTG
Organism: Barbus barbus; assembly: GCF_936440315.1. Taxonomy (NCBI): domain Eukaryota; kingdom Metazoa; phylum Chordata; class Actinopteri; order Cypriniformes; family Cyprinidae; genus Barbus; species Barbus barbus. Next base: position 14,699,386 of record NC_136737.1, read on the forward strand.
GTGTAATCTTTGATGACCAGCTGACCTTCAAAGAGCACATTGCAAAGACTGCTCGATCCTGCAGGTTTGCACTACACAACATCAGAAAGATCATGCCCTTCCTGACAAAGCATGCTGCACAACTTCTTGTCCAGGCCCTTGTCGTTTCTAGGCTGGACTACTGCAATGCTCTTCTGGCTGGTCTGCCATCAAACACAATCAAACCTCTACAAATGATTCAGAATGCAGCGGCACGATTGATCTTCAACGAGCCCAAAAGAGCGCATGTTACACCTCTCTTAATCTCCTTGCATTGGCTACCAGTGGCAGCTCGCATCAAGTTCAAGACACTGATGCTTTCATACAGAACTACCACAGGCTCAGCACCCTCCTACTTCCACTCACCATTACGAACCTACATCCCCTCCAGAAGTCTGAGATCTGCTAGTGAGCGACGCCTTGTGGTACCATCACAGAGAGGCTCAAAATCACTCTCCAGAACATTCTCGTTCACCATTCCTGGCTGGTGGAATAATCTTCCCACCCCTATCCGGAATGCTGGATCCCTGTCAATCTTCAAGCAACAACTGAAAACTCATCTCTTTCGGCAGTACTTGACTTCATCCTAAACTCAAAAAAAAAAAAACCTTAATCTTTCCCTCTATCCTTCTCTCCCTCCCTTACTAGCTTGTACTTATTTGAACAATGACTGAGACTTGGTGTTACGAGCACTTCCTCTGTCTGATTGCCTCTTCAAGATGAATCGCTTTTTGTATTCCCCAATTGTAAGTCGCTTTGGATAAAAGCATCTGCCAAATGACTAAATGTAAATGTAAATAGTATGTCAATGGGGCAAATTCGGGGGGCTCTTGCACCCAAGGGGTACAACTTACACCCCACTGCGAGGTATGTTCTTACACAGTTTGCCAGACTCTTCAAATGTGGTGACCCAGATGTTTCTGCAAAATTCTTACTCGGCAATACAACCTGTCAAATTTGGCTGCAAGGCTGCAAAGTCCAAGCCATCTTTTGTTTATAATGTTTATAAATATATCTTTACATGTTTTTATTGATTTATAAACTACGATATTTGTTGCATCTGCATCGAATGGCCTTGAAGATAAGGCAAGAGAAATAAATCTCACCCCATCTTTCTTGTCACGCTCCAGGGCTCCGTGCAAAAAGTCTCGAGACACCTCCTCATTCTCATCCAACCACTGGATGACAAATGGCTCGAACCACCTGCAGAGTAACATCACCTAAAGCTCTCTTACCCATCATACCATGGTCACAGTGACATTTTGAGTGTGCATGACTTGGATAATACACGTGCGAGATGGGAGACGTCGGGAGTCACTCACGTGGGATATTCAGGCACTCGGCTCTTGAAGAAAGGCAGATCTTTGCAGTATTCATTGTAGAGCCACTTTACTTTGAAGTGCAGGTTCATGTAATCGGCACTCTTGCACAGGCGGTTCTTTTCATGCTCTGAAAGCCACGAGGTGAAGACAAAAGCTCTTCATGAAACAGTTTGAGATATAACAGCACATAATACATCTACGCAGAGCGGAGAACCCCTACTGAATCAGCAGATGAGAAGAACACCACATGTCGACTTTTCACCAAGTGTGAAATTTAAGTGTCTATCAGTGAGAAACCCTGCCAGGCTTGTGTTTCTAAATAAAAATCTAACTAAGCAGCAAACTTTATTGCATCTCATCTGTCAGTCAACTTAAGAACATTACAGACCTACAGCTGAAACTTTTTAATGAGGTTCTGGAGTCTACAAAATAGTCTACAAAACCAAGAATCAATCAATACAAAGGCTAGATAGATCAAGAAAAGCTTCTTAGCTTAGACTCACCTTCCATTGCGTACTTCATATCTTGGGCAAACAGGTTCCACATAACCTCTGCGCTGATCTTTCCAACATTGAGCTCCTGCGGAAACCTGTGTGGACCAGAATACATAATATTAAGACCCAAACAGGTTTATGAAGGTACATTTTGTGCAATAAAATGGTGCCAGACTCACTGGTTAAGGCAGGGGGTGTAGGAGTTCTTGTCCTCTTCAATAATTGAGACAATGAGGGTGATTAGCTTAGACCAGAAGTCTAGATTCTTGATACTGGGACCTTGTTCCTCTGGAGGTACCTCTCCTTTTTTGTTCTGCACAAAAGGAATTCATTTTGAAATAGTAGCTTGAAGCATGTTATGGCTTTTCATAATCTGCCAACCTCTGGAAGAAATTACCCCACTAAGGCACACAGCAGGAAGGACTTATTTCAGCCAGCAAACAAACAAACAAAAATTATGCCAACCACTCCAGGGGAACACGATATATAACAAACCAGCAAAGCTTCGCAGCAAAATATAGTAAGTAGCCCAGGGTTAGATGTTTAATTCAACAGGAAGAGTGTTTGATAATTATGAGAGAAGCCCGCAAAATCTTCAAAGCAGCATAAACAAAAGCAGCAAGATGAACTGCTCTAATAAAATGACTTGGATGCTCCCGGGGCGAAGAGCTTTGGGGCTGATCAGGGTCGCTGGGCCAGGAAGTGTCAACTCACCGGGTCTGTTTGGTATTCTCGACTATACAGCTCGTGGCAGTTGTTGAAAATGTATTCGTAGGTAGAGTTGAGGCAAGCCTTCACACAGTCCTTCACTACCTGGCTGGCACGAGGAGGACTCTGGAGCTCTTGGACCTGGAGAAAAAATGTAATGGTCCATTCAGATGGATAATTCAAATCAATATAAACAATTGCATAGAAAACTGTATGAAAAATGAGGTGGTCTGAAAAATAGGAAGAGTCATTCAGAAATCATAAGAAAAACAAATACTGTATAGAAATTGTAGAACAACACCATGTATAATAAAATTGCATGAGAATTATATGAAAAAAATAATAATAATAAAAAAAAAAGCATATGAAAATCGCATTAAAAAAGAAAATTGTATTAAAATGACAACTGTAGAAAAATAATAAAAAGAAAACCATATAGCAAAGAAAATTGTCAGAAAATGGTATGAAATAAGAAAATATTCCAAAAATTGCAAAAAAGCAAATTGCACAGAAAAGAAACTAAAAAAGAGAAAGATAATATGTATGACAAAGATAATAGTTCAAAAATTGTATAGAAAAAGTTGTATGAAAAAGAAAATTATAAAAAGAACAGTCACACAAAACAGAAAATTGCATGAAAATTGAAAAAAAGAACACCATACAAAAGAAAATTGAAAAGAAAAAAAAAAGTTGGACAATATTTTTGATTTGCACCCCAAAACCCCCCAAAAGGCAAAATTTACCAAGTTTATCCGAGTCAACAGCATCAGGGATTCACAACTAACCTTCATCCTGAAGAATGTGATACTGGTTAGTAGGTCCACAGTAGACTTGAGGTCCTGCAGTCTCTCAGGACTGCTAGCTGGGAAATTATTCTAAACACACACAAGAAAGGGTGTGTCTCTGTCATCAATGCTCGTTTCTTCCTCAGATATTTCAGACTTTTCAATACAACTTTAAGTTTGTATATGTAGTCACATCAAACAAATCAATCTCATTTGTCTGATTCAATGACCCCACCTGCAGGTGAACACCACACTAACATTTACCTTTACTTAAGAAAGATCCTTCATACAGAAACAAGAATGTGACTTGAGTGTGACTACTCAAGGAAACCCAAAAAAGTCACAATACCCTGTACATAGAGAGGTCAATCCTCAGAGAGTTGTGAAGCTGGTCCAGAAGCTTGACAAATCGCTCTTTCTACAAAGAACAAACACAAAACCACCCCAAATTATTAGTACAAACACTTCAATGCTGAAATCTTCCTTTTCAGGATGGTTGGATGAAGCACTCACCCCAAAGTTGGAGGCAGCGAAACGGTCAGAAGCAGACACATTGTTGGTGGCCTGGGTTGTGTGAGCGTAGTAAGCGTTGATGTTGGCCAGTAGGGTGCTCATGACCGCAGGCACTCCAGGACACATGTACTTTGATGACAAACAGGCGAAGTGTCTAGAAACAAGAAGGAACAAAAATATCCAAGTATGTAAGCAAACAGCTAAAACGTCTATGGCAACACTTAGGGGGAGAATCATACGTCATGGCTTGATAAATGGACTCCACTCCGTAACGCATGGCAAACTCGTCGACGATTTCTTGGGGCGTCTCTTCAAAGTAAACCTTCCATGCATCATCACCCTTGGCATCTGGTATCTTCACCACCCCGTTGTTCTGGATGTCCGTTAGATAATGGAAAAGGTTCTATGGAGAGATGGAAAGAGGATCAATTCGCTAAGGACTAATTTGATATACTCTAGCAGGGACTATGTAATTAAGCTTGCTAATAAATAATGGTAGGAGGAAATTGAGAATGACAAATATGATCATGACGGCATCAGACTGACCTCGTGCAAGCAAGTGTACTGGACGTGGTACGGAGCTACGGTTTCTTCTCCTTTGATCTCCACACTGATGTGCATACGAATGGCTCCAGATACAGCAGACTTGTCTGTGCGCTTGTCTGAAAGGAAGCAAAATCAAGCATAGCGTTAGTTCTGGCAGGTCACGTTAGTCAAGCTCACATTAGCTGACTCTCAGCTGATCCCCATCTACCTATAGGAATACGACACCTATCTAAGCATCCATCTAAGCTACTCACCCAGGTTGTACCAGACGTCCATTTCTCCGCTCAGAGTTCGAACCTCAATGATAGTCTGACCGAGGAAATCGTCAGACTCTCGTTTGAACTTCTGCTTTACTCTGGACTTAATATCGTCATCCTCGTCCCAAACGCGCACTTTGATCCGATCGGAAGAGTTGTGACACTCACTGTTGAGATGTTTTTGTATCACCATGAGCACTGATCCTCAACAAAATGTTTGACACATATTAAATGAGATTTGAAGCCACTTACAAATTGAAGCTCTCATCCCATACAGGGTTGAGGTTGCCGTAGATGGTCTTGGTTCGTTTTTTGGTCTTGCCTACTTGCACCGTAACATAAGGATCACTGGAGCCGGTTTTGTCCTTAGCCTGCAGGCCCTGGGCACATAATACTGATGGTAGAAAAAAACAGGGTTAAATGAATATAACTGATATGACATAAACTTGTACTAGACAAAGTGGGTCATTACCGGTGATGCTGATCTTGGCTGACCACTTGGACGTCCCGTCCAGGACGCTTTGCTTGATCTGCTTCATCTGCGCCACGTGGGTTGCCTTGATGAGTCCAAACACATCCTGAATCAATTCAAATATCTCAGGCTTGTTGCGTTCACGGATCTTCATGCGGTCTTTCAACACCATGATGATGTTCTGTGTGCGATCCTCAGCTCCATGTTTAGAGCTCTTCTCCGCCGCCCCTGTGAAAGATGGATAAAGTTTATTTCAATACTTATATTTTCAATACTTATATTTACACTTACAGCCGAAAGTTTGGAATGGATGTGGTTTTTCAATGTTTTTTGAAAGAAGTCTCTTATTCTCACCACGGCTGCATTTATTCGATCAATTTCAAATAACAGTTCTCTATGTTCATATATTTTACAAGCTAATTTTTAGGAGAACCCCCCCCCCCCCCCACATGATTGTAAAGCGCTTTGGGTGTACAGCAATACACAATAAAGCGCTATATAAATGCATCATTCATTCATTCAATTTATTCCTATGATGGCAAAGCTGAATTTTGCGAAAACTGCTGTGATACAATACCAAACATTTAGGGCAGAAAAATAAATAACAAAAAAAAATCAAAAGAAATGAACATTTATTCAGCAAGAATGTATTAAATTGATCAAAATTGACAGTGACACATTTATAATGTTACAAAAGATCTCTATTTCAAGAGCTGCTGGAATGGCTGCTGAAAATTCAGCTGTCATCACAGAAATTAAATACATTTTAAAATAAAAAGCGTTCTAGTAATAAGTGTAACAATATTTCACAATAATACTGTTTTTACTGTATTTTTGTTCAAATAAAATGCAGCCTTGGTGAGCATAAGAGACTAAAAATCATAATTTTTTTCTTTTGAATTTTTTTTGACGAATATTTAAATATCGCAAAAATAATATAGTAATATATTTCTATATAAATAAATAGATATACACTACAATTTACAAATTGTGGGATAAATAAGATTTTTAATGTTTTTAAAGATATTTCTTCTGCTCATCAATGATGCATTTATTTGATCAAAAATACAGAAAAAACTGTAATATTGTGAAATATTATTACAATTTAAAATAACGGGTTTCTGTTTTAATATACTGTAAAACATAATTTATTCATGTGATGCAAATCTGAATGTGTAGCATCATTACTCGGATTTTACCATTCCGATTTATTAACAAAAACAATATTAGGTAGTAAAAACTAGTATTAAAAAAATATTAATCAGCACAAACTGTTTCCAATATTGATCATAAATAAGCATATTAGAATGATTACTGAAACTTTTCCCAAACTTTTGAATGGTAGTGTATTTCTGTATTGAAGACAACATTTGAGAGTGAAGAAAGAAACTCAATAAAAGCATCTTACTCTGTAGACAATCGGCATTAAGCAAATCTTGACACTTCTCGTGACACTTGACGCCACACTCGGTGCAGCGCATGCCCTGTCGAGCGATGCCCCACAGAAGCCCCTCGCACTCATAGCAGTAGGTGGGGGTGGTGGCCGTCCACACCTCAAAGTTGTGTGGTGTAGTACAGGAAATGGGGTAGATCAAAGCCTGCAGGGTCTTCTTATAGACGTGACTCTTCTACATGGTCATAATAAATCAATAGGTAAATGGAAAACTGTTCTGAACTGCAAAATAGTAATGTCCAGGAAGAAAACGGTGCTTGCTGACATACCAGTTCTTCATTGTTAAGTGTGCTGGAGGCCATAGCAGAGGTGATGCCTGCTTTACGAGAGTTCTGGACAAGAGACTATAAGAGAAAACAAATGTAGTTCTCAAAATAAAATCAGAAGCAAAATGTATGTATTTGTTGAGTAAATTCATTTTTATTACATTCTAATAAGAAACTGAATACATAAGAACTGAATACTTCTAAACAATATTTTTATTTGTCCAACTTTTGACAATAGATTGATAGAATTCTTTTAAATATAATACAACAAAATTAAAAAAGATATATAATTTAAATAAAATATAAATAATAAAAAATAGTTAAACTTTGTGATAAAATGCCATAGTTTTCATAAAGAAATTCCTTCTAAAGTGTGCAGTGATAACTAGCAGAAAATGTTTGTGGTTAGAATTTAAGCATTTTACCCAGGAGTGCTGGAAAAGTGAAATTGTGAATACTTACCATTGCCTGCATGAGTTGAGGCATTGGAAAAAAGAAATAAAATAAAAACATTTTAGAAGTTTGCCAAAGATAACATGACAAGTTTTTAATTCATACATACCCTTGTGAAAATGAAGTGTGCTTAATTACAGTAAAAGTGTACTTTTTGTGTACTTCTATTATAAAAGTATACTTTTTAAAAAGTGCACTTGCAGATAATATAATAATAATCTAAATTAAAGGCCACTTAAGTGTACTTAAAGAGAGTACACTTTAATGACAATAGGTTTTAACATACGTAAGTGCGTTTTTTAAAAATGCACTTTATAATAATGTCTAATTAAGTATTACTTAAAATGCATTTTATATAATTATATCAATATATACTTAAAGAGAGTACACTTTAATGACAATAGGTTTTAACATACGTAAGTGCGTTTTTTAAAAATGCACTTTATAATAATGTCTAATTAAGTATTACTTAAAATGCATTTTATATAATTATATCAATATATTAAAGCAAATGTAAAATAATTGATTTTAATTTCAACTTTAGTGTGTTCCTCAAAACTCCATTTGTTAATGTATTTTAAATGAATTTAGTCCATAATATATACCATGTGCATTAATGCACTTGAAATGTATTTTTCTCCTAAACTTAAATACACTTTCTTATACAGTACTCCAATAAAACGTATTGTTGAAATTTTCATCACCTTGCTCTTGCGCTATGAACTCTATGAAGTTTAATTTTCGACATAACATTTGATAAAGTGTCATTTATGAGAGTACTTTATTTTTATGTAATAGTACTGTACTTTACATCTGTGTACAGAATACTTTCAAAATCATTATGTTGTTCTCACTTAAACACATTTAATTGCATTAATTGCAAGAAAAAATTTAACAGATCTAAAAACTAATTTGCATTCAAATACATTTGATTTTGATTAGACTAGGCTACACGTGTCACGTTCTGTTTTAGTCCCCTTAGATCTACGTCATCCTTAGTTTTTCCCATGGTTATTAGTTAATTAGCTCCACACCTGTTTCTGTTCCTCCTTGATTGTGTTCTACATTTAAAGCCTGTGTTCTCCCCTGTTCCCTTGTCCGCTATTGTTGCAGTTTACATGTGTTATGTTACCATATGCTCCTGGTTTCTACTGTGGATTATTATTAAAAGACTACGTTTTGAACTCCTTCCTTCGTCGTGTGCTTTCATAGCATACACTCGTAACACGTACTGCACTGTAAAAAAAATGACTGACTTTTAGTTAGGTGAATGAGTCATGAATGAGTCTAACAATAGTCTTTGGTCTGACTACACAATGAATTAGGACAACTTGAACAAAAACGAAAAGCCTGAAATAACATGTAACCACGCACTAAGTATCTCTTTTGTTTAATGCGCATGTGCCAAAAATACTACGTCATGATAGCGCGCTACTTCAGTCGAGTTTGAAAAATGCGCTGAGCGCCATGTAATCGCGACGCGCGAGGGAGCTTCGCTGATCAAACGAGAACAGTTTGGATGATTACAGATGAGACTTTATCTTGATATAAGCTTTATTTACTCTTAATTTAGTCTTGCCATTCCTGCCCTTCACACCCGGCAGTTCTTGCTGTATGGACTCAGGAGGGGAATTAATCGTGTCCTATAATTTATCTATGAATGCATTCTGATATCGGAATGTTATCGCGTGTGTGGACCAAGAAATTTGGCTGCTAAAAATACAATATTGTATTTTTAACTAAACAATTTAAAATTCAATGTAACTTCACTAAACAAAATTCAAAGATCCGATCTTGTAATATTTAATGTATATAATCGATATTATAACCACCAGTAATATTCAATATATCAGACACCTCTAGAAATAATGTTGTTGTGTGTGTGTTTTTTTTGCATTTGAAGAGCGAGATGTTCCATTACTGGTTGTGTTTGTAATATGTAATATTTTGTACTTATCTGGAGTTATTCATTTTGCAGGATCAGTGCAGATTTGTTACTGGAGATACAGTGTGGAAACACGTGATGTTAGAAGTGACGAGCTAAAAGTGCTATATTAAGTCACTATCCCTGTGGATTTTAAATGCTTTGAATCTTTTCCATTTGCAAGTAATATATTCCCACCTGTGCATTAACAGATCCCCCTCTAATCATCTTATATTTTACAGGTAACAAACCAAAGGAAGAGGACAGCAGCTTTGCTGTGTCAGTCGTGGTAAATACAGGAACATTTTTCATGAAGATGTGCGAGAGAAGCTTGCAAGGCAAGATGAGGGGGGAACATTTTAAGGTACCTTTCTTCATTTTCATAAATTTTGGGATATTTATCTATATTTGGGTAATTGATAAAGTTATGTTTTATATATATTTAAAGCCCAGTGTCAGTGAAGATGGTGTGGTCCGGAAATCTGAAGAAACATCTCCCAGCTTTCTACTACGATGTTGCCCTGATGATTGAGGTAATTCACCTCTTAGGTGATGCAGATGTGATCAAAAGTTTGCATACACCTTGCAGAATAAACTGCTTCATCAGAGCAGAAATTGCAATTTTTTAATGATTCTACCCCTCTGCCCTCTTACTGCTTAAATTATTAACATTTTGCAGATACTGCAAAGTGTATATAAACTTTGGACTGCAACTGTGTCTATTGCTTTCACTCAAATTAACCATTTATAATGACTGGATATGTTTTATAACAATTGTTCTTCTTTTTTTCCTCAAGGAATTTTTTTCTGACTTCCTGCCTCTTTGGAACATTTCCATTCACCGAGACTGTGGAGAGATGGTGTGCAGCTTCATGACATTTGAAGTTTACTGCCGATGAAGAGCTTCTGGGACACTGACAAACACCACTTCCCAGCAAGTTCATTTGGAACTTTATTTATTTAGTCAAACTCGCATTCACTAATGCTGGAGTAAGACTTTTAGAAGAAAACTTTCGGTCCTGTTTAATGTTGATGCTAGTAAAGGCTGGAGAATTTATGGCCTGGTTTCACAGACAGGGCTTAGACTAAGCCAAGATTAGGCCATAGTTCAGTTAGGACATTTAAGTCATTTTCATGAACATGCCTTAGAAAAAAAATTACCGGTGTGCATCTTGAGACAAAACAAAGGCACTGATATTTTTAAAGATCAGTCAGTGCAAGTTTCTTTGAAACAGCTCAGAATTACATTTTAGTCTGGGGCTGGCCTTAAGCCTTGTCTGTGAAACTGAGGGTACCATTAATACAGATTGGTAATGTTTTACAGTAAGGTCTATACGAATGATAATTTTCTTTTTTTTTTGTATTAAGTGTGTGTGTTTGTGTGTTAGTAATCCTATACGTTATGGAGACCAAATGACTCCACAAGGATAGTAATACCAGCACATTTTGACCTTGTAGACATTTTTAGGTCCCCAATGAGGAAATGGGCTTATACATTCATACAGAATGATGTTTTCTATGATGGCGAGATTAGGTGCTTTTTTTGTATGCAAGTGATTTTGCATTGTTCTCCAGACTCTTTCTAATAAGTGAGTTAAAGTGTTGCAGCTGTGTGTATAGTGTTGGGTTTTTCATGTGCATAAGCAAAAAGCATTTTTGTGTTTGTTTTAGAGATTATTTTGTCAATAAATGTAGTGGGTTTTCATTTTGTGTTGATTGTAACTAGGTAATTAAGATTTTTTTTAAATAAAATTTTAAATAGCCTATAATAAATTTCAACTTCATTGCCAGAGGTATATAACATTGAAGTACATTGAAATGACATTTAAATATATTTTAGTTCACATTAATTGCGTATTGAGTACATATTTACCATATTTCAAAGTACATATAAAATATACTAAAGTCCTACTTAAGTGGTTCAAAAATATCACTCAAAAATTCAACTAATTGAATTTAATGTAATTTTAAACTGTAATATATTTGCAATCAATTACAAATAACATGCATCTAGGTGGTCGAAAATATTACATTTAATTCATGCTTATTGTTAACTGACATTAAAGTATATTTTAGTTACCATTAATTGCTTGTTAGTATATTAGTAGTACACTTTAACCATATTTTAAAGACACTGGAAACAATTATGAAAGTTCATATAAAGATGTACTAAAAAAGTACCACTTAAGTGGTTTAAAAACTTAAGTGGTTTAAAAGTTCAACTTATTGCATTTAATATCATTTTAATTACAATTACAATGTATTTCAGCGTTGAAAATAACATTTACAGTATATTATTTCTGCAATAAGTAAACTTTATAAAAGTATACTTAAGTGCACGTCTTTTTCACAAGGGTCAACTCAATCAGGGTTGATTAAGTTAAAAATAAAAAAAGGAAAAAAAAATATTTTTATAAATCTACTGACTCAATCACATGGACAAAGTATTTATGTAAAGAGGCCACGAAAAGTGCTTGTACAACAAGAATGCATGTGGAAGACTGAAACACAGAGAGAGCAGAGAGAAAAAAGAAAGAGAGGGAGGAGGTACTTTGTCTCTAATTGAAAACTGAATTGTTTTTGACACGCATTTTAATTCTGCTCAATTCAGCACTTTGGCTTCTGACTCTTAGAGTCAATATCGGTGACGGTAAGCTGGATTAAAACCGACAAACTGTGGAGCTGTTTAGTGCAGTATGGTAATTTCTCCCTCATCTTCCAGTCCGTAGCATCAAAGCAAGCCTGGTGCCATTGCCTGCTCTGACAGATCTCCAGTGAAGGCTGCCAGGAGCGTTCTTGACTGAATAAGTACAGCCAGACCTACACGACAGCTGTCAGCTAATGAATTATTTTTTTGGCCCTTGTTACTTTGTTTAATCAATACACAACTAACTCTCCTGTCAATCTAATGAGAAGTTTTTCAGAAAGCGTTGTTAACAACTAAACTCAAAAATGGATTCTGCAGCTTGTTCAATGTAGTTAATAAACATGATGCACTAAAGCAGGGGTGGGGAATGTTGATCCTGGAGGGCCGGAGTCCCTGCAGAGTTTAGCTCCAACCTTAATCAAACACACCTGAACCAGCTAATCAAGGTCTTCAGGATGCAATTAGGTATTTTTTCCCCATTGTTTTTCAGGGTTGGAGCTAAACTCTGCAGGAGAGTGGCCCTCCAGGATCAACGTTCCCCACCCCTGCACTAATGCAACACAAGCATTGAGCATTTTCTTAAAATTTTATTTAATTGCAATGCAATCAATTTAGTACTACATGAATACATTTTGTTGGCTGTAACCAGATTGAATTACTAGCTACATTTAAATGTGGTTATTACATTATAACTTGCTTGTTTTTGAACATGCACTGATGTATTAGGCATGGTAAGACCAGAAACTTGTATTAGTTGGATCAATTTAGATTTCATATTGTCTCTATTTATGTGAGAACCAATGATGTTTGATTTTATTTGCCTAACCTTTTTTTAAGTATCAGTGGAAAAGTTCAACAAGCTCCCAAAGTAGGTTACAAGCACAAAACAAGGTTAGCAGGCAATGATGTCAGATCAGGAAAAAATACACAGGCCAAAATTAATGGGACGGTAAAGGAGATATTGAGGCAGTCGTGAAGCTGGAGATTCATCAGTCTACAGCGTGAATGGAGCTGAGTAATGCTCTAATAACGTCTAATCCTTTAGCTGTGATTCAAACAGATAAGCCACAGAGACTTCTGTGAACTACAGACCCTTGACAGACTGCAGCCCAAAATAACCACGCTGATGTGTATGAACGGTGCTTTTGAAGAGTTGGAAAGGTGATGTTGGATCCAGCAATGCTTTAGTTGAAAGTTTGACGTACTGAAGCGGGGTTGTGTGACTCACCAGATCTCGGACGAGAGGGATGGCTTTCCTCTTGCGCAAGTCAGGCATGCTGTCTATGCTGTAAAGAGCACCTCCAGGCCTGCGGATCAAATGGGTAGATTTTATATATGAAGAGTGTATTCTTCATAGTGATTCAAAAAGCTTCAGGCACTGTCTGATGTTTAAATGTTTACATAAATTGTATATCATCTAAAGCATGAAGTTTGAATTGCTCAGACACATAGCTGTTCTGAAAATGAGCTGTAGTCCTTTGGTGACACTAACCCTGCTTGCAAAAAGAGCGACGCAAGTCCTGGAGTCTCGCCTCGAGCCTGCGGACAACAGGGAATGACAGCAGGGTCAGTGACAGAGCTCTATATCTCTCTTTGATCCATCCACTAAACCATATTATACATCTCTTCCATATTCATGCAGACCTCACAATGAAATTTCAATGATATAATTTCTAATAAATAAAAAAGACCATCTATTTTGTCTATTTTGATAGGACCCAGAAAGAGCCTGTTGATCTCATTGACGTCAGTTGTAGGACTCTCTCATAATTAGACTGGATTTGCAGGACATCTTTATCTCCATCATCATTATTCTGTCATAACAACTCCATGAGTATCTCAGAGGAAGCACGCCGCAGTCATCGGTCAGGAAAATGTGTTTACTTTGGACCCACACATAGCCACACCCACCTTTCAGACTGCTTGTCCAGCTTCAGTAAAGCAGTGAAGAGCATGACAATCGCTATGGCAATGACAAAAAACTGAAAGAAAAAAACACAAAAAAGCAAAACCAAATGGGGTGGAACACAGAGGGGCAAGGCATGAAATCTCAAAACAAAGACTTGTTTTGTAAACATATGTAACAGTAAAATGTAAAACTTAAAAGCAAGTGACAAAAAAGTAACATGAAATGGACAAGACAGGCAAGAAAAAGGACAACAACGCAGGGCAGGACTAACCAAAAACTGACAACCCAATGTTGGCCAATAGAACCAACTGTACTGGGCATAAGCAAGCTGGCAAACTTTGATTGGTTACTGAATTACTATGTACTTGGAAAAAGCTGATAAAAAAAAAATAAAAAAAATAGTATCAATGTCAGGCTTCACAAGACCTCACGTACCTCCTGAAGTTGAAGGCGAATCCTGTTGAAGAATCGTAGCCAGTTGGCTTTGGCCCTTATTGCAGGGTCCACAGGTGGCTCCAGCTTTGGTGTGCTGGGAAAAGATGGAAAGAAAATGTTAGATTTAACTTGCATTTAGCAAAATGTCATGAAACACTAAACCTTATCCAAGGACTCAGCACATGAAGCTTACCTCTCTGGAGGAGCCTCTTTCTTTTCTTGTTCTGCTTTAGGTGGGACCTCGGCATCAGGGGTAGGCAAAGGTTCCTCAGAAGGGGCTGCCAGCTTGCCTGCAGGTGTCGGGACCTTCTCAGGCTCCAACTCTGAGACTCGCGGTGGGGTCAAGTTACGAGGTACCTTGGCAAAGACATCAAGTTGCTGCTGTGGGGGTGGTGACTCTCGCTTAGGCTCCATGGTCTGGAATGGTGGTTGGGATTGTGGTGGTTGTTGCTGGTGCATGGAAGCCTGTTTCTCCAGTGGTGGACGGCTGCTTGGGGCCTCAGGAGCCAAAGTTGGGGCAGTGCTGGTTGGGGTAGGGGTGTAAGGTGGCTCCTGCTCTTCACTAAGAGTACCATCCAGTGGGTAAAGTTCTTCATCCTCTTCATACACCATTCCTTCCTCTTCCTCCTCATAGGGATACTCCCTTTCCTCCTGCTCATAGATCTCAACATCCTCTTCATCATAGAGTGCACCTTCTTCACCTCCATCTTTGTTATACTCCCCATCATCACTGTAGACGCCCTGCGGCTCATCTGGATCCCAACCAGGTGAGTCTTTACCATAGCTAACGGAGGAATGGCAGGAATGGTAGGAGTCATTCTCATCGTAGAACTCTCCGGAACCTCGAAAGCTCTCACCATCCTCTGGGCCAAACTCCTCACTGAGTTGGGAGCTACCACGGCTCAGCTCACCCGAGGAAGCATAGCGACTACTGCCGGTGGGGCTGTGGGAGTAAAGAGTTGTTAGTTATATTAAGTCATGGAAGAAACAAGATGAGCGACTGCTGATATACAGGTTTGTGGGCTGTAAAAGCTGAGGCAAAGAAAGCAGAAACGACCAACCACAAAGGAAAATGATCCTTGTCAGCTGATAGAAGTCTCTCCCTGCTGAAAACAACAGCTTAAACCTGCCAAAGATGGTTTTCTGGTCTTAACTGGTCTCTCAGAAGTCAGGCCAGTAGACCAGGTTAAACCAGCTAAGACAAGCAAACAAATTTAGGGTTGGTTTAATAGTTTCTGTATTCTGTATGTATGCGTGCAGGTAAGGTGGTGAGAGAAAACAAGACAGAATCCTGAGGTTCATTTGAGGGAGTCAAAGGAAAAAACTCACATTAACATACAGACTCAAAAAGAGCTGTTTCACAAAAAACGCTAAGATGGCAATGGGAAGAGTTGTCAGTGGACAGATTCATCCAGGTGGACTTAAGAAAGGACAACACATTGAAAAAATAGAGAAACACTGAGCTGACAGAAAAGGGGATGCAGCATTTTCCTGTGACACTTTAAACAATGGAAGGCTATTTATCTTTGCTGATGAATGAGCCAATTAGGTGTAGAGAGATTGAGAGAATGGAATGAGTAAGAAAAGACACGCTGCCACCCACACACATACGCACACTCACACATTATCGATTATGGGACGTAAGGTTTAGTAATGCATGAAGAATCAGAAGCGAAAGAGATGGGGTGTGTAATAGGCTGTGAGCCAAAAAGCGCCTGGGCTTCAGACTGGAGGAAATACGAGAGCCACAGGACACACACACACAAGTACACATACAATCACGCTTCAGTCAAGCCTTTCCGCCAGTTAGTCATATTTCCTTGTCACCTTTTCTCACTTCCTCGCGCACAAACCCATAAATTCTCAAGACACACACAGCTTTATTTCCTGTCTTCCACACAACACATTTTGGCTTTGGGAAAGGTTTTGTCCATGAGATGCTGAAAAGGTAAATCAGTGATGTGAACATCCCCTGGTCTCTGTCACAGCCATCGACATGGTCCCACCTGCTGCCCACACACAGCCTAGTGTGTCTAAAGGCTATGTAATTAGCGCACACTAAGCTTTCAAATTACAACGTTATTCTCTAACTCTGTCAGGCATATAGCAGGCAAATAACAGACTTCACAAAAAACAGACTGTGTGACCAACCCAGTGGACCCCCATCGGCAACTGCACCAAATTCCGATTACACGGTACAGAAGACACAAGAAAAAGCTTCTGAGACGTACGGGTTGGTTACCTAATAACACGTGACAGGTCATTAACAGGTACACAGCAGTCACGATAGAGGACATAGATACATATACAAAGAGGTATAGATAGAGTATATATACCAATAGACTATGTATGTAAAAGAAGGATTGGTGCGCATGCATGGCAAGCATAGCGAGGACCACAGGACCAGACAAGTCCAATTCCACGACATCATCACAGCGGGACGGAATCACAGGCTGGAGCAGGAAGAAGAGCAGGAGGAGGAGGTGGAAGAGGGTGGAGGTGTAGGAGCTATGGAGACCCACCTATCAGAGAGCGAGTGCCTACTGTCTAAGGAGTACTGGCGGCTGGTGCGCCTGCTCGAGCCAGAAGCCGAATCGAGATCGCTGCGGCCGTTGGTGGCGGAGTCTAAACTATCATAGCGTCTGGTGGGAGGGAAGGGGATGGGGGAGGCAGGAAGAGGAGGAGCATGAGTAATGTCTTTTTTCTTATTTGTTTTTTCATCTCACCTCATCACGTCACATTGGACGAAAAATTACCCAACTTAAGGCAATGATTAACCAGCTGCTAAGAGACTCGTTTCAAAAGCATTACTTTGGGATCAGGATCTATCCATTAGTAAGACGTCATATAGGATTCAAGAGGCTATAACAGAGCCCTGTCCCAAATGGCGCACTTGATGTCGATTTGCAGTCTCGAGGCCTTCACTTGCACGCATCTGTTAAGTCCACAAGACTGTAGGGTGGCTGCTTTGAGGAAGCTATGCCTCCTTTTGGTAAAGATATCTTAAGGGACAATTACCCAACAGTTTGCCTTGTTGAAAAAAACAGCAAATGCTGGTTAGGTGTGTTTTGAAGCATTGCAGCTGGTTTGAGCTTGCTTAAGCTGGTCCTTAGTTGGTTATTAGCTGGTCATGTGCTGGTCCTAAACTGGTCCTTAGTTGGTTATTAGCTGGTCATGTGCTGGTCCTAAACTGGTCCTAAGCAACCAGCTCCGGCTCAGGACCAGCTTAAACCAGCTCATGACAAACTGCAATGTTAAAAAAACATGCCTAACCAGTTTTTTTCAACAGGGTGTGTGGTAAAATGACTTGGAGAAGGAGCTTCAGGTGCCATTTGGGACAAGGCAAGAGTCTCAGAGCACAAAGTCTCCAGCATGCAATGCAAGAATGTCGGGAATACCACTTTTGTAAGACAATGTACAGGAAATAAAAGCTCGTTTTGAAGTGAATTGGGCCAAAACGAGCAATTGAGGGGAAATGTTGCATTCATATCACAGAGTGGCACCAAACACATGAAGTGTATACAATGACCGCTCATCCAAGGCTTGTATACAGTCACCAATGCATAGGAATAAGAACAGAGGAAAGTCGCACAAACACAGTGAATGCTTTTACTAAATTATAGATGCTAAAATGACTAGAATTAGTAAATACTATGCAACCAGGAATTGGGAAAATTTACCTAATGGGTCTCTGGTTATCATAGTCGTAGTCGACATGCATGTCGTTGTAGCGGGAGCCATGGTGCGTGTCACGGAGGGGGTATTGGTGCATGGATGCGTTGGGCTGAGAAGTGGTGTAGAATGGAGGCGGGATGCTGTTGCTGGTTTCGCTGCGGTAATCACTGTCTCGATCGTCCACAGCACTGTCTGGATCGTCATCTGAGAAGCAAGTGCAGAATTTAAATGTAAATTGTGTGGATTAACAGTAATATCTTTTTTTTTTTTAAATATTAATGTTCCAGGACCAAAACCATACCCATCACACTTAGGGAAGAATCAATTAAAGTTTTCATGCATTTCTTTTTAAACTCATTAAAACAAGGTTTACTTACTTTGCTGGTCCCCCCATAGACTCCAGTTACCTATGGGAACAATGAGTCAACACAAAATTTAGAAGTAGGCCAAAAAATATATCTTTTTGAGACACATGCCTCTGTGTGACCATGAACATGCAGCTTGTTATAAATCTAGGTGGTAAAACTACCAGGTGTGACACAGACGTAAATTTGGATGTCTCGAGTGCAGGATAGAGACCTTGCCCAGGCACACTAAGTGCTAATGGTTAATAGCTCTGATGTAAAGCAATAAAAAGAAATAGCCTGTTGGCAAGCCAAAGCTTCCCGCTCCTCCTTAACCCACCCATGCTCGAGATATTGCTGAATACTGTCCAGGAAATCTATGCACCATGATGCAAAGCCACCCATCTAGTGCTCAGAGATAAAGCAGTCTCATATTAGACCTGCTGATGGGGTGATTGGACCTCTAATGAGGTTCTGCACACATCAACCTACCAAGGGGCCTTGTAATTTATAGAGTGAGTGTGAGTGTGAGTAGCGCTTGAAAGCTCACAGCACTGAGTTGATGGCATTGGAAGTGGTCTCTCGTGCGCCTCCTGGTATGTGTACTGCAAAATGAGCAAACAAAAATTACTGTTTGAACAGGTGATAGTCTTTATTTTAACAGATCAGTAGTTCAGAAGGAAAAGAAAAAAAATACTGTTTAGGTCTGTTTCTCTGACAGACTCAAATGAACGCATGTTCTGCCCTTGGGCTCTGGGGAGGACTGTAAACACAACAAGACTGGAGTTGAATGAGGAGACTCACATCTTGGTCCCTCATGGCATTGAGCTGCTCCAATTTCTTGGCCCAGTATCGAGCTTCCTCCTCCGGTATATCTGGAAGTATGAAAACTATGGGTTAGCATTAAAACTATATTAAAACCATTAAAACTATAACACTATATTGCCAAAAGTATTGGGTCACCCCCTTCTAATGAACAGGTTTGACTACTTTAGTAATCTCCATAAGTACAATGTTTAATGTTTACGCATATAATGATATTCTAAGGAATTGCGTGCTTCTAATTTTATAGCAACAGTTTGGACAGGACCGTTTTCTATTATAACATGACAGTGCCTCGGTGTATAAGGCACTGTTCCAAAAGACATGATTGATTCAGTCAGTGTGGAAGAACTTGACTGGTCTGCAGAAAGCCAAGTCCTGATCCCAGCTGAACTCCTCTGGTGTGACTTTATATGCAGACCTTGAGCCAAAAACTCGTCACCAAACACCAATATAGTGTATGACAAGTGTGAACCAAACGCAGTATTGGAGAATGCAAAAAACAGCAAGGATACCTAATGGGAGTTCAAATCGTGTATCCAAAAGCACTCGATGGAACGTGGGATCTTTGGTGCCACAGATCTCATTCTCAGCCATAATGACCTGGGAGTCTAAAGTCAGCCATTGTCCTGGACCTTCCTACAATGCAAGAGAAAATAAAGCACTGCGATCAGAGACATGTTGTCTGTAGGGGTGGGAGTAATACGGCAGTGATACAAATATAGTTACAATATAGTTAATTTTGCTTTAAATAAGGTCTTTATGATAAACATTTTTGATACCATAGGAAGTTCATAATTCGTCACCAGTGTCAATATCACAAAAAAAAAAAAAATCAAGCTGACTGAAGACAAGTAAACAGTCAGCGATTAAATAAGAATTAGGAACTAATTACAATCAATAGGACAAAAAAAAAAAACTACAGTACATCAAATAAATAAGAAATACTACATACATTGTATAATGTAATGAAATGTATAAAAACACTGCATATTCTTCACTGTGTAAATTAAAGTTACAAAAGGAATTTAGTCAAGAGCAGTGAGACAATATTTCTCTTTTGTTGTTTGATTAACATGAATGACAGACAGACTGCTATCACTTTAAGAGCTACTCAGATCCAATGTTACATGTGTTTTCTTTCTCAGCTGTTTGCAAATACTTGCAAAGACGGACATTTTGGCACATACAAGTGTGTGTATTTAATCATTCAAGGCCTATATAGCGGCAAAATAACTCATTTTGCTCTATGAGCACCGTCTTCACATGCGCACACCTCTCTGACAGCTCTGTCTTTCTGACAGCCTGCATATAGCGAAATTAGTTCTCTTTCGCTGCTGATTGGATTTCAATGGCTTAAAATCACTTGTTTGCAAACCGCAATGCTTAAAAACATATGAAAATGATACGTTGACAAAATTCTACCGGTTAATCGTGTCTACCAGTATATCGCCCACCCCTAGTTGTCTGTATATTCAGTTTGGCTCAACTACTGAGGTATATAATACTACCTGCTCATAGTAATTTAGCTTAGAGGTTATAGGTCTTTGCTGGTAACCAAAGGGGTGCAGGTTTGAACCCTGTAAAATGCGAATGTCACCACCATTTAATTTAACAAGCCACTTAATCTCAGATTGCTCAATGGGGGCTGTGCTTATAACATTTTATGAGAAACATTGCAGAAACAATGCTTCATAAAATATATTTAAACTGGTAAGAAATATTAACAAATAGAGTTTTACAGGGAATGTTTTCTGCAAGATGTTTGCAATGAGAGCCAATGCTAGGCATCATCTACAGATCTACACATATACATCTACAGAGGGTGAGAAAAGCTGCAAGCTGTTGGGGGCCAGGCCGGCCATCTGGGCTGTACCTCGTTCGACTGTCGAATGTTGCTCAAAGGGATCCACAATGTGCCAACCATGGTGTCCCAGATCAGTCCTTTATTCCATACCTCCACTGTCAGGCCCAGATCCAGCCTGTTAATCTCACTAGAAGATGAAGTGAAGGGTAGTATTGAGAAACAGAGAGATGGAGAGAGATATTCATGTGTTGTTATGATGATATGACTATACTCTGTTATGACGGTTTCATATATCTTCAGTGAATAAACTCACATTAAAAATAAAGAGACCCAAGGCAAAATTTCTGAAATACTGTGGAGAAACTGCAAGACTCAGTAGTTTTAGTTCAATTAGACATGCTGAAAAACCAGACCCCAGAGAATGGTGGAGGACTAAAAAAGACAGGGACGCTATATTAAATGGAAAAAGAAACAGAAAATAGCAATAAAAACCAAACAGGGTGCAGACAACAATGTCATCTGTGCCTTGGGCATCTCCGGTGCCACTCCAAGTGAAGCTCCATCAAATCCCAATAATAACCTCAACTTTGATATCAAAACCGATCCTTCTTACAGACCACAGGGGCTAATCTTGGGGACAGTGGTGGTGCTGCGTTAGACATTACACAGCAAGATACAGAGGTGCTGAAGCAGATCTGGCTTATAGATGACTCAAGATGAAGTTGGAAAGAATTTTGCAGTGTCAACCAGATGCTTTTGTGGTTTTGCTATCAGTGTCTCAAAAGTTTCTACATGTATGTATTATTTACATTCTGAACAAAATGCAAGTGCAAAAACATTTTCTTATTTGTAAGTAGATGAAGGTGTGTTGCTATGTTGTTCTAACTGGTTGCTAGTGTGGTCTGAGTGGCTACTTGGGGTGAAATGGTAAACAGAAGTTCAGTACGTACTTAGGTGTTGGGCTCACGGTTCGATACGAGTTCAGTACAACAGGAGATGTAGTTTTTCATTTATTTTGAACAGACAGTAGTGC
Organism: Barbus barbus; assembly: GCF_936440315.1. Lineage (NCBI taxonomy): Eukaryota > Metazoa > Chordata > Actinopteri > Cypriniformes > Cyprinidae > Barbus > Barbus barbus. The sequence continues at coordinate 14,721,269 of NC_136737.1, forward strand.
TACATACATGTAGTATGAGCAGTTGTTTTTTAATTAGACTTTATAAGTTCAAGATTTAAAGCAAAAACTAAATGGTCTGACTTTAGATTTGTGAAATTATGCTACACAAGACACCTGCGTAAAACAAAAACAGCAGACGGACTATATTAAAATGCAAATGTATTTTCTGACAGTAGGTGGCGCTTATGTAACAGCACGATATAGAGTTTCCTATGTAAACCCACACATTTTTCTGTTGTGGTTGTCCTGCTCTTTCAGGACAACCCCAACACATATTCTCTCTTAAATTTAGAAGACGAGATTTACTGCAAACAGTGCTAAGCAACGTTTGGGCCCTTAAGGGAGAACCATCAGGGGGTACTACTTGACTGGCACTACCAAGGGAATGCCAACTGTCACATGCGAAAACAGAAATAGCTCCTTCATCAAGGTTCTTGTCAGCTCAGTCGTAAGGCTTGAAACACACTCTACGCAAGTTTGTGACCACAAATATTTCTAGCTACACAAGCTCAAGTTCTCACGATATGTTAAGGAATGTGTCTGAATGCAGTTTAATTCAAGTACAGATGGCATTCTCAGCATTACCACTAGGAAACACACATTAAGTATGCACAAATGGGACCCTGTGCTTGGAATGCATTGGCCAAACATTTGCATCAGCATTATAGCTTACTTATATTAAGCATGTTTCTAGCCCTTACTTATACTGGTAAGAGAAACGGTAGAGGAACTCACAACATGAAGTCCTGTTCCCAACATGGCTGACTGCCGCGCACGGCTATGGTGGTGCTTTTCACGTTCTGAACCTTCAGTGACACGTACGTGTTGAATTTCTCTGCACAGAAATACCAGTGCATTTAACAGACTGTTGCAGGAAAAAAACCCACAAAAAGATAGTGTGGAAAGCTAGTTACAGTGAGACTTCAGGCTTACCTTGCGGTCCATCGAGCTTGGCTTTCTTCACTGTAATAGAGAGAGACGTGTATGTAAATAAGTAATAAACACGGGTATTAAAAATAATCACACTTTACATATCAGGCAGCACATTTCACATTCAATGTCAGCATATTTGCATTTCTGCAAAAGGGATTCCTCAAGGCTATAGACTCCAGTTTGTAGGGATTTTCAATTAGTGGGAAGGCAAATCACATAACACATACATATATATATATATATTTTCTTTTTTTTTGGTATATGTACTATGTTGCATGGTGGTACCATGGTAAATAAATACTATGATAATCATTCATTACCACAGTATAAGGTGAACGTAAGTTGAACTGATATCAAAGTATCCTGTAATCACAGTCTGATTCTATCACTGACTGTACCATTGTAGCACCACAGTACTTTTTTTAAAAGTGTTGTTAAAGAGAAATACTCATGAAAACCTTTAAAACCATCATGTCAAGGAACAAAAGAAACAGAGCTTGGCAAAGGTACAAAATCTCCAAGACACAAGTTTCTCTGTGCAGATAATGAACAATTTGAGTGGTTATGAAACTGCAGAGAGGTCTAGAGAGGCAGTCACTGTCAGTTATGCTTAGGGGAAATCTGAAAAAAAAAAAGTTCTCCAACTGAGCTCCTTTTAAAGCCGAGTGACGTCAACGGCCCCATTCATAATTCATATTCCCCTATTCAGTGTGGGTAGAAGCATCCTTGAGTTAAGGGGACCTTAAAATAATTCCAAGCCTTCTACTGTAATCCTTCACAGTCAGCGTTCCTCTTTAAATTCAGTGCAGAATTTCTCACTTTCTCAAAACTCTTACCAGCTGACATTTTTAACACCTGAGAGTAGCTGTAAGTTATACCGAATGCAAAGCAAATGAGTCAGAGGAAACCAAAATGGAAACCCTCACATTGCATTTGTCTGTTTGCCGACATACTGCAAATCTTCACTTGAATGCTTGGGGAAAATTGAACATCAGTTTCCTGCTGAGAAGGGGGAATGTTAGTGCTGGTTTGTTGCTAGTCTACCTAGCAGATCAGCTTCCTTAAATTTGGTTGAAGCCAGTCAACAAGCATAATCAGGTAAACCGGATTGACCAAGGAAGTTGTGCTGGTTAAGCTACAGTAGTTAAGATGCCTAATGTGGACACTAGCATCCAAAACACTGAAATCTGCACTCCATGAATGGTAATAGCTCCAGATGATAATATGTGAGTGGTAAGGTATGGAATTGAAGGGAGGTACAGAGTTTGCCCACAGTAATGGGCGATTCCTTTTCATTCCAAGTCAGGTTTTGTGTCTACGAACAAATCACAGCCTTGCTGATTAAGTACAATAAATGAACATCTAGTTCATCTGCAACTAGTCCAAGCCTCACACATTACATCCACTGACTGTTGGCTGAACATCTGATGCATAAGGAACACAAAATGGGAAAACACTTCGGGAGTTCCACAGGATTTACAGATGTTCTTTAATGGTTCTTTAATTCTTTAAAGTGTTAGTACACCCAAAAATGAGAATTATGTCATTAATACACACACTTATGTTGTTCCAAACCCGTAAGACCTTTGTTCATCTTCGAAACACAAATTAATAAGATATTTTGATGAAATCCGAGAGCTTTCTGACCCTGCATAGACAGCAAGGTCTATGTCTAATGTCTAGGTCTATGGTCTAATCCATGTGACACCAGTGGCTGCAACGTCAACAGTGAACGTGCGTCAACTGACACGGAAGAGAATAAATTGTTGAATAAAGTTATTTTTGTTTTCTTTGCGCAGAAAAAGTATTCTCGTAACGTCATAAAATTACAGTTGAACCACTGATGTCACATGGACTATTTTACCAGTGTCCTCACTAACTTTCTGGGCCTTGAACGTGTCAGTTATGTTTCGGTCTATGCAGGGTCAGAAAGCTCTCGGATTTAATTAAAAATATCTTAAACTGTGTTCTGAATATGAACGAAGGTCTTATGGGTTTGGAACAACATGAGAGGACACCATGAGTAATTAATGACAGAATTAAAATTTTTGTGTGAACTATCCCTTTTATGTTCTTTAATGGTCTGCCTGGAAACAAACCCATTGTGATGCCAAAACCCCTCATAGAAGAAGAAAGTCATGGTGTTTACAACTTTGACAATGAGCAGGTATCAGGATCAACTAAACGCTGGACTTTCAAAAGTATGTGAAGTTCACAGCATAGACTCTTGACGACTAAAGATGACATTCGTGAATGAATAATTTATTAGGTGCATGCCGGTCCGTTATTGTAGGGACATCGACTTTACATTTTCATGTCCCTAAACAAAACCAACTGTGATTGGTTGGTTTATATGTCAGTCAGATGGCCTGTTGGTTGGTCCTTGGCCAAAGAAAGATGCTATGAAGTACAGACCTAGGCTTAAACAAGTACAAAGACATTTTTACCAGTCATAACTAGAGTGAAATAGAGCAGAAACTGATGAAATTTTCTAGTGCGCAAGTGTTGACTGCCTGTGTTCATATCAAAAATAAAGTACACAGTATATTACCACTGCCATGGATAGATCTAGGATTTTTGATTAATTCCTATGAAGCCAAGCTTCATGCTTGTGCTGTGCATTGTGGGATTGGCAGTGAATCAGAGAAAGCTTTGAGAAAGGCTGTGAAGGTCATTGCATACTGAATCCGAAAATTTTGTCCGAACTTTTTGCAAGTTAAAAAATAAATATGACCTCACGTTATGTCAATCACTTTTACACACTGCCTCCAAAATTTTCGTCTGTCATAAAATAATTCGGATCGGGTTCGATTTTTTCTATTTTTCGCATCCGTAACAAACATTTTGAGAGATGTTTTGACAGTCAAGTTCATTCACTTAGTCTCGCAGCACAAAGCACCGTAAAGATCCTTGCACACTGAGTTCACAGAAACTGGCATTATTTTTAATATGTGGCTCTAGTATCGCTAGCAAAGCATCAAACTGAGCCACTGACATCTTGAAGTAAACTGTGAATCGCCCGGGATAATCCCACTGCTCCTGAGGGGGAACTCTCCTTCCTCTCAATATTTCCTCTCTTTTTAAGAAGCGAGAAGACAGCAAAATCATCCTCACAGCACTCCATTTAGTGCTGTATTGCGAATTGTTTCGCAATGGATTAATTAATACACATCGGACTCAGTGTGCAAGGTTTCTGTGGATGACGACCTTTTAGGATAACGAATACAAAAAAATCGCATACGAAAATTTCGGACTCAGTGTGCAGAGACTTTAAGCGTTCTAAAGTTGAGAAATACCGAACTCTATGCAAATGTTACGCAGAAAATGTAGAGTGGTTGCCAGTTACCGTGAAATGTAGGTATTGACGTCTGTCATGAATGTTTAAATATCTGTGATCGCTTGTGTATAAAATCACATTATTGATCATAACCATCACTCGTTACAGAAACACACCCCAAAGCGGAACTGCTCTAGCGTTTTGAGCGACATAATGCGCTTTCGCACCGCGTAGGAACCCGGTCCAAGGAACAAGCCAGCAGGATCATTCCTAGAGAATCAATTTCTCCCTCTGCCCATTTTCCTGGTTGCATTCGCACCGACAGCAGGAACTCAGGCCGACAGTGACGTCTTTATTCGCGGTATTTACAAACATCAACAACTGGTGAATGGAGGACACCATGTTCGGAGCTGTTTGATGTAATTGTGTAAAGTCACAATTTACGCAACTGAAAGAGTATGAAAACTAGACTAAATCTCCTATGACAACTTGTAGTGCTATCATCGAGGCTGAGAAAAGAACACAACACTCTAGACAACAGGTAAATGCCGTTATCGCTGTTCATGGAGTAAATTTTTTACTTGGCTTTTTAAAAATGCCGGGTAGCCAGTGTTTCATATGCGTTTGGCCAATCAGCGTACACTGCGTCACTGGTAGTTCCTATAGAACTGTTTTGGATCCTACACTGAAGTAGAACTAAATACTTTCCTAGCGGGAAAAAAGCGGGAACTTCCGCCAGTAGTTCTAGAAACTATTAAAAAATGTTCCTCCGGTACGAAAGCGCCTACAGAGCGCCATTCTGCCGCTATAATGGACAAGCACCGTAAGGCTGATAGGAAAATGACATTTATCATGAAAGCCTCAAAATGATCAATGCTGCACCTTTACTCAAAGTTCCCGCTCACGATTCGCCGTTGTCTCCACTCGCCTCTGCCAGGGTATCCTCTCTCATGCTCCCACGCACCATTTCCTGCCATGTGGCTGGCATGCACGTGTGCTGCCTCTTTATATTTTCCTCTCGCGCTCCATTAATCTCTCTGTGTAGCCAAGCGCAGGCAGAGCGAGCTATATCCTGACACTAAAAATAACCACTTCAGGGTGAATGTTGAGTGAATGGGGTTTTTTTGGGGGGTGGGGGTGGGGGGGGGGGGTGTTTAAAGTAATCCATCAGCGATGAACTGCGGTCTGCAGCTAATTATATGAGGGAATTTGAAGGAATAAGGTTGATTTTCTCTGAGGAGAGAGGCATAAATTAAAAAATAAATAAATAAAAAATCTGAATAACATTATATAAAATACCAATTGCTCTCACGAAGTGCTATTGAGGTATTATTTATATACTTTTATAGTGTTTATTAATAGTCCGTTTTTATTATTTTTTATTTTAAACGCAATTTCAATTTCAAAGATTGATTATTATATATTAAAAATTATATATTATAATAAAATTACTAAAACTCAAGATTAAATAAAAATAACATATGTACGCGCGCGTGTGTGTGTGTGTGTGTGTGTGTATATATATATATATATATATATATATATATATAACCCTATATATACACACACACACAAACTATGATGCACGAGATATAAACTATATATAGCATGAGATATAAACTATATATATCTCATGCTCATGGAAGCATGAGATATATATAGTTCTAATTATTTAATACTTAAAATTATTTGTTTCTAATTATAATTGACAAGGCAACTTTTCTCATTTTTATTTGTGTTCCACAGAGTTTTGAAAAATGCTTTTTATTTCTTATCTTATTTTGTACATCTTTAGCTTTAGTAGTTTCATTACTTTTTAATACTTATTTTGTTTTAGGTATTTGTTCATTTAAGTATTTTAGGGGTTTTTTTTATTTCATTTTTATCACAGCTTTGTATAAACTGACAAAGGGGATGTCTAACAGTTTTAGTTAACAATAATAATGCTCCTGTAAAGCAATACAATTTCATGTTTTAATAAATAATAATCAAATAAATACAACTCAACAGAGTGTCCTTGAGGAACTACAGTGTTTGGCCTATTTAGACCACTAGATTCAATGTAATTTGTCTTATGAATGAATGAATAAGGTCTGTAATTCTGCAGTTGCATATGATTATTTCCTTTTTATACCTCTGTGTAAATCAACAACATTTGCAATTGACTATCAGTGCTAAATTATACATGGTATCTGTTGGTAGCATTAACTACAATACAGTCATATATCTGGGAGGTTAAACAGGCAATTATAATCAATTATTAATATGAAAATGAGTCCTTACAGGCAGAGTTCATCCAGAAATTAAATCATATCTTTCGAAATCTGTATTAACAAGTATAAACCTGTATAAACCCACTGTGGAGCACACAAAAAGACACGTTTAGTAGAATGTCAAGGCTGCTCTTTTCCATAAAATGAAAGATCAAAGAGTCAATGAAGTAAATATTTTTTTGTGTGCGTGTCATGATTTTTAGGTTTTAATTAATAGCTTAGAATGCTTTCCTTTGAAACATATCAGACATTTTAAACAGAGCTTAGAAAAGACGCATTCAAATTCACAGAAAAGTGGCAAAAAGATGGTTATGTAACAGCACTCCAAGACTTTCAACATCATCAAAACCCATCCAGTGGGAATTAGGCAAGCCGTACTGTACATCTGCTCAGGTTACTGAGGCAGGCGCCAAGAATGATGCCAGTCTATGTGGCACACACCCACTGTCACTTTCGGACGCTGGTTGTGAATCCGCTGCCTGTTTAATTACAGAGTGGTGGCAGACGTGCCATGGATCAGAATGTCTGTGTGGGATGTGTTCAAAGAAACATGGCTTACAGTATCGTTTAGAATTTGGAGGCTCCTAGAACAGATCTTCTACAACAGACCAATCTGATTTGCATGTCATCTTGTGTTAAATGGCAATCAAGAAACTAGGCAAGTGGCCCATTGCAAACTGCAGACCAAAAAGGCTAACAGTAAGTGCATGTTAAAGACATTCAGCCAAAGATTTACACCTTTACAGACACTATTCATACTCTCAGTACCTACTATAATAAATCAAAGGTTGCACGCAATATACATGAACTAACAATAAACTATCATTTTACAGCATTTATTAATCTCGGTTCATGTTCATTTCTACATATCCACATGTAATATGAATGAAAATGAAACATGATAATATATGTCCATCAGTAATGATTTTTAAGCATAATATAGTGTGACTAGGGATGGGTATCGTTAAGGTTTTAACGGTATTACTACTCTTATCGATACTGCTTATCGATCCGGTACTTTAACGGTATTCTTATCGGTCCTTTTGGTTTACTTTGTTTCTTTGTTCATATTCTTACAGTATCTTATCTTATGTATATAAAACACTAAAAATGCCTGCACTTCATCAATTTGTAAATGCACCAGTGTGCAGGTATTTTTAGTGTTTTATATACATAAGATAAGATACAGTAACAACATGAACAAAGAAACAAAGTAAAACAAACTGACAAATACAATAAAACAAACACACAAACGAAATAAAATAAACAGTGCTTTAATTTTTCCATGAAGGTCTACTAATATTAATGTTCAGGTAAGTAATAGTTACAAAAGTAATCAAATGTAAATGAGCACTGCATAGTTTTCACTGTATGTACTGATAGATTTATGTTTATTAAAGCTATAACGTTGTTCAGATTAAGAGCTGTGGGTGATTTTCTCTTTGCATTTTGTTCTTTGATTAACATTGATGGCTCAAGCTCCAGTTTGACACTTTAAGACAATATACTGACACGCAACGCATTTTTTGGCATATTTTTGTGTGTTATTTTGACGCGCCCGAAGCTCAAAGTGTACTTTGCTTGTCCGTTTTGGAGCACGCCGCCGCGCAGGCACACGCGCGCACACACATTTCAGCCTGGGGAACAGCAGATTGTAGGCTACTTTCAACGTTTTACTATCAAATATGTCCTGCAATGTAGCAACAGTAAAGATGGCATTTTATAACAATCACTGATTGAGCTGATTCAGATGTTAAGTTTCGGTTCGGAGGAACGAATCCGCGCCGCTATGAAGGGAAGGGAGTTGTGGAAGAAATGCGGCTATAATCCTTGGAAGCCAAAATCGAAAAAAAAAAATACTTAGCTTAATATAACAGCCACAGGCCTAAAGTGTGAGCAGATGTTTGAATAGTTGGTTCTCTCTTCTATCATAATTAAACAGGACTTTCATGTTGCGTGTTCTGAAGCTCCTCCGCGTGAGCGCGATCTGGCTTCTGAATTGCGCATAGCAAAAATGCATCATAGACAAATGTTTGAATATTATTGCACATAAAAACAGCTGGCAACATTATATATATATATAGAGAGAGAGAGAGAGCAACATGTATGTGTGTTTTATCACAGATGTATGTGTGTTTTCTTAATATCTCCAATACCGACAGAAGTACCGATAACGTCAGAGCTTATCGATACTCCGGTCTTTCATAATTTAGCCCAGAGACCGATTTAATACCGAGTTTCGGTACCCATCCCTAAGTGTGACGAGCGTCCCGATTGCTCATCAGCGTTGCCCTGGAGACGAAGAGGAAACACCTGCACCTCCTCATCACGTCGGATCGGCCACACCTGGGGCTCGTTTGCCCGCGGCCAGATAAGCCGTGCGAGGCTGCACAACAGGGAGAGACATCTCCGAAGAGGCTGAAAACTAATGCACGCTACTCTTCTTGATTTCAGAGCCCAGCGAGTGACCGATCCTGCCCTGCCCCGAGCACCGCACCGACGCACCGCACTAGGGAGGAAATCACACCACGAAGAGCACCGCCGCACCTCAGCCACCCCTTTACAAACGACACCCTCACCTTGTTAAATAAATCCACCCTCCGGGGTATTTATTTTGAGCTCTCCTTGTTGCGTGATTCTTCCCACCTGCCACAGTGTCATGCCATTAGTCCGGGAACACCTGGCCAAAGCCCAGCAGGCCCAACAACGCCACTATAACCGTGCAGCTCAGCCCCGGGAGTTCCAGACGGGCGATCAAGTTATGGTTTTGGTACCCACCTCCGCCTGTAAATTCTTGGCCGCCTGGCGCGGGCCGTACACGGTGGTGGAAAAAGTGGGACCGGTGACGGCAACCCGGAAGACGGAGCCCGCAGCAATTGTATCATGTCAACCTGTTGAAGAAGTGGGTAGGGACCCAGGAGCAAACCGTCGCCCTTACCATCAGCGAGCCCGTCTTGGTGGATACCAACCCCGATCTGTCGGCGGCGCAGAAGGCTGAGCTGCAACACCTGATCGGTCAGTTCTCGGATGTGTTCTCCGCTGTCCCCGGGAAGACCCAGGTACTTCAGCACGACATCAAAACGCCGCCAGGGGTCATCGTTAAGCAATGGCCCTACCGCATCCCAGAGGCTCGTCGGCAGGCTATTGGGGAGGAAGTTCAGCAGATGCTTAAGTTAGGGGTGATTGAACCATCACGCAGCCCGTGGTCCAGCCCAATTGTCCTGGTCCCGAAGCCGGATGGCACCCTCCGCTTCTGTAATGATTTTCGGCGCCTCAACAAAGTCTCAGAATTCGACAGCTACCCAATGCCTCGAGTGGATGAACTCCTGGATCGATTGGGAAGGGCCCGGTATATTTCAACGCTGGATTTGACCAAGGGGTACTGGCAGGTACCCCTCACTGATAGTGCCAAGCCCAAAACTGCCTTTTCAACACCTAGTGGCCACTGGCAGTACCGGACCCTTCACTTTGGCCTTCACGGGGCACCGGCCACATTCCAGCGACTGATGGACATTATTCTTTGCCCTCACCAACAAGATACTGGACATCATCCAGTATCTGGATGATGTCGTCATCCACTCGGAGCGTTGGGAGGATCACCTGGACCGTCTGCGGAGGGTGCTCATGGATCTTCGACGGGCTGGACTCACCGCCAACCCTCGTAAATGCCACCTAGCGCTCTTCGAGGCCAAGTACCTGGTTTCAGGTCGGTCGGGGCCTCATCAAGCCGCAGCAGAAAAAGGTGGAGGCCGTCCGTGCTTCCCCTAGACCGGCCTCAAAGACTCAGGTACGAGCGTTCTTAGGGTTGGTGGGTTATTATCGCTGCTTCATCCCTAACTTCTCCTCCTTAGCCGCCCCTCTGTCAGACCTTACGAGGAAGGGGCAGCCGGAACGCATCATCTGGAATCCAGAGGCGGAGGAGGCGTTCCAGAGGATTAAGCAGGCGTTAACAGAAGAACCAGTCCTGCGGGCCCCGGACTTCAGCTGCCCCTTCCTGCTCCAGACGGATGCGTCCGAGACAGGGTTGGGAGCCGTCCTGTCCCAGGTCCAGGAAGGTGAGGAACACCCTGTCTTGTATATCAGCAGGAAGCTGACCAAGGCCGAGAGAAACTACGCCACCTTGGAGAGAGAGGCTCTGGCGATAAAGTGGGCAGTCCTGGAGCTGCGTTATTACCTGTTGGGCCGGAAATTTACCCTCCTGACGGACTACGCGCCCCTCCAGTGGATGGCCAAGGCGAAAGACACCAACGCCCGGGTGACGCGGTGGTTCCTCGCGCTCCAGGACTTTTGCTTTGTCGTCCGTCACCGAGCCGGAGCCGCCAACGCGAACGCCGACGGACTCTCTCGGATCTGGTCAGCCAGTACAGGTCTGTCAGGGGTCACTCCCCACCTACCCCCTATTTCCCCCTTACTGTCATCTTATGTTTCCACCAGGACCTGGACAACGTTTAGGGGGGGAGAGTGTGACGAGCGTCCCGATTGCTCATCAGCGTTGCCCTGGAGACGAAGAGGAAACACCTGCACCTCCTCATCACGGCGGATCGGCCACACTTGGGGCTCGTTTGCCCGCGGCCAGATAAGCCGTGCGAGGCTGCACAACAGGGAGAGACATCTCCGAAGAGGCTGAAAACTAATGCACGCTACTCTTCTTGATTTCAGAGCCCAGCGAGTGACCGATCCTGCCCTGCCCCGAGCACCGCACCGACGCACCGCACTAGGGAGGAAATCACACCAAGAAGAGCACCGCCGCACCTCAGCCACCCCTTTACAACCGACACCCTCACCTTGTTAAATAAATCCACCCTCCGGGGTATTTATTTTGAGCTCTCCTTGTTGCGTGATTCTTCCCACCTGCCACAATAGCATTGCAATATTTTTTTGTTATATTAAAATGCATTGCTTAATTTAATACAGTATGTTACAGATGTCCGCCGCTCTATCCACAAAAGGGATGAAAAATGTTGAAGACCCCTGATTTATTCATCTGTCAATTTAGACCACATATGATTAAAAAAAATATTATGGATTTTATTTGTTGATTCAGTAAATGTAGATGGCAATTATACGACAAAGCAAATGACACCTGTAATGTTATCTATCCATCGAGAAGGTTTTGAACTCCAGAGCCTTTTTACCACTGTACAGCAAACACAGTTAAAAATATCATACATCAAAGCAGATCCCAACTGAGCAGGGGAGCAAACTAAAGCTCCATTTGGAATATCAAGGGAACACACCCCTGCATTTAAAACACGGGTGGGTTCACCACACCGATGCAAGTCATTTCTAGAGCATCTCTATGAACAAACAGCACATTTTACTAAATAACTAGAAAAGTAAACCAACAAAAGAGTAAGTTATTAAACTAAATTAATAGCCATTGCACAGAGGGGACACTCCTTCTACCTTCTACATTTCATACTGTAACCATACAGTTTCACTTCAGTTGCATGAGTATAAAAACCAATAATAATATTAAACGAATATATAATCAACTATTGATCATTGATCAGATTGAAAAGCATACACGCGCTTGCAAACCATGCATTTTAATCAAAAGCAGTATCAGGTGACTGGTTAATACAACGACATATTTAACCTTTATTTTCATTAAATATATACAATTATTATATATAATGCATAACCAACAATAATACACTTACCTCCAACACACAGCAGTGACATCTCTTTATTAATTATTACCCTCACCCTTTTGCGTTATTTTAGATAATTAAACTGTTATTAAAGCGATTTATGATTTTTTTTTTTTAACGTTGAGAAACCTCCCCTTCCCGTTATCAATATACAAAAACAACAGCGGCTGCTATTCCGAATCCTCCAGATTATTCGACCCGAGGGTGTTTGTAGCCACCCTCTCGACGCAAACCGCTGTTAGCCGGGCTGTGTGTGATTATTAGCGCTGTTTTTCAGCCGCTCGTAACGCGACGCACAGCCATCTTGTTCAGCACCGCCGCCGCGAGGAGAGCTACTACCGTGACGTCACGGCACGCGAGCGACGCTGAGAGAGCACGCGCACGCCTCTCTAGCTTTGAACCCAGAAATTATTAAGAATTTATAGAAAAATATAGTTTTAATTGGACATGAGGTAGAAATTAAGATTTGCGGACCGACAGACTCAAGTGTCCCTTTTTAATCTGTCGAAAAAGCTACTTAAAGGGATAGTTCACCCTAAAATGGTAATTACAAAATTGTCATAATTTAGTCACCGATATGATGTTCCTAACTCGTATGATTTACTTTCTTCTGCGAAGCACAAATGAATGAGAGAATGACGGCCTCAGACTCCATTAAAAGATGCTATGAAAGTGAATGGCGACTGAAGGTGTTTGTTCGTAACATTATGTAACATTACCTTTCATGTCAATATCTATTTTTATGAAAATATTGAACAAAATAACGCGACAGAGAAATTTGTACTGCAATTGTCTTTCAAAAAACAGCGGTTGCTATTATAAAATTGGATAGAAAGTATTAATTCATTTTTTAAAATGCATTATGACAGATGTGATTTATTCATCATTGACTCATCATTTTGGCTGCATTCAGTAAGAGACGGATACAGTCATATTCAATTCTTAGGTCTGGAGGAAAATTGTTAATTTGACATACAAAAATGCAATTCCAAAGGATGTATGATGTATTTCTTTTGATCAAGCGAACACTCCCCTTTTTCTTTAGATTATAGGACTTTTCTTTATGTTGTGGCCAATGTCACCCTCTACTGGATAAACATACAACTCAAAGCCGAATAATGTAATGGAAAAAAACAAAGAACAAAAAAGTACAATAATTCTTGCCAGACTTTATTATATTTATTAAAATATTTGTTACAATAAAAAAAAATCCATATCCATTCAGGTATATCACCAAAGAAGTGTAAACTCTTGACAGCGGAAATATTTTAATGCTAGAATTCATCACCCTTTGTAATTCCAACAGACTTATGGTTCATTCAAAAGGGAATGCAACCAAAAACAAACATTATTTAGGAATTTTAACTCAGAAAATCTAATGATTAGGAATGTTACTCAACATTTAGAGGAAAATTTATGGTGCAATTCTCAGGTTGCAGCAATAATATGATGCATTATATTACATATCAATGAGTTTAGAATCCGCCGGCACCAGTGTTACAAATGAGCTTATTGGCAAGTAAAAATATCCAATTAAACTGTTTGGCCCATTACACCCTTGAAGGCAGAGAAATCATAGGTAGAGCATGGTGGTCCCAGGTCTTCCCAGTGCATGGGACATTTAGATCCACCACAGCTGTAGACATGTTTTCAAAGCTTCTCACTGAAGGAAAATAAAGAAGAACCAGATGACTATCAGATAACAAGTGTCATAATATATCTCCAGCAGCATATGTATGACCCTATGCAGTGGTGGACAGTAACAAAGTACATTTACATTGTTACTGTACTTGACTTTTTAATTTGAGAAATTTTTACTTCTAATTCCAAAGCATAATATTATGCTTTTTATTCCACTGTAAAAAAAAAATACACACACACACGTATATATATATCTCTGAAGAAATCTAAATATGTATCGCAAACCAGAGGAAGAATCGTTACCTGTCTAGGTGAGCTAAGAGCTCTTGTAGCTTGAGGACTAAGACGCGATGCTCATGAGGCCTGCTCTCTAAAGCATTACTCAAGCGACTCAGGTACGAGTCCAGCGTTCCAATTGATGGCGTCTCACCCGTGCCTAAACAAAAAACAAAGCTGTTTCACTCTGTGATCAAAAAATAACCTATCATTGTACTGGTAATATGGACACAGTACAGTACTGACCTGGCAAAGGCACAGTGGCCAGGCTGTTGGCCAGTGTCTGTTTGATCGCCTGTAGGTGGCGCTGTAGAGCTTGCGTGCGAAGCTCATCCTGGCCCAGCTCAGCCTCCAGCCGCTCTTTAGCGCTGAACATGTCGGCAATGTGCTTCTGGAGAACTGCATTCTGCTCTTCGAACTCCACATTAGCCTTGCGCAGTCGCCGCAGGTCAGCTTCTCGCGCTGGGAAAGGCGAAATTTTAAGAATATAGCTTTACGTTGACGTTTATGGTGTGTTCTGAGAGAGAGAAAAAAAAACAAAAAAAAAAACATACCTTTGTTTTGGTCTAAAAATTCTTCTGTGAAAATAGGGACGTCAAATCTGGCCGTTAAGTCTGAGTTCTGAAAGAAAAGTTTTTCATGAGGCAGGTTGCAAGAACAATTTCCACGCTTACAAGTTTCTACTTCAAGAATGGGGTGGGAATATTTAGGAATTCAAGCTTTGTTCGTATGCTTGCCTTAAAACCTGCAGATCCTGAACTGTTGGCGTTGATAATGACAGAAGTCAACTCCTCTGTAAAACAAAAAAACAAATGATAAGCTATAAACTAACACTTGCGCTATTTCTAATTTTTAAAATAAAAACGAAATTTTTACCTCTCTTAATTCTCTTATCCTGAACTTTTGCACATGTGATCTGATAAGCTTCACTTTTTTGATACTCCCTGAGTTCTCGTGCATACTGCATTTTGTCCCTTTCGGCTTCGTCTAGGTACCGCTGTTAAAAAAAATTAAAAATTTCATGAATGATGATGTTCCAAGGAATAGTTAAAAAAAAAAAAAAAAAGAAAGTTTGCTGGCAGTTCAAGATGTAGGCGAGTTTGTTTCTTCATCAAAATAAATTGAGAAATGTATCATTACATCACTTCCTCACCAATGGATCCACTGCAGTGAATGGGTGCCGTCAGAATAACAGTCCAAACAGCTGATAAAAACATCATAATAATTCACAAGTAATCCACAGTACATCAATTAATGTCTTGTGAGGTAAACATTTGCATGTTTGTAACAACAACAAATCTATCATTAAGGCTCTTTAATTTCAAACTGGCCAAAATACGAGCCTAATAACACTTCCTCCAGTAAAAAAAGTAAATCCTTTGTTCGGTCACATCAAAAATCCACCAACATATTTCTTTAGAACTGTTTTTGCTTACAAATGGTGCTTGATCTGTGCATATTTCCTCTGATTCAGACGAGACAACTTTTTCACTGTAAAAAGCAATGTTATGGACAGAAAACTCATTTCACAAGATGTTGTGTGGATTACTTGTGGATTATTGCAATGTTTTTATCAGCTTTTTGGACTCTCATTCTGACGGCACCCATTCACTGCAGAGGATCCATTGAAGAGCATGTAATGATACATTGATGTAATAATACAAGAAACAAACTCCTCTACATCTTGGATGGGCTGAGGGTGAGTACACTTTCAGCAAATTTTCATTCTTGGGTGAAATATTCCTTTAAAAGGAAACATCTGGACAGTCAGTTCACACACACAAAAAATACCTGTTTATCATGAGGAGCCAGGCGGCTCCATTCTGCTCCGAGTCTCTTGGTGATTTCTGGGAAGGGAAGATCCGGATGAAGTGCTCGGATGTGTTCCCGTCTCTCATTCAAAAAACGTACGTAGCCAGTAACCGGAGCCTTGGGACCGTTTGGTAAAACCTTCTTTCTCTTCTTCCCTTTTGGCCAACCTCGCTTCTTTACCGGCTGTGAAGTCGATTGGTTCTGTAACAAAACAATTCAAATTGATATGAATCACATTTGGGAAGAGTGTGTGCAGAAAATATGAGTGTGCTTGACTATGCTGACCACAAAACCTTTTACAATGATTCAATTACATAACTGAAGTACTCTGTGATACATAATAGACAAGGTTCTAAGGAGTCCTGATCTTACCTCCTCTTGTGTGGTGTCTATGTGTTGAGAGTCTTTAGATGCAGGAGCATCAGTTTGCTCTTGCTTTACACCACCCATTATAATTCAGAAAATTCTGGGAGACACACAAAAACATAAAATGGTAGAATTGTTATTTGTTTTTTACTTGAAACAAACGTTAACTGAAATAAACTTATATATATATATATACACACACACACACACACACACACACACACACACACACATATACATATACATACATACAGTGCCCTACAAAAGTATTGGAACAGTAAAGACAAGATTGCTCTGTTGAATGTGGAGTCAAGACATTTACAAATATGATTAAAAGCTGAATATGAGACAAAACTACAGAATGTCACATTTTATTATTGGGTGATTCAACAAATAGCTGTTTCACCAGCTAAGAAGTTCAGCACTTTTAGAGTTTCATCCCTCTATCTGATGTGAGCATAAGTATTGGATCAGTTGCCTCACAGGTCTTTCTAAGTGATCAGCTGTGTCCTGTTGCATTAATTCTTCAGATATTAAAAGCAGGGAATGTGTCGTATCAGTTATATCCATTACTTCTGCATTCTGAATCCTGCAATCGATGATGACGCACACAAACCAGGATGAAGATGAGGGAGCTGGCTTTGAGAGAAAAGCAAGCAATTTGGATGCTAAAAGAAGTCAATTAGAGCTATAGCAAAAATAAAGGGCATGGAGAAATCAAGAGTTTGGAAACCACCAGCAACCAATAACTAATATATATATATATACACATATACAATAAATATACATATACATTTTGTTAGACAACATTTCTCATCTTCATTTAGTTTAACTTGATATAAAATAAAAAAAACCCGAAATAAAATCTATATGGATTTATTCAAAACATAAACAAAACTACTCAAAAAGTAACTAAAATTAAGAAATAATAAATAAAAATCTAAATATTATAATATCTTAATGATACTAGAACAAAAATGTTGAGCAGTACAGACTCAAAATGCTGCATCGACATATTTGGAAAACACAATCATTATAAAATCGACTGTTGGCTTATTTAATACATGTTTTGTTTGCATAAAATATGTAGTAGATTGTATATTTGCAAACACACATGCATGCGAGTTGGAGCTTTAGGTGCATTAATGTTTAAAAAGGACTTTTTTCTGCATCACCGGTTATGATTAGCTTAAGTAGCATAGTTGGCTAACTAGCCTCTGTTGAAGCTCAGACAAAATAAATCAATCTCGTCTTTATTACGAGAGATTATGTATTTATATTTATACATATCTACTTGTATTTATCAAAATCTCCCGGGAGTTTAATACACAATAATTCCACTTACCTAAATTAATGCCTGTTTTCTTAACTCAAACGCTAGCCCAGCTACAAACGTTGGTTTGATTGACAGTTGCTTGGTGGTTTTGATTGGTTTGTGGCTTTGGGTAGGCGGGACGAATGGCAACGTGCTTCGTTTGCATTGCGCATGACTGGAAATAAAGTTTTTATTATTATCGTTTAAATAAGAGTTTTAAAGCAGTTGTCAATTTTCTGCTATGAATACTCAATTATGGGACACTAATTTTGGAGTAAATATATAATAATATTGATATATGAATCGTCATGTTTTCGCACCCTTTATTTTCTTCCATCAAAGTTATTATTTAATCCAACCAAAATTCTCCATGATTTAATCCAACCAAAATCCAATGATTTTCCTCGACTTTTCCAGCATATTAAATCATTCTATAGGCTAGAGATTGTTGGGAATGTGCATTTGTATGTCAAATACAAATTAATTTCTTACAATTTAACCATTTTAAAATTAACCATGGTTTTACTAAAGGAACTGTTTATTTATTTTTGCCGTAAAACCATAGTAACTACAAAATTAACCATGGTTTTACTACACTTGCAGTAAATTACAACAGCACCTACAGCCTATGGCTTTGTAGTAAAATCATAGTAGATTAGTAAATACAAAATATATGAATACTGTGGGAGAAATAATTAAGCATAATTTTATAAAGAAAACATTTATTTCCAAATTAACTGGCTTCTATTATCACTGAAGTCGAGGCAAACTAAGCTCTGTTAATTAATCAGATATATTTAATAATTATTTGTATCTAAACTTATTTCATGATTTATTAGATTATTATTATTGCAATAGTCATTACAAAAGCTTGTTATTAATGATATTACTACACTGGTCTGCAGTAATATTTTACACTAAACAGAAAGCAGTATCTAGCCAATGGAAATTAATTACAATAATAATAATAAAAATAATTCACTAGGCTATTTTAAAATTCCACACATTTCTATACCCGTGGGGATCGTCAAAGTTGTATGACTTCTCATAAAAGAAAAAAAGTTATATTTTTTGAAAATAATGATTTAAAAAAAAAAAGTAAACGAAGCAAAAACAACCGAAGAAGAACCCGTGAAACTGAATAGGGCTATTGGTTAATCCTACAGTTATATTTAACGTAATTGTTAACGATTACACTTTTAACTTATTTAAAACACTTAATTTTTGCCATGTGGGATAAGTTGCTTAGTTTCATGCCACTTAATTTCCACATTTCCTAGAATGAAAACATTTCCACGAACACCTGCCTCCTCTCCAACAAAGCGTTGACTAGAGAATAAAACTGTCCCATCCTAAACATCAAAACTAAAATTAATTGTAGGCAGGAAGGCCAAATTAATTAAAAGGGGTTCGATGATGTTCAAGTCTCTCGTGGGAAGGCAGTCATTTGGCCAGTATATCTGGTTATGCGCTGTTGTGTATGTTTATACCAGCAAAGCCTGCAGTGTTCACCATCCAAGATGGCTGCGGGTGAGAGCAACAACCGATCCTCATGCCTAAACTTGTCTAATTCGGGGCCACTCGGCAATGCACCGCCGAGCAACAGCGCCCATTCCTCACCCGCCAGCAACGGGGGAGCCGTGGCTGCAGCTGGGGGGATGAACCGGAGCGCGGGGAACGCGAACCCCCGGTCGGGCCCGGAGAACGGCGGAGGCGCCGAGTCTGCGGTGAGAAGCACGCCGAGCGCGCACAACCCTCCGCGGCAGTCGATCGGTCCGAGCGGAGCGACTTCAGGCGCTGCGTCAAACATGACGGCGACACCATCATCTTCATCCTCCTCATCCTCATCCGCGTCTACCGCATCCTCGTCCGCCGCCGTCGCCTCGCTTCCCAGCAGCCCGGCTTCGGTTTTGGTTTATCGAGAGCCGGTCTACAACTGGCAAGCGACAAAAAGTACAGTGAAAGAAAGGTTTGCATTTTTGTTTAACAACGAAGTGCTAAGTGACGTCCATTTTTTGGTTGGGAAGGGAATGGGAGTGCAGCGCATTCCAGCGCACAGGTAGGGATGAATCAATGGCGGTCTGTTTGTATGTTTTACTGGAGTCTTTTTTTTTTATCATTCTGTATATTGCACTAAACTAAGTTTATGGCAAACTCTCCCGCTCGATGAATATAAACTAAAGCATTTGTTTCGGCGAGGATAAATCCATATTGAATCCTCAAATGGCCGTATTTACAGTCGGGTCCCGTTGCTCTTCGCAGATTTGCTCTCGCTGTGGGAAGTGCCGTGTTTGATGCCATGTTCAACGGTGGCATGGCAACAACGTCGACCGAAATTGAACTACCAGATGTGGAACCGGCTGCATTTCTAGCCCTTCTCAAGTAAGAATGGGCCGCGGAATGCTTCGCTGCACGCTTCATGCTCTGTACTGCTCTTCTGTGTGTTGACCCCTGCTGTCATAACGTCCTTCAGATGCCCTCTGCCATGTCACCGCAGTCAGCAGACCATTGCAAAAATTTGTCATGGTATATATACACGTGTTTCCGCCGATATAGCATACGGGTTCTGTTCCCACTAATACCCTACAACAGTGTAAAGGAGCTTTTGGATTCTTTGTTAGTTTTGAAGTGATTGTGGTGGCTAGAGCAATGATATTTTGGCGGAAATAAACAGTTACCATGGTAAATGTTTGTAATAAATCAGAACCTTACAATACACTAGACATTGTGGACAGACTTAATAACTCATTTCAAACCAACAATAAAACAGGGATCAATAATGTCTGTCAGTCTATCTTCTTAAGTTTGACTCTATCTATCTATCTATCTATCTATCTATCTATCTATCTATCTATCTATCTATCTATCTATCTATCTATCTATCTGACTGTCCAACCATCCGTCTGTTTATGTATCTATCTATCTATCTATCTATCTATCTATCTATCTATCTATCTATCTATCTATCTATCTATCTATCTATCTATCTATCTATCTATCTATCTATCTATCTATCTATCTATCCAACCATCCGTCTGTTTATCTATCTATCTATCTATCTATCTATCTATCTATCTATCTATCTATCTATCTATCTATCTATCTATCTATCTATCTATCTATCTATCTATCTATCTGACCGTCCAACCATCCGTCTGTTGATCTATCTATCTATCTATCTATCTATCTATCTATCTATCTATCTATCTATCTATCTATCTATCTATCTATCTATCTATCTATCTATCTATCTATCTATCTGACCGTCCAACCATCCGTCTGTTTATCTATCTATCTATCTATCTATCTATCTATCTATCTATCTATCTATCTATCTATCTATCTATCTATCTATCTGACCGTCCAACCATCCGTCTGTTGATCTATCTATCTATCTATCTATCTATCTATCTATCTGACCGTCCAACCATCCGTCTGTTGATCTATCTATCTATCTATCTATCTATCTATCTATCTATCTATCTATCTATCTATCTATCTATCTATCTATCTATCTATCTATCTATCTATCTATCTATCTATCTATCTCTGATGTGCTAAAAGAGATCAGATGTGTTAAAACATTAGCCACATTTAAATCAAGACTCAAAACTCATGTTTAGCTGTGCATTTGTTGAATGAGCACTGTGCTACGTCCGAACTGACTGCACTGTATTTTATGTATAATTATTTTCTATTTTTAACCGTTTTAAATGAATTTTAAATCAATTTCTATATCATTTTAAAATTCCTTGTTTTTATTATTTTTAATTCCTTGTTTTTATTGCTGTGATTATTATTTTTAATGACTATTTCATTCTCTTTTATGTAAAGCACTTTGAACTACCACTGTACTGTGTATGAAATGTGCTATATAAATAAACTTGCCTTATCTGTCTGTCTGTCCGTCCATCTATCTCTCCGTCCATCCGTCTGTTGTTCTATCTATCTGTCTGTCCATCTATCTCTCCGTCCATCCGTCTGTTGTTCTATCTATCTGTCTGTCTGTCCATCTATCTCTCCGTCCATCCGTCTGTTGTTCTATCTATCTGTCTGTCTGTCCATCTATCTCTCCGTCCATCCGTCTGTTGTTCTGTCTGTCTGTCAAGACCTGTCTGTTTGTCTTTCTATCAGCTTATGTCTTTCTGTCAATCTGTAAGTCTTAAGTCTTTTTTCCCCTTTGCAATTACAGATTTTTATACTCTGATGAAGTGCAAATTGGACCAGAGACCGTTATGACCACGCTTTACACAGCCAAAAAGTACGCAGTACCTGCGCTCGAAGCCCACTGCGTCGAATTCTTAAAGAAAAACCTACGTGCTGACAATGCGTTCATGTTGCTTACCCAGGTAATCACAGGAATTTGAGTCCGATTTCATATTGGCAATAGGAACTGACATATTGGACAACGCCTTTGTTTCTAGTTTGTCCCCTGGCCATCTTGAGTCCCCATGTTTGACAGCTCCCTTTGAAATCCTAGCAAACAGCGCCTCGAGCGTATTGAGTGTCTGTTTTTTTTTTTTTGCGCAGTCAATTATAGATTATATGAAAACATGGTTCATTTTGCTTTCAGGCACGTCTTTTTGACGAGCCCCAGCTGGCTAGTCTCTGTTTAGAAAATATCGACAAGAACACAGCTGATGCGCTAGCCGCCGAGGGCTTTACGGATGTCGACCTCGGTACTGCTCTTAAGTATCAAATATTATATCACAACAAAATGAGATCAGAAGAATAAGAAATAGACCGTTTTATGTTCCCTCCTGTGCAGACACCCTTATGGCAGTCCTGGAGAGAGACACGCTGGGTGTACGGGAAGTGCGTCTCTTTGGGGCTGCGGTTCGTTGGGCGGATGCCGAGGCCCAAAGGCAACAGTTACAGCCCACGTCGGAGAACAAGCGCAGAGTGTTGGGAAAAGCGCTTTCCCTTATTCGCTTCCCGCTCATGACTATTGAAGAGTTTGCAGCAGGTAATTTCCTGAGTGCTTTTCTGAAAAGTGGATCTGCAGTATTTCACTTGACCGTCTAAGCTAAAATGCTAGTGATAGCTGCTCTAGCTTCCTGAGTGGCACTAGCCATCGAGCTAAACCTTGTGTATGTGTACGATAGGTCCGGCTCAGTCTGGTATACTCACAGACCGGGAGGTGGTCAGTCTATTCCTGCATTTTACCGTCAATCCAAAACCACACGTGGAGTTTATTGACCGGCCTCGCTGTTGCCTCCGGGGGAAAGAGTGCAGTATCACACGTTTCAGTCAGGTGGAGAGCCGCTGGGGCTACAGCGGAACCAGTGACCGCATCCGGTAAGCGTGTTTTTAAAACCATTGATTGAAAAAGTGCTGAGACATTGAACGGGAACATGTGGATTTGATTCTAGCCATTTTATGTACCTGATATAGGTGGAACATTAAAAACTGTTGTCGAGTAACGTTTGCATTTAAATTCCTCACAGGTTTTCTGTGAACCGCAGAATATTTGTGGTGGGATTTGGGCTCTATGGGTCCATACATGGTCCAACTGACTATCAGGTCAACATCCAGGTGAGAACAAAACTATATATATATAAAAAAAAAAAAATCATATTTCAAGCATGATCTGCCTGCAGTATGTTCACTGACAGTCAGTGCTTGTCTGGCGGATGGTCTTCCTGTCTAGGCGATTCTTGGCCAGAATCAATTGCAATAAGGACCAGATTTTATGCTGCAAATTAAAAGTCTTGCGACCAGTAATTTTTGTAGTTTTGCACTTGAATTTGATTTTGGAAGTGTGAAAATATGGCCATACGTGAGTGGTAATGGTGCATATTTTCTTCTAATGTAGATCATACATACAGACAGCAACACAGTTCTCGGTCAGAATGATACAGGCTTTAGCTGCGATGGAACGGCTAGTACCTTCCGAGTCATGTTCAAGGAGCCTGTGGAAATTCTTCCCAGCGTCAACTACATTGCCTGTGCCACCCTCAAGGTAAAACAGACTACTAAACGAATTGGTGTATTAGCCCATTCATATGCCAAAATTGTTATTATAAATACCACCTACAAGCAATGGCAAGTACCAAATCTTGGTTCCTTGCATCTACAGTTCTGTTATTGTTTGTAAAGCTAATACTTTAACTAAAGTCTATTGGCTATCAATTAACTTTGGGGAAATATAGGATTTTTAATAGGAATACATGGAATCTGGAATTTTAAGTGAGAGCGAAAGATTTTCCCAACCAGATTTCATTTTGAAGTTGGTTAAGTGAATTTATTGCATTGTCATTGCTGTTTTTGGTTTTAAAATTGACTTCTTTGTGAGCTGTGCTTCAAACATCACTACGCTATTGGACAATGGACCTTTTTTGACTGCACATATAGTTCCCTTGAAATCCCTTTGTTACCAAAGAATAATAATTTAATACAATGTCTATATAATTTAATACAGTACTTCATGAATTATAAATTAACCTTTGGTGGATTGATGCTTTTGCAGGGGCCAGACTCTCATTATGGGACCAAAGGGATGCGTAAAGTCACCCACGAAGCCCCTGCTACTGGTACCAAGACCTGCTTTACATTCTGCTATGCTGCAGGCAATAACAATGGCACTTCTGTAGAGGATGGACAAATCCCAGAGGTCATCTTCTACACATAATGACTAAGCAGAATCATCTCACGATTGAGGATTCTTGCATTGCATTTTGTGGCCAATTCACTGGTATCCATGTAGACCGGTGACCAAATACTGATCTCTCATTTCTAATGGCTTTTGTTTCTAAGATTTGAAGCATGAGAATTCAGTCCTTTCAAAGTGTACTTAGGGTACATATTATTTTTCTACCCAAGTAGCACCTCGTAGTACCACCTTTATGTTATGAGCAGCCAATGTCATTGCTAATTAATGAACAAATAGGTGAACTTGTCATTGCAATGATTTACTACAGGTACAGTTCAACTCTAGAGGGTAACTCTCTTCCATTTGTACATTTATTTGAATGTTGACAACTGGGGTTTCTTTTGGTCCACCTTTGACCCTTGATTGTTCAGTGCTCATCGGTCCTTCAAATCGCACTGATGCACTTAAGCCCCCAGGTGCAACAGCAAGTTTGGGGAAAGTACACTACATCTCAATTAAGACGTCAATTAATTGTAAAATGTACTGTTATGTACCCGTTTCGAGTGGCCTGCACCCCTTGCTAGAAGTGAAACTCCATTTCCTTGACAGCAATGTGAACGGTAGATGTTTATATGGTGTTTTACCATAGTTGCCCTTGTAGTGATAAACCACAAGAGCACTTGCATTCACAATGCCACGATGTATAAAAGCTCTAAAGTATTGACTGCAGTGAAATGCTGAACACATTTTCGTTAACGATTCTGAATCTTCATTTCTTGATGTTGATTTAAGGAAGATGAACAGGAAACAGCTTCATGAATGTACCAATGCTTACCTTGTAAGCGCTGTAAATATAATGTCCTTGTCTTGTTTCTGTATGTTCAATTAAATTCTGCACCCCAAGCTTGTTATATTGGACCAATTTATGCAGCATACATGATACCTAATACTAACAACTTTTTGTGAGTGGTGTTAGCAAACCTCCTCCAATCTAAGTGTCCAAGTCTAAGGTCATAACACTCGTCTACCACATCAGATGGCTTTTAAACTAGTGCACCGCTCACATTTAGCTGATTCTAGTTTCAAACACAAATGTTTGGACAAGTGAAATGCTGAAGTTTAATACTTGAACATATTAAACATGCACTAATAACAGTGATTGCCTTGGCAGGCAATGCCAATTAGAGTTAACATGCAGTCAATCAACTTTAATGGACCTTAGTCAGAATGCTACCAAAACAAATTCCTCGTATGTGTAAACACCTGGCATAAAGCTAATTCTGATTTTCAATAGGTGGCATATTTACCATTGCACAAATGGAGGAAAAAAAAAAATTAGGAGGGGGTAAAACTATCGTACAATCAGTACAATACAGCCTATTGAAGAAACCATACATTAAACCCCCATTTTCATGCATATGAATTTTTTCCAGACTAGATTTTTTCCAATTATTACTTAAATTGAAACCAAAACCTACAATAACCTTGAACGTACACATGCACACACTATACCTGACCGATCTTATTAGAGACATGCTAACAACTCAGACACCGCGCAGAATTGCCATAGCGCCAGAAATCACTACATTAACATTTGGCAACTGGAAAAATGCAACTATTCAGCAGTGACAATTTGGGTCTGTTACCGCACTTGTTAGGCTTATATGTCTGTTCATTTCCTATAAAACACGGTAAGTATCATGACAGCATGGTAAATTAAAAAAAATAAATAAATATATATATATATATATATACACACGTGTGTGTGAGAGAAAGAGAGAGAGGAAAAATTACACCTGTAATTTCAAAGTGAAGCCTTATAATAAACCCTACTCTTAACAGCGCTCTTTTATTTCCTTCTCGACAACCAAATGGTCTCCAAAATACTGTGCGATTCCTAGCAATGGGGTCAGCTCCGCCTCCTCACTAAGATAAAAGTTGTCTTTTCCTTGCTCAGAGTTGCTCTCAGATTGGTCCTGAATCACTCTTAAGCGAAGACTCCTAGTTAGACATTTTTAAGCTAAAATAGGAGCTCTCTGAGAGGATTCTTAGAATCTTTATGAATACGGGCCCAGGTTTCCAGAAATATTTTACTTTGAGGTAGACTGCTAATATCTTTTAATGAGATTACAGTAAGTACAGAATATCCATGTGTATTAATATGCAGTCTATGTATACAGTACATAAATTGTGCAACTCATTACATTTGACTCCATTTTAGCACAAAACATTTTTAATTCCACTAGGAAGTGAGAAAAGCCACCATTTACCTGTTGGTCTATACTACAGATGCCTGCATAAGGCAGACAAGGCATCTTAAAGCCATGGTCACATCTAATATAGTGTTCTGGTCTCTATAATGGAGAAAGAAATATAGCTCAAGTAAATCTATAATTTGTCCAAGTGGTTGTCTAAAGCTGAAATGCCCTTGCGCTTTCGTGTGTCAGACAATCTGGGCAGTCTTGGAATTGGCTTCTATGGAGTCTCCAGACAGGCTCACTGTTGGAAAGCCTGGCCAGATGTGTTGGAGCGAAGGTCAGCTGTGAAACCTGCGCAAAGATAACAGTTCAGGCCATGTAACAATGAAGACGACAAAGTGTCTTTTGATTCACTCACCAAATGATTAATTGACAAGTAGGCAGGCTTTGACCACAAACATTGGTGTTCCCGTAATCTGGGATTCCTCAAATACAAGCCCACGCTTCCTATTCAGTACACCATAGATGCCACAAACAACAGACTCTGGGCACTGTAGATGGATGACAAAGTTAGAGTACAGTAGCAAATACTGAAAGAGCACCAACTAGAATTTCAAAGTTGACTGCTTGCATACCTTAATCTCAACCAGGTACACAGGCTCAAGAAGCCTGGGCTCAGCTGTGAGCTGACAGGCGTAAAGCACCCTGCGTGCCGTGGGTATGATCTGGCCACCACCACGGTGGATGGCATCAGTGTGCAGGGTCACATCATGAACGTCAAAACGAATACCACACGTTCTCCTCACAAGTCTCCCTAAAGAACAAAATACCTTCAGAAAGAGCGCAAAGACAAAAAAAAAACAAAAAAAAAAATGCCATTTCTGACCTTAACCAATAGTTCTGTTTTGGGACAAAATAGTTGTTTGGTTTAAAAACCAACCTTTGGATGGGTTTGAGGTAAAGATTCTCCTTTTTTCCAGAGGTGAAATTTGGTCCCATAATGCGCACCTTCAGGCCAGTGGACACAGCCCGAGAAGACACGGCCAAAGGCATAGAAACGACCTTTGTCAGATGTTGGCATCATCTTAGAGATGTACATCATGAGAAGCCATTTGGGGGGGGGGGGGGGGGGGGGGGGGGGGGGGGGGGTCACAGTTCTTGATACCTGAGAAAATGGTGAAAATTTAACTTATCAACTTTGAATAATCTAGAGAAACAAATAAATTCCTAGCTTAAATTCTTATATTCTGAGAGCTACAACATACCCACGACAGCCTCATCTCCAGGTCCTTCATAAAGCAGCTCACAGTTGTACTTCTGAGCAGTAACCGGTGAGGACAGGTGGATAGTGATCATCTGAAGCAGAGCTTCTCCTGCAGGCAGCCAGCGACGCATCACAGCCTTCAGCAGTGGCTTGCTCTCCTTGTCCTCAGACTAATTTGATGTCCAGCTTTTCAATCAGTTTAGCGGTTTCCTCAAAGTTCATGATGGCATCAAATGTCTATACAATGGGAAAATTTACAGCTCCATAAAATATCCATATGCACAAAGCAAACAAATCTAAGTTGTTCACAACAGCCATATCAGACTGAATTTTCTCATCAAGAAAATCAGGTCAAAGTGAAGAATTTTTAAAATCATCATTAATGGCTTGGATAGCAACCATTGTGTTACCACTCAGTGCAAGATTACTCACTTTAAAGATAGGGTCCAGGATCAGTTGATCAGAAGTCCTGGGAAGTTTTTTGCCATCTGGTGAAGTGGCAGACTTGCTAAACTTACCAGAGGAAGGGTCAAAGTACCTGCAAGAAATGGTCACGTTACATAAAGAAACATTACATTATATTCAGTCTTGCTGTTCTGTTGGGTTTTCCCATCTCACCGGTTTCCCAAAAGCTTCTTCATGTCCTCCTCCTTCTTGCACCGCTCAGCTGGTCCCAGCCGGGCTTCACCTTTGGCAGCAAACTTCATCACATACATCTCTGCAAACTGCTTCAAAGTGAAAGCCCATCCATGCAGTCCAGATTCAAAGCCAACAGTACCCACGACTGGATCAATCTAAGAGCATGATGTTAAGTAGACAGTGTACTAGGTTAGTGAACATTTTAGGCCAATCAATTTAAAATTCAACGCAGAATAATAGCATACAAGGAGAAGGTTTTTGAAAAATGTAAAAGGTCCCATGAGCAAGCCATGAGGCACTCACCATAATGTTGCCCATAGGTCCATTCTCATCCTCACCATAGGTGGAGATGATCACATTGACAGTCTCAACGATGCGCTGGAAGGTCTGGTACAGCTCTTCAGGGCCCAGCTGCAGCTCCAGCAATGCACGGTCCAGCTTGTTCATCAATACTGGCTTTATTCTCTCACCAATGGCCTGTCTGAGCACAGTCTGTCTGGATGCACACACCAGCAAGACAGTACTTTTAAATTATTTGAATAAAAAAAGCCACAGATCATGCAACATTTTAGACTGCAAGTCTAATTCTCACATCTGGCACCCTACTCTTCAAAATAAAAGGTTATTTTTTTGGAATCTAGGATTCCATGAAGAACGTTTAACATTCACAGAACCTTTTCATTGCACAAAAAGTTCTTATGATAAAAGGCCATTTTAAAAAGATTGTTCTAATAGCCGTTTAGCGAAAGGTTCTTTAGGAGAACCTAAAATGATTCTATGGCATCACTGCAAAAACACATTTTTAATAGTGTACCTACTACCAAAACACCACAATTTTAGAATCACAACGACAATTGATGCACTCACCAGACATACAATCCACGACCACTAATGCACACTCTGTGACATGAAGCGCAGAGTAACCCCTGAAGAGAAGTCAACATGCCCAGGTGAGTCAATTAGTTTGAGGAAGCCTGAGCCATCTTTGCACTGCTTAATGAAGGCCAAATCATTATCAGTGAGCTCATAGAACATGGAGATGGCACTGTGGGGGCAAATGGTGAAATGGTTAGAACAGGCACCTAATTCTCAATGTTTGTATGCCAGTCTTTACAGATTTAGGCGTTGCGATGTGGAATGGGAATGTTTAACTCACGTGGACTTGGTGATGCAACACTCCTGCTCATCCTTCCTCGTATCTGTGAAACGGGTCTCTCCAGTACGGGCTAAGGCAATAATACCAGCTTTTGACACCAGAGAGTCAGTCAAAGTGGACTTGCCGTGACCAACGTGCGCAATCAAAGACATGTTACAGATATTGGACTTCTTGTCCATGATGGCACGGATCTGGTCTACTGTGAAGTTCACCTAGGGAGGTGAAGAGAGGAAATTTTAAATGAATTATTTCTGGTTATAAGAAAGAATATAATGCAACTAAATGTGCACTCAGTCCCAACAATACCCATGGTTTTGGACTAACAACTGCCAGTTGATCTAGAGGCATGAAGTACAAATTATGCAGGAGCAAAACTATGTTTAGCCTATTTTCTCTTCCTCCAAGTGTAATATGAACAACACTATTCTAATGAATTTGAGCAGTGCTTTATATTTTAGCAAGATGTATATTGTGGCTTTTATTTCAATGACAATAAATGCTAATACTCATGCGGCCATGTGATGACCACATAATGGCAGCACCCATGAGGAGGCATGTACAATGAAATTCTAGAGCAGGGGTGTCAAACTCAGCTGGAGGGCCACAGCCCTGCAGTATAGATGCAAACCTAATTAAACACACCTGATCCAGCTAGTCACATCCTTCAAGCTTATTGGAAACTACATTGTTTGTGTTGGAACTAAACTCTGCAGGGCTCCGGCCCTCCAGGATCTGAGTTTGACACCCCTGATCTAGAGAATCAATATCTGGGATAATCCTGTGTTAGTGAACATTTTAATACAAATTAACTTGTGCTGAACTTTATTTGCAAAATACAACAATTGCAGAACAATGTACAAAAGTAAACATCAACTTGTTTTGTGGCCACATCACTGAAACAGACATGTGAGAATCAATACAGTTGACAACAGACAGGCAACAAAATGGGGTAGTAAAGTGATCCATAACATCTCTTCATCATTTCAGTGCAAACTAACTATGCACTAAAAGTGATCAATTAATCTAAAATTTATTTACAACAGTAGCTGTACATAACTTCTAGACTAGGCAGAGTTTAATTCATACGCTGGTCAGTGTTTCAATAGCGTCTCGTACAACATCTTCACTATTAAATCAAATTTAACCACTCCAAGCACTTAAATCGTGATATAATATCAAACTTTAGAAGATGAGTAACGCATAAAGTAAATGCCACCATATATCGACTTACCATTTTGCCCGATGTTTTTGGATTCGTTTACACCGCCTACCACGTTAAGACACAGGCAGGAAAGAGACCGAGGAAAGCAACCCTCGTCAATATATATCTAGCGCGCCTTACGTATTGTACGTCATGACGTCGGGCCATGGCTCACATTTAAAGGCGTATCACTATAGCAGTTTCAAGGATGACAGAAAATGTAGAGAACAGGGTATTATAATTTAATTACAGTAAGTAACAGGCACGTAAAATGGCACAAAATTAAGAAAAAAAAACGGTTTTATACGGTTTCCTTTATATATTTTCGGAATAAAACATGCATTCGACCAGCAGGTGGCGCCTCGTTACTAAATTCACAAAGCCTCTGTTAAAATGTCTCCAAAGTCTTGCAAACTCTGATTTACACACTGTCAATATTTTTTAAGTTTCTCATGCGGTTGTGATTGACCAGTAAGGAATTTGGTGGGTAAAAAGTGATGCTAAAGGTGATGAGGCTGTAAATCATATATCTGACAGATTATGTAGGCCAGGGCTGTCCAAACTCGGTCCTGGAGGGCCGGTGTCCTGCAGAGTTTAGCTCCAACTTGCCTCAACACCTTGATTAGCTGCTTCAGGTGTGTTTAATTAGGGTTGGAGCTAAACTCAGCAGGACACCGGCCCTCCAGGACCGAGTTTGGACAGCCCTGATGTAGGCGATTAGTATATTGATGTGGTACTGTATGTGGTTTGGCTGGAATTAATCAAAATTTCCTTTGCTTTATCAGGTTAGGTGCCATATTGATTTTAACACAAATAAAAAGCTGTGCGGAATAGACAGCCTTCACAATAACAAGCACTGTATAAAAGTCTTAAATCATGTAATTTTCTTAACTCACTTTTAAAACTGTTTTATGGAGTTTGCGTTTGCTTTAAGTTTTCAGACAGACGTTTCGTCAGCTAAATAATTGCTATGTTGTTAACCATTGAACGCACTGTACTTCTGTTCCTCACAGCCTCATTTCCATTCCTGTCAAAAATTAAAATGGCTCTACCTAGGCTATGTGTTAGGCCTATTACATTTCAACTGAGGATGCTCAGATTTTGGCATTAGTAGTTTAGCATTATCTTTCATTATTAGTTAAACCTATCTACTTACCTTCCTACCTATTACATATTCAGTATCTGTTCATGAAGTTTAAGAAAACATTCATGATTTTAAAGGGTTTTTTCATACCTTTGAAAAATGTTTAAAAACTTTCAAATTATGAATAAGATTATTTTTTAATTGGAGTGACTCCACTCTAAACATTTTTTGGAAATGTATACAAATTGTATAAAAAACAATTCTAAGAACTTGACACTTTTTTTAAAACAGGATCTTTTAAAGATTTCACCTATGTATTATCACAGACATCCTTATTCATTGATGACCTTTTAAACTTAGGATGTTTTAATGCCCTCAAATATCCCTGTACCACCAGGTCTGCCTGCAAGCTTCACATTCAGTGGCAGTCCTGTAACCCACAAAAGCTGGCAGATAAAGTACGTTACAGCTGGATTGAATATGTGATTCAGCACATTGCATGCTTTGGCTCAGGGTCATGCATTTGCTTTGAAGCCAAGGGCATAAGAGCAGCTTGATGCATGCACTCAACTATAATGACAGATTTTGCACAGTGAGAATGTTTCATTTCTAAACACTTTGTGCTCTATTTTTGTTTGTCTTGCAGCCTATTCTACAGACGTTTGCAGGACTAGAGCATCCAGACGGCTACAGTGCCCACGCAGATTGCATGTGAAGTAGAGAAAAAAGTATACAGGTGCATTTGTGCTCTTACCGTCTATGTGACAACAATCTTCACTGTTGTTGAGAGGTGTATGGGAGGAAGAAGAGACTGCAACCACATTAAGGTCACAAGTTCACTGAATACAACCATTTTAACTGAACCGAAAACAAACGCTTTTTGACAGTGACACAATAGGACACCATCAGTCTGTCTTGAGATGAAATCAGTGACAGAAAAGAGCGACTTGGTCAGGCGCATGAGCCTTCAAACCATCTGAGTGGCTAAGAAGTATCAGTCATGAAGTGAATGCAAACTCAATGAAGTGAGCTAAATTTTGTTTTTTTCAGTCGGCGCATTCATGGGATGTTGGTTACGGCTGCTTATGCTTAGTTAAGTGCTTTTCAGTGTCACTGGCTAAGTAAAAAAAAAAGATCAAAATTTTAAAGGTAAAAAAATGGTATGGTAAAAACCTGTCAGTTGGTTAACCGTAAGTTCCCTTAAATGGTTCGTTTCATTTAATTTCACAGTAAAATACTGTTAAACGGTAAGAGAACATTTTGGAGACATTATGGGAATGTTAGTTTTAAATGTTTTCTGAATGTTCCAAAACAAGTTGTAACAAGACAAACATCCAACTAAAACGTTTCAGAAAAAAAACTTTCCATAAACGATGTATTAATAATTTCTTTGTGCTAAAGTTTTGAGAATAGTATGAAAGACTTATTATCTTTGAACGAACATTGTATTTGTTCGTCTATTCTCACCGGAGCTTATGCTACACCTACGTCTTACGTCATCCGCTGGAACGCCTCTTCTCGTGAACATGTGTACGACAGTTAGCGGAAGCTAGAGATTACGGTTTATTAAGTTTTAAATATGGATATTTTTCTTACACAAATGTGTCAATTCACCTCAGAAGGCCTTTATTAACCCCCAGGAGCCGTGTGGAGCTCTTTTAATGATGGATGGATGTATTTTATTGGACTTTAAAATCTCAACGCCATTCACTGCCATTATAAAGCTGGGAAGAGCCAGGACATTTTTGAATATAACTCTGATTGTATTTGTCTGAAAGAAGAACGTCACATACCCCTAGGATGCCTTGAGGGTGAGTAAATCATGGTAATTTTCATTTTTGGGGAGAAATATCCCTATAAAATGTTGCTTAAAATGAAGAAAAAGTGTCCAATGTTTTCTATTCTTTATAAAGCATGCAGCAAAGGTGTCCTTGCCTGAGTCATTAGGGCTTTATTAATAGAAACAGTGCGGAAAAATCTGTGCATCACATTCGAAGCCTCTTAGTTTGCCATTGATTTTTGCCTAACTGATGTTTCAAAAGGGCTTTCGTCTTAGTAAACAATACTTTTAAGGACACTGAAGTATTGTAGAAGAGGGGGAAATATTCAGGAAAACCATCCATCCTTCAGTTTAACTTCAAACGTTCCCTGAAATTGACACTCCATGTACAAATTCCACCATCTAATTATGTATCTTGTGGAGAGGTACGTGAGTGATTTGTAAAACGGCGGCTGATGCTTTGAATCGTATGCGTGACGCTGATAACTTTGATGGTGAGTAAGCGCAGTGGACATACGTAAATCTGACAGTGCCATTAATGCCTGTTTAAAGTTCCCCTGAATACAAATGTCATTGTGCCTTAATTGATGACTGAATCTGTGCTTGCTAATAAAGAGTAAGCAAACAAATGGCTCTGGTAAATTTCAACAAAGCCTATATACATGATAGATCTCCTCTGAGAATGAGAAATGATTTTTTAAAGCTACAGCCTACACAGTAGATGATTCCTCGTAAATCACGATGGCTTTCAAAGTTGGATGGGCCTGTTCAGCTTCAAAGTTTTGTGTGGCAGGTGATGAAATAAGAGTAGATGGAGATAGACTTGCTTTAAGAGAAGACACACTGCCTGATGAGATGATAGTTGTTCCTGCGTGACTCAAAGCAGCTCTGACGGCAAGAACAGGATGAGAACAGATCTCTACAATTCAGAAATAAATAAAATAAAATTTGCCATAAGTCTCGTAAAGGTGGACAAGCAGTAGCCTATATTAAATAAATAAAAACAAAACACAACATTCTGGTGAAGTCAGAAAAGTATAATTTTAATACTAAAATTAAAATTGATAATTAAAATAAAAAGCAAACATATTTACATTGTATAAATATACATGCATGGCTTAAAACAGCTCAGATGGCAACAGAACTAAATAATAATAAAATAAACAATAGCCTGGTGAAGTCTGTGAAGCAGGATAATTAATAATAGAATTAGTTAATAATAATTCAAATGATTAGAAATCAAATAAAAATAATAAAAAGTAATTACACTGTAAAAATAATAATAGTAATGTATATATGCACGATTCAAAACAGATCTTTACCATTCAAAAACAATAAATAAAAAATACTTTGAAAATAATTACTTTCTACAATATAATTATAATGTTGATTATGTATATTATATATTTCTTGATTATCAAAACTGTGTGAAAGGTCGAATTACCTCAGACAGAAGGGAAAATATGACCTTTGAACTGGCTCTGCATCAGGCGTTTTCCCATAACTAATGCCTGAAACTCTTAAGTAACTCAGAGGAATGATTTTTCCAGGAATGAGAAGGGAAATGTGGAAACAAAACGTGCAAAAATTGTAACTACTTGTATAGCATATGAAAAAAAACATGGTTTCGCCATTATTTTTAGATGTGAGTGCCCTTTTGATGCTCTTTACCTGGTATGACTCGATTATATGAGTTGATTATATGATTGCTATAGATTTTTACTTAATACTGTCTACCACAGAAGTTGCAATATGTTTGTTTGAAATACAAACGACACTATTTCTCCAGGGTGTTCCCAGATTTTTTTTTTAATCTTACATCACAACAAAGAACAGCCAATCAAACGCAGAACTGAGGATGATGACCTGTTGTGTTGGAGTTTGAACTTTGTCCTGGGTGAGCAGAGGGACAAAGACACAGTAAGGATTGACAGATATTTTGGTTTTGTCCCATTTTTTTCAAGGATATTTTAGACTGCGTTACCCCTGGGTCACAGTAATGGAGAACTATTCAGACCAGGTAAGTCTTAATGTTTTGAATTTTTACTGATTTTGCATGAGACATTAGTATTTGAACGTATGTCATCTAGCCTGTCTGTGTAATATCTCATACAGAGCAAAGTTCAGAAAAATGGAAAAGTTATCTTTCAACATTTGCTTGCTTTCAACTGTTTTGCTGCGTCCATTTTCTGTATTTTCCATTGAATCCCACTGGAAACAAATGATATATTTCACTATCTCAGG
Source organism: Barbus barbus (assembly GCF_936440315.1). Lineage (NCBI taxonomy): Eukaryota > Metazoa > Chordata > Actinopteri > Cypriniformes > Cyprinidae > Barbus > Barbus barbus. The sequence continues at coordinate 14,756,974 of NC_136737.1, forward strand.
GTGCTGAAGGGTTAGAACTACTTGATTTGCTCTTTGATAAGAATGACGGCATCTTACGGCATGAGACTATGGGACCACAAAGCGATCAGCTTTGGCCAGTTCAAGATCCTCATGTAAGTCTGGCTTCTTCCAAGTTTTTTCAATTCTTCAAAGTGTAACATGTAAAAGGGAAGATTCTTCCAAAAATGAAAATGACTTAGCCTAATGTCATTCCAAATCTTTATTCCTTGTGCAGAACTCAAAAGAAGATATGCTGAAGAATGTTTTTGACAAAAACAGTTCTTCAAAACCTTCTTTTGTGTTTCCGCAAAAGAAAGAATTCAATATCTCATCATTCACCATCCTGTATTCTTGATTGCCAGATTATGATGCCCGCTCAGGGTAACGAGGAGTTCTTCAACGCACTTTTAGGTGGGTACGACTCTGTTTCTGGATCTCCAGTTTGGTCGCCCTCTCCTAGCGATAGCGGAATCAGCGAAGATCCTCATTCGGATCACATCGACAGTCCACCGCCAACCACAAGCCCTCCTTTGGAGCCTCACATCATCGTATCCCAGGCGCAACACAATCTCGACACCAACTTCCCATTTAATTTCAGTGAGTAATCAAATATTCGTAAAGCGAACCTTCCTGGCGACTCGAGACTCTGTAAACACAGAAGATTAGCCTCCTACTTATTGATTCACTGCATTTTGCGCTGTTTTGCTACATGTTCTGAAGATAAGCCCTTATTCCTCAGCTTTGTGAATCTCTTCACATGCAAACAAACAAGGATAAATAGTATTATCTGTTTCTGCAGATGGTTGGGAGACTGGATTCCTACCAGACAGGGCAGGGGGGATACAGGGCACATCTGAAACGCCACAGGTACAACCTAACACTGGATTCCCCCTAACTGTCAAGGACCTGCTGCTATCTGGCACACCAGAGCCTGTGAGTTTGCATTCAGGCATGAAGCTAGGTAAAACACACAAGGCAGAATAGGGAAAATGTGAACTTGAGTGCAGATGAAAGGTGAACTCGATAGGTTTCTCACCATCCAGGCACACAGAGACGTTGATTGGATTTGTTACTTTCATGTCTGTTTGTTATTCCAGGTCACAAATGCGACCCAGCAGTCCTACCAGGAGCTGGTTCTCACAGAAGATGAGAAACGACTACTTGCCAAGGAAGGACTGACCCTGCCAAATCAGTTCCCGCTCACCAAGGTACCGTCAGTTGGCAATTGCACCATAATAGTAAATCTCAGCCGATTGTCTTTGTAGCTCAATGTTTCTGCTTCCCTCCCGTGATCAAGTACGAGGAACGAATTCTGAAGAAAATCCGCCGAAAGATCCGCAACAAGCAGTCAGCCCAAGAGAGCAGGAAGAAGAAGAAAGAATACATTGACGGCCTGGAGAGCAGGTATTGATTGTTGTGCTCAAACAAATGAAGCAAAAGCGGAAGATATGTGCCTCGAATCACGGAGTAAAAATCATAATCCGAGTTGATGAAATTTGCAGCTACTGAACACAACCCCCCCACCCCCCTGGCAAAATACCAGGTGGAAGTTCACTGAGAGTGGATTTGATTACAACTTGTTTTTTTTTTTTTTACATGGTTCTTATGGGAAATTTGTGCTCATAGGATGGCGGCATGTAGTGCACACAACCAGGAGCTGCAGAGGAAAGTCTTTCAGCTGGAGAAATGCAATATGTGAGGGAATCATTTACTTGGTAATCTTCACACTCCATACAGGCTCCTGAATTTTAACTTTTTACCCTGCTCTCTCAATCTCAGCTCCCTGATGGAACAACTGCGTCGGTTGCAGGCGATGGTCATGAATGGATCCAACAAACCAGCCCAGACTGGGACCTGCATTCTAGTGAGAGTTAAAAAAAGATCCAGTCATACAGTAATCATGCTTAGGGAATTTAAAATCACACACATACATAACACATAGTATTTTCTCTGGCACTTGCCGCTGTGTTCTCTCAGTGCCAGTCAATGTGGATTCACCACAAACATCTTTATATCAACAGGCTCAAAACATGTTCTTGGTCTTATTTTGAATTTGTTTTTAGATGTATAACCCTGAAGAGAAACGTTTCCAATTTGAATCATTTATTCACAGATTCATAAATACTGTTCCAAAGCATTTATACAGAAAACATAGCCTTACAACCTACCATAAGCAATCCAATTCAGCGGAAAGAAAAATTCCTTAGAAAGATGCTACACAAATACAAACTGCACACTGTAAGAGCGGGAAAGATAAAACAAGATTACATGTTGTAAATAAAAAACTATATTCAGATTTGTTATTTCTTACTATTATTTTATTCTGTCACAAGAATAAAATAGGAATTATTTCAAGTCTTTCAAAAGCAGAATGATATGTTTCAAATGCCAGATTTTGTCATTTGTATTTAAACATTGTTCATTAAAGTATCCTGGAAAAAAAGTTAAGTAACAAAAATATTAAGTAGCATTGTTTTCAATATGATAATTATAAGAAGAATTTTTTCTTGGTCACCATTTCTGGTTGGCTGATAAAAATTTAGCTTTGCCATTGCACAAGTAATATTAATTGAAAATGCCATTTCTGGTTGACTTCAATTCAGTAATTGTAAAAAACTTATCATCTAAAGTCTCACACTATAGTATATTAAGTTGTGTTTTATGAGGTAGCACAAGACTTTTACTGACAAATGCTCTTAAAGCAATCATCAGTGTTCCTCAACATGAAGGAGGCTGGGGAACTAAGTAATCACATAAGAAGGAACTCCAATCTACAGCTACTTGAGAACATACCTCAAAAACGGACATTACATCGAAGTGTGTTACTAATGGTCTTCCGTGCTGCTCCGCTCAAGCCTTTCATCTGCCTCTGTCTCTCAGGTGCTGCTTCTGTCTTTCACCTTGATTCTGCTGCCCAATCTGAAGCCCTTCACAGATACCAAGGTCAGCCAGCATGGAGACTTTAGCCCATTGAAAGGTGAGTTTTCTGGCTGAAACATCTCCTCCATCCAGTCCTTGAGGGGAAAAACTCATTACAATTCGATGCTAACTTGAGAGGAAAATGTCATGCTTGAAGAACAAGGGGTTCTTCAATATGTGTAACGTATCATTTGGTTGACAAGCCATTAGGCTTGGACCGAAACCTTGTGACAGTTATTGGAAGTACTGAGAGAGGTGATGCGGACTAGAAGAATGGCAAACAGCTTAGTCATGTTTCCCACACGTTGAATCAACGGTGTGGAAGAAAAGCTGTAATTTGTCCTCATCAAACTGCTGTCAGTGTTTCTGAAGTGAATCAATTCTTATTTTGCAGGCTAAGCACAGGTCATGGTTAAAGTTCTTCTTCGATTAGCATCCTGTTGAGCATCGTAGCTCTTTTGAAGTGGATTGCTGAAGTTCAGGAAGAAAAGAACAGGGGAAACCTTTCACAGCGTGACTTCAGAACCTTCATATACAGATTGTTTTAAATGAGTAGTGAAATATTGATTAACTATATCATTTATTGTGTAAAATGTTTTCTAGCAATTTTAAATTTTTCAGGAAATTAGTGGAATCATTTTCACCACTTCCACCATTTAATTGTTTTTTAAGTTAGTGTACGTAATTACCAAGGAGACGATAGTGTCAGTAAAAAGCTTCAAATGAAATATTGAGACATGATGTGAGAAGAAATTAAAGAGAAATATTATTTGGGAACATCGTATCATTTCCAATAAGCAAATGATGCAAAACGTGTGAAAATACTATTTTTTTGTGTGTATTTATGATACAAAATGCTATCTCTGAAATGAGCCTTAGCAAGACAAAAAGGAATCGGCCTTTTTTCCCACAAAAACATAATGTTTACAAAGTAGGCTACTTTATGTTACAGAACACTAAACGTAAAACGCGATTTGGCGATGTGATGGAAATGACAATTTGGTGGGAATTTTCACAACATTTGATGAAAACGAGGACAGAATTCTCTCGTGGTCTACTGTTGTTAATTGTTATTTATTAGGCCTACTTGAACTAGTGAGATTGTACAATTATTTTCCAAAGGTCCAAAAATATCAAGTGGCGTTTGTTTTAAGAAGGATGGTACAGACACGCTTCTCACAAGGAGTTGGAAGTAACTCTTACATTTTCTTTAACCCCTTTCAGTTCAGTCACGGTCACTGCACAACCTTCAGTCTTCCCGTGTGCTGCATGCCCTCGAGCATCCGTTCTCCGTGTCTGAGGACTCCAAAATGCTCCCGCGCTTCTCTGAGGATAAAAGTATGGCGGACATAGCGTCGCTGCTGGGAAGACTTCACAGGAGACCAGAATTCACCGATTACGATTCTGAATCTCACAACCACAGTTTAGACCAGCATGACGACCATCACCATGGAGACCCCATCACTGGGCATGTAGCGACAGTGACCTTGAATCCACGACGTGGCTCAAGGCGGCGTCCTCATGCTGATGATATGTGAAGGGCAGAAGGGGATTTACCCGGGGATTTGTCAAAACTCCTTTAACAGCGCTTTTGAAGATGGGAGCCAGCTAACAGATTGCTGGAAGCTCTTTTTCTTCTTTCTGTAGAAGTCATTTTTAAGAGATAGCTGCTATATAGTTGCTTATTTATATATTATCAAACTTTGGATAAAATAACAATTCCAAATTTTACCTGTTGATTTGTAATGCTGAAAATGCATTTTCTCTCGTTTTAAACTTGCCAAAGTGGATAATCTTTCTTTTTCGTTAAAATGCAGTGGGGTCCAAAACTAAATAAATGCATGTTTTCTTAAACAAGGCAAATATTTTTGCAAGAATAACATGCCTGACTGACTGTCGCTACATTATTTTGCTTGTTACAAGGCTACAAGTTAAATGAATGGCCTATGTACACATGACATATTGATAAGCAATTATTTTACAGTTTTGTAGCCTATTATCTTAAATTTTCCGCAAAGAAAAAATAGTCGACTAGTAATGTACAAAACAATCGGACTAGCAAGGAGACGAACGCTGAAACAATATTGCTGTGATATTAATACTTCTCCGAGATAATTTTCACTACAATTGATAACAGAGATGCAAGATGGTGACCGTTGCATTTGTATGAAACAAGAGAGTGTGAGAGAAAGTAGTGCCGGTTTCATGGCATGGGCTACGTCCGAAAGCTCTAAAATGCTGCCTTCGGGGGCAGCATTCCAACTTGGAATTTCCAAGGCAAGAAGGCATCAAGGCACATCAGAATCCAAATTCTGCTTTACTTCCTGTCTCCAGAGGTACCTTCTTCTGATCGAATTTTGAAGACAGGTTACTTTCTGCTTTCAATTGAAAGTAGCTAAAAATGGTATCAGATGATATAAAAATGGGAAATTCACTGATCTATACAAAGATGAATATAGATCAGTCGGCAAGATAAAAACTTAGATGAGTTTTGTCCAAGAAGTTGCTATATTTGTCCCTAAACTTTTCAAAAAAGTCTCTAAAGGGGTGGGGAAGTAGCTAAGCTACAAATTCGCTAAATTGGCACCAAGATAGATGTATCCTTCGCTGCCATTGAAATCCCACAATCCTGTGCGTTCCATTCAGTGACGTTAGAGCTAAAAAACAAAGATGACGTCTGAAAGTTGCGTTTGGTGGTCAGTTTGTGTGTAAATGTATATTTCTGACTAACTTTTTGCACTTTTGATGTTATTTCTAGCGAGAAATCAGTATTATAGTAATTAAATATTCGTTTAGTTATCACCAAAACTCATTCTATTTTGTTGTAGATCATTAAACCGTTACGCTGCCTCAGAAGCCTGTCCGAAATCAGTTTCAAGAAGTGCCTTTGAGCAAAAATGCTGCCTGCAAAGTCATTGCCTCATAAGACAGCAAGTGAGCTGCCTAGTCTTTCGGACGCTATTGACCAAATAGAATCAAGTAATCAGAGCGTCATGTAATAAAATGTACATAAAAATAACAATTTGAGTGAAAAGTTTAAATAAAAAAATATTCATTTAAAAGTTCAATGCAAGCAATGAAATCTGACTGTGTGTACAAATGAATTAAGCATGGTCAGTTTGAAAATGTTAAATATTTCTTTTTATTTTCAGATTAAAGCTTATTAAATAATTGAGAAAAAAATCCCAATCAGACATTTGGACTTCACTGTATATATGTTATGGCTGTGATCGCTAGAAGTTTGAACCATCTGCTCTGTATTACTTGCACTACAGCTGGGGTGAATAATAATACAAAATCAGCTCTTTCCAATTCATGAATTTTACATTTTGAATCCTTCAGCAAGTTTGTCCTAAAGTACTGCCTTGTGTTTGTCTTTTCTTTGAAGAAAGTTTTACTTTATGGGTATTAATCTGTAGGCTGAAGTAATTTTTTATGGACTAAGAACAAGCTAGTGTGCATAAATTGCTTTTGATAACAAATGTGCTTTTTCAGTAAAACGTTGTTGTGTTGAATTGCCTTTCAACACTATTTTATGGGGTTGCTTTGTTGTTGCTTTTTCCAATAAATGTTGTAAAATACGTCTCATCAATGGACAACTCTCTGTCTTCAACTCTGGGGCTACGTCAACACATAAATGCCTTTCAGTACAATTTGGATGTCACCAGAGACAGAATGAGGTCAGTGCAGATGAGAAGAACAGGTGAACAACCTATCTCAGTAAAATCAAATACGAGCATCCTTGACAAATACAGTTTTTGTGTGGCTAGACCCATTATCAATGTAAAGGCATTTTATAATCTATAAGAGATGCACAAATGATTAGATATGAAAGCAGTAGTTTCTGTAGATTACCATATACGAAAATGTCAATTTCAGTTTTTCTTTGACATTTCAGGGACTGTAAAGTGAATAACCTTCAGTGCTCAGGAATGAAAAAACAGTGTGGGAGGTACTTCAAGTCACTTTTAGATAAGAAAACGATACAAAAACGATGCATAGATTATGCATAAACTTCATTTGTGCTCAGTAATAATATTCAAATTTAAATGAGTGAACAGGTTCAGCATTTTCTGATAAAGAATGAACTATTTTTCAAGAAGACTTCCATCTTACTCAGTGCCTCTTTAATCACACTTGCATCTTTCATCCACAGGACTGCGGTGTGTCTCTTCGCTTTGACGTATCCCTTGGGCCCCTGGCCTCCAGGTCCACATTTCTATTCCACCTGTCAGAGAGCTGCATTTTCCCTTGATTAATCTGGCACCGATTTGATGCACAAAGTTTGTACAAATACATTTCAGGCTGTGCTCCTCAAGGCAAAAACTGCAATTTCTGGCTCAGTAATCTTCTAAATGACTAACAACTAAAGACGAAAGACTCAATAAATGAAATCAATAAGTTATCACTTTCATTGTATGGATTTCTGAGTTATTTTCAAGATCTGTGGGTTGCAATTCATAGTTTGTGAATGTGGGGAAAAAAGCTTGTGTGTTACTGAAGTTATCATGGATGGAAAGAGAAAGACTGAAATAAATTGGAGTAATTGAATTGGAGTGAATTAAATTGGAGATGGACTCAGCACACGCAAGCAAAAGAGTGAGAAAGATGAAGTGTGTGTGTGTGTGTGTGAGAGAGCGAGAGTGAGTGCGTGCGTGTGTGTGTGAGAGAGCAATATATTTGAATAGATTTTGTTTTAAAATACAACATGCCAAGATTAGATTGCATACTTTTTGTACATAATTATAAAAAAATCAACAAATCTAAACTAAATGTCAAATAGCACTTATATTTTTCAGTAATGCATTATTGATATTGCGTCAAAAGATTAAGTGACATACTGTATCTTGATTACTTCAAAAAGTACCCAAAAGCTTATATTTGAAGTATTTTACGCTGTTATGGGTTTATCCAAAATAGCAGTTCTGTATAAAACCAAATTTAAGTCATTAAGCTTCATCCATATGACTTTTAACAACTTTAACATTCATTTAGTATTACGAACCACAACACGTAAAAACTAGGTTTCATTACGCACCGCGTGTATGTATGCATCCGACATAAAAGCGGCGCGTGCCTCAGCAGCGCGCGGACGCACGTCATGCTCATCGGAGTATAAAAGAATGTGCGCACGCTGCAGAGCGCACAGAGGTGCGCGCGAGAGAGGGACTGATGAGACGGCGTTCGCGCAGCCGGTGAAGTAATTACACATGCCGGCAGACAAAGTGCGGTGGTCACAATGAACTTGAGGTAAATTACATGAATGGATTCGTTTCTCAATTTTCATCATTTCACCATGACTACGGACTGAGTGGGAGCCTGCCATGGAGAGGAACAACACCACACAAACTCTGGAGCTGGGAGAATGTGAGCACACACTGGACACCAGCTCGGACGCTGCCAGCGGGAACCTGTCTTTACGCTGCTGGCTGCATTTGTTGACTAAGGAGTCTAGTTCAACACTACAAGGTGACGGGTCTAGTTTGGCTGTGCGTGTGATGATCGCCCTCATTTATTCAGTGGTGTGTGCTTTGGGACTTGTAGGCAACTCTCTGGCGCTCTACCTGCTGCACTCGCGCTACCGGCAGAAGCAGTCTTCTATCAACTGCTTTGTGATGGGTCTGGCTCTGACCGACCTGCAGTTCGTCCTAACCCTACCATTCTGGGCCGTAGACACAGCATTGGACTTCCGCTGGCCCTTCGGCAAAGTTATGTGCAAAATCATCAGCTCGGTCACCACTATGAACATGTACGCCAGTGTATATTTCCTGACTGCCATGAGCGTGGCAAGGTACTATTCCATCGCGTCCTCGCTGAAGATGCATAGTCGCCGAGCGGCGGCGGCTGCGGCCAAGTGGATCAGCTTGGGCATTTGGGTCGTCTCCCTGATAGCAACTCTCCCTCATGCAATCTATTCCACAATAGCCCAAGTTGCGACAGACGAGGAGCTGTGCATAGTCCGTTTCCCTGAAACGGGAAGCTGGGACCCGCAGTTGCTGCTAGGACTGTACCAGTTGCAAAAGGTCCTTCTTGGGTTTCTGATCCCACTGGTGGTGATCACCGTTTGCTATCTCTTACTTCTAAGAATCGTGCTAAGCCGTAGGATTAGTGACGTGGCAGGCTCTGAAAGTGAGCAGGGGCGGCACAAGCGACGCTCGAAGGTCACCAAATCGGTTGTGATCGTCGTCCTGTCGTTCTTCTTGTGTTGGTTGCCCAATCAGGCCCTGACTCTGTGGGGCGTCCTTATTAAGTTCGACCTGGTGCCCTTCAGCAAGGCCTTCTACAATGCCCAGGCATACGCGTTCCCGCTGACTGTGTGCTTGGCCCACACAAACAGTTGCCTCAACCCGGTGCTCTATTGCCTAATCCGCCGCGAATTCCGGGCCGGACTCAAACAACTCCTGCTGAGGGCCACACCGTCCTACCAAAGCCTTGCCTGGCTGCTCCCACGCAAGGCCAAAGTAGCCGAGGCACCTCCTATACTGGTTCTTGTGCAGATGGATGTTTGAAAAAAGCAGATCCTTTATGTTTATCTTTGTTTTTGATTGACAGGACGAAGCAGGTATGAGGAACGTCCTTCGGGAGCTGCCCCAATTTCCCTTCCGCTCATTCAGAAACACTTTTGCGCATTTGTCTTTCTCTCTCAACTTCCACAAACCTTTTGACGCATGACCGCTTTCACATGCACCTCCGGTCATCAGAGCCCTTGGGAATTCAGGACCCATTCACCTTTGTTTGCTTTGCTGTATATTAGTAGCACAGCTTTAGGATTCCCCCCGAGACATCCTTCAAGGGAGAAATAAATTATCCATGTGTGTTTTTCAGACTTTGAGAAAAGAAGAAAAAATGTTGAGCTGTAGAAGGGTCTAGTCTTTTCTTATTTTATGAGAAATTTAAAAAACAATATGCGTGGGGGATCACTGGTTAACCCATCAATCATTCAGTACACTGTCAATTATGAATTTGCTTGCAGTTGTGTAGAATTTAATGAAGTTTCACATTTTGATTAGTCTTTTAGTCTATTTAAATATTATGCTGTACAAAAACAATTAACTAATAAAATGCATATCTATGTAGCTAACTAAAAAAATGATCATTTTGTGAATTAGCATTGACCAGACAAACTAAGTGTAAGTGCTGATGTGATCATTTCTTTTTTATTTGAAGGAGAAATTTCTCTTATCTCTTTTCAATTTGACATATAACTGTTTCTAATTCATTTAAATGAGTATAAAACCATACTTTTTTTTTTTTTTTAAATAAGTGCACCACAATAGATTACCATATTTGAGCCATTAAGGGATAGTTTGTTTAAAAAAAATTACTTTGTCAATTTACTCACCCTCATATCTTTTCAAACCAACCTCACTTCCAGGATAGACTAAAGGAGATGTTTAGCCTGAAATTTAAGTCAGTACACATTTAAAATCTCACCTGAGAGCAGTAGTAGTCACCATTCACTTTCATTGTGACAAAGAGCAGCTTGGACATTCTGCTATAAATCTCTCCTTTTGTGTCAAACAGGTTTTGAAAGATATGAGCTGGAGAAAATAATAACAGAAAGTGATTGCTGAAATCTTTCAGTTGGCTATATCCTCAGGAACTTCATCAAATAATACAGCTTTGGCATAAAATATCTTTGTCGGAACATACTACAATAAATCATTCCTAAGCCATCAAACAGAATAAAAAATTCAATCTGAGATAATTAGTTATTGGGTTTATTGACAACAAAATGTGAGGCAGAGTTAAAGAGTGTTAGCTCAACAAAGACCAGGGGCGTAGATTACGCGGGGGACGTGTCCCCCCCACTTTTTATAAAAAGTAAATTCGTCCCCCGCACTTTTTCATCGGACAGTTGTGTTCTCGACATGTTGAGGTTTTAATGGAGCAATGTATATAAATGCAGAATGATTTAAAATTCAAAGAGACAAGATATGCATGACGTTACCGTTTCCATGGCAATCAGTCACTCAGTTTGTGACGTCACGACATGCCCAGGCTCGCGCCCGCGGTCCCGCGCTGTATCCATCATTCATTAGTGGTCGAGATGAGTTCAAAGCGGCAAAAAAACTCTTCACTCCTCTTTTAGGAAGAAGTCAAGCAGCGTAAGTTGTCATGTGGGATCCGAATAGTGTTGCAAAATGTTGAGTGACTCTGCCTATTGCTCTTGTTGAATAATTAGCAAGTTTTGATGTTCATTATATGGAGGGAAAAAAAAGCTGCCTGGACAAACATGCACTTATTTATTTTCAGTGTATTTTTCCGTAACTCTTTTGTAACGTCTTTTATTTTAACACGTATGTATGTTATCAGAACCCTTCAAATAAGAATAAAGATAATGTTGAATGAGATTTTACAGCGTTTGCAGCATTGTGACACTCTGCCAAATCTACATGATGTATTTCAAGCAGGTAGCTATGCAAGCACTGATCTGATACAGGACCGATCTTCATTTAGGGGTGCTCTGTCATTAGTGCACTAATTTGACGTTTTTATGTGTTGTCAAGAATGAACAAGAAACAGTCAGCCTAGGTTTGTTAGAGCAGAATCAGGACGACACACAAGAAAAACAAACTTCACAGGTGAGAACAACTGATAGAGTGGCTTTTAACACCTGTCTGTTTTTACATTGTATGAAATCTATTAATACACAAGTGTTTGTAGGATTATATATGGACAGATCATAAAAAACACATAATTAGTCAAATATAGAAAAATAAAAAATAACATTAGTATGATGAACATCTTCTCAGCTATCATTTTCAACTACAGTAGGTAATTATTAGCTTGCATGTACTTAAGCACATATTAATTCTGTATTCTTCATGACCATATTCTGCATCCCATAATCCTAAACTTAACAACTACACCGACTACCTTACAAGCTATTAATAAGCAGTAAATGAAGAGTTTATCGAGGCAAAAGTCATAGTTAATAGTAAATATGTGTTCCCCATTCTAAAGTGTTAAAACATAATTTAGGATACAAATGATGGGTTATTGTCCAGCAGTGTACTTAATTAGTTATTTTCTTCTGTATGTCACTATTCCCTGTATGTACATGTTTCAAACACTACTTTATTTGCTGTAGACGGAGGCAGAAGTGCATTCACAGATGAGAGTGAATGAGGCAGAAAGTTTCAGTGAGGCTTCAGAGGTAAAGATTATTTACAGCATTGTCTATGATAAGATATTTATTTTAACATAGACTAATCAGACTAATGTATAATAGAACAGAACAGAATAAAGAAGTATGTGAATGTGTAAGTATCCATTACTGTGTGCCATGTACTGTACATACAACACACACAAAATACAATCTGAAATATGTAAACAATAGTACCCTTATAAAGACATCTTTGTAACTTATACTCAAAAAGGTGCACATTAGTACCCTAGAGTACCAATATGTACAACTATGAAACTTTTTGGGGTAAATAAGGTACAAAGATGTCCTTTTAAGGGTACTGTCCCAGTGACAAGCTGTTGTATTTCTTTCTTTCTTTCTTTCTTTCTTTCTTTCTTTCTTTCTTTCTTTCTTTCTTTCTTTCTTTCTTTCTTTCTTCTTCTTTTTTCTCTCTTTCTTTCCTCCTGTTTTATAATCATATATAATAATAATATAATCATAAAGCATATTAAGCAAAAAGGTATGATTAAAAATAAAACCTGTCAATTAGACAAGGGTTAACTGAAAATGCATTACCAGGTCATGATTTAGGGAAGACTGGGGCAAGTTTTACATTTTACATTTTTATTATTATTGTACAAGAAAAAAAATACAGTTCATTAAACACATACTGACCTTTTGATTGATATTTTAATCACACTATATAGGGTAAACTGTAACAGGATTTTCAGAAAAATATATAGTTAATATCATTCTGATATATGCATAAACATTTGTTGCTTAACACAAAGAACAATAAAAAGAAATGCAACCATTATAACTATACATTTATACCTCTTACATTTGACAGCTTGCAACCTTTATGAGTTGACCCTCATTGTAGTGAAAACACTCCTGTGACCGATGGAAACTGTGGCTACATGTTCAATTATTAATTTATGACTTGTTACCATAAATTAATATATAAAGAGCTTGTATCTGTAAGAGAGAATCATCCCAGCTGTGAGCTTCTCTAGGTGTTGAGGGCATGCAGATGAGCTGGTGTGAGAGACCATTAATGAGCCAAACTGATTTAAAGATCTGAATCTGAACTCAACTCTGCTCTATAATTATGCTTGCGGTGACATTTTGGCCCAATGTTGGAGTCTGTGGTGTGCTTTGTTGTCAGTATATTGAAGCCCTTCCAGTGTGCGTTGCTTGCTGAACTTACTTTAATGTCTGTATGAAGTGTTATAATATTATGATGTTTGTAAAAATATATATTATACTAACAAAATTTGCATAAAACTCTTTAAGACAAAAATAAATCTTGAATATTTGCAATTTTGATAAAACAAGGTTCAAATGATGTCTTAAGGTGTAATATAAACACACACACACACACACACACACATTGGTTTTTGTGGTTTATGGGGACTCTCCGTAGGCGTAATGGTTTTTATACTGAACAAACTGTGTGTGCTATTGCCCTACACCTAAACTTAGCCCTCACAGGAGACTTTCTGCATTTTTACAATTTCAAAAAAACTTTGTTTAGTTTATTTTTAAACCCGTTTTACAAATGAGGACGTCCCCAAAAGGAGGTTTTTGGAGATTTTGTCAGGTTTACCTCACTTTTGGGTACAAATTTGTCCCCAAAATATGTTAAGTAGGTACACACGCACACTATTTGATTCCACATTACAAGTCAAATATCATTAGGAATGATCCAACGGATTAAAACAGATCAGCACGTTGTTATGGATTATACAGTTCTACGGGTACAGGAAACATCGCCTTTTCCAAATAAACATGCATCCTATAGTTGCTGAGACTGAACAGTACCTTGCCCACTGTTTGGCCCTTGTTTTAGATAGCCCCCCAATGCAAAGTCCACGGATCGCCAGCCTGTGTACATGACCCAGACTACCAAACACTAGCACAATAAGCTGGCATTTGTATCCAAGGTTCTCGATGATATATGTCAATGACTGATATTTTAAAATCTTAGAGCAGTAAGAATCCTCCATAAACAAGTCAAATGCACATGACACTTCAAATAGTGTAACTGTTTTGCCATTCTGAGAGATGTTAACGATATCCGGTGTATTAGCAATTCTTAGAAAAGTGTTTGCAGGTGGGTTAAACCATTCAGACTGTACAGTAGTATGTTTAAAGATCTGCTCATCAGCCACGCAGGGAATCTGAGCAGCAATGAGGTCCACAAGTCTGTCATGTCTGGCAGTATATAATCCTTTAAATGATGAACAACTGTTCATGATGTGGGCTACTGACTCCATGTGTTGAGGGGGGTCATGCAGCAGGCAGAGGGGGGAATGGGTGGAGGGAAACCACAGTGATAAGTTGTATTTTGTAGGAAGAACCTGCAGACGTTTTACACAGAAAGTAAGAATCTCCTCACTGATGGTAGCATTGCTGTAGATGGTGTGTGATACAGAGTGGTCTGCACAGGGCAGTTTTGCCAACTTTCCCTGGAGTTTTAGACTGGACCAGTACTCCATATTTTGGGCTCTTTGAATAGAAGAGAAAGTTTGCCTTGATGTTCCAGGCTGGAGCAGGTGAACAATGTTGTTATGGTGGTGATGGCGCAGTGGCTAAGACACATGCCTTTGGTGTGAGAGACCCGGGTTCGAATCCACTGTGAGACACCAATGTGTCCCTGAGCAAGACACTTAACCCCTAGTTGCTCCAGAGGCGTGCGACCTCTGACATATATAGCAATTGTAAGTCGCTTTGGATAAAAGCGTCAGCTAAATGAATAAATGTAAATGTAAATGGTGCAGCCTGGCTTCCACGATGACAGATGGGTCCTCTACGACTGCATCAGAGATCTCTACAGGTTGGTAGTGGGAGGTCCACTTCAGTTCAGTAACTGAACTGGTCGTTTAAGTCTGGCCAGTCTGATGACACACCAAATCCCTGTGCCCGTCCATCCAGCTTTCCATTGGTCTTTCTTTTAAAACCCAGGAAGCTGTCTTCCCACTACATGCGTGTAGCACCTTCCGTCTTTTAAAATCCAGCAGTAAGGATGCTCTGGCCATTTGCCTCACGCTGACATCATCACAGTTTAGCATGTTGGTAAGGTGAGACTGTCATGTGGCTATATACTCCCACATGCAGTCTCTTATTGCTTGCACTTTTAGAGTTGCAGGAAGAGGTGATGCATCAATGAAATCCAGTTTGGTCATAAACTGATGTGCCATGTCTGTCACTTGCAGACTCCATTCTAAACTTGTTAAACTTGTGACCCAGGTAGTTGTAGGTCTCATGTCTAGTGTACACCCTGAGTGGCTGGTAAAAGAGGGGGGTTGGTCGGCCTTTGATCTATACCAACGGTTGCCACCGCTCCTCCTCTCATAGAAAACTACACATTTACTGAGCTTTACTTGTAGGCCAGACCATGCCAGGAATCTGTCAGTGCATGACAACATGTTCTTAATCATGCCTTCATCTCGGGATGCGACGACCACATCATCAGCATAGCCCTGGACTGGGTTCAGTGACAGGACATGGGGCGGGGCATGTGCGCAAAGCCATTTTAGCCGTTGATTTATTGCAGTGATAAAGTTTACAGCACTCCATGGACAGCGAGTTTTGATTCCTACCTCAAGTGGTATTGGTCTGGTGAGGTCTTTTCCACAGATCACTTGTAGGTAGGAGTCACAATATACATCTTTTATTATGTCCACATAGATCTTAGGGAGCTGTATCTCTTCCAATGCAATCATGACTCTATGAGGCACTGTGTCAAAGGCATTTCTGAAGTCAAGGAAGACAATGTATAGCTTAGCAGATTTGTGCTTGAAATCGTCAATGGCAGTTTTTAAGCAAAAAAAAATGCTCATTCATGCCTTGTCGCTCAATATAATTGTTTGTTGGACAAAATTCCAGCATCGATCAGCCAAGGTAGTATTCTTGAAAGCAAGAATAAAGAATAAAGATTTTGTATACAGATGGCAATAGAGAGATGTCCCTCCATGTTGAGGGGTCTTCTGGTACATTGTCTTTCTTCGGTATTCTATGAATGAGTGCTCCCTTCCATGAAGTAGGGACTTTACCATTAATCAAACAGGTGTTAAATATGCTTTTCAATATGTAGCAGGATGTTTGCCTAGTGGCTTTCAGATCCTCGTAAGTAACACCATCTGAGCTGCTGGCTTTGTTATTGGGTAGATTTTACAATGATCTCAATCTCTTCTATTGTAAACACAGATGTAGGCGGCGGCGACTCAGTCATTCTGTTATCTAAGTCATCATTCTACGGGGGTAATTCAAGCGTGCTATTAGTTGGATCGGACTGGCATTTTTTCCAATAATAATTGTACACTTGCTCAATGTTACCAGGATCAAGCCATGGCGTGGGAAACATGCAGTCATTTAGGATAATATCAATCACCCTTGCTCTACGATGCTGCCATAGGTAGGTTAGTTTGTTTTTGCCAACCTTTTGAGGGTTTCTCTGATGCTATCTTGTGGCAGAGGCAATCGCTGGTTGTATAAACTCCCGCAGGTATCGCAGTTGTTTTTCAGTCCAATCGGCCGGGTTTGCAACAGGGTTTGATCTGGATCGCGCAATATCACCCAGTGGCAAAGTCCTTAAAATCTGCACTACATACTTGAGTAATGGTAGTCTAAATTGTCTTCCATCTGTGCGTTTTATGGAAAATATTCCGGTTTTTAAGAAGGCCCCATTGAGAACTGTAAACAACTTTGACCACTTCCTGAAATCTCTGGTGAGTTGTAATGAGGACTGGAGCGTGACAACAGGGATAAGATCCAAACGCAAGCTTTATTATACAGATCGTGGTCAAGGCAGGCAGGGTCGATCACCAGCAAACAATAACATCCAGGGCAAGGCAAGAGAGTAAACAGAAACAGAGGCAATGGTCAAGGCAGGCGGCAAACAATCAATAACCAAGAGAACAGTCCAGAGTCCAAAACACAGGCAAGGCAAAAACAAGATAATGAGAATGCTCAGAAATGTCCAAATACAGCGGAACAAGACTTCGCAAAGGCCTGTTTGGCATGGCCCTCTTTATATGGCCGCCAAACAGGAAGTAACCATAGAAGCAGAGGGAGCAGTAACAGTCTGTACTAGGGCAAGAGCTCCCTCTGCTGGTGTGGCGTTACAGAATCCCCCCCTCAAGGAGCGACTCCTGGCGCTCAAAAATAAACAGTCCAGGAGGGTGGTGGAAATGAAGTAGACCAGGGGGTGGGACGGAGGGCCAGGTCCATGCAGAGGGAGTGGACCTGGATCATGGAGCAAAGGCAAACTGTGGTACAGTGGAGCATGTGTCCACGGTGGAGTCGACAGGTTAAGCCATAGCAGAGCTGGTAGGGTAGGAAGCCATGGTGGAGAAGATGGGACTGGAGCCCACCAGGGCGAAGCAGACGGGACCAAATCCCACCAGGGCGGATCAGACGGGGTCAAAGTCCACCAGGACGGAGCAGACGGGGTCAGAGCCCACCAGGGCTGAGCAGAAGACCACCATGGCGGAGCAGATGACCAGACCGGAGCAGAGGACCGCCACGGCGGGGCAGACAACCACCAGACTCGTTTTTCTTGTAATCGTTTTGTATCCAGAACTTTCCTAAATTGTCTTTCATGATACTGGAAATTTATCCATTAATTTTCTGTCAGCACTCGTTCGTAATCCGTGAACTCTGTAGATTACGTAGACGGAATGTTGCAGGCCGACTGTAGATGCTCTAGGGTAGAGTCCAGGACTTGCCGGCGGTGTTTGTAAACTTTACCGCTTTGTATCGCCTGCTTAAAGGCTACTTTGATAGATGTTATCAAACACATAACAAGGAATGCTGTGCTTAAAATCATGTCAGAAGATTCTCTACATTTACGGCAGCAGTTACAACCAGTGTCGTGTGCGCGGCGTCACACAAACACACAAATAATCGAATAAACTTTTTGAAAAATATTTTCATAAACACAAATCTGCAGTTATATCAGCATAATAAAAAAAAGTATCTTGTTGATTACGGCTACAGCATTTAAAAAACAACAGTAATTGAAAACCTTCGCTGGTGTGGATCCAGTGGGTAAAAATCACGTTCTGGGGGTAGAAATCACATTTCGCATTCCCTGCGGTAAAAAAAATGCAATGTTGTTATGCAACTGGTTTTGTAAGTCACATGATGAAGACAACAATGTGAATGTAGTACATCCATAATAAATTCATGCTATAGGCTACATTAATACTATATAGAACATACTTTATTAACAGCCATGAATTCAGTTCTTCATCAAATGTAGTATCTGCTTAGTATCAATTTTGGTTGCAAATGTTGTTTCTTATCAAATGTAGTAGGACTGTCTTCTTTAACAATTGGAAGTTGGATGCAGCTTATAGTATGTGGAGATATCTATTAGCATTAGCATTTAGCATTAGGCATCACAACATTTACAGTCCCTCACTCTTCACTAACAACCATCTGCTATAAATATCAGCAATAAATTTTGCATGCAATTAATACATGGCTAATTTTAAATGGCGGTCAATTAAAAAAATATACTTTTTAGAATCAGGTGTTGTTGTTAAAGCATCTACCAACAGCAGCTAGCATGACTATGCTAACCAGCTTAGCTCCTTCAAAGTAAAATAAACAAAACAAATACAGAATGTCCATTAAAACTTTAAGACTTGTGAAAGACAGACTTACAGTCCCATTGTAATCATTAAGGCTGAGCAAAAGCAAGCCAACTCCAACAAAGTATGCACTTAACAAAATAATGCACTTAACTTTGAAGAGGAATCAAAAATAATACACTCGCTCCCCAGAGCAAAACCTGGATATGAGGTTTAAGATTTTGACAGGCGCTACATACACTCTCCAAGCATGGTTAATTGCATAGTGTGTTATTATGGGATGGATCGACTGCACAGTTGCCTAGCAGCAAGCATTTTATAGTTTCAGCCGGACATAAAAATCAGCCCCGCCACCTAGTTTGAGGGTAAAACCCCCTCCTTTCTGTAATTGAATTTCGCCTGCTGGACGTAAAATAAATGACTGATCCATTTTTCTCTTTTGTGTTATTGTCAAAAAGTTTCAACATCATTGTAGTTTTTGTCACAAAAGCTGTAAATATTGTATGTATGCCTTTCAGTTTGGCATTGAGTTTTGGATTTTTTTTTTATTTTATCTGTTTTGTTTTCCTGCCAAGGAAGATAAAAATAGCAGTCAATCATCAAACATTTGAATGCTCCATTTTCCTGTTGGATTTGTCAAAACACTAGGTGGCACATGTTCAGTTTAATACTACTCTGTAAACAGAATGTAAATATCTGAATTGCCTCTTTTTTTGTCATTTTGTACAATTTGTTTCTAATTTATTCAGCTGAATACCAGAATATACTGAATATACAAAAGTGAAATACCACACACACACACACACACACGTTGGTTTTTGTGGTTTATGGGGACTCTCCATAGGCGTAATGGTTTTTATACTGAACAAACTGTGTGTGCTATTGCCCTACACCTAAACTTAGCCCTCACAGGAGACTTTGTGCATTTCTACAGAACTACTTCCACTCACTATTACGAACCTACATCCCCTCCAGAAGTCTGAGATCTGCTAGTGAGCGACGCCTTGTGGTACCATCACAGAGAGGCTCAAAATCACTCTCCAGAACGTTCTCGTTCATCATTCCTGGCTGGTGGAATAATCTTCCAACCCCTATCCGGAACGCTGGATCCCTGGCAATCTTCAAGCAACAACTGAAAACTCATCTCTTTCGGCAGTACTTGACTTCATCCTAAACTCAAAAAAAAAAAACAAACAAAAAAAAAACTTTCCCTCTATCTTTCTCTCCCTCCCTTACTAGCTTGTACTTATTTGAACAATGACTGAGACTTGGTGTTACGAGCACTTCCTCTGTCTGATTGCCTCTTCAAGATGAATCGCTTTTTGTATTCCCCAATTGTAAGTCGCTTTGGAAAGCGTCTGCCAAATGACTAAATGTAAATGTAAATGTTTTAGATTTTAAAAAAAAACACCATTTACTATGTTTTTTAAGCCTTTTGAATTACGGGGACATAGGCAGTGTCCTCATAAACCACCTTCATATTGTAATACCTCTGTCATACCCATGTCATTATACAAATTTGTGTCCTCATGAACCACATAAACATGCACACACACACACACACACACACACTTAATAAAAATAAAATAAATAAGGATAATAATATAATATAATAAAACATTCCATAAATATTTGAAAATAATTAACAAAAGTAAAAATGTGATATAAGTGTGTGTGTGTGTGTTATTTTAGTAGGCTATTACTTATATATGACTATGATATAAACAGCTGTATTATTTAAATGTTAGATTAGCTTTTATTTGAACATTTTCATTTTTCAGTTTCTGATTAACTTTAATTTATTTTTACTTCAGTTTTTTGTATCTTCAGTAATTTTGTAATTGTACTTCTTCAGTTCAGCTTCAATTAAGCTTTTTGCAACTTTTTGAATGTTTTTTTTTATATTTAAATTAGATTTTCAATAGCTTTAGGTGATGATTAAAACATTAATTAATGAAAGAATTCTAAATATTGTGTTGTTCATTTAAAGATTATGTAAATAGAAAATGGAACTGGAAGTTGAATTTACATTGAAGTAAAAAATGCAAATCTAAAGGGGAGACTTTGTCTCCTTATTTTAGTCACTTTTCTGAATCACCACTCTAGACATTAAAGTGAACATTTTAAGTTCAACAAATGATTATTGTGATCTTGGTGGTTAGGAGGGCCAATAATAGGCACGCTGAGACTCCTTCTGAGGCGCTGCTGTTGAAGACCACAGCAGGATTCACATCCTCATGTTTCAAAATCTGAAACCTAGCTGCTGGTGGTCTTATTCTTTATGAAATTCTATACTATGATTCATTTATAGGCCTCTGTGCAGCACTGCAGTCATTGAAATTCAACTAAATTATGAATTATGAAAACTGTCTGCGCCTAGTTGAGGTAAAATGTAAGGAAGCGAACAACTTTTGTGTTAATGAGGCAAACTTTGTGAGGTTTAAGCACCAGAAAATGAGAGAGGGAGAGGAGAGAGCATGCTGAGCATGAGAAAATCGGAGATAAAAAGAAAATCAAAGGGGATTCAGCACTGTGTGACGTCAAGTTTTGATTTGAGGTCCATCCGTCAGAGATGAAGCGACTGCGTTAACAAAGGCATCCTGGTTTTAAGTTGGAGTTGATTACTCCAAATGTTTGCAGCATTCCTGTTACTACTGATTCTGACCATGTATCTTGTTCCCCGTATATCTGGATAAAGGCACCATGCACTGAACCTCCTGCCTGTGACCTTTCATTAAGCCTGTTTGAGCTGACTGGGAGAATTACGATGGTTAATTGTTTCTCATTAATGGCTGATTAGGATCTTCGAGGGGAACCAGGGGAAAACTGACGTGCTGGACACATGCACACTTACATATACAGTAACTGAGACTGGGGCTAGTTGTCACAATTCACTGCAGGTTTATTATTAGAAGTCAGTTTTCATAAAGACACATGTTTTAAAGTCGTGGCTACAAAAAAGCGATTGAACATTTCCACCATTATTCACAGGGAAAAAAGATGCCGTTTATTTGACACATGCTGATCAATAGCAGGCATGCTGTCACAATGAAACTTGCATTAAACAATCTGTTATTATAGGCTTTTGGATGAATAGGTAAAGCACTAAAAGAACAAAGGCAACAAATAGTTTCATTTAATAACTAAATGCATAAGTAATAAATGTTTTTGTATGAACTAATTTTCTATTAAAAAGTGCCCCATGAATTTTATTTTTTTTAATTTAAATTTTATTTTATTAAAAAACAAAATATATTACATATTAAGTTGAATATATATGAAATAATAAATGTGACCCTGGACCACAAAACCAAGTGTCAATTTTTCAAAATTGAGATTTCTACATCATCTGAAAGCTGAATAAATAAGCTTCCCTTCCAGGAACTCGAGCTGCGTCGAACGCTACGGGGAACGCCCTCAGCGTGACCGCGCTCTGAACCAGAGTGTAAAATGTCCAATGAAAGGGCGAGACGTCATAGGCGGTGACGTCACTGACCGGAAAGCATATAAGCACGTGCGGTGGAGCCGGCGTTTGCTTTTTGTCATTCAGCAACCGCTTCTCTGTCTGTGTGTATTGTCTTTGCATGTTGTGAGTCTTATTTAGTGTTGTTTGTTCTGCACAATCACTTAAGTAGGCTCCAGCAATATGTGCAAGCACTGGGGCGATAGCAGATCGCATTCTGGGCTGTGTGTTCCTCCCTACACAACATTATATCACTGCTTGGGATGCACGCAGTCTGTGTGTGGTCTGCTTCAGAGCAGAGCGCGCAGTTTCAGCTCTCGAGGGAGCTGACTGCCTGTTTGTGAGCTTTTTCATTTCTTACGCCTGCTCTCTGAAGGCTCTCTTTGAAAAAGAAAAAGAGAGGAGTGAGTTTCACTAGCCTTGAATGAAGACGGGCGAGCCCGTGTCCTAGACCTGTCTTCCTCCGAGGAGGTGGACGCGTCAATGAAACAGTGTTTGCACAAGCATATTATGAATGAGAACGGCGCGCAGTCAGCTCAAAAAAAGGAGAAAGGGGGCTGGTTGTGTTTCTCTCCGCTGTACATCTCACATTCCCGCCGCTGCTGAGGCACGGCGGCGAGTGTGAGTGCGGGGATCGCAGCGCGCGTTGCCGAGGCGACGCGTGCGTTATTCTCATTCATATCAGAGCGATGCCCCGGGTGGAACAGACGCTCGCGAGCTATCTGTCCCCTTGCGTGGCGTTGTCTCTGAAGGCTCGCGGCTGCAGGTCAGGCTGGTGCGTGTCTGCACACCGAAAAAAAAAAAGAAAGAGAGAGTGTTGCAGGCGCACCAAGCTGACGTACCTGCTTAGAGAGCTGGATGAGGGATTGGGCTCAACTTGATTGAATTATAAGTTGGTCTCTGAGCTCCCTAGAAACGCTGTCTGTGGTCGACCCTATCTGACATGAAGGAGAAGATAGGGTTTTCCTCATGGACGCCCCGCTTGCGCCTTCTGGCCTGTTCGGCGACTACGTCAATTACGTCGTCGACAGGTACCAGGAGGCTCGTAGACAAGCGGCGGCGTTTCAGCGGTTTCTCCCTCGCCTTTCTCCAGCTCAGGGGGCTGCTAGGCGGGAGCAGCCCTCGCCGCGTGCCAGCCCCTCTTTAGAGAGGCGCAAAACAGAGCGTGGCTACTCACACCCCACCGAGGTGGGGCCGTGGCAGCTAACGCTCTGGGTCGGGGACCTCTAAGGCTAAGCCGGATCTGCGGACCGTTCTTAAGTCTAAGGGGGTTCTCGGCCAAGAAGCCTACGGGCGTGGGAGATCAGTCTGCCAACCCTGCCAGAGTTCCAGGGCGCAGCTGGCTCCAGCGAGCAATGTTCTCAGTTCTTCCGCCCCGAAGTGTAGCGGAGCTGGGAAGCTCGCCACCCCTGCGGGGGTCCCTAGAGCTCCTGGTTCGGCCGTCTCCTGCCGGTCCTCCGCTTCAGGGCACCGAGCCAGCAGCTCTAGGCACGCCAGAGGCCAGTCTCGAGAGACTGGTTCCCTTAGGAGACCATCAGGCAGCGTGGGAACTACTGCCGATGTGTCTCTTTGGGTCCTGCCTTGCAGGGTCTGGTTCTTCAGCTTGGTCTTCCTAGGAATGACGCGGGTCTGAGGACCGTCATTCATTAGGGGGCTGAGGCTGAGGCAGTCCTGGTGCTGTGCCTAGGACTTACGAGGGCAGACCCCTCTGGGGCAGATCGGGTGTCCGTCTCCCCCAGTGCCCTCGGGAGAGCAGTCTGCCAACCCTGCCAGAGTTCCAGGGCGCAGCTGGCTCCAGCGAGCGGTGTTCTCAGTTTCTTCCGCCCCGAAGTGTAGCGGAGCTGAGAAGCTCGCCACCCCTGCGGGGGTCCCTAGAGCTCCTGGTTCGGCCGTCCCCTGCCGGTCCTCCGCTTCAGGGCACCGTGCCAGCAGCTCTGGGTACATCAGAGGCCAGTCTCGAGAGACTGGTTCCCTTAGTAGACCATTTAGGCAGCGTGGAAACTACTGCCAATTGGATCTCATTGGGTCCTGCGTACTGTAGAGAAAGGCCTTTTGTATTCAGTTCGGCGCTCCGCCACCGCCTTTCAATGGGGTGATTCCCACGTGCGTGGGCCCCCAGCAGGCTCTGATCATGGAACAGGAAGTAGACACTCTCTTGGGGAAGGAGGCCATCGAGGTGGTCCCTCCTCACGGTAGAGAGTCCGGGTTCTACAGCCGGTACTTCATTGTTCCAAGGAAGGATGGTAGATCTGCGTCAGTTGAACCGCTCAGTCATGTGACTGAAGTTCAGGGTGCTTACACTCATCAGTCGTGTCTCAGACCAAGTCCGAGGACTGGTTTGTCACAATGGATCTAAGGACGCATATTTCACGTCTCCATCCTTCCCTCTCACGGGAAGTCCCTCAGGTTTGCTTTTAGGGGCAAAGCTTACCGATATTGGGTTCTTCTCGTTGGCCCTGCACTCGTACCCCGCATTTTACATCAACGATTGGTTGATTCTGGCTCGATCAGAGCAGGTGGCGACTCGGCATCGAGATGTCGTTCTCGCGCACATGAAGGGGTTGAGACTGAACGCCAAGAAAGTGTGATTTCTCCAGTATAGAGAACCACTTATCTAGGCGTGGTGTGGGATTCGACCACGATGCAGGCACGTATGTCTCCCGCTCGGAGCGAGTCGATTCTCACCTCAGTCAAGAGAGTGAAAGAGGGCCAGTCACTCACTGTCAGGCAGTTTCAGAAACTGCTGGGGCTCATGGCAGCTGCGTCCAACGTGATTACTTTTGGCCTCCTGTACATGAGACCCCTACAGTGGTGGCTCAAGACCAAGGGGTTCTCCCCGAGGGGAAACCCGCTTCGCATGATCAAGGTCACGCGGCGATGCCTACGTGCCTTAGACATGTGGAGCCAAGCTTGGTTCTTGTCTCAGGGCCCGGTGCTGGGAGCCTCTTGTCGCCGCGTAATGCTAGCGACGGACGCATCCCTCACCGGTTGGGGAGCGGTCATGAGTGGCCACCCTGCCCGCGGTCTGTGGAGCGGTCGCCATCTAACGTGGCATATCAATTGTTTGGAAATGTTGGCCGTGTTTCGTGCACTCAAGCACTTTCTCCCGGACCTAAGAGATCACCATGTGTTGGTGCGCACCGACAGCACAGCGGTGGTCTCTTACATCAACCACCAGGGAGGTCTGCGTTCGCGCCCCTTGTACAAGCTGGCGCACCAGATCCTTGTGTGGTCCCAGGGCAAACTTCGCTCGCTCAGAGCCATCGATATCCCTGGGTATCTCAATGTGGGAGCAGACATCCTGTCGAGGCAGGGGCCGAGGCCCGGGGAATGGATGCTTCACCCCGAGGTGGTGAAGCAGATATGGAGGTTTTTGGCTGTGCGACTCGAGAGTCAGCGCTATGCCCCTCTAGTTCCTCCAGCTCCTTTAGACTGGACGCTTGGTACAGACCTGGCCGAGGCTTCGTCTGTACGGTTTTTCCCCGATCGCTCTGCTCCCGGGAGTTCTGGATGGCAACAGGGATCTGGTGAACAGGTTGGAGACGGGTTCGCCCTATCTCCTCCTGCATTCCCCAGATCTAGCGCTCTCGTTCGTGGAAGCCCGCGTGTGCGGTTCTTCCCCCTCTGAGTGAGTGCTCGCTGTTGCAGCGCACGTTGCCGAGGCGACGCGCGCATTACGTGTGGAAGTTCTGGCCTCTGAGGGGGCGCAGCTCATAGCTTCCGGTCTCTCAACCGAGGTTGCTGAGACCATCTTCCAATCCAGAGCTCCCTCTACAAGGAAACTGTATGCCCTGAAGTGAAAATATTTCACTTCTTGGTGCGGAGACCGCCACCTTGACCCAGTTAACTGCCCGTTTGGTACAGTGCTGCAGGTCCTGCAGGCCCGTTTCTCCGCAGGGGTAACTCACTCCACCCTGAAGGTTTACGTGGCGGCTTTATCGGCCTACCACGCCCTTCTCGGTGGCCTTACAGTGGGTCGACACCCCCTGGTTACAGGTTTCCTCCACGGTGCGCTGAGGCTGAGGCCTCCTGTACGACGTGTCCCTACGGGGACCTTGCTGTGGTCTCTTAAGAGAGTGGGGATTTGTAGGCCTTTCATGGCCCCTTCTTATCTCATCTTTGCCCCTGGTCTGGCCAAAGCGTTTTTCTACCCTCGAGCGGGTTATTTCCTAGATCCCCTCTTCTATACCACGGCCTGTCGTGCTGCAGGCCCTCAGTCCTCCTCCCTTTCGGGAGCCTGACCAGCGAAAGCATAACTGTGTGTGTCCAGTGCGAGCACTGGACGCATACGTCCACAGAGCTGCCCTGTGGAGAAGGACGGACCAATTGCTAGTTTGCTTCGGTCCTCCTAAGCGGGGTCTGCCTGCTTCTAGGCAGACCCTTAGCAGGTGGATTGTGGATACTATTTCCTTGGCCTATGAATCTTCAGGCATCCCTTCGCCTCTGGGGCTTAAGGCCCATTCAACTAGGAGTATGGCGGCCTCCAAGGCCTTTCTGGCAGGGGTTTCTATGCAGGATATCTGCAATGCTGCGGGTTGGTCCACGCCCCTCACCTTTGTTCGGTTCTATCACCTTGATCGTATGGCCACTCCCGGCTCTTCTTCTCGCCCTCGCTGTGCTCCCAGTGATACACACAGGGCAGGTATTTGGAAGTCTGGTGGCGTTGGCATCTCGTTCCCCGTAGCGTTCGACGCAGCTCGAGTTCCTGGAAGGGAACGTCTCGGGTTACGTATGTAACCCTGGTTCCCTGAAGGGAACGAGACGCTGCGTCTCTAGGCCATACTTCCTGTATCCCTGCGAGCGGTTGCTTCATTCCTGGAAGCAAACGCCGGCTCCACCGCACGTGCTTATATGCTTTCCGGTCAGTGACGTCACCGCCTATGACGTCTCGCCCTTTCATTGGACATTTTACACTCTGGTTCAGAGCGCGGTCACGCTGAGGGCGTTCCCCGTAGCGTTCGACGCAGCGTCTCGTTCCCTTCAGGGAACCAGGGTTACATACGTAACCCGAGACGTTTCCATTGATGTATGGTTTGTTAGGATCAGACAATATTTGGCCAAGATACAACTATTTGAATATCTGGAATCTGAGGGTGCAAAAAAATCTAAATACTGAGAAAATTGCCTTTAAAGTCATCCAAATGAAGTTCTTAGCAATGCATATTACTAATCAAAAATGAAGTTTTGATATATTAACAGTAGAACATTTACAAAATATCTTCATGGAACATGATCTTTACTTAATATCCTGATGATTTTTGGCATAAAGGAATTGATAATTTTGCAATGTATTTTTGGCAATTGCAACAAATATACCCCAGCGACTTAAGACTGGTTTTGTGGTCCAGGGTCACAAATAAAAAAGCGGCCCTGCACTCACGCAAACGCCCATCAAACAGTTCTACCTCGGCCCCCAGACGAGGTCCTAAACTTAATCCCACGTGAGCCTGTGGGATCTATTAAAACCCATTGGGGTCGGCTGTATCGCCGGCGATACGAACTCGGTTTTTTAAAGATAAGTGCAAAAGACACTAAAAATACTCTGTTGATTTTGGTCACACAAATAAGTGTTATACATCAATCGAAACTGTTAAGTGTCTACTTTTTTTTTAGTACACTCACGATTACAACAAAACTTTGTGGTTTTGGGGAAAAAAGAAAACAAATAGGGTGCGCTCTCTGTCTTCTCTGTCTCCGCGATCTTTTTATAGTAACGCGTCATTAAAATGAAGTGTAACTCAGGAAATACTCAACACAGAAACATGAGTTATATCTATAGAAAGCCTGAAGTGTCTTCTTTCAACTGAAGTAAGTGTTGTCGAAAACAAATGTTCTGTGATAAAGTAATCCGTATGAAACCGACACAATGTTCAGTCTGTCCAGTCTAACTTATTATTTCTAATGTGATCCCGCCCCCTCGTGTTCACATGTAAATAACCACGTGACCCACGTGCGCTTGGAGACGCCCAACAACAAACACACAGTCACGAGACTCTGTTCATCTCTGCTACTGTTCGTTTCTGGAAGAAGCCGCGAGTAAAGGCTGGATTTACCTCAGAATAACAGCAAGAGTTCATCCAGAAGACATCGATCGATCTGATGAGTAAGTAAAGCTTGTTTTTGCATTAGTTAGCGTGTTATTGTGACAAACCTGAACGCGTTTAGTTGAGTTTTTCCCAAACGACAACATTGATGAATGCTACGCATCTAAGAATGTTTAATGTTCACAAATAGATTTAATATCGTGCTAAACAATAACAATTAGTTTCTCAGATATAAAATATTATTTTTTTAATGGTACAAAGTACATCCTTTTGTAGTTCACAGCATACGTGAGTCTATGGCTGCAGAATCATAACAGCTACTATAAAACCATACATACTAGACTATATGACTGCAAAATCATAGTTGTTTTTCTCCCAAACTGTAATTCCAGACTACAGTGTTTGAATATGATGGACAATTCATTGTATTTAAATTTCTTACGGCACGATGATGTTTTCATGCTCTATATAAAACAATAAAAGTAATATGAGAGTATATTGTAACATGATGAATGCTACGAGTCTAAGTATGTTTACAACATGTTTATTATTAATAGTCTTCTCTGTTCAAAAATAGATTTAATATCGTGCTAAACAATGATAAATAGTTTCTCAGATATAAAATATTTTTTATAGTACAAAGTACATCCTTTTGTGGTTCACAGCATACATGAGTCTATGGCTGCAGAATCATAACAGCTTCTATAAAATCATGCATACTAGGCTGTATGACTACAAAATCATAGTTGTGTTTTTTCCCCCCAAACTGTTGTTTTCATGCTCTATATAAAACAATAAAAGTAATATGAGAGTACATTGTAACATGATGAATGCTATGAGTCTAAGTATGTTTAGAACATGTTTATTATTAATAGTCTTCTCTGTTCAAAAATAGATTTAAATAACGTACTAAACAATAATAATTAGTTTCTCAGATATAAAATGTCTTTTTTTGTGTACGATAGTACAAAGCATGCATGAGTCTATGCTCACAAATGTTTTTTTTTTTTTTTGGTTGTTTGTATTTTATTGAATCAGGTACCTGAACCACAGATGAATCCTGATGACTTTCTTCAAGATGTTTTCCTCTGAGATCGCTGTACCAACATCAGATGGTCAATTACACTGATATTATTGACTACTGATTATGTTTTTTTCTTCTTGAATCCATGGACATAAGTAAATGTCAGGTACTTGTTTCACTTGTTGAACAGAATCTGTTGCAGGAATGACTCAAAGTCTGTTCACATCTCTGTGGTTAGATCAGTGCACAATAATGTGTCTTTGACCTTCATTATGTATGTTTTGATTATACTGTGTTGTAAATAAAATACAAATAATTTAAAAACCCAATTTTTTCAGTCTCCTCACACTCCCTTACCTGCCTCAGTCACAGTCACACTGATGGGCCATTAGCAGCTTTAGGGGAGGGCCCTTTGTCTCTCAGGTGAGAAGCACTTAATATTCAAGGCTATTACCACTCCCTTGCATATTGGTTTTCGATCACAAAACATGTCTTTAAAATTTTAAATCAATATATTGTTTTCTGTGAATGAGTAAGCTGAATGATTTTCACATAATTGTGAAGTAAATATTCTAGCCTAGAAGACTGATTACTCAAAAGTCTTATTCAGGACGATTTAGTGTGGCTTTTATGGCCTTATTTCAGCTACATTTTTTTCCCCAAAACTTACTAACCACGCATAATATTTTTTTTCTAACAAATGCAAACATGTACATCCACCTTAGTCACATATTATTGTAGCATAGTTTGTGGTGAATACAAAAAAAATACATGTTGGTCAATAGTATATTATAAGTAGCTGAAATAAGCACAAATATCAGGGCATGTCAACACATCTCAAGGGCCCCAAAATTACCTCAGACCCCAGAGGGTTAAAGGGAAGATAGAGCCACGCTCTTCGGAGACCCAGACGATACGCTTTGACATAAGTGGATCATGTGAAGGAGATCCGTCAGGTGAGGCTCAATAGGATTTCCTGCTTCACAGATACTCAGTCACTCAAAAATCAAGAAGCAACTCGGCGCTACTTAGCTTTCCAACCAAGAGGTGTCATTGATAAATGCTATCTGCCGCCACCCAGCCTAATGCACTCCATGGCAGCCTTTTCACAGTCTTGATTATTTGGCGAGCCGGAGTGGTGGCTGAGTATTTCCACAACGCGTCCTGAATGCCGCATCCCTCCCTCGGCTGTCGCACCTGCACCGGCAAAGTCCAAAACCCCCAGAAGTCCAGGAGGAAATTCAATTACTTACTCTCGGCTCGAAGAATGAGCTCATCTCCATATTTATTAGGATACTGACCAAGCAAAACCTAGACCTCGGCGTTCTATTACGTTTAGTATTCTCTAATGTGTTCCCACAAACTATTTTCATTTCCAATGTGACACAGGCGCTCGGCTGCCACCACTCCTCTCGAGATTTCTCAAGGGCCCTGAGAGGAACTTTGATGGGGCTTGAAATTAAAACCACAATGGTTTTCAAAGAAGTATAGTGACAAGCTCCTTTCTCCCACACACTCCTACCTACTCCGGCTGAGTGGGAGAGAAGCCATGATCAACCAAGACATGAGGGCTCTGTGACTCAGAAAGCCTTTCTAGCACCAGTGATTTTGGGCGCTTTTATTCTCCTGAATGCATCCGTATCTAAAAACAAGCTTTCGTCGGAGTGCGTCTTTTATAGTCTGATGATATGAAGCACTGCAATAACGAACGGAGGAGGAGGATGGAGCGATATTTCTCGACTCTGCCTTATTTTCACGTCAATTGCGCCAAGTCTTCGCTTTCTGAGATATGGGCTCACAATTACCATGTGTCAGTCAGGCATGGCGAGGAAGACCCATTCAATCAATCACCTCTTCAACAAACGGTCCAAAAAATCCCAAAGCCTTGAAGACACTATTGAGTAGCCTTGAGAGCAGGTGCTCAGAACCATTGAGTCCATTTAAACTGATATTTCAGCCAGGTGGATTTTGAAATTGTTCTTACAAAAGTGATTGTAGGCAAATGCTCTCTCTCTCTCTCTCTCTCTCTCTTATATATATATATATATATATATATATATATATATATATACACACACACACACACACACACACACACACACACACACAGAGAGAGCTGGGTAGACATGAAGTGCATTAAACGTGACATAAATAAGAAATAAGATCAATTTGAGCATTTTAATGTGTTTGAAAGACAAAGACATAGTAATACATAGTTAAATAATCCATTGAGTATTCCTTCAAATTAAAAATTAATTTATCAGTAGCTGATGCAATGCTGAAACACTTATTAAACCAGATTTTTGTGAATCCAGTGGTCAAATGCTGTGTAGCTTCCTGATTAATGACTGGTCTTTGTGTGAATGTGCACAAAACTGGAAGACTTTGAGTGTACATGAGTGGTAGGCTATTTTAGAAAGGAACATTTAAAAGATGAAAAGAGGAATTAGAGAGAATTAATAAATTATGAATAATTAATTGCTATTGTGTGAATAATATGTAACCATGTAATCAATAAAAAGTAAATTTAGCCTGCTTATGAGTATTTTAAAACGTAATTTATTCTAATTAAAAGTACTTGATTTTTGGAATCTAATTACGTAATCCAGATTGCATGTAATCAGTTACTACTCATCTCTGTTTGTATTATGTATATATGTATACAGTGCCCTCCATAAGTATTGGAACAGCAAAGACAAAATTGCTCTGTTGGCTGTGGAGTCAAGACGTCAAGAAGCAAATATGATTAAAAGATGAATATGAGACAAAAGTACAGAATGTCACATTTTATTATTAGCCGTTTCAACACATACATGTTTTACCAAATAAAAAGAACAGCACTTTTAGAGTTCATCCCACTCATTGATGTGAGCATAAGTATTGGGACAGTTGAACATAAGGCAGATATAAAAGATTAAAAGCTATTATTTAATTGCAAATCCCTTGAACACAATCACAGCAGTGAGTCTGTGACCCATAGACATCACTTCATGACTCTCTGTGGTCATTAAAAATCCTATGGCACTTCTCGTAAAGAGTAGGGGTGTAACCCCGGTGTCCTGGCCAAATTCCCTCTACTGGCCTTTGTCTATCATGGCCTCCTAATAATCCCCATCCACTTGATTGGCTCTATGACTCTCTCTTCTCTCCACCTGTAGCTGGTGTGTGGTGAGCGCACTGGTGCCGTTGTAGTATGGCTGCCGTCGCATCATCCAGGTGGATGCTGCACACTGGTGGTGGTTGAGGAGTGACCCCCCCACATGATTGTAAAGCGCTTTGGGTGTACAGCAATACACAATAAAGCGCTATATAAATGCATCATTCATTCATTCATTCATTCATTCATTCATTCATTCATTCATTTACCAGACTCTTGGTCTCATCCTTTGAAATACTTTTCCCAGCCTGTAATACAGCCAATCCCAATTGTTGCTTATTTTGGGGAGTTTCTGCCTTTACTCTCCTCTTCAGCTGGTCAAATTCATATTCAATCAGATTTAAATTTGGAGATTGACTTGGGCAATCTAAGACTTTCCATTTCTTTGCCCTTATAAATTCCTTGACTGAACTGGCAAGGTGTTTTGGGTCATTGTCCTGATGCAATATGAAGCACTTCCCAATGAATCTGGTGGCATTTTCTTGAATATTGGTAGGCAAGATGGTTTTGTACCCTTCCAAATTCATTCTGCTACTGTCATCATACATTAAGTCATCAGTAAAGTTGAGAGGGCCTGTTCCAGAGGCAGCCATGCATGCCCATGCCATGACACCACCTCCACCATGCTTTACAGATGAGGCTGTATGCTTGGGATCATTTGCAGTTCCCTTTTTTCTCCACATTTTTGCTTTCCCATCACTTAGATAAAGGTATATGTGTGTGTGTGAGTGACCCTGGACCACAAAACCAAAGTAGCATGGGTATATTTGTATCAAAATCATTAGTATATTAAGTAAAGATCATGTTCCAGTAAGATATTTTGTAAATTTCCTACCGTAAATATATCAGAACTTCATTTGGACAACTTTAAAGGCGATTTTCTCAATATACTATATATATATATTCTTTTTTCTGCACCCTCATATTCCAGATTTTCAAATAGTTGTATCTCAGCCAATATTGTTCTAACAAACCACACATCAATGGAAAGCTTAATTATTCAGCTTTCAGATAATGTATAAATCTCAATTTAAAAAATTAACTCTTATGACTAGTTTTGTGGTCAACATTTTTTTTTTGCCGTACCAATGCAGCAATTTCCATGAAACTTTGACCAGATGTTGGTATTAGCACAAGAAATCTGCACAGATAAAGAAATTATATTACAATCCAAAAAAAAGTTATTATTCAATAAAGTTGAATGACACAGAAAAAAAGTATTGAACACGCTAGGAAAAAGACAGCAGCTGAATTAATTTATTCCAACTTTTACATGTGCAAATTAGAATCAGCCAGGTTGATGCATGTTGATAGGTTAGAAAAAGGCTTAACCATCTCTGAATGCAAGTTTACATACATTTCATGATGGGTAGAGGCAACGAGCATTCCGAAGACCTTTGCAACAAGTTTGCTGTGCTACATAACAACGGTACGATTACCCATAGATTTCACAACTCCGAAATGTTTGGGACCATTATGTGGAAGTAGAAGGAACATCACTTCATCATCATTTGGCTATGCACAGGAGCTCCTCACAAGATTTGTGATCAGGGAGTAAGAAGGTTAGTCAGAAGAGTAACCCAGAGCCGAGGACCTTTCTGAAAATATTCCTGTAAAATTAGGAGGCAGCAGGTACAGTTGTCACAAAGAAAACAACAGGCAATGCATTCCATCGTCAAAGCCTCATTGCACACTCACACTGGAAGGCTCCAGTATTGAAGACAAGGCATGTTGAAGCTTATTTGAATTTTGATACACAGCATTGAATTACTGGGAGAATGTTGTCTGGTCAGACAAGACAAAAAATTAACTTTTTGGCAATAATACCACACACCATGTTTGGAGGAGAAATGGCTCTGCATATGCCCCTATAAATACTATGCCAACAGTAAAGTTTAGAGGTAGAAGCATCATGGTATGGGGCTGTTTCTCTTCTCATGGTATTAGCAAAATCCATATTATTGAAGGGAAGATGAGTGGAGCCATATACTTGGAAATTCTTCAGATGAATCGGTTGCCTTCCTCCAGGACGATAAGAGTTGCAGATAGACCTTCTAGCAGGACAAACATCCAAAAACTATATAAATAATGCAAAGGAGACTTTGAATTGATTCCAGCGGAAGAAAACAAAGTTGTTGGAAAGGCCCAGGCAAACAACAGACTTAACAAGAGGGTAGCCTGAAATATTCAAGATTTAAACTTTGTTAGGAAGCTTCTTGAAGCGGTCATTTTAGATAAACTAAGTAATAAATACAATTCAAGTTAGTGTGTTCAATACTTTTTTTCACCTTCATAAATACAATGATTTCTTCATCTGTGTAGATTTCTAGCGTTAATACCAACATTTGGTCAAAATTTCATGGGAATTGCTGCAGCGTTGAATGCTTATTTCCCACACTGTATATATATTTACAAACACACCAGTGATATTTTAATGTATTGAGAGACTATTGCAGTTTTTATTCATTTTTATTAAAAAAAATTTGAGAAAGCCACAGGTGGCATGGATTTCGTGTAATGGACAATTGCCTAGATACTTTCATTCAATACCTCCAATCCACAAGGACCAAAAATGAGACATTAGAGCTGTGCATGTACAAGGCATCTGCAAAATTACTTTAGCCTCATTAGGTTCATAAATAATGTATCTTAACACTGGCCTATTTGGCCGAGCAGTGGGAGGCTGACCTTTCTTGGCTGCCCCCGACATCGATAGCGATCGTGTCCAGCACAAAGACAATAACGGGGCTGAAATATCACCCAGCGTCCCTGCCTTATCTTCGTCTCTCACCGTGCTTTGAGTCAAACGCAAAAGTCATCATCAGCAAAGACAGCACAGCCTTCAACCTTCGCGACGGATATCTGACCCGGTTAAGTCAGTAGAGAGAACACAAAACCAAGTCGAAGCGGCCACTCCTGTGGCGACCTGGTATCTCTCCACAGCATTCAAGCTGTAAATGGCTAGTCTGGTGCTTTGCGTGATTGCTTGACCTCTGGGTTCGTGCCAGCAGGGAGCGAATCTTCCTACGCTAGCGCAAACAATGTAGCGGAAATGACAGTGGGCGGAAAGTTGGTACACATCAGGCTGATTAGCTTTGACTTGCTGAGAGCGTTTTGCAGTACTAAGGTGTTCAGCTAGTGTAATCACATAGTACAATGTGGTGACTCAATGAATTTATAGACTGGGGGAGTAGAGCTTTAATAACCTATATAGCACACTAGCGACTAGCGTGAGGATGTAGCCGAGTAAACACTTTGTTAAAAATGTGCATGTTCTGTGTTTATTTAGACCTACACATTGAAATGGGGGGAAAATACCTGTAGAAAATTCTGTCATTGTACATATTCACCCCGCATGTTGATCCAAACCCATATTACTTTTTCTTCTGGGGAATACAGGAGAAGACATTCTGAAGATTAAAGCTTTCACTCTTCAAAAGAAAATACCATGTGACTTGTGCAAAGCCTATGGATAGGAAACATAAGGAGTTTAATGATTCTAGTTTCTTTTAACAATATCTTTGAATCTGAGGAAAAATCCCTGCTTAAAAAAAACAATCAACTATTAACCATTAAAACATTAAAAATGGTTTCCTGTAGTGTGTTTTGGGGCATATTCCATTAGGATTTAGTGGTTTTAACAAGCCACCAATCGAAAGTGACAAATTACCAGCAGAGAACCACAAGGAACAATTACAGTTCGCATTAAAACCAGTAAAACCATTACAAATTCTTTGATGATTTCTATAGTTTTTTTTTTCAGCAGGGATGATCATATAAAAACAAAAAGTTGACCTATAGTTTTTTACTTGCCTATACTTTATTCTTAATCTATTTTTCTAATTTATTTTTAGACCTACATATTGCCATAATGAACAAACAGTCAGACCGATTTGGGATCACACATAGATCACAAACAGTTTAAAAATAACTGAGTGATTGTCAAACTTCTCAGATTCAAAAATGTTTGTTTTTCACTAAAAAATAAACAGCATTTTTAACATGCATTTATCAGAAAATGTTGGCTCAACTGGTTCTCATTATCCTCAGCTGTCCCCATGCAAACAATGGGAAAGTAATTGGTGTTGATGGAGTGTTCCCATCGGAATAGGAAAAAGACATGGAGAGCGCACACCGCATTTTTTATTTAGTTTGGACACCTGTAAGTATAAAATTGAAAACTGACTCTCCCTGCTGTTAAATTAGTCCCATATTTCTTTTTTTTTTTTCTAAATCCCTGCAGTCTTATATCATATGAAATTCTGTGCTGAAAATAAGTGGAAAAGTTATGAAATGACATCTTGGCCTTGAACGGCTAGAAGACGCAAGCAAAAGCAGAAGCTCGAGCTGTCAGGGGAATGCATTTCCATATATTTGATCAGGCATGGCCAAGACAGCATGACCCCCAAGTTTAATCTACTATGCTCGCACAAACGTCTAATTGAGTGCCATTTCCTCTTTGACCTACAGAAGTCTGCAAATCCAACCATCTCATTCCCAACACTTTATCTTATCTTTTTGTTCTTTTTCTTAAAAAAAGAAGAAAAAAAAAGTCACAAATATTGTATTGTATTTCCAAAGTCCAGAGTCAGAGGATTCACTGCTAGGAAAAGACTTTCTCTGTCGGATGAGCTGTGCTTTTGACAGAGTACATATAATTCAGTTGAATTTATAAAACTTTTCTAAACGATTCATTCACAAATTTTTACTGATCTGTTTCTTGAGTTCAATTCAATCACAGTGGTTAACAGCCCATCAGAGGTTACTTGGTCTGTTTATCACAAAGTTATCATCTGACTTCAGAAAACTTGGAATATAGAGTACATGACATAAGGACTACTTTTTATGATACTTTTCTAGTTCCATTGTGATGTTTTCCATTGTTTTTCTAAGGGGTAGTTTGATGAATGTGTTTGACCATTGCCTCTCGCTTATTTGCTTTCTCTTATCTTATTCTCCATTCTACGGTGTTGCATTTCTATTGTTTTTTTTTTTTTTTATGTAAATATGCACTAGATTGACATGTTTGACCATTGTGCTCACATCTTGTATTTTGCAACATATCACGCAAAACACGGCACTATAAAGCACGGCACTCAAGTAGTTCAACTTGAAAAAAAAAACTTTTTTTTGCATTCCACTGCCCGCGACTTGCGGTTTTAAACGCACAAACAAGTTCTGGGTGAATCATCTCCTAGGGGTCGTTCACACAAAGCTCATTTTTGCATTTGACTTGGCTGATTTTTATGGAAGCCTGTTTTTGCCACTGAAATAAAAAACATATATAAAAAAGATAATTGCAGCTTTGTATCTCAAAATTGCATGATACAAACTCGCAAATCGCAAAACTTTTTTATATTTGACTTTTTTTGTGAGTTAAGTCAGAATTGTGAGACATAAACTCGCAATTTCTCAGCGTCTCATGCATGACATGGTGTTATAAAAATGTGCCACTCAAGTTAAAAGTAGTTAAAACACATCGCTATAACTTGTGTTTTTGTATCACATTTTGTTTTGCATTTCACCGTTTAAAAAAAAAAAACGTGCCTGTGGACCTCGTTTTTTCATTCCAGTGCCCTGCATCTCGTATTTTTAAGTGGAAGGACACATCCTGTGTGAATCTGGCCTTAGTGATCGTGATCTTTCATGTTTACGCTTCTTAGTATAGCTTATGTCTTCAAGTCTACGCTTTTCTATACTTCACAGCAAGGTAAGGGTTAGGGCTGTTTTAGAAATAATTTTTTTACTTTGACATCTACCATCTTCAGAAGATTTGCGTTTCTGGTGTACATCCACTCTGCAGCCATTGATCAAGATATGAAAAGATGGTTTCAGTCAATGAGTTATTAATATTTGATCACAGTGAATCATTTATGAATTATGCACGGCCCAGAATGCTCAGAATGTCCTAAATTGTGTCTGTCAGATGATTCATGGTGTGAGTAAATGTAGGACGCAATCTAGTATACCGAATATAAACCGAAATATACCGAAACTAACAAATATATAGATCATATATGCATGATAAAGAACTTAATTTCAATTTCCCATGGTCTTAAATTAGTGCATAAATTTAACAGATTAATGATGCTGACTGTCTGTTATGAAAAAGCATTATTGGGAAAAATATGAGAAACGTACAGAGGAAAAATATGAAAACAAGATAAAAAAAAATAAATAAAAGGGTTGAGGTTCTATTGGTGACAATGGAATGAAAATAGAGAAGACTGAAATTGTTGTGACATTACAGTGTCATTCAATCTAGCCTTTTTACCTTCCATTAGAGAGAACAAGTTCCATCATAGAGGACTGTCATTGCTTCTGCAGGCACTGAAAGTGCTACCAAATTTCACTGTAGCCTTAATGGTCTTTGGGAGAAAAAAACTGAAATGGAAAGATATTTCTGTTTTATATTATACTGTATGGTTAAATAGTCATTTGGCCAAAACCGTTACTCCCATTTACTCGTTGAGGGAATGTAAACATAGTGGAAGAGTGATGGTTGAGATGATGTTTTCAAACTTAAAAACCAAAAAGTGTTGCTACTTATTCAGTTTACTTAAGAAAATTAACTTTTTTGGAACATTTAGTAACAACATAATCACATTTCGT
This sequence comes from Barbus barbus, assembly GCF_936440315.1. Lineage (NCBI taxonomy): Eukaryota > Metazoa > Chordata > Actinopteri > Cypriniformes > Cyprinidae > Barbus > Barbus barbus. The sequence goes on from NC_136737.1 coordinate 14,795,925, forward strand.
GCAATCCACTTAAATTCGCAAAATTTACTTAATACTTAATCCAGTTGTATTGGTACTGCATTAGTAATTTTTGTTGGCACAAACTGCAACTCAGCAGGGCATTGCCAGTTCCCAGCATGCTTTGCATGCTAATGGATGGGGAGAGTAAATGTTGAAATTAAAGGAACACATTGTTTTGAAAATAGGCTCATTTTCCAACTCTCCAAGAGTTAAACAGTTGAGTTTTACCATTTTTTAATCCAGTCAGCCGATCTCCGGGTCTGGCGGTAGCACTTTTAGCATAGCATAGCATAGATCATTGAATCTGATTAGACCGTTAGCATCTCGCTCAAAAATAACCAAAGAGTTTCGATATTTTTCCTATTTAAAACTTGACTCTTCTGTAGTTACACCGTGTACTAAGACTGCCGGAAAATGAACCGTCAGCTAGGTAACTAGTTATGATATAGCTGGGGACTACTTTTAGGCACTGCGTAATATCATTGCACCTGCTGCACCCATGGTACGGCAGCAAAGTTCCTTGATTATTACGCCAGAATGAGAGTATCGTTCCAAGCCATATCGGTCTACAAAATCGCAACTTTTCATTTTCCGGCAGTCTTAGTACACGATGTAACTACAGAAGAGTCAAGTTTTAAATAGGAAAAAACTCTTTGGTCATTTTTGAGCAAGATGCTAACGGTCTTATCAGATTCAATGATCTATGCTAAGAGAGAGATGAAGTAGTGCACTATGTGTCTAAAATTTCCTCATAAAAATGCCACCCCCCCACCCATAACTGGACACCTGTTTGTACACCCCCCACCCGTCTAAGTGGCCATCTGTTTCATCCACCCCAGTGATCTTAAGGAATTTATGGCAATGTGTGTGGGGCCAATGTTATGTGAAACTTTAAATGATGAAATTGTGTTAAATGGAATAACGGGAAGTTTTTCACACACATATCAAGAAAAAACATCAAACATACACGTAAAACGTACAACGACTGTTTTTCCCTACAAGTCGAGAAGTGCTAGTGTTGTTTGGAACAGTTTTAGGAAAAACATAGAAAATAAAACAAAAAAGCATTAGATGCGCTAGTTTTTTTCTATCGTTACAATTTAAAACTAGTTAGTTTGACAAAGTTAAATAAAAAGAAGAGGTGAGCGCGTTCAAATCAAACTAATTCGTAGAAATATCGACTTATATGACTGTTTGCCGGATCCCCTCAAAAACTCATTAGATTGCAAATGAGTCGAGCCCCAGACACTTTAGATGTTTTACAACGGACCTCTTGATCAGATAAGGATGTTTCAGTGATCATACGGCCAGACGCACAGCGCCCATTCTCATTTCGTCGCACTGCGTGAGACAAAATATTTACATTTCGTAAGATGTTGTAGAAAGTTTAGGCGTCTAATTACAGCTGAAAAGCCAAAGACCCCCTGCCAAAACATTCGCTTTCATTCCAGTTTACGTGCGCATACGTACGTTTTAACTGACATAGCATGCTAGAAGTTTTAAGATTGACAAAATCAAAGAGTAAATAAAAGGTATTAAGTGTGAATAACTAAACTAAAATAAAATAAAACAACATTTTCCTGAAAAATAACTTTGTTCTAATGTTAAAACATTACTTTAATTCTTTTAACATTTAAATCTTCACGCCGGTCTCTCCTCCAGCGTTAGAGGGCGGTTAGTGGGTGTGGTCTGACCGCAGCGCTCGTACGCTCATTCTCAGTTTTGACAGCGCAGAGCACAGATGTATCAACGTAAGATGGTCAGGGCTTTTTCTTTTTGTTTAAGTTTCTGTCAGTGTAGCTAATGATAGACAACAAGATAGATTTTGACAAATATCTCATACTATTATTTAACGGTCTGATATTTTTTTATTTCACACCACGGTAAGATAATTCAACTCAATTTTTTTTTAACTTTGTCTCTGTTATAAACTTAAACTTTTTTAAAAGTGCGACAAAGATTTTGGCATACACTTAACTAACGCATCCGATGTATTTTGTTATAGATGAACGAACGCGCTCACCTCTTCTTTTTATTTAACTTTGTCAAACTAATTAGTTTTAAATTGTAATGATAGAAAAAAACTAGCGTATCTAATGGTTTTTTGTTTTATTTTCTATGTTTATCCGAAAACTGTTTTAACAACACTAGCACTTCTCGACTTTAACACAATTTCATCATTTAAAGTTTAAACCACATAACATTGGCCCCACACACATTGTCATAAATTCCTTAAGATCACTGGGGTGGATGAAACAGATGGCCACTTAGACGGGTGGGGGGGTGTACAAACAGGTGTCCAGTTATGGGTGGATGGGCGGGGGGGAGTGGAATTTTAGACACATAGTGCACTACTTTCTCTCTGCTAAGCTACGCTAAAAGTGCTACCGCCAGACTCGGAGATCTGCTGAATGGATTCAAAAACGGTAAAACTCAAACGGTAAAACTCAACTTGGGGAGTTGTTAAATGAGCCTATTTTCAAAAAATGTGGAGTGTTCCTTTAAGGGTTATTTGATGTGATGTAAAAAAAGAGACTTGGAAACTTGTTAGTGTTGAATTTTGTTGTTTGCTACCATTGAGGTGATGAGGGGTGCATTTAATATACATATAATATTAAATATGGATACATACTCATGTTTCTAATATACATAATTTATACATATTTAAAAATATATATTTTTTAACTTTTTAATTATACATTTTATATTTAGGAAATTTGTAATAATATTTAATTATAATATTAAAATGATAATAATTTAAATTTTACATACTTTTTTAGAAAACCTTACTTCTACAGCCATTGTGTATGTGGGTTTTACCATTATTAATTTCACATCTCATGAGAAAAATAAACAAAACAAATACTCTCACTTTCCCATCTCTGGTCCCATGCATTAGATTTTGTTGTGGATTTAGAAGAAACATGAAAAGCCAGGGTGAGGAAGTAGAAAGAAAAAGTTAAAAGGTGGGTTGGATAGAACGCCAGGTCTCTGGGGAGAGGAAAAGGGGGCAGAGATGTGTAGCATCTGGATGGATGCTTGGCAAAGAAAAAAGATTAGCGCAAAAAGGATGAAAAAAAAGCAGCAACAACAGAGCCGCATTAATTTTCTTAATGGTGCCTGAACCTCTGACCAAGGGCAAAGCCCTTGGGGTTTCAAGGCCTCAAAAAAACAATTCTGATGGACCCCATCCATTCCTCGTCACTTTGGCAGGACATCAGCGGTGGCAGTTAACCTTTTTGTCCTGCCTAAAGGCGGCAAAGGTTTGCTTTGAAGCTCAGGATGGATGCAGACAGAAGACTTTAATTATGCCCTGATTAAATGGGAGTCTTTACACCGCAATGGCGTTCGCTCATTGCCTCCTTACCCCTCGATACTTAATCAGCAGCTGCCAGGGTGCCTGTGGATCAAAGACACTGCCATTTATCAACAGCAGCACACGGCTTCCCTGCAGGTCAAACCCGTTGGGGACCGTCTGACCCCCTCGGTACCACATTCACAGTCCCCTCCAAAAAAAAAAAAAAAGAAAAACGCGAAAAAATACAGGGGTTATTAAGGATAATGCATTCCAGTGGCACAATAAAACTAAGTGTGCCAACAAGCTGCCATTCATGTTTGCTGAGTAAACGACATCTCGTCTGCGTTGACAACACAATGGAGGCCCGGGGATAGCACATTGATTGCGTTAGCCAGAGAAAAGGATGTGCGAAAACGCGCCGTAATTCGCTAGATGTATGTGCGCATGTACCTATGTGAGAGTGATGATTGCTATTCATTGTAACTAGTGCCTTGTCCTTGACAACCCTCTTAAGAGATTGCAGTCGAGCTCCCAGAGGGCTGCGCTGAGGATGAGGATGTCTCTCCAGCAGAAGGGGTGCAAATTGAATCCGCTGGCAAAGATTAGCGATGGAGCAGGCATGATGCACTTCGGCCGTGTCCCTTTTCCCGATGAAATGTGCCTTTGAAGTTCACCTGACACACTCGTTTGTGACCGGGGGATAAAATGGCTCAAATGGACTTCGGAAAAGTATATCACTGAGCAGGAGCTTCAGCGGAGAAAAGTATACAATGGAAACAAACATCATTTAATATTGATTCACTCTCTTCAAGGACAAACATGCCTACTGAATAGGCTTTCGTAAGCATTTGAACAGACATTTGGTTTATAAAGAAATATGGCATTCGTGACTTTGGTGAGGTTTACACTCTTTAAAAAAAAGTTCCAAATGTGATGTCATAGATTAGAATCTTTAAGCGAACAGTTCTTTTTGTCCATGGATGTTAAAGATTCTTCATGGAGCCATTGATGCCAATAAAGAATCCTTATTTTTTAAAAAGTGTAGAATTTCTCGCTAATTATGTTCTGGAATTGTTTTACATTATGTTTTAAAACCAAGGGCCAGTTGTTCAAAAAATTTATTCTGATCTGGATTTGGAAATCTCATGTTTTGCTATCCAGGATCAGGTAATCCATCTTACTTTTGTATCGGTTTTTCAAAGCAAAATTATATTGGATCACCCTGATCCAGATACACACTTTTTCAGATTTCCAAATCTGGATTACTAGTGCTCTACGGAGCCCTTAAAGGGACATGGTGATGGAAAAAAAATGAGATGGGGGAAAAAATGCTAATGTTTTGCATTCTAGTTTTGCATTGCATTTACACAAATAACTACTTCTGACTGGTGCATCTCTGATGATTGTGCCAAGGTAGTTTACAATCAGTGATTTATAAAACAAAACAAAAAAGCTTTAAATTAAATATAATATTTCTGTTTGATACTGACAGCTGTTTGGGGATATATTACATGTTGCAAATGTTGTATTTTTGGATGTTTTATTACATTTTTGTTCCTGAAATCCACCCTTCTGCTGGGATCAGAATAATCCAGTTTTATTTTTGTGATCAAAAGTATCCCAATTTTACTAAAATGTTTTGAACAACACAAACTGAGGATTTAAACCAGATCAAAAACTTTTTTTCTTTTGAACAACCCATTTTCCAGATTTGATCCAATCCGATGGCCAAAATCTGATCAGATTACATTTGAACAACTGGCCGCAGATCCAAGGCTTTGATAAATATTGCATATTGTTTAGAAATCCTTGGATTTAGACTTTACACAACTATTTTTGGCCTACATCACCTCTAATGCTAGAATTTGCATTTGTATTACAGCAAATATTTTCTTAATTTCCATTGGTAATCATAAAACAATTCTCAACATACTGTATCTTATCTACTAGAGGCTAAAGCTTAAAAGGCTAGCTCACTTTTTTTCTGTTGAGCAAAAAACATTTGCTATTTTGAAGAATGTGGGTAACCAAACACAGCCATTGACTAGTGTGGAAAAAAAGAAATACTGTGGAAATCAGTGGCTACATTCAATTGTCAACATATTAAATACTTTATAATTTTCCACTTTTAAAAAATTCTGTTAATGGTTTAAACCACCTACGTGAGATTTGTACAAATAGAGCCTCACTTTAGTCACTCCCTAAATGGTGACCAATAAGAGTGATTTCTTTCTAAAATGTTGGAAAGTCAGAAAAGGTGCAGACTGTTGTACGATCTGTGTGGTCGTTTTGTTTCCAATTCAAGCATTTTTCCCACATTTTATCTAAAGTTTGCAATAAAAATAATAAAAAAGTAATGAATTATACGGTGAATAAGCCATATCTATATAAAAAGTATATGTAGACTATAGTTCAAAAGTTTTTGAAAGAAATGTATGTAACATTTATTAACACAGACACACAGAAAAAAAATAAAAATAAAAAAACAGTTTTGACAACTTGATGGTAAAATGAAACTCTTTGGAAAGCTTGATAACCTTTTCAGTGTCACCAGACTGCAGGTTTTCGAACCATTAAGAAAAGTATTGAACAGTGTTGGGGGTAACGCATTACAAGTAACGCGAGTTACGTAATAATAGTACTTTTTTCAAGTAACTAGTAAAGTAACGCATTACTTTTTAATTTACAAGAAAATATCTGAGTTACTTGTTCAAAAAAGTAACGCCAGTTACTTTTTCCCCATTTATTGACTGATAGTGCACTGTGTGAGCATGCTGTTACTATAGATCTAAATGTGAATGTGCATGAATTCATCCCACTCGCAAAAAACAGATTTAGTATTCATCAAAATGAATTAAAACAGTAAAATGCAAACTCAGAATATGACGCAAACCTGCAATAATTAAATATGTTAAACAACACAAATGTATCTAATCCCATTTTATTAACCAATGTCTTTGATGCTGACCTTTGATGATCCAGTTCAACCATACTAATAAGCAAAAATGACTTTAGATAAACTAACAATTGTACTTCATTGTTTTTTTATTGCCGAAGAGTGTTAAACCTTCTTATCCTGAGTTTTACTTTACAGACGTGAATTTACTTTTCCTTCACAAGATACAAGGCTTTTACATTTGTATTAATGTAATTTCTTGTATTAAAAACAATCAAGCCCTGCTCCTATTTAAAAAGTAACGCAAAAGTAACGTAACGCATTAATTTCCATAAAAAGTAGCTAAGTAACGTAATTAGTTACTTTTTTAGGGAGTAATGCAATATTGTAATACATTACTTTTAAAAGTAACTTTCCCCAACACTGGTATTGAACAGTTTACTGTCTTTAAAAGTTAATTCCTCAGAAAGCTGAGAGAATAGATGCCGCTGGCTGTTTGTCTCTCTGTCTCTCTCTCTGTCTACAACCCAAGGTATTTTACATAGGATTTAGTCAAAACCAAGAGGTGTTGAATATTATTTAACAGCAGCTGGAAACTACTTGAACTTGAACTGTCTGTAGAAATTTTTCGAAAGAATTTTCATGTGACTGCTCATGCCTTTGGGCAACAATTAATTTTTAAAATTTTGGTTCTCTGCGTCTCCTTGTGCCACCTGTCAGCTGAGGTCTGGCAATTACTGCACATGGCTTCAAGACTGATGTATTGCACAAAACTTGGATTAACAGCCAGGAAATCCATGATAAATATTTGTAAGCCAGTTGGCAGTTGTAAACTGAAACCGAATGCCCTGATAGGCATGCAGCATTCCCTCGCTGTGCTCCGATGAATTAATGAGTCTGCTCTGACTGGCATAAGAATCTAGTCTCTCATGATAGCACTTCAGCTCTGATCTACTGCAGTCATTTAAAATGCCCCCGACCCAAATATATCTTTATGGCTTTCATGGCATTACAAAATTAATGTAATAAGATTACATTGTAATAAGATAAGGTTGGTGGCCAAAACGTCTGAAAGCAGTATGTACTAATATTTTAATCATCCGTTCAATGAAGAAAAAAAAAAAAATCTATGAATTTTTTGAAGTCAATGGAATTCTAAATATAATTCCAAGCTGTGTATTATTAGAGATGCACATTCGTTTTTCAGTCTGGTTCTCATCAGAGCACCTGGAGATTTGGTTTGGTGCTCACACTGCACAAAGTGTGACCCATTAAATAAAACCATAATTAATAATAGCAGTAATGGTATTTTTAAATCAAATAATAACTAAAATAATAAATAGATTGTGATAATACTATTATATTTGTAAATAAAAATTAAGTATTAAATCAAATACAATTATTTTATAGTACATTTAAAAATACAATACTATGGAAACCTTTTTCTCGCAATTCAGACTTTTTTTTCAGAATTGCGCGATATAAACTCACAATTCTGACTTTATATCTCGCAATTCTGAGAAAAAAATTGTGAGATAAAAAGTCACAATAACCTTTTTTTTTTATTTTATTCAGTGGCGGAAATGGGCTTCCATACAATGCTAATATTTACGTTTTAATTTTTTTTTTTTAATATGAAATTTCATCATTTTCAAACCTAAAATCTTTTATTTTTGCGAGTTGTTGGCAAGCAAGTATATGTGCTGCTGTAGTGCTGCCCAGTAACAAGCATAAGTGAAGTGCATAGTCAGTTTTGCATTTTGCTGTGAAACCAGCAGCACATAGTCTAGATTTACAGTATGCTTTTAGTTTGAATGGAAATCTTATACAGTATTACAATTAGTCAATCTAAAATAGTGATTGTGTATTAATAGCTGTCAACCATGATGGTGCTCAAATGAGCAGTCTGAACTTATTTACACTGCACATTTTTTATTTTGGTTGCGCATGGCTAAGAACTTCATTTGGACAACTTTAAAGGCGATTTTCTCAATATTTTCCACCCTCAGATTCCAGATTTTCAAATAGTTGTATCTCAGCCAAATATTGTCCTAACAAACCACACATCAATGGAAAGCTTATTTATTCAGCTGTATAAATTGCATGATGTATAAATCTCAGTTTAAAAAAATTGACCCTTATGACTGGTTTTGTGGTCCAGGGTCACATATTATCATTATATGTTTTCAAAATAGCTTAATGTAAATTGATAACAAGCAACATAATATTGTTGTATTTACAATTTTAAAAAATATATATTTTAAAATGTTTGCACTGGATGGAATGTTTGCAAAATTTTTGCAACCTGTCAATCACTTTTCACAATGGGCTTTCATAGTTTTTTTTTTAGCAATGCCTCGTTATCATGAGGTTCTTCAGATCCGTATCCCCAGTGTCATTTGATGGGGGTGTGTCGTGGGCAAGCTATATAATCGCATGGAAGTAATAACAACTAGGTGGGAAACAAAGACGAGGCTCATTTTGCAAGTCAATTAGAGGACAGAAGCAGGACGGATGCAATCAGGATATTTGCGGGAGGCCTTGGCTGTCTTCCCTCTAGTCACCTGTTTTCTGGAGGCCATGTCAGTATGGCATAAATCAGTATTCAAACAGCATGCGAGCACACAAACTTGACAGAAAGTTTGGATCTGTGTGCAAATCGTTTGAGTCCCTCGGCTTATGTCTCTTTATGAGCGAGAACTAAACTTAACAGCTGTTCTGTGGATACTAATGTAAGACATGCTCAAAAACTGTGAACAATATGACAGAATTGATGAAGCTACTGTGTATTTGCTAACTTACTCATAATTTAAAATCAAGGTTTGAAAGTGTAGTTTCTAGTTTTACTACTAACAAAAAAATACACTGAAGCTAAAACAGTTAATACACTGGATCATGGTACTCTCTCAATAATGCCGGAGGACGATGATGCAAAGGAGAAGAAATTGTTGAATAAAGTTGTTATTTTAGTTTTCTTTGTATACAAAAAGTATTCTCGTAGCTTCGTAGAATTACAGTTGAACCACTGCTTTCACATGGGTTATTTTAATGATGTCCTTCCTACCTTTCTGGGTCTTGAACGTGTCAGTCGTGTTGCTGTCTATGCAGGATCAGAGAGCTCTCGGACTTCATCAAAAATATCTTAATTTGTGTTCTGAAGATGAACAAAGGTCTTGCGGGTTTGGAACGACATGAGGGTGAGTAATTAATGACAGAATTTTCATTTTGGGTGAACTATTGTCACGGTTCTGTGTTGCGGAAAGGACGCAGGAGACTTGAGGTGAGTCAAACGTCTTTGTTTTAATAAATGAGAATACAATAAATTACAGTAAATTGACGAGTGAACGGACAAAGACTCAGGGAGAACTCAGGACTTATAAACACATGGAACGTAATCAAGGAGAACTGAAACAGGTGTTAGGAATAATCAATTAACTTAACAAGAAAAGGAACATAATCATATAAGGAAACTCAGGAAGGGCAAGGGTAAAACAAAGAACAATGAGTCCAGAACCCTGACAACTATCCCTTTAAGGGGTATGAGAAAATATTAAGTGTTCAGAGTTGTTATTGCTATTTAAAAGAAAAACTATTAAAACGTTTTTTTTTAACTGTAAAAAAGCTATAAAGTAAAATATAAGATAAAAAACTTAATTAAAACTTGATTAAAAATGTTGCCGTTGCAACTAACTAAAGTAAAATCAGTTTAGTAACTGAAATAAGTTTAAGTACTAAAATTACTACAACTAAAACCGAAATAAAAATTAAAACTGAAAATATAAAAGCTAATTCAAAATTATAATGAATATTAATAGTATATAAATAATACTAAAATTACAATGAGTTTAATATTATTTTATTTTAGCACAAAAACAAAAAGGATTTTTAATAAATGAATATCTTCTCAATTAGGATGTTTTTCATCTGATTTTTTATTTTATTTCAATCTTATATTGTATTTCAGCTTCATTTTAATTAATGAAAATGATTTGAATACTTTTAATTTTAGTCAAAAATAACAACACTTGATTGGGTCTTTATTATTATTATTTCTTTTTACTTGTACAGCGGCTTTCATCCATAGCTCAACATAGAGTATAATAGCAGTATAATATTACTATATTTAGACAATATGTTAATAAGGTTTGAACTTTCGAGTAAATTCAGGAAATGGGTCAACTGGCATTTATAGCTTGTTAATTAACCCATTAACATTAAAATAAATAAATAATGAAATATAAGTGTAATAAAATATTTGAAATTGTACAAAATAATTGTATTGAAATGTATATATTTAAAATTAAAATAGGGTCATATTGTGAGATATAACATCATGGGAAAAATCATGAGATAATATATAAAGTTATATATCATCAGTGATTATATAAAGTTATTTTTAGATATAAAGTCACAATTATCCTTTTATTTTTATAATCTGAAGTGCAAACAAGCTTCCATAGTTCAAAGATCTTCACAGTTCAGACTATAGAAATATTTCAGAAAAAAAGCCTGCACGTGCAATGTAACATTATATTAAAAATTAAAGCAGAGATGTGGCACTTGCTTGAAAAGCTAGTTAAGTTAGTGGTTTCACCAGATAGACCTGATATGTCTTATTTAAACGATCAGCTACACATGAAACCCAAGATATGCAATATCAGTCCACCATAAACTACATATTATAGCTTTCACCGAAACCACAGGAAATGCATCAGCTTGCTTTGAAAGCAACATTTTCTCATGACTGTAAAGCTAAACAACATCTAAGTTTTACCCAGATTTCCTTGTGCCCTACGGTCACCATCAGAGCAACGTGTTTTTTCGGTCTCCAGCGAGTGGCCTGTGTAGATAATGAGGTGTGTTCAGGTAGAGCGGCCCGCAGGCTATCTGCACCGATATATCTGACATCTACTGTAAAGGGATTTCTGGAAAGCCTCTCTCTGTTGTGCCCCCTATTTCAAACAGTCATATTAGGCGAGTTATCAGCGTGACAGTGGCGGCCCGAGGCCCAACATATTGATCCACTGACGGCTTCCTGATAGACTCATACATAGCAGAGGATGCCAAACCTCAAAATAAAAATCCATTTTTCATACTGTACATTATGATGTTGTGGTGCCTAAATTCACTTGTAGCATTTATTTTTTTAAGCATTAAATAAAATGTATTTAGACAAAAATTCTAGAATTTTTTATATTAATCGAATAAATATAATGTATTAATCGAAATAAATATATTATAATGTTCTTTTTTAGTGATTTGTAATTCACACTGTAAAATTTTGTAGAGTTGTAAATAAAATAAAATATTGCAATTAATAAAATATTGTAAATAAAAGATTATTGAAGTTTTTTTTATTTTTTTTACAAGAAAATACTATTTCAGTCTTTCTACTTCAGAGTTTCTTATTTAGTTTTTTAGTTATTTGTAAAATTTACTATCAGCTTCTGATTGAAATTTGATTCTACACCCATTTATTTCAAGATTTTGGTTATACTGTAGCAGTAATATAATAGTAGCGGTTTGTGGCTGTAGATAAGCACACGACGCAGGAGATATCCAAATAAACAGTCTTTAATTCAAATTTAAACTCAATAGACAGGAGAATAACCAGGAGAACTAACAACGTCAAAGGAACTCAGGAGAACACAGGGCTTAAATAATAGGAAACCAACGAGATAATTAACCAGACACAGGTGGAACAGAATGAACTAATCAAGGAACACAGGAAAATGACCAAATATGGAAAACCAGGAACAAAGATAGGGGTAAAACAAGGAAAAACAAGTCCAAAACACTGACAATAATATAATATAATATAATATAATATAATGTTATTATATTATAATGTTATAATTTTAATGTTTATTATAAAGTCTCTTTTTAGTGACCTACCTCTTGTAATCATAATTTATTTTTTTATTATGATATGACAGTGAAAAGCAGACAGGAAAGGTCCTTGAGATGGGACTCGAACTCGGGACACCAGTAATGCAATGCGTTAAATACAAAATAGTATATAATTCTAATATTGCCATTTATCAGTTATTTATCGGTAAAATAATTGCTAATAAATTTATTCTTATAATGTTTATTATAAAGTTAATGCACATTTTAGTGCATTTATATTATATAAATCTGAAAGTACCATTGTTTTGTATTTTATAAACACTTTTTAGTGATCTACCTCTCATAATCCACACAGGGGGTTAGATAATGCGGGATACTGAAGTTTTTGACTGAGACAGAGAGACACAGCAAGTGACAAGAGAGAGAAGCAGAAATGCATTCATCTCTTTTTATCTAATGTGTCGAAAATAGTCTGCATGTTATTTGTCAGCGAGTCAGGGAACTTTAACAAGAACAGTGGCTGGAACGGATCACGGGGTTCAATAATTGCCTCACACATGCAGCGTTCAAATGTAAAGTTTTGTCCAGTTTGCCACACTGACAAACTACAACTTTATTTCTAAAGTTGAAGTGGAAAAAATATTACAGCGCAATTAGATTTTATGCAGCACAAAATCAGAAAAGTGTTGTGCTAAAAAATCCCTTTTAAGGGCTTTTAAACGTTTTAAAAGAATTAAAAAAAATAAAATGGCACCTTTTAAGCTGCTTGAAGTCATCCGGCATATACCTATGTGCCATTCAAATTCACTATGCAAGTATGGGTCAAAGGCCACAAAATGATGAAAACCACAGTATTTTAAATTTGGAATGAATGTGGATTTCTTGTCTTAATTAAAGTTGGGAAATTGAACTCAACAGATGTGGTATAAGCTGGTGCTTTGATTAAGTTGCTCTCACAGAGCTTTTTAAGAGTGAGTGCTCTGCACCTATTAATAAACTCCATTAAAAACCAAATTGATAAATGCAAATCAACAGCATGCTAATATCAATACATCTGTTAGCTTGAACCTTCCAGTTTTTAATTACAAGACAGGTAGAGCAATAAATTCGAGTTCTGAAAGTTTAAACAACTTTCATTGTCAGTTGAAAGTCACGTCGATCCTGTCAATAGTCAACAAACGGCTGTCAAAATCCTTTGAGGACTGTCAATCAAGCTTGAGGATTGTCTGGATGGGTTGACAAAGACCAGAAAGAGAGGTGTTTGCCAGAAAAAAAAAAAAAAAAAGTTTGAAATTTCAGACTTTTGCCCTACTTCTCAACTTACCTCATGTATATGCAAATACACCCTGAAAGCCATTTTTTTGGGATCTACCATGTGGAAGGATGTTGGTAAGCATCCATGTAACCTCAAACAGGCAGTGGTGGAGAGTCTGTTTTGAGCTACAAATCTCATTATGTGACCTGGAAGGTAACAGCATATTATTACTATATTTAGACAATATGTTAATAAGGTTTGAACTTTCAAGTAAATTCAGGAAATGGGCCAACTGGCATTTATAGCTTGTCAATTAACCCATTAACATTGTGTCATGATGGTAAAAACTGTAGTACACAAAATCAGAAGGCTTATAAGGCCATTGCACAAAAAATAGGATTATGTTTAAATCCAACTGAAGCCTGACTTTGCTTTTATATTAAGAGGAAACCAGCTAAAGTTGCGCCTCTGGGGAATTCCAGCGCGCAATATAAACTCTCCAACCAAATTTGCAGACGGAAAAGTCTGCTAGGGATGAAACAGACTTTGTATTTGGTTTTCTCAGTTGCATATATCTGCCCTCCGAGGTACATAGAAGAGATGCGGTGGTATCTCAGAATAGCTGTCGAGGCACAAGACAATGAGATTCGAGTACCGAAATACAGTACTCGAGAGATGCGTGAGAGATGCGTGAACCGTTGAGAGATGCTTTTCTGCATTTCCTGAAGCTCAACAACTTGATACAGTGGCGCTGGGAACAGCTGCGTCCTATTTATGAGTCCAATTATGCATCTTGTGTTTGAAACTCCAGAATAGCTCGAAATATTTTTGCAGCTCATTGCGTTTACCAAAGATCTTAATGAAAGTATTGCAAAAAGTCATGACATGACAACCAATCATTCTGTAGTTGGATTTTTCAATCCTGCAGTGGGTTTAGTCGGAATTCAATTAGCTTTGAAATGAAGATCCTGTCATGAAAGGCAGGATGTGTTCAAATCCACCAAACCCATCTTTAATGGGCAGTCACACTGTTGGAAGGAGAAATATTTTTTGTAACCTGCTGAGTCTGAAATCACTCCAGGTTGTGAAAAACAAGGCTTCAATTGCACAAATGCATCAGCAGCCCATTAACTAAGAGTGGGTGTCCTACAGCACAGCTGAGATCTTTAGAAAATTATTGATTTGAAGCAATCTCACAGTCTGATCGGTGGATTCTTGGATCTGAACTGCTCCAAAGTAAACCTAGACTCGCTGTAAAAACATGCTTCTACCAACATTTTTACAAAAATCCAAAAACAAATCTGAACATGCTGTACAATTCAATGCCGTTTCCAGCTGAAATAAACACTACTGGCAGTAAAAAACCAACAACCTTTAATCCCATTCACACAAATTATAATTACAGGGGCAAATTATCAATACTATGTCATGACCTCAAAACATTTTTACCAAAGTGCATGATTTGTAAACAGCTGAACATGTATACGGCTTTTCTGATATTGTAAATGTGCTCGGTAGCTCACCTGGTACAGCATGTGATGTGAGTCATGACAAATTCATTATATAAGAGCTCAAAGCCATGTAAAAACAAGGTAAAATGGCATGGTTGCTTGAGCAAATGTGTTTTTATCTCAACTTTTCTATTCTTAAAGAGTTCATCCAAAAATGAAGATTCTGTCATTAATTACTCACTCATGTCGTTCCAAACCCGTAAGATCTTCATTCATCTTCTGAATACAAATTAAGATATTTATGATGAATTCCGAGAGCTCTCTGACCCTGCATAGACAGCAAGGATCCTTACACGATCAAGGCTCAGAAATGTAGCAAGGAGATCATTAAAAAAATCCACGTGACATCAGTGGTTCAACCGTAACTTTACGAAGCTACGAGAATACTAATTGTGCGCATAGAAAACAAAAATAACGACTTTAAAAATTTGTCTCCTCCACATCACCCTATAGCGCCATTTTGGAGAGTATCACATAGGTAAACAACATATGTACATACGTTCAGATTAAAGCGTAAACAGCATACATGCGTTGCATACGTAAAGTAAAAAACATTGCCAGATTCAAACTGATATGTTTCAGATAAAACTGAACTTGCTTTTAGAGCCAATGACTGGACATTTGTTGCACAAGTGTTGCAAAATATGCAAGATCAGCAATGTAATATCAGAAATGTTGCCAAAGGCAGGTTTTATGAGTCTAGGTTGCTTTTCCATCGTTGGTTTGAATGTTTTGAGCACAGTGAGAAATGTTTTCAGTTTAATTTTGGTTTAGTTAATCGTTCTCCCGCAGCGTGTAACAGATGGTCCGAATCCCAAACAAATAGCCCAACTGTTCTTTTTTTTAAATCAGAAACATACCCCACACCCTGTATAGTCCAACTCCTACAATAATGACTCACTGAATTGCTTATAGTTAATCAAAAATATATGATGCAACCAATGCTCAGATTCTAAAACAAATGATTAATGCATCAGTTCATTTTAGTGATTTAAAAACATACAGCGCTCCCTTTGCAGAATGAATCTATTAGCCAAAACTTTTAGTCAATCAAACAAATACAGCGCAATCAGTGTAGCCTGATTCACGAATGACTGACTCATGATCTGGTTTGTTTAATAAATCAAACATACTGTTACAAATAACTGTGAGACACAGTAATCAGTGTGGTTTTTGACTCCTTTAAAAACTTGTGCTGTAATTTGTCAGTACTAAACATGGAAGAAATATATGACCATTTATGTTTAGATTTTAGTTGAGGATTAAATTTGACTCTGAAAAGTCACTGAAGAACTGTACAAAATGTATGTCTAAAGTCTGTATTAAGTAGAAGTGTGCGTATGTATATTGTGGCCTCTTGGACTACAAATCAGGGTTACTCAAGCCTTTACAGGTTGAAATGCATATAAAATATTAATCAGAGGCAGTTTGGAAAGGGGCCGAGACTCAATCCCACCACAGGATGCTGACCAAGCATCCTGCCTCCAATGAATTCCTTGTGTACCGTATAACTCCTGCTTAGTAAATAGACAACAGTGCAACAAGGTGAGACAATCAGGCTATAAGGCAATGGGCGCATTAACATGATAGTAAGTTTAAGGGATGATAAATGGCTTGTGGGCCATGCAAGAGGGAATACCTAATGCATGGTCTCAAGATTGTGCCCCAAAGAGGTTTAAAACCCAGTTAGAGGCAGTAATGAGGCATTGCCTCAGTCGGGAAGAGGCAGGAGAGGAAATAAGTATGTTTTGTCTGCACGTAAAAAAAAAAAACAACAATAAAAAAGAGTTTCAGTGACACTAATAGCATGTCTTTGCTTTTGTTTTGCAGAGCGAGATATGCGCTCTCTCTAGGGACTCGTCTGTTCAGTCTACAAGGCTGAATATTTTAGTCAGGTTGTTGCTTTTATTTATGTACGGATGTACTTATTTGTTTATTTATCCCCTCTTTAATGATCTCAATAAAACCAATGACTTGAGACTGTTAATTTGTTTTCAGGGCTAAAATAAGAACTTGGCCAATTAAGTATGAAAGAATAATACAATGACAACAACAAAAGTCCTATTCAACGTATTTGGCAAAAATACATGTTTTTTTTTTCAGGAAAAATGAAATACAAGGAAATAAAAGTAACTAAAACGTATATTTATCAATGTAAACGTGAAAAAACCCCAAAAAACATGAAAAGCTGGAGCTGAAAAAACATAGATAGAAATAGTTCTGCTATAATTTAAAATGAATGCAAGAGCTGCGTGTACAGATCATTTGAATACATTTATACATTGGTATACTAAGTAATCCACTTCATGAAAATGTAATTTCCCTTGATGTTATTGCTGCTCCTCAGATGTCATGCCACACTCCTGTCTGAAACTGTTATTTGAGCACGTTCGGATTGACGATGGGGATAAGAGAACAAACGTGCAAATGTATTTAGTTTAAAAAAAGTTCACAGATTGACTATTTTAATAAGACCCATGATGGTCAATTCTGAACAACATGAATATGTTCCTGTTGATGTACCTACACCGAAGGTCCTTTGGTGGAGATTGATTGGGTGATTTTCTTTCATTCGCAATGGGGTGTGCAGGTTTCTAATCTCCATTTCAGTTTATCAAAGTCTCAGCTGGCTTTTCAATTCTTCTGCGGAAGCAACAGGTAAATCAGAATGAGTTTCTGATACAAAAAGCGAATCAGTTATGATGAAACCAACTGAGATGGGGAATGTGCCTTTCTAACAAGCAATAAATTAATAAGAGAGCACTTGGTGGTTCCACAGAGCTACTTGCAAAATATTGTGTGATCAGAAGAAACCAAATATGTTTGGGAAAAAAGCACAACACAGCAACATTAAAACCCATAAACAGAAGAAAATACGTTTTCTGGAGTGTCCCAGTCCTGACCTCAACGCGATTGAGATATTTCGGCATGACCTCAAAAGGGCGATTCACACCAGGCCTCACAAGAATATTACAGAACTGCAACAGTTTTGTAAGATGTTGACTGTTGTGCTGGTTTGAGCTGCAATTACAGGAAACATTTGGTGGTGGAGATTAGTGCTGATATACCGAAGGAGGCCAAGTATATAATCCAAGGGTTCACATTCTTTTTGCACCATGCACTGCAGATAAATACATGGTGTGTTCAATATAGACAAGGAAAAACTATCAATGGTTTGTTTTGCTGTAGCTCAGATCAAATGTAATGGCCAGTCCAAAGGGTTCACACACTTTTTCTGCAGAAGTTCAGATTCACTGCTCTTTCTTCTTCTTGCACAGTCTTCTTATTGCTTCTACTGAAGCAGGCCAACCAGTTATAAAATCCTTTTCCACATTGCACTGCAGGCTGCGTTCAATATAGACATGAAAAACTAACTAGATTAGTTTACATGTAATGACCAGTCTAATGGGTTCACGTACATTTCCTGCAGATGTTCAAATTCACTGCTCTTCCTCTTAAGATCTACTTACAAAAAAATTGCATCATTTCCATGACCAGTTCACTTATCAGAGTGATAAATGCCACCCACGGTGTGTATAAGAAGCCTGGAGATGCAGAAGGATCTTTCACAGCCTGAAAGCATCTTACAGTTTATAATGACAGCAGAAATGGAAACTTTCAATTCAGCCTTATACATCAAGCATTGCAAGTAGTCAAGATCTAAACTGTGTTTCTATTTGGTTTTTAAAGGAATAGTTGACACCAAAATCAAAATCTGCCAAAAATGTACCCAATTTCATACCATCCAAGATATAAATGAGTGTGTTTCTTCATCAGAACAGATTTGAAGAAATTTAGCATTATATCACTTGCTCGCCAGCAGACAAACATGCAGTTTTTAACTTCACAAGACATTAATTGATGGACTGGAGTCATGTGGATTATTGTGATGTTTTTATCAGATGTTTGAACTTTCATTCTGACGGCACCCATTCACTGCAGAGGATCAATTGGTGAGCAAGTGATAATGCTATATTTCTCCAAATCTGTTCCAATCTACATCTTGGATGAACTGACCAGTGTTTGTGAAAGTTATTTTCAAAAGTAATGAATTACAATATTGCATTACTCCCTAAACAAGTAACTAATTATGTTACTTAGTTACTTTTTATGGAAAGTAACATTACTTTTGTGTTACCTTTTCTCATCTGGGCTGAGCTTGTTTGTTTGTGTTATAAATATTAAAAGTTCTATTTTGGGAAATGTAAATTCATGTATGTGAGGGCACAGCTCAAACAAACCTTTCAATTGTGCTGCCATTCTGGACTGCATGAAGAAGAAGAGTTTCTTCTCATGCAGGAGAAGAAAGTTCAGCGCTCTTCAACAATAAAAAACTAAACACCAAAGTTATGTTTATCTAAAGTCTTTTTTGTTTATTAGTATGGTTGAACTGAATCACAGAATGTCAGCAGTAAAGACATTGGTTATTGAAATGGGATGTGTCATATTCTGAGTTCGTATTGAACTGTTTTTATTAATTTTGAGGAAATACTGAATCTGTTTTTGTGCAAGTGAGATGAGTACATGCATGTTCACATTTAGTCTACTACTACAGTAACTATCATTTTTACACAGCACATACAACACCGCTGCATTTACTCCCAATTTCTCTCAACATGGGGACAGGAGAGCTGTCAGTCAGTAAATGGGAAAACAAAGTAACTGGTATTACTTATTTATAAAAGTAACTCAAATATTTTCTTAACTAGTTACTTGAAAAAGTAATCTGATTACGCAACTCGCGATAC
This sequence comes from Barbus barbus, assembly GCF_936440315.1. NCBI lineage: Eukaryota > Metazoa > Chordata > Actinopteri > Cypriniformes > Cyprinidae > Barbus > Barbus barbus. Next base: position 14,815,483 of record NC_136737.1, read on the forward strand.
TGTGCTTGCAATCCGTTACCCGCAACACTGGACCTGGAGTAAATAAATTTTCATTTTTGGGTGAACTATTTCTTTAAATGCCATTCTTATTTTATCTATTGGTGATTGCATTTGGAAGCTTACCTCCTAGAGTTCATTCAACATCAAGGCTTTTCCTTTAAGAACTCTAACTGGTTTCAGACCAATTTTACTCCCAAATTTTACTTAATTTGAACCAGTCCTTTTGTCATTCTATTCATTTCTGCAATGTAAAAGCAAAGATTTACCAGTCCGCTGCATGATAGAAGTACCTCAGACTCGCCATCCATAGCTGCAATCTTCTGTCATGGGAAAAAACCCTAAGAAACCTGTGGGGATGGATGGTCTCTGGAGGAAACTCTGGCATTCTTTGATGTCTGAAAAAAAGACTACATTAAACAATAACTGTCTTCAGCACATACAAAAGTTTATCTTTTGAATTTTTAAAACATGAAAGATGCAATGCCATGCAAAAGTTAAGAAGTTACAGTAGAAGAACATGAGATGAAATGCAACAAAGCTGTGAGCAAGATGTAATTAAAGATTCATGTCCCTTCTACAATGACCTAGATGACATTCTGGGAGCGAGTGCTTGTGCTAATCTGACAGATGTTGTCAAGGGGAGAAACGTGGACTTGCAAAGTGATGAAAAAGAGTGTTAGACACCACGTCATTCGACATCCACACTCACCCATCTGTTTAAGATATTTTTTATGAAATCTGAGAGCTTTCATCATCTGTATATTCTTGTTCTAATAAGTAAGGCATCTTCCTCTGGTAGTAAACAAGGCATAGCGCATCCGGGTTCTACATTAGCACCACACGCATATTTTTGTTTTCTTTACACACAAAAAGTATTCTTGTAGCTTCATAAAATTACGTCTGAATCACTGATGTCAAATGGACTATTTTAATGATGTCCTTACTATGTTTCTGGGCCTTGAACATGTCAGTTGTGTTGCTGTCTATGGAGGGTCAGAAAGCTCTCAGATTTCATAAAAAATATTTTAATTTGTTTTTTGAAGATGAACGAAGGTCTTATTGGTTTGGAACGATATGAGGGTGAGTAATGACCGAATTTTCATTTTTGAGTGAACTATCCCTTTAATGCAAGAGCCAGTGATTACATTTCTAAAGTTGTTTCCAGTCGGAGACATGACAAACCTCAGTTTCAGTATGTGGATGAATGGCTGAAACTGCTCATTGAAATTAATCAATAGTCAACACTGGGAGCCCCAAGCGTGGCTGTAACAGTTTTCACAGATTGTGCATTGAATATAAAGTTTATTTTGTGTTACTTGCACTGGCATATATTTTTTTTTTCATCTTGTTTTGTTTTTTTACATGTTTATACTTAAAATGGAGCAACTTGGAGTAGCAACACCATCGAATCTGTGCTATTCTCTCAAATCACAAACTTTGTTTTCTTCATCTTGTGAGATGCCTTTCTATCCATTATAAACTGTGGTTTTGACAGTCTGGCATTTGATATTTTAACACTTCCATGTCATAAACTGCCTTTCATCACAGTCGGAAATGATAGACTGATGTCAGCAGATCCATCAGCACCACATGTCTGATCCACATCCAAAAGACAAATAAAGCAACAGCTTCTGTAGGCATAATTCCAGCAATTGTTTGCTTAGCTGGACATTTCTGCTAATGTGATAACCGCCCACATAGCTTTTAGGCGATTACCCATTAAGGAAAGTTCAGGATAGCATTAAATGAATTAAAGAGCACCTCAAAGTACTCCAAGACTTATGAAACATTTGGAAAGGCTGTAGTCATTAAAGCCTGTCTTTGTTCAACTTTGAGCAACATTAATTAAACTACAGACGCCAAAAGAATATTTTAACATAGCCTATTAACCTGCATTTTGACAATCGCGTTTGGTCAATGTATTCAAGCTGAGACAAACCAAGACTCAAAATGAATATACGGCTCCCCTTAGTGTTCAAGAAATGCTTTGCAGCCTGACATATTTAGATGTTTACATAACTTTATTCTTCCGCTTCAGTGCCATTCACATTCATTTTGTGAAACCAACCTCATTTTATAATTTACCTCAAGTTACTGTTAATGGAGACTTCATGGTTTGCTTTTTTTTTTGCCCAAAAACATATTCAAAATATACAAACTATATGCAAATAATATTTAAATACAGTTTAAACCCTCATATTTAGAGAATAAAATACACTTCCAATCTTAAAATACATAATAAATCCATAGACTGAAAATATATAGAAACATGAGTAATGAATCACGGTAATATTACTGTTTATATAACTGCAAAATTATAAAACTGATAATGATATGATACACTGATAATATTAAGAAATGTTTTTTGAAGAGCAAATCAGGATAATCACAATGATTTCTGAAGGATCAAGTGACACTGAAGACTGGAGTAATGATGCTGAAAATTCAGCTTTGCTATCATGAAATAAATACATGTTAAAATATATTGATATAGAGAACAGTTCTTGGAATAACATTTCACAGTATTACTGTTTTTGCTTGCATTTTTGATCAAATAATTGGTGAGCATAAGGGATTTCAAAACATTAATTCAAAATATACATCAAAATGAACCAAGAAAATATATTTCCAATGTTAAAATACATAATCTGCATATTTAAAATATGTAGAATTATATAATTTATCAAAAATATATCTGAAAGTTTGTTTATTTTTCCCATATGAGATGTCTCTTCACATAAACCAACTTTCAAAAATAAGAAATATGCTCTTAGGAAGAGAAAGCACATAGTGTTTCGCTGTGTGGTTGCATCAGTGTGGGCTTGAGATCATAGATGAACTCACTTTTGCAGCTGTGTCTGATCTTTGTACATGTTAGCGGTGGCACAGTGTGTTAAGTGCCCCCTTCAGCTGTCCACGACTCTCCCCTGAGCCCCAGCCACTTACCGCAGACTGGGGAGGCCAAGCTTGACTGCTTCTCCACACCCACTGAGTGCTTAACAACCAGCGGCTGAAAAACCCTTGCACGTTAAATTGTAATGCTACTTCTTCAGTTTGCGCTAATAGCGCTGGTGTCATTGATTTCTTGTCGCGCCCCCTCAGCCAGGCGAAATACTAATGGTGGTGGTCAATAAAGCACATGAACTGGAAGTTCTCACTCTTCACACTTCTATCAAACTCGGGCCTTAAAATAGCCGCCACATTCTGCATCACCACCTGCTTACTTAAAGGAGTAGTTCACCCAAAAATGTAAATGTACTCACCCGCAGCTCATCCAAGATGTAGATGAGTTTGTTTTTACTATACATTACTATACATCACTTGCTCACCAGTGGATCCTCTGCAGTGAATGGGTGCCGTCAGAATGAGAGTCTGAACAGGTGATAAAAACATCACAATAATCCACAAGTAATCCACACAACTCCAGTCCATCAATTAATGTCTTGTGAAGAGAAAAGCTATGTGTTTGTAAGAAACAAATCCATCATAAAGGCATTTTAAATTTAAACTGGTGCTTCTGGACACAATATGAGCCCATCATCCATAATAATGCTTCCTCCAGTGAAAGACCATCCTCCTTCATCAGCAGCACCACACGCGTGCGTGGCACTCTCGTGAATCTTTTGCACACAAAAAGTATTCTCGTAGCTTCATAACATTACGGTTGAACCACTGATTTCACATGGACTATTTTAATGATGTTCTAAACTAACTTTCTGGGCCTTGAACGTGTCAGTTGTGTTGGTGTCTGTGGAGGTTCAGAAAGCTCTTACAGGTTTGGAACAACATGAGGGTGAGTAATTTAATGACAGAATTTTCATTTTTGGGTGAACTATCCCTTGAACTATCCCCACCAACATATTTATTTAGAATTGTTATAGACTGTTTTCGATTGTAAATGGTGTTTGATCGGTGCATATTTGACTCAGAGGAGACAATGTTTTACTGGAGAAAGCAATATTATGGGTAGAGGACTCCATAAGCAACAGTTTTATGCTAAAAACATCTTCATGATTTATTTGTTTCTTACAAACACACAGATTTTCGCTTTACAAGACAATTACTGATACTTGTGAATTACTGTGATGTTATTATCAAAGAAATGATTATCAAAAACAAATACACACAATTACAAAACTGATTCATCTTGAGATATTGCAGTTTTTTTTTTACTGTAACATATCTTCCTGAAAGGCCCCTTTTGAGTGAAGTATTGATCAGTTATATAAAAGTTCAATGCCACTTCCTGCCACGAGGATAAAGTGCAGATATTACTCCATCACTTGTAGTTATGAAATTGCTTTGTCTCAAAACAGAATTCCTAAAAACCTTGATACTGTCAGTTTACAAAAGCCCATTGTGTTTCTTGTTCTTTTCACAAATTCAACATTCACACCAGGGTAGCGATGTGACAGCTATTTTAGAGAACAGCATAAAAAAATACAAATTTCTGTTAATTAAGCAACTGTTTGGGACTTTGCATGAATGGTTACATGAAATATGCATGGAAATTGATACATATTTTGCAGTTATTCAGGCCTAACTAAAAAAAATCCTAGTATGTCCTGCAAGGATATCATAAGTAGTGAAATTATCAGAGCTATCAGAGCTGGAGTAGAATAGTCTCTCTGAACCCTCCATTGCAGACATCAAGCCAAATCCATTTACCACTAATGCTAAGATTATATGGGCACATGAACTCATTAAGTGAGATCTAAGCAGGCTTTCAATAACAACTCTAAACAACAGATTCAGTTAAAGATGCTGCTATTCTGACCGATGAAAGCAACCTGATCAAAGGCCATTCTTCTATGTTTTATCAATAAAAAAGTACAAAGACAAAATCAAAATGTTCATTGTTACGTCTGTTTGGTTTTAGTTTATAAAATACAGCTACATTCACACAGTTTTTGGGACTGACAACTGTATGACTAACGAGTCTTTCAAGTTGTGTTGTATATCTAATTGCAGACAAAAGCTGTCTCCATAGACAGGTAGCTATGGTCAGTTCCCACATATATTCTCAGAACAGTCTTGGATAACACTGTAACCATAGTGACAGATAATGTCTGCATATGAGATTAATTCTCTAATGGCCTCCCTTACAAAAATGCACTAGTATTTTTTTTCTCTATGGATGTGTATATCATTACAGTCAAAGGCCTACTGTAAAGCCCCAAAAAAAAAAAAAATTCCCATGTTATATATATACATATATATATATAACCTGGGACTACTGTGGTAGGGCTGTTTTTTTTTTTGGGTTACTCTTTGCTTAGTGTAGGCCCATACTGTTTTCTGCCCCTTCCAGCCCCGTAACAAAAGCTATATTCATACTGAGATACCTTTCTTACAAAAAACAAAAAACTACCACATTTGTGTATAATGACATTAACATATTCAAAGTTACAAACAATATCATGCAACTACACTTTAAAAAGGTAAGGTATTTATTAATGAAAAAGGGTAAATACAGCTAAACCTGTCAAATAAGTTACAATAGCAGACAGGCATCAGTTAAAATTACATTATTTATCTGAAAAATACATGCAAATAGAAAGTATGAATTATCATTTACAGTGAAAACATTAATTTTATTTTAAAAAGCAAGTTAATGCCTCTTGAAATACAGTGAAAACCAGTAAGAAGTAGGATATACGGGGCACGTGATTTTATGTTTACTCAAGCTGGTTCTTATTTTTAAAGCTATGCACATGTTTCAGGTTAAATTTGATGTTTATTGCATTATTCTTGTCTGTACATTTATTAGTCATCGTTTATGACTTTAACTGTCTTGCACTTTTAGATGCTATCATGACACGTTTCTACATATACAATTACAACTGCCATCGGTGATACAATTAAGTAATAGATGCCCTCACTTAAGTAACAGATTGTCAATCCACATGATGTCCGCAAAAACAGCTAGTGCTGTTATTATAGTAAGCTAAATCACAAATACATTTTCGTTAGTTGCGGATGTGTTCCACCCGGATGCAGCGTTCCAAACAGAACTTAGCGTTGTATAGCGCGGCTTTATGAACTTGAACGTCCTTTTTTGTCGGACGTTCCGGACCATAAACATCTAATCCTTTTTGCTGTCCAGTTTTTATTCAGCATTAAAGTACTCTGAGGAAAACTAAAGTGTTTTTCGGGCAATCCACGCCGACGGAAGGCCTGATAGCCCGCGTTGGCCACCGGGTGTCGCTCTGGAGCAAGCAATGGCGCGGCGTCTCCCCCACCCCTAAACATCTCGTCTAAATGTGTGTATGTGTAGCGCCGAGAAAGTAAGTCTGTGTTACCAGCTGACTGCTCGCTCGCTCTCAGTGTGTGTGTATGTGTATGTGTGTGTGTTGTCATTATTATTATCCAGTCTGCTCCCAGCTCAGAATGGCCAGATTCACTCAGACTGAGACAAGAAGGGAGCAGCACCCACAGCCGCCCCATCCCGCTTACTCCAGCCTGCTTTTTACTGGACCCGGGGCAGCACCGACCCAACATCCACTCCTCCTAATCCCGCACCAGCACCAGTACGATCAAGTCCCATTTAAACCCATGAACGGGTCAGAATCCATCTCCATTCATCCGGAAAACGGCACCATGAAAGACCAAGATGCCATAAAACTCTTTATCGGGCAAATACCGCGGAACCTTGAGGAAAAAGACCTGAAACCATTATTCGAACAGTTTGGGAAAATCCACGAATTGACAGTATTAAAGGACCGATACACCGGCATGCACAAAGGTAAACGCGTGATTCCCTTAATAAGAGTCTGTGATTTTGCGGCGGTAAACACTAGGCTACAATAATGTAAAAAAAAAAAATTAACATATATATTTTGTCTCGTGTACATCATCCATTAGTGACGCATGCGTTATTGTAATATTTACTATAAATCATACGTATAATTTTTGTCATGTCAACATTAAATACATATAGGCTATACATTCTGATGAAACTGTAATATCAGACCACTTTAGACACTATTTTGCACTTGAATCGTTTAGAGAGAACTTCTCAGTTTGAACCGTTGCATTGTTGCTTGTATGCATATTATGCATTTCCATCATATAATATGGCTGGGAATCTTGCCTTTCTCTATGGCAGTTTAATTTTTGAACTGGGGCAAAGAGGCTTAGAAGAAAATTCATATTTAAAGATACTTTCTTTTGCCTCTTCCATCTTTTACAATGGGGAAATACTCCCACCACCCCAGAGCATCCTTGTTCAGTCTGACATATGCAGTTCTCGCAAATGAACAGGCCTTTTGAATATGATTATATGTTGGCTATATTAATATAACAGCCTACCAAGAGAAATGTTCAATGTTGTTCAACATATTACAAAACCGAGCTGTTAAAAGCTCCGAACAGGTGCCGGAGTAATAAAACACGCACACATAATAATAGAATACAAAAACGTGCAGCTTGATTTATCCGATCATATTTGCACTTAAAACACGTTCTGTTGTGCGTCATAAAGAACCACGGCGCGTTCTATTGTGGCGCGCGACGTTCTACTTGACAGAATACTTATTCCCACTCAAACAATACTCAAACAAAGACAATACTCAAATTAAACCTCTGTTTTGGTATAATCTCGTTCTTGTAATTTATTCCCCTCAAGCGATACGTGTCGGAAACAGAATATTCGCATTTGTCTCCGTTAGTGTCAGTTACTATTAGGCTTCATATCACTGGTGTGTTTATAATTATGCTAATAAGGCTCTATTTGCCCAAGAATTCATGCACGATATTTACCCCGTGAGAAGCCTTGCTTCATGTGGGGTTTAACTGTGTTGAACATCTCAGGGTAATGAGAATATATACAATGATTTCGTGGGCGAGAGTTGTGCGTTTTCATTTGGCTAAATTAAACCAAACCAAACAGTTGGGGAAAACGAGGTGAAATGTTAATTTTGTTCTTAATTTTAGGTTTCTGTGACAAATGGTTTAGCTCTAGAGGATATGCGTATGACAAAATGTGCCCTTTCAGAGGGAACTAAAGAAAGTTACTTACCCACAAGTCGACCGTTATGAAAGCGCGCCAATTCTGACGAGAAATGGCACTCGCGTGCCTGTCCTTCTTTGATCAAATGGCATCAATGGTGACATGTAAGTTGTTATACAATTTGAGGTATTAACTTGTGCAGCAAATAATACAAGACAGAAATACCAGGGAGGATCCAATCTGAGTTGACTGTTCCTCAATAATGATGGTTCTCTTGGGCATTGACAGATGTCAAGTCTATGTGGATACACCTTATCTAGTGCATTACTGTGAGCTGAACAGTCCCATCAATTAGACGTGTACAATACAGAGCTTTTCAGTTTGTAGTGCTAAATCCAGAAGAGAATTAGCATTTTCAAGCCATTGGGTTCCCTTAGGAATTTCCAATGGGGTTTTAAAAACGTGATTTTCCATTTATAAGTAAAATAAGGTCTGTGCTTAATAATACTTCAGACATTGTGTTATGCATAAATTATGCACAATTGTACCTCAGATGTGGATTTTGAAACCACCGTTTTCTCAAAATGCAATTTGGTAATAAACAAGGATGTGATATTTTTTTTATATAAAAAAATACCCCCCACACACACTATTTTTAAAGCCTGTAGGTTATTCCTGAAGACTTACAAATTGACATCACTACTGAATAGCATATTAGTTGAACGTCCTGTCAGTGCCAGATTACAACATCATAGGCCCAATTTTTTTTTTCATCCTAAACAACCTGATTATACTTGTGATGCTGCTGCCTTTGGGACAGGAACTGAATATGAGTTCTAAAGGATTGCACAGAGAATTGGTTCTTCAGGATGGAATTTATTTTCATCTTATGTATTATTCTATGAGGGGATGTGAAGATAAGAACTAGTCAGCAAATATTTACATACACTTTTTGTTAGCTTATAGAGATTGTGGAGTCTTGCGCGTAGTCTCAATATGGACTGCATTGGTGATGTAGACCCCAAGGTTGTTTAAATGTTGTTTTTTTTTAGCCGAAACATCAGAAATGAGCACAAATGTTTTGTGTTTATGCCAGTACTCATTGGGAAGAGTCTACTGTTTGTATACGCAATCCACAAAATTTAACTGAAGACAAGGGCAAAACAAGATATTTGTGCATCTGTTTGATTATTAAGTTCTGTTTTAAAGGGTTCACCGGACTAAAGGGATCATATGTAGGTTTCAGAGTGGGGAACATGTTTCGGCGCTAAGTCAGCTTGCTAATCCACTCAGGAAAACACAGCATTAGTTTGCTAAGCGTGGTAATAAACCATGACCATAATGATGGAGGAGGATTAGTAACTGTAGTTATTGTCTGAGGTTGCGGTCGTTCGGATGACTTGGTTTGTCCCTCTACAGTGGCTGCTTCTTTGCAATTAAAGCATGCTGTAGTCATCTTAGCCTGCGGTGTTCAGTATGAACAGCTATTATGAGGTCCTGTTCAACGGGCCTAACAATTGCTGTCTCTTGATTTGTATTAACAGGTGATCCTTTCCCCTTCAGGCTTTTCAGCTGTGATCAGTTGAGCTCAGCATTTTATTAAAGTTTTTTTTATTTAGTATGGATTTGGAAATGGGTTTTTCACTCACAGATTTGCCTGTAAAGCTTGAGACACTTGCTATGCTGTGTTTGTAATTGTATACGTGAGTGTGGTATATAGATCTCTTGCTGCGTTTAGAATAAATAGACTATTGTTGCTTTGCTTTGAAAGCCTCTTACGCACATTTTGCACTCTGCAGGTGAAGATGTCCAAGGATAAGCTTGCACAAGCTTACAATACAAAAGGCATGGAGAACATTTGAACACTATACACAAACATATACAAGGTTCTTTGGACATAAACCTGATGCTGTCTGATTGTCTGTGCTTAATGCGGCTCCATTCACATCTGCCACTATAGAGTGTCAATCTTTAACTGCTTTCAAGGGACCTATTGTGCTAATGCATTTATGAGGGATTGAGAGATACGATAGACATCTTCGAAATAATCTTATGAAGCATTAAACAATTTTAATTTCTGTCTTTTCCCAAGCGAATGGATTTAACAGGGGTCCTTGCAAAAGCTGAAAGCCAAGCTGTTGACAGGTTCAGTGCTTATAAATGTAAAGCTAACCTTGTTGGACAGTGATTTGAAAGCGGTTTTATGCTATTTCCAGTATTAAAAAAGTTAAGATAGGATTGAGACTGTTTCAAGGCCTTGCAGAAAAATGACATCACAACTCCCTTATTAATAGGAAGATTAGATATTTTGTATGGTTTACCAGGAACCAATGTTGGGTTCATAGCAGCATTTTCATATTTGAAAATTCATTTGGATAAGTACACTTCCTAACAAAGATTTTTTAGTCTATTTTATTTTCTTGTTTTCTAGTAAAACCCCATTAAATCGAAATTGGAGTGTTGTTTTTTTAGTAGCCTAATGTCTATTAGTTTTCAGACTTTGTAAAAGTTTAAATGATATAAACACATTTGCAATTCACAGTTTTGGTCAAGTTGACCAAAAATATTTATATATATATATATATATTTTTTTTTGTACAAAATGGTCTAAAGTAGTAAATTGTAGTTTTTAACTAAACGCTGCAAGCCTTTTGATGATAATGTTTCGTCCCAACTTCCCAAGTTTAATTAGGAAACATGTCAACCAATGAATAAATATGCAACTGAGTTATTTTCATTAGGTTTTAAATTAGAGGATGCCATTGGCTGAAATGTCAAATGGCTTCTTTAAAAGTCTGACAGTCCAAAGTCGCAAACATCTGTAAATACTATAATACGCAACAAGGCCGATTCATAAAAAATGCAGTGCTTCAGCAGCTCTCCTGGCAGGAACCTTAGCTCTGAATGTCAGGATGAGATGTTCCCTCCTCTATCAGCAAGCTTTGCTTTGAGCTACTTGTCTTTTCATGTGAACTGGCCACTTATCTCCTATTACCTGCTTTTGGACTTTCCTCCACGTGCAGAAGGTTATTTTTCTTTTTAGGTGGAAAATGTGTTTTTTTAAGGCCATTACCATTCATTAGGAGATGGCACTTACAGTAGAGCATTCTAGACAGCCCTTTGTGGAAAAATGTTCAGTGACCTTCCGTAACACGTCCGTTTTGTGGATTGAGCATAAAACACAAAAGCAAAATTATTGATGCGCTATTCTAAGATGTTGTGAATCTCTCTCTTGTGACCATTTTTATGGCGGATAATAAGCTGGTCTTCAAATGTGTCATAATGTCTGTTGTGCTTGCTAATAGAAAAGTCCACCCGATTCTCTCTGTTTTGTGCTGCTTAACCAGATTGCTCTGTAATTCAAAAACATTACTCACTGCTGTAGGATATTATTATCTAAATATCGCTAAGAAAAGTAGAAGTAACTGAATATAATAATTTTTATATATGATAAATTACTTGTGCCTCAGAGCGAGCAGATGAAACACAATAAATGCGGTCAATGCTTTCGGAGGTGGATACCTGTTGATACCAGTTATACAGAAATACTTTGACGACAGACTTTGCTCAGGAATTTCAGAATGACCATAACAACATTTGAGATGCTGTGCAATGAGACCGGTCTGCTGGTTAGTCAAGTTATCCCGTCCCATCATGCAAAGTCACATGACTTTTTTGATGCCCATGGAGAAATGCATTCAGTAGATGTGTTTCCATCGCTCATTATTCGCATTGACTCTTTTTTGTACAAGTCAAAAACCACCTCAAGTGAGCGTAAAAACTTTTTTTTTGCAAATTAAGAGATTTAAATTTTTTTTTTTTATTTGCCATTTCCATCACTCGCTTCTGACGCAATACATCAAAATGCACATAAAAACAGTGTGAAGAAAACATAGCTATAGTAACATTAGCACAACCACTGGTGTAAGTCTCTTTGGCTGACCAATGGCAAATGGGGGAAGTGGTTACAAAACCTGTTTGAAAACAGTCATTACCTGTTGAAAAAAATCCAGTCTTAGCTGCTTAGCTCGTCTCCCAGACTAGTTTTAGTGCTAATTTTAGAGGGATTTTGCCAATTTTTCAGCTGGTCAGCCTGAAAAACCAGTTGTATATTGGCATTGCAGAGAAACCAGCCTGCACCAGCTGGTTTAAGATGTTTTATTCAGCGAGTTATTTTTTGGTAATGCTATAAAATTACTTAGATTTTCTTGGACCATTTCAAAATGGAGGTAAATTCTCAGGGATAAAGCTTATTAGTTACTCTTTTCTGTTTACTGTTTTGTGCAGTAAACATTTACAAGGTCAGTCCAGAGGTGCCATTTTTTATGGAGGGAAAGGGAGAATGACGACAGAGAATGAAATGTATGATACACCGAAATGACTGTTCTTTCCGACATTTCCTGCAGTCGAACTGTTGTTCATGTTTTTTGAGCTTCCTGAACTAAAGATTTATTGTCAAGAGGAAAATAAATCAACACTCAGCACGGTTGACTAATGAACAGCGATAGAAGGATTCTGCTGCCGTTGATGAGAACGGCTTGGAAATATGTAAATACCTCGTTGGAATTTGAGCAGAAAAGCCTTTTTCCACTTCCTTTGATCTTAGGAAGGAGGGTATGGCCATTATGTCAGTCAGAGAGTTGTGACAAATGCCATGCACACACACACACACACACACACACACACACAGACACACACACACACACACACACAGAGCTGGAGTGGACAGGGAAAAATGACAGTAAGGCAGAAGGCTAAGCACAATAGATGAACAGACTGAGAGCGATGGAGAGATTGTCAGAACCACTGAAAACAAATGGTGCCTTTAATCCGGAGGCACCGGCGGAGTGACGGGCCTTTCTGACAGGATGGGAGAGCCAGATCCACCCCGGCAGACAGGAGAGGGTGGATACAAAAGGATTTAATATGAAGGAGGGGGGGACGTGGGACACCATCACGATGTTGAGAGTATTACAATATAAGACATGTGCATAATGTGCATAGATCAGTGGTTCTGAACTGGTTTTGCTGAACAACAAACCAACACAATACCAAAATTGGTATCGTAATAGTCATTTTAATATTGATGAATAACCCCAACAGAAATTAACATTTCTTTTTAGTTTTAGATTGAGTTTGCTTTCTTCATTGGCTTTTAATGGTTTTCAGCTGACAAAACATATAATGTTTGACACAAAACATAGATCTTTTTTTTTTTTTCAGAATATCATAGAGTTTGATTAGATGCATTGTTGATGTCATCAACAATAAATATGGAAAGACTGGCTGGGTGGTATTTTCTTTTATTTTGCATAATTTTATTCCTGTTTTACTAGGGTGATGCACAACCTGTCCAATGTCAGTTTGACTAGCTTTTACCAATAGCACAATTTTGCAAAGGATACAATAAAGTTTGACTAGATACATGAAAACTTTGTCATCAGCTACAAAAAATATGGAAAACATTTTCTTCACACTTTTAAAAGTTGATAACGAGTCCAGTTGAGTTTTATTTTCAGTAATTTTATTCAAATTTTTTCTAGTGAGTTGCGCAACCAGTCCAATGTCAGTTTGACTAACTTTTACCAATGGCGCATAATTTTTCGCAGAATACCGTAAAATTTTATTAGATACTTGATGACTTGATACCTTGATGTTAACAACCAAAAATTAGAGAATTTCCCTTGCACTTTTAAAAGTTGCTAACTAGCCAATTTGGGTTGTACTTTTTTATTTTCTAGAGTGTTGCACAACCTGTCCATGTCAGTTTGACTATTTTTCGTAAAATATCATAAAGTTTGATTCATACATGATGATGATTTAATGCTTACGTTTAAAGCAAGTTTTCTCTACACTTGCAAAAGTTGGTAATGAGTCTTGTTAGCTGTACGCAATCATAAGGATAGTTTGCAACCCACTGGCTGAAAAACACACAATAGAGGATTGGTAAAAATTTTTAAGAGTTTAAATTTTATGATGTTCATATAGAATACTAAGATGTTGAAGATGTCAGTATAGTAACTTTTTCTTAACTATCTTCTTTCTGTGATATCACATGTACTTGGAAGTAGATGGATTTCTCCAGAATCTTTCCCAGATTGCTTTATCGCAATATTCCTTTTACAGCCCAGAACGTTTTTGAATATGGTTATTGTTTTTATTTTAGTATTGAAAAGTGATGCTACAACATGAGCATGGCTGAAAGGTGATCTGGGAGAGGATGTTATCAGTGAGTTTGTGGGACCTGTTGGGGATGTGCAGAGAGGCCTGCTGCTCAGCAGGGCTATTAATAGAAATCTGTGGTATTTCCGAAAATAGGTTAAGCTGCCACTGCTGGCATCACTGCTTGCATGCCAGCCATCCTCGGAAGACCGAAAGAGAGAGTGAGAGGAGGAGAAACAGATGTAGCCTTCTGAGGAAGTGTCTTTGTTCCGTCGCACACTTCTTGTACTCAGTGCACCATCAGAGCGTTTCTGGCTGAGGACTTCCCAGAATGCCGCAAGACACAGTGTCACCCCACCATATTTCATATTCACAACACAATAGCTGATCTAGATCTATTTGAGTCTTGCCATGACAAAAAAGTTTTGCATATGTATTAGGAAGCTACTCTTCAGTATGCATTGGTGCTTTTTCATATCCACAGTTGCGATAGTCCAAAATTGTACACTATTTATACAGTTGCGAATTTTGTTTGTCAATTTTTTTATATGGTATCAAACAGAACTGTGATAAGTGTTTAATGTGTAATTTGACTGATTTGACTTTCATTTATTAGTTCTGAATAATACAAACATAAAATTTCAGAAATATATTTTTTTGCCGCTACAGCTCCATGTTAGGTGATGTGCGTATAGCTTTTCTCTGGTACATTGAGGTTGAGCACATTTAAAGGTGGCTGCCTTAATTAAGGTTTACAGGTTACGCTAGCGCACCGCTTATATTACAAGACTCATTACAAAGTAATTAGGTGAGGGCAGGGACAATATTGTTGTCTGGACAGTGACTGTGAGAGAGTTTAGAAGGAAATCAAGCCCTCATGCGTTTTTTTCATGGAAGGTGGTCTATGAATTAACAGCGTTTTACATGATACATGGTAACTGCGAGTGACACTGAAAGTGGCATCGATTGCTGAGCTCGTTCACGAGAAATGTTCACTTGTTGTAATGCACGAATGCTAGCAGCACATATTTACATAAATTTTTTTTACTATAATCAGTTTTATTAGCTCCTCTTAGCTACAACACAAAAGATGCTACTCTTTGTACAATTTAGTAAACTGCTTCACAATAAAATGGAAGCGTTAAGAGGCCAACAACAAAAGTTGTTTTCTTTACATCTAAACTTAATTTTCACATAAAAGAGGTTGTTTTTCTGAAATCTAGCCCCCCCCCCCCCCAAAAAAAAACAAAGAAAACAAAACAGTCTCTCACAATTTCTCTCAGTAGCCCCTCACTGCAGAACAAAGATCCAGGGGGCGGGGTTGGATCCACATCTAGGGGGTGGAATTGGGTAGGTTTAGGGGTGGGGATGGCTGGATTTAGGGATCAGAGGGTGGAGACGGGAAGGTTTAGGTATATGTAAGGTGGGAGGAGTTGAATCTAGATCCAACCACACCCCCTGGATCCCCCCTGGATCTTGTGTTCTGCACTGAGGACCATCTGGTCACCCATTAACTATTAAATCTTAATGATCTCTTAAAAATCATAATGCAGATGCAATTAAGTTTGGAGTAAAATCACAATTATAATAGCGGCACATTGCGCGCACATATTTAGATACTTAAAGGGTTAGTTCACCCCAAAATTTAAATTCTGTCATTAATTACTCACCCTCATGTCGTTCCAAACCCGTAAGACCTTTGTTCATCTTCGGAACATAAATTAAGATATTTTTGATGAAATCAGAGAGGTATCTGACCCTCCATAGACAGGAACACAACTGAAATGTTCCCAAGTCCAGAATCGTAGTAAATACATCGGTAAAACAGTCCATGTGACATCAGTGGCTCAACTTCAGTTTTGCGACGCTACGAGAATACTTTTTTTTTGCGCAAAGAAAACAAAAATAACAATTTACTCAACCATTGTTCTCCCCCGAGTTATGTCTTCCGCCATTTTAGAGAGTATAACAATGCATACGCACACTTTCCCCGAAGCGTAAACAATGTTTAATATGCAGATTATGTTCATGCGCGCGCTTTCTCCCCCGAACGTAAACAACACTGAGTACGTCAAATACGTTCTTAGGTACTCTCCAAAATGGCGGAAGACAACTCGGGGGAGAAGAATGGTTGAGTAAATAATTTTGTTTTCATTGCACAAAAAAAAAAAAAAAAAAGTATTTTCGTAGCATTTGAGCCACTGATGTCACATTGACTGTTTTACCGATGTATTTACTAAGTTTCTGGACCTAGGAACGTTTCAGCCGTGTTGCTGTCTATGGAGGGTCCGATAGCTCTCCGATTTCATCAAAAATATCTTCTGAAGATGAACAAAGGTCTTACGGGTTTGGAATGTCATAAGGGTGAGTAATTAATGACAGAATTTTCATTATGGGGTGAACTATCCCTTTAAATGACCTTTTTTAGTACTTGATCAGTGATATTAGCTCCTCTTACTTGCAGTACAAAATACTGTAATTGCATTAATCAAAACGATACACTTTGTACAAATCGCGATGCATTATAATACAGAAGCCTTATGAGGCCATTGTCATGACAAACTGGGAGGAAGCAAGTTGGCGAGTGATAGTACTTTATTAGTAAAGTAAAAGTCAGATAACACACAGAGCAAGGTGAAGATCAGTGGCGCAGGGATCTCGATGGACAACACAGAATGAATGGTGAGATGAGACGGATCCGCAGGTGAAGAGAGAAGTATCCAGACGAGTAACGAGAAACACAGCAACACTATACGAACTCTGACAACGACTCCAGACAGCAGCACGGATCAACAATGACGACAGGAACAGGCACAGGATAATCCGTGAAGACATCAACAAACGATCTGACAATGGAGAGGAGAAACAGGTGAGTATTTATAGGTGCGTGAATGAGCTGCAGCTGGCACTGCTAATGAGCCTCAGCCGAGGCGCTGATCAGCTGTGATGGCTAGGTCACGCCCACACACACATCAACACACACGCACATGACAATAACACGGGACGAGAAGGAAGCAATGAATAAGTGAACCGTGATGGTACCCCTCTCCTAAGAACGCCTCCTGGCGTTCCCAGGTTCACCTACCTGTCGATTGTAATCATCGATAAGAGAGTGATCCAGTATGTCTCTAGCAGGTACCCAACTTCTCTCCTCCGGACCGTAATCCTCTCAGTCCACCAAGTACTGAAATCCGCGTCCCCTCCGTCTTGAGTCCAGAATGCGATTTACCGAAAATGTGGGCTCCCCGTCTACGAGTCGCGGCGGGGGGGGGGGGGGGGGGGAACTGGGGCTGGCGGATTAATAGTAGAATGAAACACGGGTTTAATTTTGGATACGTGAAAGACGGTGGCGATCGGCTTTAGCCTTGGTGCGCGCCCCCACTTGGAGTAGAGTCTCACGGGCTCTAGTCCAAGTGTGGTGACACCTCAGGACAAAGGCGTGGGCGGAGGGGACCGCGACTTCGGATTCCAGACTGGGACAAATTGGTGGCTGGTAACCTAAACTACATTCAAACGGAGATAGGCCCGTGGACGACACTGGCAACGCATTGTGGGCGTACTCCACCATAGACAGTTGCTGACTCCAAGAGGAAGGATTCTTGGAGACCAAACATCGTAGCGCCCTTTCCAAATCTTGGTTGGCTCTCTCGGTTTGGCCATTGCTCTGGGGATGAAACCCTGAGGACAGACTAACAGTCGCTCCCAGTAATTTACAAAACTCTCGCCAAAATTTGGACACAAACTGGGGTCCCCTGTCAGAAACCACGTCCACCGGGAGGCCATGTAAGCGAAAGACGTGGTTTACGACGGTCAACGCTGTCTCCTTGGCTGAGGGTAATTTGGGCAAGGGGATGAAATGGGCCACCTTCGAGAACCGGTCCACCACAGTCAAAACGACCGTGTTGCCCTGAGAGGGCGGGAGGGCGGTAATAAAATCTAGCGCGATATGGGACCAGGGTCTCGAAGGGACGGGCAGCGGTTGAAGTAACCCATCTGGGGGTCGATTGGAAGTCTTACCAGTGGCACAAACCGAGCAAGCCAAAACAAAACTGTGAACGTCGCGAGCCATACGTGGCCACCAGAATCGTTGCTTAACCAAAAAATTCGTACGATTGACTCCTGGATGACAAGCCACGTTGGAACAATGCCCCCACTGAATAACGTCTGACCGTAAACCCTCAGGCACAAATAACCGATTCGGTGGGCAACCGGGCGGAGGCGTTACCCCTTCTAAGGCCACCTTGACCTTCGACTCGACCTCCCATGTGAGAGCGGAGACAAACAGAGTCTCAGGTAAAATGCACTCGGGAGTAGACGGGCGTTCGGAACGGTCAAAAATGTGCAATAAAGAGTCAGGTTTGATGTTCTTGGAACCCGGGCGGTACGAGAGAGAAAAATCAAAATGACAGAAAAAAAGTGCCCACCGAGCCTGCCTGGGGTTCAATCTTTTGGCAGTTCTAATATATTCTAGGTTCTTGTGATCGGTCCAGACGATAAAAGGTACCCCCGACACTTCCAACCAATGACGCCACTCCTCCAACGCTAGCTTGACTGCCAACAACTCCCTGTTACCAATGTCGTAATTACATTCGGCCGGTGATAAACGATGGGATAAAAACACGCAGGGGTGTATCTTGTCGTCTGTGGAAGAGCGCTGGGATAACACTGCGCCTACCCCCACCTCTGACGCGTCGACCTCCACCACAAACTGACGTGAGGAATCAGGGGCTATGAGGATGGGGGCTGAAACAAAGCGGCCCTTCAGTTTGGTAAACACAGCCTCAGCTGTGTTAGACCACCTGAACGTAGTTCTGGGGGAGGTCAAGGCAGTCAGAGGCGCGGCTAGTTGGCTGAAGTTGCGAATAAAACGCCAGTAGAAGTTGGCGAACCCCAGAAACCTCTGTAGGGCCTTACGGGAATCTGGACTTGGCCACTCCACCACAGCCTTAACCTTTTCAGGATCCATGCGCACTCCCTCAGACGAAATGATGTACCCTAGAAAAGGAACAGACTGTGCATGAAAAGCGCATTTCTCCGCCTTGACAAAAAGCCCATTCTCTAGCAACCTCTGAAGCACTCGCCGTACGTGCTGCACATGTTCCTGGAGAGATGAAGAAAAAATCAATATGTCATCCAGGTAGACATATAGGAACTGATCTACCATATCTCGCAGCACGTCATTGACGAGTGCCTGGAAGACCGCCGGGGAGTTGGACAGCCCGAAGGGCATGACCAAATATTCAAAATGCCCCCTGGGGGTGTTAAAAGCAGTCTTCCACTCATCCCCCTTCCTTATGCGGACCAAATGATAGGCATTACGTAAATCCAATTTTGTGAAAATTGACGCTCCCTGCAACCTCTCGAAAACTGAAGACATCAACGGCAAAGCATAAGTATTCTTTACCGTGATGTTGTTCAACCCCCGGTAATCAATGCAAGGACGCAGAGACCCGTCCTTCTTCCCCACAAAAAAGAACCCCGCCCCTGCTGGAGAAGAGGAAGGGCGGATGAACTTAGATGCTAGAGAATCAGAAATATATTTCTCCATATCCTCTCTTTCAGGAACAGAAAGCGAATATAACTTGCCCTTAGGCGGAGACGTACCTGGCAGTAAATCTATGGCACAGTCGTAAGGACGATGCGGAGGAAGAGAAGCTGCTTGAGACTTACTGAACACTTCCCTCAGGTCCTGGTACTCTGCGGGCACGTTAGACAAATCCACCACCTCCTCCTGAAAAACAGAAACAGAAACAGACGAACAGGTAGACACTAGACAGGACTCATAACATCTATTGCTCCAAGCCATGATGGATTTCTGGTGCCAGTCTATTTTGGGATTGTGACGGATGAGCCAGGGGTGACCGAGAACGACAGGTGCAAGGGGAGAGTCCATGATCAAGAAGGAGATGGTTTCAGTGTGATTGCCTGATGTGATGAGAGTGACGGGTCCAGTGGTAAAAGAAATAGTGGGGAGTTCAAGACCGTTAAGGGCGTGGACAGATATCTTGTGTGTAAGTGGTTTGATGGGGATCTGAAGTTCATGTGCAAACGTGTAGTCCAGGAAATTATCTTCCGCCCCAGAGTCCAGTAGTGCTTGACAATCAAAGGAATGTGTTGCCCATCTTAGTCTTACCGGGAGGAGGGTCGACGAGGATGATGAGGTCTTCTCGGCGGAGATCCCACCCGATAGTAGCCTCACAGTTACTATCGGGCTTGGTCTTTTACTGGGCATTTGTTCAGGTAGTGTCCTGCCCCACCACAATATAAGCAGAGACCCTGGGATCTCCGCCTCTCTTTCTCCTCCCGGGAGAGCCGAGCCCGTCCTACCTGCATGGGCTCGTGATTGTAGGTGGGGCTGACCACGTCCCCGTCGCTGAACCGCTGCTTCTCAGCCCCTCCAGGAACTCGGCAGGAAGGGACGCGTCGCTCGACTCTAAATAATCGTGCGTCAACCCTTAATGCCAGATCTACTAGTCCATTAAGAGTGGTAGGGAGGTCCAGGACGTAGATCTCCTTCTGGACGCGGTCAGCCAGCCCATGCAGGAACATGTCCCACTGCGCCTCCTCGTTCCAGCGACACTCTGCCGCCAGGGTCCGGAACTCGATGGAATAATCAGAGATCGATCTCTCACCCTGGCGAAGATCGGCGAGCATTCTGGCCGCTTCCTTCCCGGTGACGGCACGTTCGAACACCCGCTTCATCTCCTCGGATAGTGCCTGGAACGAGGTGCAGCATGGATCCTGGTTCTCCCACACCGCCGTTCCCCATAGTGCCGCTCTCCCAGTCAGAAGTGTCAGCACGAATACAACCTTCGTTCGTTCCGCACTGAACGTTCTGGGCTGCAAGGAAAAATGCATGGAACACCATGTGAGGAAGGCCCGGCAAAAACTGGGTTCTCCGGAGTAAGACTCGGGAACGGGCAGCCGAGGCTCTGACTGGAAGAGGTTCTCAGGTGGGATGGGAAGGACTGGCGGCGTGGGTGGCGCAGTGGGGACACGCAGATGTTGAAACTGTTGGGTGAGCTCGGACACCTGCGCCACTAGAGCCTGAATAGCACGACCCGTGTTATTCAGGCTCGCCTCCTGGGAGTCCATTCTGCTAATACTCTGGGTGATAAACTCCTCCAGGGAATTTGCTGATGCACTCGCTGCTTCCATCGACGGGTCAGATCGTTCTGTCATGACAAACTGGGAGGAAGCAAGTT
Organism: Barbus barbus; assembly: GCF_936440315.1. Taxonomy (NCBI): domain Eukaryota; kingdom Metazoa; phylum Chordata; class Actinopteri; order Cypriniformes; family Cyprinidae; genus Barbus; species Barbus barbus. The sequence continues at coordinate 14,836,801 of NC_136737.1, forward strand.
GGCGAGTGATAGTACTTTATTAGTAAAGTAAAAGTCAGATAACACACAGAGCACGGTGAAGATCAGTGGCGCAGGGATCTCGATGGACAACACAGAATGAATGGTGAGATGAGACGGATCTGCAGGTGAAGAGTGAAGTATCCAGACGAGTAACGAGAAACACAGCAACACTATACGAACTCTGTTGATCCGTGCTGCTGTCTGGAGTCGTTGTCAATGACGACAGGAACAGGTACAGGATAATCCGTGAAGACATCAACAAACGATCTGACAATGGAGAGGAGAAACAGGTGAGTATTTATAGGTGCGTGAATGAGCTGCAGCTGGCACTGCTAATGAGCCTCAGCCGAGGCGCTGATCAGCTGTGATGGCTAGGTCACGCCCACACACACATCAACACACACGCACATGACAATAACATGGGACGAGAAGGAAGCAATGAATAAGTGAACCGTGACAGCCATGCATTATTTTTTTGTTTTCTTTTGAGCTCAACATAACATAAAGGTTGTTTTCTTGACATCTAAACTTCATTTTCTCATATAAAGGGAGTTAGTTTTCTTGAGATTTAGACTTATCACAAATTATTATTTTTTTTTTTCATTTTTTCTCTGGTCAGCCATTAACCATTTATTCTGCATGATCTCTCACATCATAACGCAATTCATTCTCATGTTCGATTCAGTTTCAAGATGTTTCAGTTTCAACGTGCTTACAAATGGATTTTGGTAAGTAAAAGACAAAAATGAAAAGTATTGAAGGCAAAATTATGTGATTATTGCAAACCAAAACTGATACATAAAATACATAAAAAAAAATATATGGATACATTGATCTAAAGTATTGATACAACATATTGAGATGTCGACAAAAGTCGACAAATGCTAAAGCGCATGATTGAATCAGCACAGCCTTATTTATTTTTTTCGAGTAACTGCACAGCAGTTATAAATTCAGTCCTTTGTTCTCAGAGCTAAACTTGAACGTGTCGGGAAAGAGTGGGAGGTGTGAATGACGGGACTGCTCGCGAAGTTGCAAAGTGCTCAGGCGAGAACGTGGAGAAATGGGGGCACGGAAGCAGATTTAGCACCAAGACCTTCGCGCTTAATAGGCACCTCACAGTTCAGGGCTTGCACACAATAAAGGGGGGGGCAGGAACAGTGGTGCGATGGCTTGGCTTTTACTATTTAAAAATAAAAAAACAGCAGATGGGGGCTGTCAGGAGCGGAGGGAGGGAGCGGCACCTTCAATTCAGCTTGCTTAATTACTGCTATGCCTCTCTACCTGCCCATGAAGCTCTACACCATTCCTCAGACTCGCAGGCCTCATGGGCCTCTGTCTGTGTGATTGCTTATTAGCACAGGGGTTAGATGTCATTTCTGTCCTGGAAGAGAGAGGCACGTTTTTCGCTGGCGGTAGCTACATTTGACTTTTGTGAGTCAGGAGAAATTGTTTCCCAAGACATCTGAACGTGTCCACTAGTGAAAATGCTCCTCAGTTTATATTATTAAAAATTTAAATTTAATTTAAAGTGTTGTTTTTGCATTTTTTTTTTAAATATCAGGATAACATAATAATAAATGTAATTACAATCAGATGATTAATGCTTAAGCTTTATTGTATCATATATATTTTTTTAAATTTCCAAAATGTAGAAATTGTGTTTATTTCCGGGATTAAATGGGCTGAAAAACAATCCCAGATTTCCAGAACCGTGAAGCACAGTTTTATGGGCTACATTTGACTTTGTGTGTGTGTGTGTGTGTGTGTGTGATTTAGAAGAAATTACTTTAAAACACATCCAAAATCCACTAGTCGAGACCACTAGTCGAAATGCTCCTTTTTAATATTAAATATTACATTTTAATTATAATTAATTATTATTTTAGATAAATATTTTAATATAAGTATTGTTTTTGCATTTTTTTTAGATATAGTATAATATATTGTGAAATTTAATTAAAAACAATTCATCAATGCAAAGTATTTCATCTTGACTATAAATAAGTTTAGACTTTTTGTCTCTCTGTGTGTGTGTGTGTGTGTGTGTGGGTTGAGGAGAAATTACTTCAAAAACAGAGACAACTAGTTGAAATGCTCCTCAGATTGTGTTAATTACATTTCAATTCTAATTAATTATAATATTTTAGATACATATTTTAGATAAATAAGTGTTGCTTTTGCAATTTTTAGCATACCACATTGAGATTTGATTAAAAACAGTTAATTAATGCTCTCTAAATAGCGCAGAATATCTCATCTTCATTGCACGTAATGTTTTTTTAAATGTCCAAAATTTAAAAATTGTATTTATTTCAAGGCTTAATTGTGTGAAAAAAATAAATAAAAAATCAATTTTCAGATTTTTGCACCTCACTCTACTTGTATTCCCATTCAGTGAAGCGTTTCATCAGAAACTATTCACCTACTTATAGAAAAAGGATTATATTAACTATAATTTTCAAGTAAAATCCATTCCCTACTAACTGTACAGCTTCCTTTGTTATTTTTTAAATCACATTTGATCAAACAATAGAGATTGTTATCAAACAATGCGGTAGATCATTTCCACACTCCATCCTTAGGGTGCTGCGTCAGCCTTTTCCTGCGTGATCTTTTTATGTCGAGTTTCAAATAATTTCATCATGCAGCCCAAAATTGCATGCCTGGTATGCAACAGCAGGGCAGTAATTTGTACGTGTTTGGATTCCAATTATGAATTTGTTGGTGCCTATGGGCTGCAATCGCACTATGCATTAAAGTGAGAGGTTTAGAATTAAAATGTTTCTTTCGCTATCTGTTTTATTGTCACTTTTTCTCTCTCACTCTATTCTTTTGCTAATATTAGTGGGGCAACTAATTTATTCTTTGTGAATGTATCCAATGTGGTTCATGAGAAATTGCAAGATCAGATGTTCGGCATAGATTGAAAAGAGCCTGTCTTGGCGGGAGGATTTGAGACATAAAGCTTTGATGTATTTGAAAGCACTGCAGGGTTAGTGGGACTGATACAATAATAAATATGAAAGAACACAAGTGGCTTGCTTGTTTGTCTGTCCCAGCAAGTCATTTTGAAAGGACAATGTTTTGGCCAAGTCTCATTTGGGCATTAACTGTTCATGACCGCACATCACTTTCTCAGAGTCCTCATATAGTGGGTTTTGATTCGTTATTAGCATTTAGCCATTAATATTTGCTGTTCTTTAAATTGGCATCTATTGACCTTAGCCAGAGTAAATGGCTCATTTAGTTGGATGCAAATAAAAACAAGGCTGCAAGGGACTGAACTGAAACTTGTATTGTTGTGTTCCTGGTTGCTAAACTAACAGCTGATAAAACACTGAAAAAAAAAAAAAAACTCTGGAAAACATGGTTTATGAAAAATATATGTAACCTACCAAGAAAGTATGACGTATTGAACTGTCCACCTTCTCCACCACCATTTATGTTTGCAACAAGATACTCTGACTAAAATCTGTAGTCAAGTAACAAAAGTTCACTGAGTTATAAGCTACTATAAAGCATTTAAGTGTTAGTGTTATGTTTTTTTGCTTGTTTTTTTTTTTTTTTAGCTCAACCAGTGGTGTGAGTTTGGATGGGACTTTCTGGTTCTTTGACCAATAGCAGATAAGTGGAGTGGGGGTGTGCGATATTTATCACCTACGATAATATCATAATTGTTTTAACAATGTGAGTATGTATGGGTATAATCAATAAACAAATAAAAACATGTCTTGAGAGTCCAAAAGCATTCACTGCATGATGAAACCTATTAGACTATATTTAGACTGCCCCTATAATTCAAGTAATGAAATAAAAAAACACACCTGCATGTTTTTTTTGTGTTTTATACTGTATTTATAAGATATGATATAGTAAGGCAATCATAAAGTAAGAGTGTTGTTTTGTTGATATTATATAACAGTTAAACAAACAAGAAATTCATATTAAGTGAAGTACATTTTAGACACTATTGCCATTTTTTTCTGATTTGGAAATTAAAATAGTTCCAAACAAAGCCAGATCAGGATATTTGTACATCTCAGAGCAACACTGTGGTGTTTCATTTCATTTGAACGAATCATTTGAGCCAATGATTCATTCATAAAGACAGTCGCTTGCTTTTTTTTAAACGAATCACCTGTCTTGAATTAATCATTTGAATGAATTATACAATGAATCACTCATTAAAGGAATAGTTCACCCAAAAATGAAAATTCTGTCATTAATTACTCACCCTCCCCACACGGAAATAACCTATATAAACATATATGTTTTAATATAGGTTTTGATATATGTTTTTAATATATGTGACATATATAAAATTGGCCGTTTTCTTATAATATATGTACATATATGCATGTATATATATGTGTGCATATATGCACCTATATGTTTACCTATATATTAGTAAAATTATTAAAATATCTTGGCCTTCTTGTATGTACATATAGGGCTTATATGTGGATATAAAGAAGCAATACAGGAGACCTATATGGCCTTTATATGCACATATATGCACCTCAATTTTGCCTATATGTGGCATATATACGCATATATGCAGCATATATGTTATCAAATATGTGCATATATACTGCATATAGGTTTCATATATGCGCATATATCCTCATATAGGTTCTTTCCATGTGGGTCATTTCATTCCAAACCCGTAAGACCTTCGTTCATCTTCGGAAAGAAAACAATTGTTGAATAAAGTCATTATTTTTGTTTTCTTTGCACAAAAAAGTATTCTCATAGCTTCGTAAAATTAAGGTTGAGCCCCTGATGTCATCAAAAATATATTAAATTGTGATCCAAAGATGAACGAAGGTCTTACGGGTTTGGAACGACATGAGGGTAAATAATGACAATTTTAATTTTTGTGTGAACTATCCCTTTACAGGCCTAAACTGGCCAATGTACCAGGACGAAAACATACTTAGAAAAACACTGTTAAATTATCGTCATCAAAAAAATCCAAATCAAAAAAAAGAATTTTTGTCAATATCGCACACCCCAGTGTTTGGGAACTTGTTAGAAACAATTTTAGCAACTCCGTTTGGTGACATTAGTTAAAGGTGCCATAGAATGCATTGATACAGTATTTTTAAATTGTTCTCTGATATCTACACAGAAGGTATGTGGCTTAGGTAAGGGCAAAAAATCTCCAGAAACGATTTTACATGTCCATTTACAACCCTAGGATTTCTCCCTAGAATGAAACGGTCTGTTATTGGCTTATTTGGCAGGGTCATGAATAATAATGAGCTCTGCTCTGATTGGCTGTTTCACCGTGCTGCTCAATGTTGAGCTCTGCTCTGATTGGCTGTTTCACAGTACGGCTCATCAGCAAGAAGGAAGCATAGGGAGGAAAATATATATTTAAATACGTTCTCTCGCAGTTATATCGTCGGGTAATTATACTGTATATAAAACGCGGGCATCAGGGAGCCGTTATTAATATGCGAGGCATTGAAACTGCTTTTGAACTGGATCGCGTTATAGTTTAACTTTCAAGAGACGCGATCACACAAACTATGTTTACATTATGGAGCAACAGTACTTACCACACATTTCACAAGATCAGATGCTTGTCAGTGGTGCTCAGGATCTGTAAGTCATTCGCCATCATCCTCATCTCTCCTTACTGAGAGTGAAATCTTATGTACTGTAACAGGCTACCGCTAGCAAGGAGCTAACCATGTCCCTTTAGTGGCTCGCGTTATTTGCTTTCTGTGCCTTTCTGAATACAGACACCAACCCATCCCTGCACTTCACACCCCCTGCACGGCCTGGAACATAACATTTATTGTGTTATTTTCGCTGTTGTCCGCGCTTGTTTATTTACAATACCTGCAGAGCTTCTGATGGTTCGGCCGGCTTAGAACAAGGGCGGGTTTATGCAAATGTTGGGGGCGTAGTGATCCGGACTGTTGCGTCACAGTCGGTGTTATGTTCTCATTCGACTGTTTTTCAGTGGTCTTTTTTAATCACAAGATTTACATATGAAGGAGGAAACTATGGTGTTTGAGGCTCACTGTATGTCATTTCCATGTACAGAACTGTTATTATTTAAATATGCCAGGGTAAAGACAGTTTTTCATTCTATGGCACCTTTAAAGATATATTTTGTCTTTATAGAGTAAATACACAGTGTGTATTCTGGTGCATTTGAACATGGGTGAAGAAAGAGAAGGTGACAAGGCAGAGAAAGCGAGACGACTGACTGCTTTGTAGTTACTTTCACATCTACAAAAATTGTGATCCTCGCATTGCAGTTTGATTGTTGCCTGTGAGTCTGTTATATCGGGCAAATCCGAGACTTACTTTACTGTAAATGCATCTACCAGTTTGCACTGTTAATGTCACAAAAACTAATGGACTCAGGAATCTTTTTCTTGCAAAGTCTCCTGCTCTGTGATATCTGTGGCAGAAGAGTTATATAATCGACTGTGTATATGTGCATGCTTTTAGAATTCACATTTCTGTCTGGGGACCCAAGAGGCTTAAAGTTTCTCTTCCTAGTTCTTCGCCACTGTTCGCCTCTCTGTCAGGATGTCAAGGGTAGTCAGGACTTATTCCAGTCGGCCGAGAGCCTCGGACAGGGACGGCTGGCTGATCTATGGACTTGCTCAAACACACACAAGCACACGTACGCAGAAACACACACGGGCACATCCAATGTAAAGCGGACTGGACAGGCTCCCCCATGTTAGAAAATAGACTGTCTGTATTTAGCTTGTCTGCAGGGACTCCTCACGGCACCTCTGGCCCTGTCATTGTAAGGGACGCGGAGGCTTTGTGCTGGCTCGTTTTTCCTGTGCTGGCGAGCGGTGATACTCGATAGGAACACAATGTTGTGGGTGGACTTGAATCTTGAATTAAATAAAGAGCAGTGCATCAGGTCTTCATTTTGGGCTCTGATTCAAATTCTTGCATACAGGACCATCTTGGGTCTGCAGCCTCTTACCTAAACTCACTTTCCAGATTCATTTCCCTTCCCGTTCTGTGTGGTAAGTGAATTAATGAGGGTAACTTTCTGAAACCTTCACTTCCATTGTTCCTCAGTGGTGGAACCAACCAACCTTCTTCTAAACAGCAGAAACCATCACAATCTTCTGAAAACTGAAGTAAATTTCAGGAAACTGAAAACTTTAGAAGGCAACATATTTGGCATCACAGATGACATTGCTTCTGCTTGTTTATTTATGTATTGTTTTGGACACTTTTTCCCAGAAACCTTCACTTTCACTGGTGGAACCGACCAGCCTTCTCTCAAATAGCAGAATCCATAACAAACTTCTGAAAACCCAAGTCATTTTTAAATCAATAACACAAATTTTTAAATCAAAGTTATTTGGGTCATAATTAATTGACTATTTTGGGATTGTAGATCTCGTAATTGATGCTAGTTTGCGATTAGTTGCACAACAGCTCAAGAGAAACCAAGAACCTGTGGAATGTGTGACTAATCCAGTCTTGTGGTGGATGCTACTTTACATCACCCTGTTTTTATGCTCATTTTGAAGTATCACATCAAAAACGGATGATGGAAACGGCAAATTTCGAAAAAAAAAAAAAAAATGCAAAAATGTTTTTACGCTCGCTTGAGATTTTGACCTGTGCGAAAAAGGTTTAATGCAAATAATGAGAGATGGAAATACATTTTGCGAATAAGTTTCTCCATGCGCATCAAATAAAGTCACGTGACTTTGCGCTATGGGACGGTATAAGCTGACTAACCAGCGGACTGATCTCATTGCACAGCTTCTAAAAAGTTGTTATGGTTATTCTTAAACCCCCGAGCAAAGTGTGTCGTCAAAGTATTCCTGTATAACTGTCTTACACGACTGTGTTCCCAAACAACAGGCATCCACCTCCGAAATCAATGATCACATTTGTTTCGTCTGCTCACTCTGAGGTGTAAGTAATTTATTATATATGAAAATGACTATGTACAGTTGCTTTTACTTTTCTTAGTGAAAACTGACACTTGATTTTTAGTGTCAGTTTATCAGGAAATTACAATTTTGTTCTCTTTGACTCGTTGGATGGAAACGGTTCTTTATTTGCAAATGTTTTGTTTGTTTTACAAGATATTCCAATTTTGGACAAAAGTTGAATAAACAACTTTTTTTCTTGTTTTCATGCTTTGCATGAAAGTGTCTGCTCTAAATGAATAAATGTAAATGCTCTTATCTTGATTGTCTGGCCATTGTTAGTTGCTACAGGAAGCTGTTTGGTTACTTCAAATGACTTTGGCCACCCGTCGATATCAGGTAGTATTGCGTTCAAGACCACTGTCTATCCAAGCCATTGAAAGTCTCCTTTCCTTTTTGTCACACAGGCTGCGCATTCCTCACCTACTGCGCCCGCGAGTCGGCTATCAAAGCCCAGAATGCCCTCCACGAACAGAAGACACTGCCGGGGGTAAGTCTGCTGCCAGCCTTTCGCCTCACCTCTTTAAGAGGGCCACCATGCCAGTCAAAGGCAAAGCCGTATGTTTTAGGCAGAGAGCTAAAGCCTTTGGAGCAGAAAACAGTCGATAACCCAGCCTTTTAAGATCAGGCTTTGAGCCGTTTCATGGTACTTCTCCCCAGGGACATTTGCAAGCATTGATCCAATGCTTTCAGCGCAGGGCTTGGGGATGCAGTGATAGCAAATGTCAATTAATTTGTTCTCTCAATTTTTCCAAACTGCTCCATTTACGCAAAAAGCCAGTGAGTCATTGTTGCCCAGTTGCACAAAAGTATTTCAGATGCACTAAAATAAACATAGTGGGGTGTAGCGAGAGCGTTTCCATTGAGGGTTGTGTGCTCCTGAGGATGACTGACAATTGCGACGACATTCAAAGCACAAAACACACAAGGAGGTCCAACAGTAGTCTTTCCAGCCGTACACAGCCATAGTGAATGGTATAACAATGACATATTGTAGCTATGCTGCCAGACAGACATCTCCTGAAGTAACCTGCAGGAAACTTGGATGCAATGTAGATGCACCAGAACCATTGCTTTTGTGCCTTTTTGATCCTTTTTTGGCCTCTAAATAATGACTTTATTTGTTTTTAGCATTATTTGTTAATAGCATGTTTTGTTTTTGTTCGTTTTTTTTGTTTTGTTTTGCTTTGCTTTCAGTTTTTTTGCTTTGCTTTGATTTTTGTTGTTTTATTCTGTGCTTTGTTTTATTTTATAAATGATTATATTTTACTGTTTTATTTTTTATTTTGATATCACACTTTATATTATTACTATTTATTTGTTCGTTTGTTAATTTGGTATCATAGATGGAAATATGGCACCAGCAACATTGCTTTTGTGCCTTTTTCCCCCATTTTTTTGACCTCTAAAAAAATGACATTATTTGTTTACTTAAAGCATTATTTATTAATAGCATGTTTTTTTTTTTTTTTTTTTTTGCTTTACTTTGCTGTTTTTTTTGCTTTGCCCAGATTTTTGTTGCTTTATTCCAGGGGTGTCCAAACTACGGCCCGCGGGCCATCTGCGGCCCGCTATCACTCCTGCGGCGGCCCGCGAGGGATTTTTAAAAAAAATGATACGAATCTGCAGAGGTGGGCAAACTATGGGCGTTTTCATCCAGCCTGTGATGCAGTTGTTCCAATATGCAATATCAGTAAAATCCAATAGATAACCCACCCCTTTTTTTATCGTCTATGGTCCCACCGCTCCAGTCAATCCGCGGCACGTTTCAGAAGCGGCTCTCTGTGCGGCTTCACTAAAGATAGGCGCCTAGTCTGCGTTCAGGCCGCACAGAAAATACAAAATAAAAAGTCAAAATAGCTATACACACTACAAAACTGGTACCATTGTAAATAAGTTACATGTTTTAAAAATGTGAAAGTGTTCATTTATTTTGAAAAATGCCTTGTATTGGAACTGTTTTAAAAATGCTTTCCAGTATCAGAACAAATGCCAGTGTTATCCTCCTGCTCACGGGTGCTGTCATTTTGTGGGGAAAACATGGAAATAATTTGTCGTTTTATCTTGCAAAGATATGCTTTCTTCTGTTTTCCACACATTTTTATGAAAATGGATATAGTACTGGATTATAAATTGCGTTTTTTCATCTGAAATGTGCTGCGATTTCCAAGGCGATTTACATAAAGCAATCAAGGTCAAGTGCAAAGGTGAGGAATGGGAAAAGGCAAGTGAGTTTGTTTTGAGTTTGTATTGTGCATTTTCCAACAACCACGCTGCTCGTTTCAGTTTCGCTTTAAATATTTAGGCTGGGCGATTATATTATATGTTTATACTGAATGCCACTATAATTTGTGTTTGTTTTTTACTTATTTTGGTCCTTTTTTCTATTCTGAACACTACTAAATTTTTTGTGTAGGGAATATAAACGTTTTTGGTTTTTTTTGTGTCTAGAGAATATAAACACGTTTCTAATGTTTGTAAACGTTTCGTTTATTTTACATTATTTCCGAATGAAATGATAAAATGTGTCTTATACATTAATTGACTTGTATACCAATGCAAATTATCTGTGTCATAAAGTGCTCATAAAAATAGGTAGAGATGGTACAAGAAAAGAACTGCCATGTATGTACAAGTATACACAGTACAGTAGTAAGTGAGTGTCAATTTAGAAAAAAAATAAAATCAATCAAAGCTTTATATTATGCGGCCCCTCACTTAATGTGGAAAACTTGATGTGGCCCTCGAGTCAAAAAGTTTGTCCACCCCTGCTTTATTCTATGCTTTGCTTTATTTGATAAATTATTATATATTACTGTTTTATTTTTATATTATTATTATTTATTTATTTGTTTATTAATTTGGTATCACAGATGGAAATATGGCACCAGCAACATTCCTTTCCTTTCCTTTCCTTTCCTTTCCTTTCCTTTCCTTTCCTTTCCTTTCCTTTCCTTTCCTTTCCTTTCCTTTCCTTTCCTTTCCTTTCCTTTCCTCTCATTTCCTTTCCTTTCCTTTCCTTTCCTTTCCTTTCCTTTCCTTTCCTTTCCTTTCCTTTCCTTTCCTTTCCTTTCCTTTCCTTTCCTTTCCTTTCCTTTCCTTTCCTTTCCTTTCCTTTCCTTTCCTTTCCTTTCCTCTCCTTTCCTTTCCTCTCATTTCCTTCCCTTCCCTTCCCTCTCCTATCCTCTCCTCCTTTGTCCCCTAAATAATGACAATGTCTTTGAGCAGCTGCCAGAAAAGTTTATTCCTAAAATTTTTTTTTTTTTTTTCTTTATTCCTTTTGAAATACTTTAAAAAAAAATATTATTATAAATGATATTATCAGGGATTTAAGCCAAACATTGGACAATTCTCAGAATTTCTAAATTTCTCAGTATTTCTCAAATTTCCTCTTTTGTTCAAGTTGGCTTGAACAGTTTTCCACTAGTATTACAGAGATTCTAGAAATTTGACGTATAAATATAATATACACGTGTTCAGAGGTGTCTAAGTTTGCTGACCATGACCTGAAACCTATGTAAGAAGCCTCAAAATGAAAAGTTTTAAAGAGGAAGCCAATGACAAGTGGTATCCAACATTCGATTTAGTGCCACTATGTCAAACCCACACACACTTTTACCCTCAGGAGAACATTTGAGCCTGAAAGGAGAAAAAAAGATGAAGGAAGGGGCAATCAGAATGTGACACATGTCATCCAGGCCTGCTGAGAATATATCACAACTTCCCCATCGCACTGTGGGGTGAGAGAAACACGCACGCCCATGTACACAGACTTGCTGCATGTGTGACATCATTGCATCAGCTTCACTTACCAGTGTTGTCATCCCCTGAGACAACTGCAAATAAGGTAGTTGGGGTTTGTTGAAGAGTCTGAGAACTAGAGACGTGCTTTTATGTGCATGTGTTTGCCTGCTGAAAAGGACATGTTGGTTGACTAGTTCCTCTCTATTTTTTGGTCCATGTATATTTTAGTTTTAATATTTCAGTGGTGGTGCTCTAATTAGCATGCTGACAGTGTGGTGCACGTTAGCTTTTACAGTTTGCACTGTAAAATCCTCTCAGGAAAATGTGCGTCTTCTAAATTTAACATGTTCAAAACACTGCGTCTGTACCTATACACATTTAAACAGACAGTTTGGCTGTTACATCATGTCTCGCACTGTTTTTTTGGGCGCCACAACGCCCAAGTTTTTAAATCAGTGTGCCACATTTTTAAAGAAGCACCACAAAATCCTTCATTTGGTTGCGCTCTAGATATTTTTGAACACAAGAACATGTCTTAAATACCCCTAAAGAAATGTGTCCAATCTGGGTTAAGTGAACCTGAAACCAGTCTAATTATTCAGGACTTTTTCTTAAAGGGACAGTTCACCCCGAAATTTTAATTGCTATTGTTTTCTCACCCTCATGTCATTCCAAACCGGTATAATGCTTGTTCTTTTGTTTTGTCCATACAGTAACAAACAGTCCAATGTTGTCCATTGACAGAATGTTTTATTTTTGGGTCAAAATGTCATTCCAAACCTTAATGCATTTATTTTTGTAAAACATAAAATAAGATATTTTGAAGAAATCTGGCAAGTCAATGGGAACCTGGCACTTTTTGGTTACCAACAATTCTTCAAAATATCTTCTTTTATGTTCAACAGAAGAAAGAGTAAATCATGAAAGAATTTTCATTTTGGGTGAACTGTCCCATTTAGTCACAGTTAACCCAATAATGTTCCATTTTAAAAATATGTGGTTCGCAAACACGCTCTTTCTTCCGTGTATATCTGCCAAAGTGGCCTGCAGTGAGTCTTGGACAAACAGCCTATCCTTAAATCTTTCCCCAACAACCCCTGCCTCAATACGTTGATGGTAAGCAGATATGCCAGTTATTTGTTTGCTAAATCCTGCTTGATATGCAGATTGCCAGAGGCTACAGAGTAATTCATGTAAACTAGGGTTCTCTTGGAGAGGACCTATAAGTTATTTATGCTTGGGTTTTGTCCTTAACTCTTGACTGACCGTCCCTCTTAGCAAAAAACTTGATGGGAAATGATCAGTTAGACTCTTGCTCCAGTGTTATTTATATAATTAAATATACTATTAAAAGAATTTTCTTTTATTTTTATACTTTTATGAAAATTTAAGTTATTTTGTCACTTATGTTTTTGTTTTCTTAAAAATTGCTATTGGTGTTTAATTGATTTTTATTTCAGTTTTAGTTGAGTTTGTTTTTATTGCTTTCCAGTTAGCAATTTTAGTACTTATGTCAGTTAAGCTGCCAAGGGCTTAACTTAATGTAGTTTTTCATGTAATATTTATATTTTATTTTATTTCAGCTTTAAATTGTTGTTTTTATTAGTTTTAGTTAACGATAACAACCCTGTTTCACTCATGTCATATGCAAACATGTTAGTTACACGTTAAGGCTAATTTCACATGGCTGTTGTCTCTGGTAAAGATCGTTAAACTAATAAATCTGTCATAATTAAATAATAATTAGAAGAAGTGTCCATTGTGCACTCCTGCTGGCATCAAGTGGAACTGCAAATGTAATGAATGACAGGTAACTTCTTTTGTATAAATAAAAATGTTATGTTTTAATTAAAATAAAAATTGTCAAAGATAATTTCGTAAGATAATTTCTATATTTTCACTTTAACTTATATTTTGACTTGAAGTGTCCTTTGTGCGCCCCTAGTGGCATCAGGTGGAGTTGCAAATAAAGTGACTGTTTTTGTTAGTTTTGTTAGTTATTTTGGGTTGCACAAAAAAAAATCACCCTAATAATAAAAAATTATTTAAATAAATATTTAAGAAAAATATTTTTTCGTAGATAATTTTGTAAGATAAATCATGGATTCTGTTTTTGTAGGGGTTTTCCAGATTTTCTTTTTATTCTTCATTACAGCAGACTTATGTGGAAAAATCACAGTAAAATATCGGGCCGATAACCGATATCGTACTGATATATTGTGTGTCATATTGTAACAAATTATCGTAGGGGGCTACATTGCGCTCAGCTAGCAGTTGTGCATGAGAAACAATAGCCAGTCGAGTAGACGGCCACGTTTTTCTGGATGGATCATCCCCAGAGCGCATCTCACATGCAGCAACTGCCAAGATCGATCAAATGGCGTAGATCCTCCCAGTTTAATTCCAGCTGGGATTTCGCAGAGCCTTCAAGTTCAATGTACTGCTAAGAATCGCTATGACAGGGGGCACATATGAGCCCCATTACAGGAGTCGGAGGACAACCTAAGGCAGAGGAGGAGCAGGAGGAGGAAGTTGGGTGAAGGCGAGGAAGGCGTTCTGACAGCTGTCCGCCTCGATAGCGCGCTTCCCCATCAGTGACCTCTGAGGAACATCAGCTCCGCAATGTGCAAGATTTGGTGATAACATCTCCATGTATACATAGCAGCTTGTCAGGATCGTCTAGGGCTAACGGCCAAGATCTGTGTATGTTTGTGCGTAGTGGTCTGGATGGCCATTTTGAGTCATGTTAATGTTAGCTAGGTGATGTAACCTTCGGCTAACTGATTTGGCAAGTGAGCACTAGAAATAGTAAGATTACTGTTTATCAGTTCATTTTGTCCATAACCACAACAAAACAAAACTCTTAAAGTTAATTAAAAAAAATAATAGGGGTGAAGCTGGATATTTCTAAAAGGGGTTTTGCTAAATCCTTGCTATATATAAAATCAAATGATTGATTACTTAAAAAAAATTATAATAATGTAATTATATTGAAATTGAAAAATGTTCTTCTACAACTTTAGAATAATGTTAATGGTTAACTTTTAAGTGAATTTAATAATAATAATAATAATAAAATTTGTTGGATGTTTATTTAATAATATTTAATTAAAAAAATAATAGTAGTAATAAAATGTAAAAAAAAATAATTACTATTATTATTATTATTATTATTATTTTATTTGTATTATTATTATTAAAACCATTTTAATAATAGTAATAATATAAAAGAATAATAATGTTGATGATTAATACATAAAATACTTCTTATTGATATTACTATTAAAATAAAATATTATTAAAAATGTTTGTATTAACAACAATGATAATAACAATATAATAATAATAATAATAATAAACGTTGGTGGATTTTATTTAATAATATTGAATTAATAAATAATAGCAATTATAAAAATAATAATAATAATATTAAAAATAATAATGTTGATGAGTAATACATAAAAATACTTGTTATTGATAAAATTATTAGTAAAATAAAATATTCTTAAATGTTTGTATTATTAATAGCAACAACAACGATACTACTACTACTACTACTACTGCTAACAACATTTAAGCACGTTATTAAACATATACTAACTTAACTTACTGACTATGTAAAGAATTTATGACTCTAACAAGAACCAAATTTACCATTACAAATCAAAATTCAATTTCAAGGAAATTTTTACTGAGGTCACTCAGCATATTAGTGTAAAATGGTAACAAGAACACTGAACTGCGATATAAATTCATCTCAGCAGTATTTTAAGTGCATTTATATAAAGCACGCGCCTCTGTTTCCAAGCAGCTGGTGAAAAAGATGATTCATAACTGCAAATTGAATTTTTTGCATTATAGCAGCTAACCACTTTTAGAATCTATCTAAATTGCTTTTAATCACCGATTTAAGTTGCAAGCAAGGTTATAGGGAAGAATCAAAATGTATTCAAAAATCTACATGGACAAATATGCGAAGATATTTATGGCACGCATGCAAAAGCATGAGGTTATATGTTGTTTTTTTTAATTAGATGCAGTATATGCCAGCATATACATCCATCTAGATTGGAACAGGAAATATCACACTGAGTCAAAACAACGTGAAGACAAAGAAAACGTTTTGTTTTGACACACACAACAACACCTCTGTCAACCCTGCTGTGCACTTTAAAATCTAATTTGGCACGGCATACCTATATAGCTACATAAAAGGCATATTTATCCAACTGCATCCGTGAGAAATCAGGCATGCTCACAGATGTGTCTGTGTAGGAAGGCCAGCCACGCTTGCAGAAAATGAGAGCGGTTTCGCCACGTTTCGGCGTGTATGAGCTCATGCTGTCTGCGGGGCTTCACACCCCTGCTGGAATTGCAAATTCACCTGCTCTTCCGGAGTCGGCTCTGCCCCGCTGTAAATCCGGTGTAATTTAAGGTGTGTGTTTTACGCCCAGATCCGTTGCTTGTTCTCACATCTGTCTGTGGAAGATGTGTGAACTGCCCAATTTTCGTTTTTGCCAGAAAGAAACACAAGTCCCCATCCCAGAAAACCTTTATTTCCTACACGCCTAAAAATACAGTGTTGTTTTTTTTAGGATCCATGGAACCTATACATTCCACAAAATGTATTCTTCATATTATGTTCTTTCAACATGGTTATTTTAAACAAATAGTTCAGCCCAAAATAAAAAGTGTTGAAAATTTACTCTCCCTCAGGCCATCCAAGATGTGGATGAGTTTGTTTCTTGATTGGAACAGATTTGGAGAAATTCAGCATTACATCACTTGCTCACCATTGCATCCTCTGCAGTGAATGGGTGCCGTCAGAATGAGAGTCCAAATAGCTGATAAAAACATCAATAATCCACAAAAATCCAGTCCATCAGTTAACGTCTTGTGAAGTGAAAAGCTGGGTGTTTGTAAGAAACAAATCCATCATTAAGATGTTTAACTTCAAACCATTGCTTCCAGTAATCTTATCTGAATCAGGAAAGAAATATGCAGTGGTTAAGCACCATTTATAACCAAAAACAGTCTGAAGCAGTCGGTGGATGAGGACAAAAGGAGATGGACTATTTCACTTTATTATGGATTACAAACTCGATTTACTGCCAAAAGCAGTAGTTTAAATGCCTTAGTAATTGATTTGCTTGTTACAATCACACAGCTTTTTACTTCACAAGCTGTTAATTGATGGACTGGAGTCATGTGGATTACTTGTGCTGTTTTTATCAGCTGTTTGCACACTCATTCTGACGGCACCCATTCACTGCAGAGGATCCATTGGTGAGCAAGTGATATAATGTTTAATTTGTCCAAATCTGTTCTGATGTAGAGTTCTTTGATTTTTGCATGAACTATTCCTTTAAGAACTGTTTACTGAAAAGTAAACCCCTTTTTGGATGCTTGTACCCGGTGAAGTCTTGTTATAATGACAAAACAGCAAATAATGTGATTGCTAATTCTTGTAAACTAACAAGGCTCCATTTTTAGCTTTTGATGGACATGAAATATATAAGGAACGCAGGAGGTGTTACCCAGAGTGTGAATGCTGTGTGTGCTGACAAAGCTGTATATTTTTCTCAGAATAAACGCTTGCTGACGGCCGCTCCTATCAAATCAAATTAATGAAGCGTGATTGGCATGACTATTATAAATACAGTGGGGCCTGAAATCTAATTTAAGTTTGCAGCAAGGAAAAGTTATCATTACGTACAACGAATAAGAAATATTTCATGTTCTGCACTATTTCTAGGTCACTAATCAGTGCTGCTGTCATTAAAGCAGAATGAGAGCACAGCAAACACTTATTTATTTCACAATGTTTCACACAAATTATTAATACATCAATTTTAATTAAATGAGTAAAAAGGCATATTTTTTTTATTATTTTCATAATTGCATTTTTAATAAGTTTTATTTATATTTGCAATGCTTTTGAACTCCACTGTATTTATTTTAATATATATATATATTTTACATTTCATAATTTTGTGATAGTTTAATTAATAGTTGTAACAGAAATAGATACATCTGACTAAAAAGTAAATATATTTTATTCTTCATAATATTTTAATACAGTTTATGATTTATATATTTATCTTTTACTATGTTTTTGTATTATATTTTTGTTAATAGTTGCAATGCCTTTGGACCCCATTGTATCTTTACTGCAAATTAACATGAATTTATTAATTACTTTGTATTTCAATAACATTTATTTGTTTATTTTTATTTTATAATATTATTATGATTACTGACTAAAAGTTAGACAAATATACACTAGCAAATCAAAATTCATTTTAAGTGAACACAAAGTCACAAGCAACATGTGTTCAGCAAAGAAATCAAGCAGTTTTTGTTGAATATTATGTAACTAGATAAAAAATGGCTTTAAAGTGCTATGCACAAACAATAGCAGAGCGAATCACCTTTATTGGTTAGCCGTTGATTTGTATCTACAAGGCAAACAGTGATTCTCCATCTCTCTGATAATCTCTAATATGATTTTCAGCATTTGTTTGCCTTTGGATTTTGGAAAATGTGTAAATTTGAGCGTATTTCCTGCTGTCTGCCTGTCTCTCTCTATTTGTCTGTTTCTCTCTCAAATACGCTGATTCATTGACTTTACAATGAAGTGAGCCGGTGGATTGTGGTGCTCTCTGATGGGTGGATATTTGCGTACGGGGTTTGTGGTAATGCAGTTACATGGCCGGCAGTGTGTGATGAATAGAAAGTCTCCAGTGCCGTCATATGAGAAATCACAGCGGAGCTGCACATGAGACTCTGCTTCTCACTTCATGAAGTTTTATAGTGTCGCTTCCCCTGTTATGGCTTCTACCACAATGGAGAGATGCAGACGTATGACTGCAGCTTTACACGGGGTGTGTGTGTCTGTGTGTGTAATGGTACATGGGTGTAATGTACATAGTAAAAAGCCATTGCAGTAGAGTGATCCTTAGGGATTTCATTTCCCACAACCCTGAAACAAGAGGAAAAGCGGAAGTAACATGGTCTTTCTTTCTTTTGTACCTGCAAGTCTGTATCAGGGCCATGTTTTTTTGGATATTTACCATGGTAATACCATGGCATTCTTTGAAGTATCATGAAGTAGTCCAACATATAGACAGTAGTTCAGTGTTGTGGTATATTTTAAATGGCCATGTTATTTCAGTAATATATAGCATGATATTGAATGTACAATGGTACTTCTCTAAGTTGTAAGAGCCGCTTTTATATATATTTACCATAGTATTTATTATGGAAGGTCATTTGTGCCAAAAAAAAAAAATCACACTTTGGTAAATATTGGTTTGAAGTAGCAAGTCAAAATTATGAGATAAAAGACTCATAATAGTCAAATATGACAATGTATATCAGAATTTTGATTATTTTGTTTGTATCTCATTTTTTTTTTCTCATAAATGACTTTTATCTCATAAAATATGTTTTAATGTCAGTCATCTCAAATTCAAAGTCATAATGCCATTTTTTTCTCTTAATTCTAATTTTTTAAATCTTGGTATCTCACGATTCCAACTTTTTTTTCCAATTTTTTTTTGTCAGTACAAATTTTTGTTTGTCAAACAATGTTTATCTCACAATTTCAACTTTTATCTGAAAATTACTTTTACATAATTCTTTTTAATGTCATTTTCAACTTTGTATCTTAGTTTTGATTTTCTCATAATTGTTTATATCTCATAATTTCAACTTTATCTCTTAATTATCTCTTAGTATCTCATGATTTAAACGTTATTTATTTATTATTCAGTTTTTTTTTGTCTCCACCAATTTTGTCAATGTTTCTTATAATTTATATACAGACTTTATATACTTAACTCATAATTATTTATCCCTTTATCATAATTGTTTTATCAAAGTCATTTTCACCTTTGTATCTCAGTTTTGACTTATTGACAATATGTCATAATATCATGTTTTATGTCATAATTATCAATTTTTAATGTCATAAACCTTGATTTTTCTTATGTGGCGTAATTGGGCTTCTATAATTCCTTGAAGTGCTTTTAAGTGCCCTGTAAATTCCATTTTCTTTTTCTTTTCTTTTCTTTTCTTTTATTTTCTTCCTTCCTGCACTAGATTTGCCAGATGTTTCGCCAAACTTCACCGTCCCATGAGCCATTTGCTTATTTTAAGGTATTTAGTGAAAAGCTGGCAGTGCACTTTGGCACGTTCCTGTGAGAAAGAACAACAAAAACATCACATAAACAAGCTAATGGCTTCCTTATCTGCACTGCCGACAAGGCTTTTCTTAATTGGTTCAGATTTGAGAACAGTCCCATTCCCACAACTTTTCGCCTGGAATTTCTTTCTTCCTTCTGTTTCACTTTTAAGCACAATTTACGCTTCAGATTGAAGTCGAGTCCCGCTTCCCATTCGAACCATAAATGTTCTCCAGATATCTCGGGAACGTTGCCAGTTTCTGTCTTCCATTACAAATATGACCCTCATAGTAATGGAAAAATGCCTTGAAAACAAAATAATCCTCCAAACCGAGCTATTAGTTAGGCTCTCTTCTGGCACGAGTGCTTTTTTGTTGGCAAAAAAGGCCAATGAGTTGGTAAAAAATAAATGAAATATTAATGCGTTTATTTATTTATTTTTAGTCTATTTCAGGTTGTAGCTGGACTGGAGAGCAGCCGTCTGTGGGACTCATGTGACGATGTGATCTGGGTTAGCCATGCGAAACGTGTGTGTATGTGTGTGTGTGTGTGTACATGAGCTGGAGTTGTAGTGGTTGTACTTTCGGCACATCACTCTCTCTCTTGGGTCTTGTCTGAAGGAGTCTGGCTTCAGGACAGGAGGAATGAGGGCTGAACGAAGGCCCCGGTGAAGACTCACATCTCCCGCCTGCCAATCTATCTTCCTGTCCCCTTAGCTGCTGTGTGAGTGCAGGTGCGGCCCAGCGAGCTCTTAGCTAGAGACAAAGGGAGGGGAGGATGCCGGAAAGACAAATAGTGGCCAGTCGTTTCTGAAGGATTTTACAGGCTGGAGATGGGATGTTGGAATAGACGAAGTAGCACGGCGAAGCAGGGTCATTTTTTGTTTTAGGTTCAGGTATAAAGTTACTGTGTGACTGTTGAAATGTGGTAGATATTCACATATTAGTTGACCTATTCCTCTATTAAGTAGGGGTGTAAGAAAATATCGATACAGGTGAGTATCGCGATATTTTGTTTGGCGATACTGTATCGATTCTCCAAAACGGAATATCGATATTTAAAAATAAAAATAAAAAAATCATACAAGATTCATGGCAGTTGTTTCATTTTGAGTTCATTTCCCGACCGCTAGTCTTCATCTCTGAACTTAAACAGTGACAGGAAATACTAGCATCAGGGCACTCCACTAATGTTAGCGTTAATATAGTTCGCTGCCAGTAATGGAGGATGAAAGATTTGTTCCAGTTCTCGTTTCGGTGTACAAAGCTGAAGTGTGGCGCCATTTGGGCTTTTGTGGTATTGTCCGCCCCGGGACCGCGGCGCGAGCGCAACATCGGTTCTGCCGCTTGTCGCGTCCCGTGTTGAAGAGTCCTTGCGCGGGGCGCGGCGGGCGGTAGAGTCGCCGTGCAGCTGCAGCTTTCTCTCGTAATTCGGGGAGTTTTGTGCAGTTGGGGCGGTGCTTGCGTCGCGGTCTCGACGATTCCACGCGGAGCATAAACACAAACTGAAAAACTTGTGAAATTCAAGTTGAAAAGTTCTGAGAATGTTTAACATCTGTATTTATTTTATTGTTTTACAATTGTTTAGTTTACTTTAGGAATCCTGCAAGCACTTTATTTTTCATTGATATTAAGCAGATGCCATTTTTTGTTCAGATCAAATGTTATGACATTGTATGTCACAATTGTAAACTTAAACTGTGAACCTTTAAAGTAGAGTCTATAAATATATATTTTTATCTTTTTATAAAATATATTTTATACATACATTTAACTAAAGAATCATGCAAGCACTTGAATATTTCCCCCTTTACTCGTACTGCACAAAAAATGGTTCAATAATGTTGATTATTATAGGGACTGATTATTGCAAATGCAGATCCCAGTGTGTTCTGCAGTGTGTTCTGGTTAAACTATTTTTTTTTTTTTTTTTGCTAAGGTTTGCATATGGTGGTGTGTTTTTAATGACAGCTTTCCTAAAAAATATGTATCCTATTCCTAAAATAAGAAATATCCCAATATATTGCCTTGTTTACAGTATCGCAGTGTATTACAATATATATCGTATAGCAACCCCTGTATCGTGATACGTATCGCATTGCCAGATTCTTGCAATACACAGCCCTACTATTAAGGCCATTGCACACTGAGTCCGAAATTTTTGCATGCGTTTGCAATTTTTGCATGCATACTACAGATGTGAAACCGCAGAAAATCGAACCTGATCCAATTTTTTTTTTGATGAACGAAGTTTGTAGGCAGTGTGCAAGCATGATTGACACAACGTGAGGTCGTATTATTATTTTTTTTAAATTTCGTACCTTTAGTCAACAAAAAAAAAAATCTCCTTTGTTATTTACAATTAGGGCAAAAAAAGAAACTGGTATTGTATTCATGTCTTTTGATTGTTCCTTAGCATTTTGACCGATATTGATAAACCGATAATTATTACATTATGGCCAATAAATGAAAAAGCTGATTTAATGAAAAATTCAATTAAGTTAAGTTGAGTTAAATTAAATATTTAAAAGATGACAACTTTTAAATTATAAACTACATTTCTGTGTAAAAAATCTTGTGTAAAAAATATACACTGCAAACTAAAACTTTAAGTAAACTATTTAAACTTTTAAATACAAATTAAATTTCTATACTACTTTGTGTAAATAAATACAAATGACTGAAAACCAAAGTCAGTAATCAAGGTAAACAATTAAAAAAAATTAAAATAAAACATTTAAATATACATCGCATTTCTATACTACTTTGGGTAAATAATACAAAAAATACAAAAACAGAAAACACAAATTTAAGTGTTTAAGTAAATAAGAACTGTAATAAATTTTAAATATACATTGAATTTATATGCCAAATTAGGTAAGTAAATACAAAAAACTGAAAACCTAACCAATAAATAAAGTAAACAATGTAATACAAATCATAATTATATATTAAAAAAAAACATTTTAAATAAGTTATTTCTATAATAATTTGGATAAATGAAATGAAAAATATAGATAAATATAAATAAAAAAATATATAAAAACGTGTGTACCTTTTGTTAAAAATATAATAATAATAATAAAAATAATTAAAAACTAAAAATCTGTCATTTTAAGCTAATTTATGCATCAATTAACACTGTAATGGACACTATTTATTTTGAGATTTGCTAAAGATTCATGTAACAGTGTTCTTAAATTATTAGTGTTTTTATAATACATTGTGTAAATAAAAAAAACAAAAAAAACAACAGCAACTGAAACCCCAAATTCAAGTAAATAAGAAATGAAATAAAAATGAAATAAAACTTTTAAATATAAATTAAATTCATATGCTACTTTAGGTAAAAAACAAAAAACAAAACTGAAAACCAAATCAATAAATAAGTAAAATAATTTCAAAAACTTTAAATATAAAAATAAAATATTTTTTTTAAATATTAAAATCTAAATATAAAAAAGGTGAAATAAGTTACATAATTATTAGATTATCAGAGTTTCAATTAACACATAAACCAATTTTCTGTGATATAGAATCACATGATGATATGACCCGAGATATCAAGGTGTTAGTCACCTCTGGTTTGGGAAAATCCCATTTTAAATGACATCTTGCTGCAGGTCCTAATTGCTTCCGACCTCGATGAAGAGGGAACGAACGACGCCCGGCACTGCAGAGCTGGAAAAATTGTTTAGAATTAGAGAGATAAAGAATGACAAAACAAAAAGAAGTGGCGTCTCTGAGGCAATGAATCCAGTGAAGACAGATCGAGCAATAAGAAGTGGGAGATTAGCGCTAGCTAGAGGGAACGACTAAGAGGAAGGAGAGAGAAATCAGGAGGAGGCGAGGACACAGGGTCATGCCGACAGCTTGAAGCCATACTTTCAGCGGGGTGTGAGAGCAGAAGTTCACGTTAAAACCAGAGAGAAACCCCCCTCTCTCTCATTATATCTCTATCTCTCTCCATGCCTCATTTAAAAGGCAGATCTGCCCTGAACACAGAAGGTAGGGCAGCGCATTTGTCGGAGGATACAAGGCCCCCGTCTGATTCGCTGTGGGTTGTGTCATTATGTTTGATTGACAGGAGCCATGACGAGGGACTGTCCTCTCCTGAGGTTAGATTAGGCTGGCGAGGCCTTCAACACTCACGCGTGGAGCATGTGAGGCCGTGACGGGGAAAGTGCGTAGGTGCTAGAGGTCATTTGCATTGAATGCTGGTTTAATATTTTAAGGAAGATCCCAGAGAGGGTTGCGTGGATCTAAATGTTTTTTTTTTTTTTTTTTTTGCTTTGTTGTTGTTATTTTTTAAGTTCTAGATTTGATGTATTTTTTGTTGGACTGCACAGTTTTTCCAGAAATGTTGTGATTTAGAAATTATATATCAAAATATGAAATATATCAATATTTGAAATTACTATTGAACTGTTTCATAGTATTTAGGGGAAAAAAATTATAATAATAATAATAGTGGTATTGTTAAAATATTAAACAAAACATGAAATATTACTATTGTAATGTTTCAATAATAATAGTAATAATAATAATAATTTGGTATTTTATATTTTATTATTATTATTATTATTACTGAGGATTCTTAGTGAATACTAATGTAAACTCAGTACAATAAAAATATTATTTTAGAAAAATATACTACTACTACAACTACTACTAGTTTTACTGTCCATTTTTCTTACTAAATTAAATATGAAATTACTATTGGAGTAATTTTACAGTATTTTCCAAAATATAACAACAACAGCAACACTACAAACAACAACAACAACAACAACAATAATAATAATAAATAGTGTTTAAGAAAATTGCACTATTTTATTATCATTATTATTACTAAGAAAATATTAAAATAAGAAATGACTATTGCAATATTTCAGTAATAATAATACTAATAATAGAAGTTTTATTGTCCATTATTATTATTAAATAAATATGAATTTACTATTACAGTAATTTACAGTATTTTAGAAAAATATAATAATAATTATGAATAGTGTATAAGAAAATTACAATTATATTTTACCATTATTAAGACAAATAATAAAATAAGAAATATTACTATTGTAATAATTCACTGTTGAATAAGAAATTTAGTTTTTTAAAATATAATATAAATATAATATAATACTTTTTTATTATTTTATTATAATTTTTATTATCTCACATGTAAAAAAAACAGTCCTGTGCTATGAAACACACAGTCATCTGATAATCACACTAAGCAATATCGTGATTTCGATGTACAAGCACTTAAGTCCTTCTATTAAGACAACAGCAAACAAAACAAAAAACAAAAAGGGTTGTAAAATTCTGAGTAAGCAATTTATTCACATTAAAATCATTGTGGCATTACTATTGAAACCTTGAATATTTTAATATTTACAAATTGGCCCCATTTGTAAGTCTCTCAAACCCAGATTGAGCTCAATTTATATTGAACCCAGAATATACCTTTGAAGTGCTGTGGGGAAGAAGGCCCGTTGTGGAAAAGTAAATGACGCATAATGAAACATCTTCATCGTTAGTGGACGCCTGTTGATTAATATAATGTGAGAATCACAGTGTGTGTGATGGCTGTGTGGATGGATATTATCAAGTCTCTGTTCCCCGGAGAACGGTTTCTTGTCGATCATGTTGAGCCGGTTTGGAGCATATGCCATATGGAGGTGCGGAAATTGTGACTGCATACTCTGTTCAGCTGAAAGAAACTCCAGTCCAATAGCTGTGTGTAGTTGAAGCCTGTGCTGGAGGTCGCTGTCCAGTGCTGAAACACATCCCCGTTGACTGTGTAACTTGGCCATGTTCATGAACTCTGAAACATTTATATGTATATTTATCAAATTAATATGAAATTTAAAAATGTACCATTTCTATGGAAAAAAGATACACTTAAGTCTATCTATCTATCTATCTATCTATCTATCTATCTATCTATCTATCTATCTATCTATCTATCTATCTATCTATCTATCTATCTATCTATCTATCTATCTATTATTCTGTCTATCGTTCTGTTGTTCTCTCATTCTATCTCCCATTCACTTTTTCTGACATTCTCTCTGTCTGTCTATCTATGTATCTGTCTGTCAGTCTAACATTCTCTCTCTCTATCACTGTATATAGTTATCATTTTGTCAATTGTTCTTTTGCTTACATTGTGTTCTTATGTTGCTCTAACATTCTGTCTCTCTATTGTTCATTATCATTATCTCTGTCATTCTTTCTATCTATCTTTCTACTGTTCTTTCTATCATTTTCTATTGTTATTTCTAATGTCTATATCTAACATTCTATTCATTCTAGTGTTCTTTTGATGGAGAATTCTATCACTCTAAAGTTTTGTTCTTTGTGTCATTCTATCTAATGTGTTATCATTCTTTCTGTTTCTTTCTTTGTATTTATAAGTAGAAATATTTAAACTGCAGAACTTAAAAAAAAAAAAGCTTTCAACAAGGTTTTGTCAAACTTACATTCATAGTTTAAATTTATTATTTTTGCTAAACCATCTAAATTCTCAAATGAAGATCAATTTGAAGAACAATTGAGAATGAAACTTCAACTTAAAAGCACAGTTTACCTAAAAATGAAAATGCTGTCATAATTTACTCCATTCTCATGTTGTTCCAAATGTCCATGACTTTATTTATTCTGTGGAGCGTGAAAGAAGATATTTTGAAAAAGCTTGTTCTACCACTAATGGGGCCCAATGTTGTTTTGGCTTTCATTGTATGCCAAAACTGTTGAGACTTTTTTCCCCTCAAAATATCTTCTTTTGTGTTCCACAGAAGACAGAAAGTCATACAGGTTTGTAATAACACGAGAGTGAGTAAATGTTTTTTTTTGGTGTGTGAACGCTCCCTTTAAACACCAAGCAAAATGTGCACGGTCGCTGTCCGGTGCTGAAATGCAGCACTGAATCACAACCGTCTTTATCATTCACGAAGTAAACTTCGACTAAACTTGCATCGCCCAAACTGTTTTTAAACAGATTTAAATTCTGAGCAAACTCTAACTGCATAAGATACATCGCGCGGAGACTTCAAGTGACACAAATGTCATTTGTTCGCCTCGCTGCCGGCAGGGAAGCGGGCCTCGCCATCTAGAGATCTCCTCCTCGGAGCGTATGCGCCGATGCCTCACAGCTGGGGCGAATCCGCCCGCGGTGCGTCGGGGAGGCAATTTAGAGCCGAAGCGCTTCGTGCGACGAGCCGATCAGCATCTTTGAAAGCCGCTCGCCATGTTGTCCACTCTCATTAAGGAAAGTCTGCCGCCCAAAGTCAGATAAAAATGAAATGTCGCTAATAGCGCATTGGTCGCATTGTCTTTGTTTAGGGGAAGAAATAAATAAATAAATTAACGGCTTCTGGTCTTGAACTGCGGCGCGCAACGGCGACCGATCCATTATGGAGCACCGTGATGAACACCAAAAGCCTCCCGGGGATAATCATTAAGATGTCAGCGTGGCACTATATGGCGCGCGGACTGAATATTGCGGTGTTCTTTGAGGGGGAAAGAAAAAAGAAAGCAATCACGCTGCCCCAGGTGCCTCCAAATAGCACACAAAGTTACGGTGATACATGTTTTTCATAAAATAGAAGCGCATTGTCCGGCGAAGAGGGTCAATACATTCATTTCGAATTGCAAAGGGGCCAATAAAATCACCAGGAGCTGAAACACACCCTTTTGAAATAACACTTCTATTATAAATCGCACCTTTGGGGTTAAACGAGCTGTTTGTTGTATGCATGAGTGTATATATTTAGCGTGTGTGTGTTCGCTCCAGGCCCGTTTTTGACTTGTGTGTGCATGTGTTTGTGAGCTGAATTGAGTTGTAGCTCGCCGTCACCTCTCGCCTCTGGGGCTGGCTGGCCAGTCGCCATGGCAACAGTAGAAAACTACACACACCAGACCGATGCACAATCCAGGATCCATTAGGTGAGAGAACGGGAGACAAGACAACACACATTTATTTACTGGGTTTATTTACCCAATTTTTTCCTTATTTATAATTTATGATGTATTGATCTGTGTCAGTGTCCGGCACGAGGCAGGCTTCCACGAGGATATACTAGCCTTTATTCCATTCGATTAGAAAAGGAGATTCAGTCAGTAGTTTGGGGCGTAAGGCAGCGAGCTGCCACCAAACAGAGGGGTGTCTTTGAGGTCCTGTGTCCTCTTTTTACCCTGCGTTTTTTGTGGCATTGCAGGCCACTATTGGGTACTGTTTTTGGGATACTACCTTGATGGCATCAGTGGCAATCAGTGTTTTTTGGTATTTATTTATTTATTATTATTATCATTTAGCTTTTATATTTTCAGTTTCCATTTTAATTTGCTTTAGTAATTTTAGTAATGTGGTTTTTATTAGTTTTTGTTTTTATATTTCCATTTAGCTTTCTTTTTTGGTTTTAGAAATTTTAGCAAATTTTAACTCTGGAATGTGTTTTATTTCTACTTAAAAATTCACATTTAATTTAATATTTTACTTTCACATTTAATTTACTTTTAATGGTATGGTATGTATGCATGTGTGTGTGTGTGTGTGTGTGTTATATATGTGTGTATATATACATTTATTAGGGGTGGCACGGTACATGTATTCGTATCGAACCGTCACGGTACAGACATCTCGGTTCGGTGCATGAGGCCTTACGACGAATACAGGCAATTCACCACAATCCAGAAGTGGGCGGCCACAGCAATACAACGCTGTTTGATAACCGCCAGCAAAAAAACAGCGCATGCCGTGAGTTGCGCACCTGAAAACAAAGCCCCCAGACAGTGACCATGTGCTGATTCTGAACGCGTTTCTCACATAGACTGACAAAGGAGTATATTTTAAAGGCTTGCGCACACAAGTGTTTGCGAAATGGGGCTTTGTGCTTGTGTATCCTACCTATATCAGTCCTCACAAATCCAAATATTCCATAATATTTCCATATTTGCGATGTAACGTATCTGAATGCTAAACTATTATTTATTATGTAAATTATAGCCTTTGTACTTCAGTCGCGTTCCAGCGGTGACACAGAGGTGGGCACACTGATGTTTGACTCACTGTATTTTATTTTGATAATGTACCAACTGCGCTGTCAAGTTAGCAATGCTGGAACTGATGTGTGTTTGTGTGTGTGTGTGTGTGTGTGTGTGTGCGCGCGCACGCTCCTTTCCTTATACCAGCAGCTGCAGAATCAACTTTAAACACTTATTGTCTTATTAATAATCACTGTTCATATTTAATTTAGTAAGAAAAATGGACAGTAAAACTAGTAGTAGTGGTAGTAGTAGTATATTTTTCTGAAATAATATTTTTATTGTACTGTGAGTTTACATTAGTATTCACTAAGAACAGGAACAGGATCATCACGGCTGTGTCTGGATGAACAGTGAACTCTTTCCAGTTTGAGCATTTCTTTAGGAATTGTTCTACAAATGTTCTTTGTGGGTTTTAATGTTTTATTAATCCATGTATAAGTCACAATAGGGTGAGTTTAAAGGGAAAGAGAAGAACATAAAACAGACAAGATCAGTCATTAGTGTATTTAGTATTTTCAACACTTGAAGATGAGGAGGATCAACTAATCCATTGCCACCCGATAATGTTTATGACAAAGCTGAAGATGTCAAATGCTCAAATTATGATACTATTAAATTATTAAAATTTATTTCAAAGTCAGAGTATTTCTTATTCCCTCTTAATGAAGCGGTTTGATTTAGTTTACCAATAAATGTTAATTAATGCATTATCTATCAAACATGTACTAACATGTAGTTAAGGCTGCCGTTATTCATGCATGAATCCATATGACTCCAGTCGTAGTTAAGGATAGTTCATAATTAGTTAACTCCTTTAATAATCATTAGTATGTGATGAATCAAGTATTAATTTAGGCATTAGTACATGATTATTCATGTACCCTTATTATAAAGTGTTACCTTTTTGTGTATATTGTATTCTTTGAAAAACACCTTGAAGTACCATTTAAATACCATGGTATGGGATATATATTCTATTAAATATATCAAACAATTTTAGGTGTACCATGTTGATATGGAATTCGATTGAAGTATCTTGGTTTATCATAAAAGTACCATGGTATATGAGTATGGTAGTCAAACAGTGATATATATATAGTTATATAACATACAACACACAAAATACCATAGTATTACTATGGTTTTTTTCACCTTACAAAAAAGTACCATGGTATTCATGGAAAATCTATGTTAATACTGTGGTACATGATTTTCAGTACCATGCTGTATTTCACATAACCATAGTTTTACCATACCGTCATTGTACCGTGGTACTGCCACAGTGCTTATTTTGAGGGGAATTACTTCTTGTTACACATCCAATAGGTTGTTAAACACACATCATTTCAGACATAAACAGGAAAAGATAAATAGATATAAACCTCCACAATTTACACAGGATATATGCTGCCAGCTTATTATATTTCACTTTAAAAAGGCCACAGACTCCCTGAACCCCACAGTTCACACAACCTGCAGCTCTCGTCTGTGTTTAAGGGCCGCCCGGTGTCTAATAACACCACATTCATTGTACGTGGGTGGATGCGCAGTAGTGGCTCCTAAGGGTCAGCTTCCTCCGAGGCTTTATTTTTGGGTCCTCCATAGAGAGGCATTATAGACTCTAATTTCACCTGCTTGCCAGCTCCTGTGGTTATCCATCCTGGGACCATCCACGCTTCAGTGCAGCTCCATCATGGCATTAGGAAGAGCAACAGCCTAGTTCAAGGTTTGTCCAAGCCGCTTGGCACTTTCCCAAGATTCTGCTATGGAAAAATGGCAGAGAGGGAGTGGAAACTCATGTGCATGCCAGAGAGCCGTTTTTCCATGTAGGCGAAAGGTATTGCGATGACAGTTTTGTGATTGAGCTAATGTTGATACATTGATAACAGGGAAATGTAAATTAAGTAAGAAATATTTGAGATTCTGTCTCTAATCACATAAAAAAACAGAGTTAATGTCATATCAAGTGTTTAAAGTCATTAAAGCAAACAGAAAAAAATCTATCTATCTATCTATCTATCTATCTATCTATCTATCTATCTATCTATCTGTCTGTCTGTCTGTCTGTCTGTCTGTCTGTCTGTCTGTCTATCTGTCTATCTGTCTGTCTATCTGTCTATCTGTCTGTCTATCTGTCTATCTGTCTGTCTATCTGTCTATCTGTCTGTCTGTCCGTCTATCCGTCTATCTATTAATAGTTTGAATTTTCTTTTTCCAATTTAACTTTTCACTCAAAATATTTGTAATATTCATATTTTTTTTCCCCCAATTAATTATATACCCAGATAGCAAACGTACGTCTGCAAGATGTCTGTTAAAGATCACTTAATCTGGAAAGCATCTGCTGTGTACAAACATCGAAACATATGTCTGTAAGAGGTCAGTTTTACATACATTCTAAATCATAAACATCTTAAAGGCATCTAATGTACATCTATTTGACATCCGATATGAAACGTCCCATAGATGTATTGCAGATGAGCAAACACTCTAAAAAATAGGTCGTCCAGATGTAAATGCAGACGTCAAATAGACATCTCTGTGATGTACTATCAGAGTATCTAGAATACTTGGTTCTGATTGGTCAATTGTGACAAGTTCTGACTGATATTACCTAATTTTCGCCATTTCCGGCAATCACGGAGAAGTCTATTTGACGTCTGCATTTACATCTGCAAGATGTTTTTTAGAGTGTTTGCTCATCTGCAATACGTCTATTGGATGTTTCCTATCAGATGTCAAATAGATGTTTATTAGATGTCTTCAAGATGTTTATGATTTAGAATATATGAAAAAAACTGACATTTTACAGACATATGTCAGATGTTTGTACACCGCAGCGCAGATGCTTTCCAGATCAAGCGATCTTTAACAGACATCTTGCAGACGTACGTGTGCAATCTGAAAGTTAGTGTGCTGTGACATTAGAAACAGCACTGCAGTGTTCGTCTTGTTGCTAGACGTAACTCTTGTAAGTAGTTTACCTACTGTTTATTGTGTTTTGAAATCATATTTGCCATATATTCTCTCTCTTTTGTTTAATTTATGCCTTTATATCGCAGTTTTATCACACACAATATTGTATGTATTTGAAGGAAATTAGCTGTACAGAAATATGCCATGCTCCTTGTTTTCTGTTCTGAAAGACTATATGCTGTCAGAGAGGACAGGGTCTGTTAGTGCATCACGCTGAAGATGTCCCTCATTATAATGTGATAGCGAGCAGATTGTATCCCATTAGGGAAAACAACACAAGGTGTACAGCATATGAAATGCTTTATCACTATGGCAATTCAAGTGTAGGTATAAAATGGGACTGTATATATTTCTGTGCAATCTTAATCGTTTAGTAAGCTGTGTATAGCTAGGACTAATTTAATGATGAGGCTAATTGTGCTTAGAATTACATTTTTGATTTATGATCCATCATTAATCATCTGAACGAACAAGCAAATATACAATACACATAAATACTAGCAATCAAATGCATTGTTAAAGATTTTACTGGTCTCTTAAAATCAACAAATGCTTGTAATAATTATCAATCAATCTGCTAATCCTCATGTTGCTCTGAACTCTTATACGTTAAAGGAATAGATCAACCAAAAATGAAAATTTGTGAAACATTTATTCACCCTCAGGCTGTTCTCAGGCTACATCAGAACAGATTTGGAGAAATTTAGCATTACATCACTTGCTCACCAATGGATCCTCTGCAGTGAATGGGTGCCGTCAGAATGAGAGTCCAAACAGCTGATAAAAACCATCACAGTAATCCACACCACTCCAGTCCATCAATTAATATCTTGTGAAGCTGCATGTTTATATTAAACAAATGCATCAGGACATTTCAAACTTCAAACCATTGCTTCCAGTGAAAAAAAAATCTCATCTGAGTCAGGAGAGAAATATGTACAGATCAAGCACAATTTATAAGTGAAAACAATCCAAAACAGTTCTTGTTTTAGATATGTTGGTGGATTTGTATGTGTGAGAGGACAACAGGGGATAGACTTTTTCTATTGCAGGAAGCATTATTATGGAGTCGTATTTGGGCCAAAAGCGATGGTTTAAAATTAAATGATGAATTTGTTTCTTACAAACTTGCACCTTTTCTCAAGACATTAATTGATGTACTGTGGATTACTTGTGGATTACTGTGATGGTTTTTATCAGCTGTTTGGACTCTCATTCTGACGGCACCCATTCACTGCAGATGATCTGTTGGTGAGCAAGTGATGCAATGCTAAAGTTCTCCAAATCTGTTATGACTAAGAAACAAACTACTTTGGATCTATCTTTGATATCCTGAGGGTGAGTGTATTTTCAGCAAATTTTCATTTTTGGGTGAACTAGTGACCAATGCAGACAAGCTCCAAAAGCTCCTCCTCCTTTTTCCTTTTATGGTCAACAATGACAAAAAGTTGGTTTGGAAAGACACACACATAGGAGACTAAATTATTTGTTATTAATCATACCGCTTCACAAAAAAGATGTTGTATGTCATAATCGTACATTTAAATAATTTCATAATCCAAAACAAACAAAAAGCCATCTCTGCCAGATCTCCTCATTCTTATCTGTGAGGGCAGGCATCTGAAAACAGACCATGCATTATTCATTACCGAGAAGTTACACAAGAATATTATTAAGCAGTCTGTCGTCATTTCCACTATGAGACTAATTGGCTACATTCAAGCCCCTTTGGTCCTGGGGATGAGTTTAATTAAGTTCAGGTATCGAATTAAGATCATGGCACAGATTTAAATGGCTTAGCCTGGGCTAAAAATAGACAAGTGCTCCATGAATCTCTATACAGTACTTTAAGTAAGGGCGGAGTTGGAAACACATTTTCTGGTGTGAGAGCTGCGAATGAGACAGCATTTCACTATACAAAAAGTTAATAATAAAATAAATATGAATAAACAAGTATTAATAAATAAATAAATTAAAATATATAAGTATTAATAATATGTATGTGCTGGACTGGATGTGAAGAAAAAAATACTAATGCATTGCAAATGTATTACGTAAACTTCCATTTTACAAATTTAAATTCATTGCATGTAACGGAATTAAGTTGGCAAAATGTCCAAGAACTGTGCTGCATTTGCTCATTTTAATTAGCTAAACTGAACATGCAGCAAAAATCTATTTTTTTGAGTGAAGTGCATCCACAGCTCCTTGTATATTTGATTTAGTAAGGCTGTTCTGACCTTATCGATGTATTTTTACGTAGATACGAGCTATGCATTATTGTGAAATGAGGAATTACAGGGTTTTAGTAAGACCATCGCCCACAGGATCGGTAAGTCGGTAGTGAGTAGTCAGCAGTCAGTAGCTCTGGGAGCAGCAGCCTGAAGATTACAAATCCCATTTTAAAGCGCCGCTTTTAGCCGCACCTACCCACGCACTCCCATACGTCAAGGCCGCATATTTAACAAGGGAAGCTTTCCTCTTTTTCATCTCTCCATGAGAGAAGTGCAGGAGGCCTTAGAGATGTTTGCCTTTGTTCTCCTCATGGAGTTTTTTTTTTTTTCTTCTTCTTTTTTTTTCTTTCTTTTTGTTAACGTGTAGGTGTTTTGGGTTTTGTAAAACACCTCAATAGGAAGTTTTGACGGAAAGGATTATGGGTAATGATAATAGGTTTTAACAAGTTGTAATTTGTGTTGTACCATTTTAGTGTATTATTTTATTATTTTAGGTTTTTTGGTTTACATAGCTTGTAGGTTTCTATGGTAAAACTTCAGCTTTTTTATTATTATGTATATTTATATACAATATTTTATTTTATTCTTATATGTTATTAGCAACTGCTGTTACTATTATAAATAATGATAATAATTGTTATTGTTAGTTTTATAATTTATAAAAAATATATAAGCAATAATATTTATTGTTGTTGTTTATAAATATATTGTTATTTTTATAAGTAATAATAATAATAATAATAATAGTTATATTTTTATATAATTTAATATACAAATAAGTATAACATGGTAATAATAATAGTAATAATACTTGTTGCTTCTAGTTTATGTAATTTAATAATAATAATAATAAATAATTTAATTAACAATAATAATAACAATAAGTATTTTTTATTTCTTTTCTTTTTATTTTATAACATTAATGAAAGCAACAACAACAATAATAATAATAATAATAATAATAATAATAAATACTGTGGTTGTTTATACCTTTATTTTATTTTAAATTATATTATATAATTTATAAAATCATTCGTTATTATAAGGATATACATTATAAATTATATAAAAAATTACAAAATTACAATTCAAATTTTTTTTAATTTAATATTAAAAGTTGGGTTGAATCATTTGAATTTTAGTCCTACATTTCATATCAAATATTAATACAGGCTATTACGCTTGCACATATTGTCTAATTGTCACATTGTTAGTTCCTTTGTCTTCAGACTGTCAGTGTTGCTGTCCAAGGCACTGAAACGGGTTCAGCCATTTGGACCTTGTCTTTTACACTAACATAATTGTGCTCGCCAAAGGGACTGTCAGGAGCAGACGAGAATAGTTCTTGTGTTAAATAGTCTTGTTTTACATTGGCCTAGCTTTTGCATTTCATGCATTGGATTCAATTGAGTTTGTTCCAGTCAAGAAATCTGTCCCTGGGCTTCAGACAGACAGCCTACCTGCCATTATGGCACCCAGTCAACTGCTTTGGCAGTTCGGATGAGTGTAAATGCGCTTCTTTTAACAAATTAGAGTTTCAAAGAAAAACAAATAATTGCTCTCACATCCTCGTGCATTGTCAGCCGGCTAAGTGGGAAAAAAGGTTAAGCCTGAAAGTTATTCCTACATTTGACGGCGTGCCAAAGCGAGTGCGTGCCGCATGTGAAAACAAACTCATCTTGTTGAAAACGTTCCCTTCCTCGATTGTTCCCACCTCAGTGCATCGCAATACAATTAATGACGGATGCAAATCAGGAGCAAATCATTCTGTTCAACACCGAAGTGTCTGCTTACCTGAACACACATCCTTTAGGCTATTTAATGACTGCTTTGCCCGTACTGATCTATTCATCCATATGACAAAAATACTCGCTAGATTTACTCGCCTGAGTGGCTGCTCTCTCTCTTTAATGCTGTGCTTCTTTTGAACCCTCCCTTGCCCCCCTCGCTCTACATATTTACCCGCGTCTCGCAATCCCGTCCCCATCAAAGCCATTTTGTTTCTTTTTTTTGCTCTGTAGCGATGCTTTTCTCTGGGGATTGGAGGCCTAAAGCTTCCCTACAGCCAGTTTGCAGCTTCCCTACGTGACCCGACAGGCCTCGCCTGCACTAATGCCTTTTAAATATAGAGCATTCACACCGGAGTCTTTGCTGACAATGGGAGGTGTGAACTCCTGTTTCCTGTATTTGGGAAACTCCAACTAAGCTTGATTAGCGGGCCTGTCGGGATCCTTTTATAATTGCCTGATTGCTATTGTTTGATGTGCACTGTTTTGTCTCGTTTTAAGCACGAGTGAGGCTTATGCTTAAGAAGAAACTGTTTGTTTCAAGACAATTAAGATTAATAGCACACATTTCAAGTAAATTTGAGCTTCTTTTAAGGATTTTTACTGGAAAGACAAAAATACTGATTAAGAAAATTATTATATTTTATATCTATTCAACTTGCACTTAATAATAATAATGTAATTTATTATTATTATTTTTATAAATAATTATATGTGTGTGTGTATATATATATTAGATACAATGTTATATTATAAATGCATTGTTAATAAAAAAAATATTATTTTTTGTTTTTATATAAATGCATAATAAAAAATAATAATGCTATGTTTGTACAAATAAATACATTTATTATTATTATTATTATTAATTTATATTAATAATAGCATTTTAGTTTATTACATATTTAAAAAATTTCAATTAATATTCAGGTAAAATATTATAGTTTTTTTATAATTGGATTTTGTTTTGTCTAGCATGTGTTCTTTTTTTAACTCCCAGTGAAAACAACATTTGGACCCCATTGACTTTAATTGAATGGGAAAACACACACACACATACACACACAGAGAGAGAGAGGCGTGTTCCATAGAAGTCATACAAGTTTGTGAGTAAGTGATGTCAGAATTTTCATTTTTGGGTGAACTATCCCTTTAAGGCATCTCACAAAGTATCTCAGGTTAAGGTCTCTGAGTTGGCATGATTGTGTAGCTCCAACCTAAACAAGATATTTTAATTTAGAAGTCCTGTTCTTTTGGTGTACGCCAGCGAGCTTTAGCCTTTGTTCTCGGTTTGTGCATAATTGTAATGGGGTCTCATTATAAACTATCTGCATAAATGGAGCAGATAAAAAAGATAACAACGTGTTCTTGGGCTTATGATAGGAAATAACTGCTTTGGTTTCCAATTAAGCTTTCGCTTATAATTAGCCGAAAGCCTCCTTCGACCCCTTTTGCTTCAACCTCCGCTTTATAATCCCCCTCCCCAACACACACACACCCACACACCATGTCCACCCCAGTTTTTCCCAATGTGCTGCACAGCAAGAGAAATTAGATCAGTAGCCCATGCATTCATGCAGAAAGCTCACAATTTCCGCTTTAATGCAGTCAGACAGTGAAGCCAGTGTCAGTCCGGCATTGACTTTACATGCAGTAGTGGTTCAAAGTTCAGTCATCCATGCCATCTCTGATAACTGCACTCTTCTGAGCTTCTACTATTGTTAGGAGTTAGAATAGTTGTAATTTATTTATTTACTTAGAAAAAGTTAAAGGTGCACTCTGTATTTTAGTTATTTAGTTTTTTGGCTAATTTATGTGTTACACATATTGTTAGGAGTTAGAATAGTTGTTGTTATTTATTTATTTACTTTTTTAAAAAGTTAAAGGTGCTCTCTGTATTTGGTTTTTGTTTATTTATTTATTTATTGGGCTAATTAAAGCTTTACACAGACATTTTGGTTCACCAATTAATGGATACTGCCATGCAATTATTATTATTATTATTAGTGTTAGTAGTAGTAGTAACAATAATCATCATTTCAATCATCATCATAATCATTATATTTTAATGCCAAATATTAATTGATAATATATTATTTATTTATATTTGATTTATTTATTCATTCATTAATTTATTTATTATATTTTTTTTTCAAAGGTTGATTGAGGATTTATTATTATTTTATTGTAGTACTACTAGTAACAACAACAACAATAATAATAATAATAATAATTAATAAATTATTAAAAAGGAACAAAATAAGAGACAATAATATATTATTTACTGGTTATAAATAAATAAACAAATAAAACAAGACAAGACAAGACACAAAACGAAGGTCAATAATCTGAAAAATTGGCAGTAGAAAGTCCGATACAAGGTTAAAAAAAAGTAAACTCACTGAGAGGGCATCAGTATTAATTAAAATTTTGTCCTTAGCGTTCCAATATGAATTCTCTGGCTCCAACATATCAAAATGAGTGAACCACCGCAATCATAAACCACCGTCTTGACAGCCAAAGCTTCTCCACAAAACCACTGCTAAGTTGTAGCCAATACAATTTGCGACAGTGCACAGCACAAATGCTATTTTTTCCCCAAAATTACCCAGACCTTTACTAAGCAGGATCTTGCTACAATATGTCAAAGAAGCTACTCAAGCAAGAGAGGGGTCATTTTGAATCTCCTTTCATCTGCCGCACCATCATCGGCCTTGAGAGTGAAGCCAAGAGTGGGTTCTTTTTCCAAGAGTCCTCTTTCATTTTGTGGAAGAGAAAGACCATTAATATTGTCCTGCCTTGCCATACATCTAATAGACCGATAATACAGGCATGGCCCCCAGATGAAAAGAGAGCACATTACTTTCTGTCAGAGAGATGAGACATGAGGGTAAGCATAGAGCCTTGATGTACTCCATGTTTGGCTATAAGATACAGTGTTTCACAGGCTGATACATCTCTGATAGCTTGACTTCTGCATGTTCAAAAATGATAGGGGGAAGTGGGGTAAGATGTGCCACTTTTTACTTGTCTTCTAGTCAAGGAGAAATGAGACTGAGGGAAAACTAATACACCTAATTATATTTCAGGCTGTCTGCTGTCTATGGGACCATTAAGATTGGGGAGAATTACTAAATGTTCCCTCTTTGTTTTCACAACTTTTTGAGGTTGAGGTATTTAAAATTAAAAAATAAAAATATTGTCCTCTAAATATGTGATGGGTCATGTGACAACATTTGTCGGTAAGATGTGTCGGCATCTTAAACCTCAAAACACATCTAACCTTTTTGTCCACTACTGCCGATCATTCTGCT
This sequence comes from Barbus barbus, assembly GCF_936440315.1. NCBI lineage: Eukaryota > Metazoa > Chordata > Actinopteri > Cypriniformes > Cyprinidae > Barbus > Barbus barbus. Next base: position 14,876,035 of record NC_136737.1, read on the forward strand.
ACTGATAAAATGCTTTCTGTCGACTGTGTTTTATAATGAAAGATGACAGCGGCAGAGTTCATTGTCCTCAAAGGTCTCATGAGGAATTTCGATGAAAAAAGGACCTGATAAAACATCATAGCCACCATTAAAAGTCCTCTCGTTTCTCTTTTCTCGCTCATTCGTATCTGTCCGTTTTACTGAGTCTTCAAGTATTTATGGCGAAGCTTCTTACTGATCGTTTGGCTCAGCCGGGCTGGTCTGACTGACGGCTTAATCAGAATTAAGAGGACAGTTGAACAGTTCAATCTGTTACACTTCACACCCGCTCATGGTTTATTCATTTGTGATGTCATAATGCTAAATTCATATTATTTAATAATGGACTGTCAGTGTGTAGGTTAGATGAGTTCATATTTAATTGGGGGGTATTTAGTGTGTAATTGGCAAATAATTTATGGAACAATGCTGAAGAACAATGAAACGAGATGAATACAACATTACTCACATCATATTGCTTTAATGGAGAGAGAAAACGTTTGTCAATTTAGATGTGGCGCTACAAGGATCTTTCTAAGGATGTTGAAAAGTTCCTATTGATTAATATTCACACAAACCCCCCAAAAATATTGTTTAATATAATTTGTAGTTTTATTTCTGATCTTTTCGACCATATAAAATGGGATTAGGAAATGTTGCAAACTAGATTCAAACCCAAATCACCCATGCAAGCACTATGCTTCAACAAGCACACTAGGCCGTGGCTTCAACATCAGTATTCTCTTGATTTGAGAGAATTGATTTGGCTGTATAAAAATATTGCTTATTTTTGACGGGCACTCGCCGTATTACATATTATTTCACCATACAGAGACTTTTTTGGTCTTTGCTTGCTGGTTTGCTTGCTTGGTTTGTTTATAGTTTCTTAAACTCTTTAGTGGCTCAGCATTGATAGGCTTTGAGTTTGAGACTTATCTGCTGCTTAGCTTGATGGAAAAACAGGATGGAGACAAAAGACCAGGAAACATTTCAACGGCTTCAACATGTCGGGATAAGAAATAAAAAAATCTAATTTATTTGTTGAATTGACACGAAATTACTTTTACTCTTAAACAGCGGCGCACTCAAACGCCGAACAAAAGAGCCCATACAGCTCATTTGAGAATTAAAAACAGACTTGAATTGACGCGGTTAAGCCGCGATTCCATTGCGCTTCCGAGTCATACACAAAAGGGCTTGTGCTTATTGCTCGAGAGCCGCCCATCTGAACATCAATGTGATAAAGAGTGACGGCTGAACTGCACAATAAACAAAACGGTGTGTTTTGAACAGACAAATCGCGAAAAGCATGCAGAATCTTAACACTTTTCCCCTCAGCGCGCGCACACATACACACGCACATTTTCTCCTGGCTTCAGCCTGCGTTGCGACGCAAGGTTTTATTTCCCTGGTGGAAATATTGGACTGTCAGAGGCAGATCAATTGCCAGTATCCGGGGCACTTCATGGTTCCTCTAATTATAATCTGCTGCAGCTGGTGCAGGGCCTCTTGTAGCTGTGGGGCAGCCATTGTAATAGAGGCATCACTTGGCGATAGATTGTCAGGGAGGCTTCTTGGCACCCCGTGCGAGGAGACTCACTGGAGCAGCAGGAGTAGGGCGCCAGGCAGGCCTTATCTTCCTGCTGCATGTGTTCACGTACTCTCCGAGTAAGTCCATTAGTGATCACAAACTCAACACTGCCTGCCCAAATCCAGCCAGAGGACCCTTGGTATCCTGCCACGACACTGGAGGACTAAGATTCCACATTAACTCAAGTAGAGCACTAGGTTGGATTGGAGTGAGTCAGCACCCATTTTTTCCCTCATAAACCAGTGTGTGGATTCATTGGACTTGCTTTTCTGTACCAAGTACTATTCTGATTGTCCTAATTGCTGTAATTATCATATTATCGTGTCGAGCAGAGTTTCAATTTTAAGTCCATTTTAAATATAGAATATATTTAATATATGCAAGGAAGTATGTATTGTCCCGCTTAGGGTCAATTTGATCTGTTTCATGGAAGTTTACCACAACATACAAGACAAACAAATACACAGCATTAATAAGAATTAGAATATATTATAATTATAAATTTGCTTAGTTTACTCAATTTAGTGCCTTGGTTACAAAAGTATTTACAAAAAATGACAATCATTCAAACCCCAAATTTGTATGTGAACATGATTTTCCAGTGATTGTTTCTGCATATAACATTGGTATGCCTGTAGATGGCGACAAGTGATTGTCTATTTTGATTGAGGGAGTCATTGAATCATTTGCTTAAACAATTTATTAAAAAACACTGATTCATTCAGGAACCAAACCAAGTGACTCTTTATGATTGATTCATTGAGTCACTTCTGAGTTGATTTGTTCAGAAGTGAACTGATCTGTTGAGTGAGTGACTGAGTCACTGAAACATTGCTAATTGATTTATAACAGTTTAACAGTGATCCATTCAGGAACCACGTTACTTTTTATTAGTGATCGATTCTAACAATTGGTCAATTAATTCATTCAAAAACACTATATTCAGAATCAAATCTTATTGAAATGAGTCACTGAATAATTCAATCAATCAATTAGTTAAGCCAATTTATACGGGAATGCAATACCACATGTGCTGCTCAAAAACACGCATTGGTTCTGTATTATCTTTGGAACCGTTTTCATTGACAAAAACAGACAAAGTAACTGGTAATATTAAATGTAACTTGCTCAAATGAACTTGAGGTAACACTCTTGTTCATGTGCTCTATTGACATCTAAATCCAATTTTAAAGCCATATTACTTTTTATGCTTTCTGATAGTATTCAAACCCATAACCTTGCCATTTCTTGCTCAATGTTAATGGGGATGTATCCAGAACGTATTTATATTGCATCCCATCGGAACAGAACTAAAGGACAGAAGAGATGTTGATAGAGGAAAGGAGAGTAGAGAGAGATGCCTGACAGTTCAGGCATAGATACTTCAAATTAAACCAAGTTATATAAGCAGATGTTGGCGGAGCGCTGTGGGCTATGGCTGGAGATGAGTAAGACTCCCTGTCACTAGGTTGAAGGGGGGGAGGGAGAGATAGAAAGAAAGGGAGAGTGTGTGTGCGAGAGAGAGCGCCTAAGGGGTTTGGGGAGACAGGGAGGGGTTGTGGCTGTCAGCCTGCCAGGGGTGGCTGAGAGCGGAGAGAAAGATGGTGAATCTCAGAAGAGGGGAGGAAGTGAGTGAATTACTTTAAGAAATTCAGAGAGGGAGAGAGGGATGTAAGGATAAAGAAAGCGAAAATAATGATGCCGGTGAGAGACTCCAGAGGTGTGTCTTGCATGTGTGTCGTCGTATTTGCTGTGGCGAGCCTTTGGGCAAATATGTACTCGCCCCTTCCTCGCGGTTCTTAATCATCTGAAGCTCGCACAATGAGAGTTTCTGGTTGTGAATTTAAAGACGCATATCTTATTACACGTCAGGATGACCTGATTCTTCGAAAGCTTGTCTTGTTTTAAATATATTGTTGTGATTTTTTTTTTTTCTTTGGTCCATTGCTTCTTTGTCTTACTGAAGTGCTATTGCTGTGAGGTTGGCTCATCTTCAATTAGTGTTGGGCTCGTTTTAATATAGTGCAACAGTGAGTGAATGCCAGCTTGTTTTGCTGCCTTTCAGGAATTTTTCTTTCCTTTTAATTTTCTCTGTATTCTCAAGTTATGATATTTGATTTATAAACTATTGTTCAATATATAACTATGACATTATTGAATGTAAACTGAATTATATATTTGCAAAAAAATAAATAAAACATAATAATAGTTAATTACTACAAAATATTCAAGTACAAAAACACGTGGCACTTTGGCAATTCTCTTTCAAGAGCTTAACCAGTATACCAATTAATTTGAGATGAGCTTTTAGATGAATCACATTTTAAATTTGAATTTTTCAAAATTTTGACACTTTTAACTATGAGGTCCCACAGGGCTTTGTTCTTGGACTATTAGAATTTCATAATATATATATATATATATATATATATATATATATATATATATATACATACATCCTGATAGGATATGTTTTATATATATATACAGGTGCTGGTCATAAAATTTGAATATCATGACAAAGTTGATTTATTTCAGTAATACCAATTTCAAAAAGTGAAACTTGTATATTAGATTCATTCATTACACACAGACTGATATATTTCAAATGTTTATTTCCTTTCATTTTGATGATTATAACTGACAACTAATGAAAGTCCCAAATTCAATATTCCAGAAAATTAGAATATTGTGAAAATATTCAATATTGAAGACCCCTGGTGCCACACTCTAATCAGCTAATTAACTCAAAACACCTGCAAAAGCCTTTAAATGGTCTCTCAGTCTAGTTCTGTAGGCTACACAATCATGGGGAAGACTGCTGACTTGACAGTTGTCCAAAAGACGACCATTGACACCTTGCACAAGGAGGGCAAGACACAAAAGGTCATTGCTAAAGAGGCTGGCTGTTCACAGAGCTCTGTGTCCAAGCACATTAATAGAGAGGCGAAGGGAAGGACAAGATGTGGTAGAAAAAAGTGTACAAGCAATAGGGATAACCGCACCCTGGAGAGGATTGTGAAACAAAACCCATTCAAAAATGTGGGGGAGATTCACAAAGAGTGGACTGCAGCTGGAGTCAGTGCTTCAAGAACCACCACGCACAGACGTATGCAAGACATGGGTTTCAGCCACTCTTGAACAAGAGACAGCGTCAGAAGCGTCTTGACTGGACTGCTACTGAGTGGTCCAAAGTTATGTTCTTTGATGAAAGTAAATTTTGCATTTCCTTTGGAAATCAAGCTCCCAGGGTCTGGAGGAAGAGAGGAGAGGCACATAATCCACGTTGCTTGAGGTCCAGTGTAAAGTTTCCACAGTCATTGATGGTTTGGGGTGCTATGTCATCTGCTGGTGTTGGTCCATTGTGTTTTCTGAGGTCCAAGGTCAACGCAGCCATCTACCAGGAAGTTTTAGAGCACTTCATGCTTCCTGCTGCTGACCAACTTTATGGAGATGCAGATTTTATTTTCCAACAGGACTTGGCACCTGCACACACTGCCAAAGCTACCAGTACCTGGTTTAAGGACCATGGTATCCCTGTTCTTGATTGGCCAGCAAACTCGCCTGACCTTAACCCCGTAGAAAACCTATGGGGTATTGTGAAGAGGAAGATGCATTACGCCAGACCCAACAATTCAGAAGAGCTGAAGGCCACTATCAGAGCAACATGGGCTCTCATAACACCTGAGCAGTGCCACATACTGATCGACTCCATGCCACGCCGCATTGCTGCAATAATCCAGGCCAAAGGAGCCCCAACTAAATATTGAGTGCTGTACATGCTCATACTTTTCATGTTCATACTTTTCAGTTGGCCAACATTTCTAAAAATATTTTTTTTTGCATTGGTCTTAATTGATATTCTAATTTTATGAGATACTGAATTTGGGACTTTCATTAGTTGTCAGTTATAATCATCAAAATTAAAAGAAATAAACATTTGAAATATATCAGTCTGTGTGTAATGAATTAATCTAATATACAAGTTTCACTTTTTGAATGGTATTACTGAAATAAATCAACTTTTTCATGATATTCTAATTTTATGACCAGCACCTGTATATATATATATATATATATATATATATATATATATAATGAAATTTTGCTTACTAAATACATAGAAAATAAACTCTTTTGAGAGTCTTCAAAAACTATGATGTCATTTATCTTTAAAAAGATCTTCACTAGAATTACTGCTATCATATGTCATTTAATAATCTCATTGTCTTGGAATTTTTAAATGTTTTAGATGTTTTTTTTATAGCTATCCATAAATGTATCCAAACCACACAGAATAATATGAAGGAAAGCAAATATTACATTCACTCTTGGTCAAGTTCCCTCGAGAAGTGGTTGTTGCCCTTGCACACTCTCTTTCCTCTTTCTAGCCCTTTGTTCTTCTAACTGCGACATGTCCTCGCTCTTCTACCTCTCTTTCTCTCCCTTTTTCACATCCGATTTTCACCTCCCCGCTCTCCATCTCCAGCCGTAGTCTTGGTAACGCTTCCTTTCTTTCCATTTCCATTTCATTCCACTGAATGGGTAATGCCTGGATTTCACGGCGGAGCTGCGATGTGACAGGTGTGTCATGCTTCTCCACATCACTCTCCAAACTTGTTGACCTCTGTCTCCAAGATTAGTCTGGCTCACGGATCATCGGTACCCACCACGGACCAACAAGATTGCCTGGCTCTGATAGGATATGTTTTTCTCGTGTCACCACGCCACCCAGGTTCGCTTACACTTGTCTGTTGATGCACATCCCATGTGTATCTCTTATACACGATGGGTTTGAGAGACCAACATTATCACAATTCCAGATGAGTCGTTTTTAGAGTGGAATGGGACAGATGGCTTCTTACTGTGCCTTACAAAAGAGTACCATAGTTCAGTGATGGTATCAGATGGTAATACAATGGCACTGTTTGATTAGCATATTTGATTATCATATTAATAAACAATGAGGATCTGAGATCACATTGAAAAAATGGGACTCAAAATTTAATTTTAACTTCAAGTTGTTGGGCTTATAATTTGGAATGGAATTAGAAAATTAAAGCATTTTCTCAGACCTCAGACTTTGGACCCTACTTATAGGAATTTGAGTACAATTAACCACTAACAATAATCTATATTCTTAAAGTTTTAGAAAAATATCTTAAAGCAGGATAATGTAAAGGATTTCTCCCTCCAGAGAGCATGTTCATTATTTATTTAAAAGTTTATTATGTGATATTATATTATATAAAAGGTTATTTAATTGTATAATAATATATAATTGTTTAACCTTTTAAACATGGAGAATCTGGAGAAATCAAAAAGCTCATGCATTATCTAATTCATAAAATTGATTTATTATTCATACAAGTTTTTTTTTCTCTTAAAGAGGTTGGCCTTTTTCAAAGTAAAAGGTAAAATAATATAATTCAGTTTTTTTTCCTCTCAAGGAAACACACACACACACACACACACACACACACACACACACACACACACACACACACACACACACACAAACAAATTACATTTTACTGTAAGGTATTTCAGAATATACAGTATTCATATATACTTGTATATTCAGCTCCAATATATAAAATACAAATATTAGAATACATAAAAGTGAGTGGAGAAAATAATTCACTGTAGCAGTATCTTGCTTTCACCCCCATTCCTGAACCTCTCGGTCTGTAAGGTGTAATCACTCAACCTTAGTGTTGTAATGTCGCCATCTGGTCTCAGGAAAGATGGCAGCTTCGCTCCAGCAGAAAAATGTATTGCATATATCCAGGGTGATTACAATATCAGCTGTATCTCCCGCTCACCCCCCTCACTCTCTCTCCCTCTCTCTTGCTCGTCCTTTTTGTTTGTTTCAAGCATGGGGAACATTGGCGGCCGATGAAAGGCATAGGAAAGAAGGAGGCTCGGCGTAGGAAATCTTGCGCGTTTCTCCTCAGTGCTGGAAAATGTGTGATGGAAGGCGCTTGCCAGAGTCTAAGGCCAAAAAGGAATCTGTGTGTTGATTCAGGCGCTGGCCTGAATACTGCTAGTTTGATGTCAATTGAAGTAGATTACAGAAGAACTGCAGCAATGCTGAAAGAGATTTTTGTGTTTTGGGGTGTTTTTATGTGCTTTGTGCCTTTTAATTTAGGAACGTGTAGACCTGTGGCTCTCAAAATGGTGGGTTGTGACCCAGAAATTGGTTGCAGATCTATTCGGATTGAGCCATTCACAGTCTTTTGATTAGCTTAGATATATTGCAGAATCTTAAATGTTTATTGTGCTATTCTTTCTTTATTTTGAATGTCACAGTATACATAAAAAACCCCAAAAAACAACAGAACAGCTACTCAGATTTTTAGCCATGGGGTACCACAGGGCTTTATTCTTGGGCCATTATAATTTCGTAATATATATTTGAATTCAATTAACTAAATTAACTACAATACATTTCATATAATTGTATGTCAAACAGTGTTTATATAGTGTTTTATATGATATATGTAAAACAATATTTATATTTATTATTACTGTTATTATTCTGTGGCTGTTGAAAGCTGGACTAAAATAAATAATAAATAATTTATAATTTATTGTATTTACATTTTTAATTATGTAATACTTATTTGATTTTTTGTTGTTGTTCTTAAATGTAGTGTTGTAGTGCATAAGTTGTAACTTAACACAACTAGGTTGCATCTAGTGTTCAAATTTTGCGTGTATGTTAAGAGACAGTTTTTGCAAATGCTAATCACTCATTGCAAGAACCCTGACAAAATGTTAATCATGTCTAATTTTAACCTCATCCCACGCTCTTTGCAGGCTCTACTCATCTTCTGTTTTAACAGCTACTACCTTGAGGAGTTATGTATTCTCAACCTGCAAACTGAAATAACAATTTCCTTTTATATCTGCCAGGCTTGATGTTCCATGTCCTCCTTTCCTCCTCATTTACTGTAACCCATCTTGTCATTTATTTTCCTAACAAATTGCTGTGCGTCCCCCAGAGGTGTTGTCGGTAAATATTTTGAGGCATAGCTGGATTGGCTGGCACAAAGGCTTCATATGTTGCCATGTGTGAAGGTATCTGGTTTATTTGCCCATGTGGAAATAAACAAGCAATTTGAATCCCCCTCCTAAACCCCACAAAACTAGGGATGCACAATATATGTTGAGTATAATTTATTAGCTAATATTAAATATTAGAAAAAATAATAAGAATTGGTATCAACAGATGTTTAATTGTGGATACTATATTTATTTATTTGATGCTAGATTATGGTTTAAGATTTAATTTGTTTCCTTTTTGAATAGACGTCGCTTATTTTAAACTCGAACAGATACTTTTTTCTCTAGCAAATTATAAAATTAATATTTTCATATTGCACATTTTAGACCGTTTGCAAAACTATATAAAACTACATTCATATTAGCAAATTAATTATTTAAATTTTTAGTGTTTTTAGACACTTAACAGGATGGTGCTCGATTACAGCTAAGATTTAACTTTTTTGTGCATTTTTTTGCATATTTCTAATTCAAATGGACAATTTTTTTCTTTAGAAAATTATAAAATTTACATTTAATGATAAAATAATCAGCTTATCGTATCAGCCAGTATATTGTAATCATGTAGATGTGGGGTAGGGATGCAGCAAGTCTCTCTTCTGCACGAATGTGTTTGTGGAATACGAGCTTCAAAAATACCTCTAGTAGTCAACTCTTATTTTCAAACCAAGTCCATCATGTTCGCCTGGTGCCCGTCTCGCAGTGCCAGCGATCATTGCACCCTGTTATCTGTGTTCTACTTTATTTGGAGCTGGAAGGAAAACAAACAAGGCACATTGTTATTTTACATCTGTTTCAGCAAGCACACTCTGCACTGTAAATATCCCCATTCCGCTTCGCATAACCCACGCGCCTCACTGCGAATATAGCTGTATAAAACAAAATGAAAAGCAATGTATTTGTAGTTTACACTGGTCAGAAGGAGGGAAGGAATGGGTGTTGTTCTCCTGCTGCCCTGTATGCGTTTTCAAATTATGAGAAACAAAGGACGGTGATTGTGGAATGGAAAGTTGCAAATGTAAGAGACGCTAAAAGGAAGACGGTGTTAATATGACTGCTGTGCAGGATGGCAGGAATATGGAAAAAATTTGATTCCTATGCTGAATTGCAACTTGGAATGTCGGAGTTTCCAATTTTCTACTAGAAGCTATAGAATCAGTTAATGACACAAACATTGAGATTTTTTTATTAAAAGTGCATAAATAATTCCAATGACCTACATGACATTATTTATAATCTATTTAGAAATCTAAATGATTATCTTACACTTAGAAATCATACAAATGTCCATCTTTGTTTTATATATATAAATATACACAATAATATATATATTTTTTTTATATAGTTATTTTTAGGTATGTTTTATTTTCATAATATTAGCTACACTTTGAGTGAACTTACCGTTTCTATTGAGTTTTTAAATGTTTCTGTTTACTTCAGTTTTAGTGATTTTAGTATATAGTGTTTGTTTTTATTTGAAACTTCTTTCACTTAGTTACATTTCTAATTTCAAGTTTCGTAAGTTTTTTATTAATAATTCTATTTTATTTCAGCTTTTTTCAAATATTGAAAGCTATTTTTAATCATTTTAGTTTTAGTTACCAATAACAACACTAATTCAAATGTTTGCTATCTAAATTCATTTTTGTCCATCTTTATGTGTGTATAATTTAACAATATGTGTGTATCCAGTTTCACTTTCAAAGGAGAATTAATAACTCATTTTTCAACATTTATTTTCCTGACAAAAAGGTTTGATTGAGATTTGCTAAGAGTAAATGTGAACACAACAAATCCAGGCAAATAGACTTTAAGGCCTTAAACTTCACACTGAGTGGAAATGCAGTTGTTGCTTTTTTTGTTTACTCATTAATTTGTTTACCTTTTAAACAGTCCACATCAAGTAGTATTTATATTTATACATTAGTATTTACATTTCCATAAATAATGAATGAATTCCAAATATAAATGTGAGTTTATAATGCTCATGAGGATGTTGTGTGGATTACAGTGAACACTGTATATAAACCTGTCACTATCCGCACTCATTCTGGGTCAAAGACTCGATGAATTACTGTTATTATACAGATTCTCTTGTAAACAGGCGCCGTAACCTTGTTTCCGATCAGCGAGCTGTACAGCGGCCAATATTATCTGCACCTGATCCGCCCCCTACACATCTAATGCCAAACTGATAACCAAACAGAACGAGAAATTTCCGATTGGAGCAAAAAAAAAAAAAGAAGAAAAAGAGCATCAGGCGTGAAATACAGAATAAAAATAAATAAATTAGCCTGTGCAAGTCTGGCTCTTATCAGCCCACCGTGTCCCTCCCCTCTGCACCACCGGCCTCACCGTGACAAATTTGATTGGCCGGGATAGAGGGAGAGTGGCACCTGATAACGGAGTGAAAGTGTAGCAATGGTCTGATGCAGAATGAGGATAAGAGAAGCCCGATTACAGCAGCAGGTGTCTTGTATTAAGCCATGCGCACACACACACGCTCACGTTCACGGAGCCTGTAAATGGTCAGAGTCTAATCTTGGCGTGTACAGATCTGTGTCGGCTCTTAACACTGTTGTAATCACCACACCTCCACCACAGGCTGCTTCAAATGCCTCAGTAACGGAGACTAGAGAAAGGCACAGTACTTTTTCCGACTTGGTTCCTGTTTTCTTTGCTCTGAGTGAGAACATGTTTATAATAATAATAATAATCATGTTATTGTTATCATTATTATTATTATTATTATGTCTCTGATTTATTGTATTCAGTTTACAAAAAAATATTTCTTAAATTTTAAGAATTTCATTCATATCAATTTGTTTATTATTATTATTATTATTATAAATTGTTATTGGCCTGTTGTTACAGAAAAAATATTTTGAAAATTTGTTTATAATTTTTATAATTGTATTTATAATTTCTTTAATTTCTCTATTAATGAATTGGGAATATGTATACATAGTATATTTTTATTAAGATAACAGCCAGATATTCTAAACTTTTTTTTTTAGACTTTGTATTACTTTATTATATGACATTATAGCTCAGGTAACATTATAGTTCATTATAGTCCACAAAAGAGTTCAGTCTCTGATTACTAGCTGTAGAAAAATCAAAGGGCAGTTATGTTGTCCATTTGTCATCACAAATAAAACATTCAGCCGTGATTTTTGCTTCAGTTGAAAATGACTTGAAGTGCAGCACAAATAGGCCAACGTCAGAGCTGAGAGACATGGAGAGATTACCGCTGTCAATCTCTGTCCTTTACAGAAAGGAAATGGAGAGTAATTCCTATACAAACTGTCTTTTTTTCACTCTTTTCTGTAATGCCAGGCTTGCCAACCTGCTGTTAAGGCCTGTGGGTCAGACCCCATGGAGAGGGCCATTGTATGGGGCTATTGAATGGTACCCGAGAGAGGCAGGGGAGGGGAGGGGAGGGAATGACTAGCGGGCATTGTGCTTGCTGAGAAAAACTGACGACTATATAATTAGGCGCAGAATGCCGCCCTCTCTCCCCACCAACATTCGTCTTGTGCTTCCATTCATTTCTTCTCTTTGTCTTTCTCGCCTGCACTCTTTTCCGGCAGAGTGTGTGCTAATTAAGCATTGCTATTAGACAGCATGTAATTGGCTTGAGAAATAATGACAAGCAAGTTTATTTACAAGGCAATTAGAATAAAGGGAGCCTTTGAACTGATAATAATCATTTATGACCAGGAGTGAGAGATGAGAGAGAGAAAGAGTGAGGAAATTGTGGCCTTACAGGGCCATGTCTGTAACTACTTTGCATAACATTTTGTAAAATCTTTAATAGTTTTAAATGTTTTAATATAAATGTATATATTTGTACGTACTATTTATATATAATTTAAGTTTATTTATTTGAGGACACCAAGTCGTATGTGTAACATCCTTAATATTTGAATTGTTTTAATATAAATGTGTGCATGTATTTTTAGGTATTATTTATATATAAATATTTACGTTTTTAAATGTAAATATTAAATATACTTATGAAATATTGTATGAATGTGTATATATTTTTATATATAGTTTTTGTACTTTTATTTTACATTTATTTATATATTTTTGTAATTTAATCTTTCTTTCTTTTTTTTGATGTGACAGGTTCTCCAAATGCTTTCTGTGGCCCATGTAATTCTATCAAACTAGACATGGCTTTTGTTTATTTACTATGCAAAGCTCATACAGCCTGCTGACTTCTTTCATCCTACCTTTTCTGTTGTACCATGTATTTGCGGTTGCAGGAAACAGCATTTTCCGACGAGCTGTCTTTGTTTAATAGAAAGATTGAGCTGCATCGGAGTAGACAAAAAGGCTTTGTCAACTTTTCCTCTCCGCTCCCGTTCCCTTGTTACATTAGCGCGTTCAATGTCAAGTTTGTCAGCCGAGACACAAAAACCTGCTGCGTGTGGGTGATAACGGAGCAACTACAGAAGAACGGCAGTTTAATCATGCCTCCGTCCTCCAACCTGGCCAGACTCGGGATGGGGTGGAATGGCGTGGAATCTGGAGGAATTCTGGTGCTCTTGGCTGCCTCTGCTCTTCATTTCTGGAGGTGACAGATGGAGCGGGCGTATTAAGGCGCCCCAGGGCGACCCTGGGTGCCCGTCGGTAGGCCAGGTTCAGCGGGAGCAGGTGGGCATCTGTTCTGCGTCCGTAATCGGGCCCAGCCACATGACTCTTAGGCTGTGCGTTTGGCCTGCCCAGGCATTTGGACTCACTTGATCTCCAGGGGCTTTGATGGCTTTGACCCTACACCCAAATTGAGCAAGTTAGGTGGATCCCCTAACTTAGTTAGAGAGGAGGTCAGGTTCGGGTGAAAGCTGGAAGGTAAACCTCTCTTGCCCACTAACCAGACAGGAAATAGATTTGAGCATGTGCCATGCAGAGACAATTTAGTAGAATGGCTTAAAATGTCAAGCCGAGCAGCTACACTGTGAATTAAGTTATGTGGGTGCATTGGGAAACTGTAAGTGTGTTTGTGCAAGTGTATGTGTACATGGTGCACCGCAAATCGCATTTTCTTCCAAGTACGTCTGTGCATGGGCAACAGTGCACCCTGGCCCATATTAAAAAGTGAAAAGAAATCAGCCTCCTGTAGACATATCCCAACTTTAACAAGACCTTGATTCGCATTTTTCAGCCTTGGAGGTAAACTACCCTGGACAACAGCTGCCGTGTTAAGGTACTGATAGCGATTCATAGGCTCTGGCTTTAAATATTGAGCAGGCTTGGCACTGAAAAGCAAGCCTCAGTAAATATGATTGGCAGAGGTGTTTTCAAAGCCGGGCTAATTCCATTAAGCTATTGATCTCCCATCGCTCCTTGCTGCCGCCCTTCTCTCTGCTTCCCTGCCCGACCGACCAGTGTTTACTCGGGTAAGAGCAGCAGACTGAGCCCCGCCTCTAGACCCTGTTGGTTCTTTCATGATGGATATTAAGTTTTCAGAAATCAGAGTGTGATGCCGTGTGGAGTCGGTAAACAAACCAGCTGTAAGATTTAGCCGACTTAATAAAATATATAGATAGATTTGTAAATGGACAAATAGATGAATAGATAAGATGGACGGACAGACAGATAGATAGATAGATAGACAGACAGACAGACAGACAGACAGACAGATAGATAGATAGATAGATAGATAGATAGATAGATAGATAGATAGATAGATAGATAGATAGATAGATAGATAGATAGATAGATAGATAGATAGATGGATGCATTGACAGACAGACAGAGGGATGGATGGATGAACAGCCAGGAAGATAGATAGTCTGAAAGATTGGAAAGTTGGATGGACAGTTGGATGGACAGGTGGATGGATGGATGGATAAATATAAATAGTTAGATGGATAGATAGACACACAGACAGATAGTTGGATAGATAGACAGACAGACAGAGAGATAGATTTAGATGGTTAGATAAATGCATAGACTAACAGACAGACAGATTGACGGATAGATAGAATGATTGCAGGTTGTGTTAGTAGTCAATCTCCAGATCAAACATGTAGGTTAATACTAATATCACGCACGCCTGCACTCATACATCACATGCAAGAGTACACTCACTTTCTCCCAGCCATCATCATTTGCGGCACTCTGGCATTTTATCCTGATTGCACTTACATCTGTAATAGTGTGTACATGACCCTCCATCCTCATGGGGGAGAGTTCATTACATAAAAAAGAAATTAATAATAAGGAAAAAAGAATGAAAAAGCTTGTCTTGCACTCTCTGCCTCAACTTTCAGTTTGATGTGCAAGAGATCTAGGCGACTAGCCACGTGTAACAAGGAGGCATTTGGATTCATACTCCGTTTTCTAATAAAACACTACTGGGGAAATTGAAAAGATAGGCAGATAGTGACTTTTATTGATGATTATGATCTTAGATAGGCCTGTGTTTTACTTTATTACGATTCAGACTTGCCAAGAGACTTCAGTTTAGCACTTCTTTGTTCCTTAGACAAGCACATTTGAAACGTAAGTTGAAACGTGTCATTTTTGGACTGCCTCTGATTTCCCACTGATTTTTTCTTCCGCTGCTTGGACAAACAGATCAAAGCTATATCTTGTCCTCAACATAATTTTCCTCAACAACAACAACAGATAGATAGATGGATATATAGGCGGATATATAGAGATAAAGAAAGACAGATGGATACAGAGAGACAGACAGACCGACAGATATATGGATGGTTGGACAGACAGACAGACAGACAGACAGACAGGCAGGCAGGCAGGCAGACAGACAGACAGGCAGGCAGGCAGACAGGCAGGCAGGCAGGCAGACAGACAGACAGACAGACAGATAGATAGATAGATGATAGGCAGGCAATGGAATAGATATGTAGACGGATAGATGGAATGGATGCATAGACAGAAAGGCAGTCAGATGGAAATATAGAGACAGATATAGATAGAGATAGATATAGATAGATAGAGATATAGATAGAGACACAGATAGACTTATAGACAGACAGACAGATGTACTGTATCTAGACACACAGATAGTGGGGTATATAGACAGACTGACATATATATGGATGGTTGGAGACAGACAGGCAATTAGACAGACAGACAGATGAATGGGTATATATATGGACATATGGATGTACAGACAGACAGATGGTTATATAAATAGGTGATTGGATATATAGACAGACAGATGAAAAACGGAGGGATATGCTGGTGCCGATAGCCTAGTGGGTAATGCGCTGACATGTAATGCTGTTGTGTTATGGGCGCCCCGAGTTCGAATCCTAGCTTGAGGGACTTTCCCGATCCCACCTCCTTCTCTCTTTCCTACTTTGTTTTCTGTCTACTCTACACTGCCCTATTGTAATAGAGGCAAAATGCCTAAAAAAAAAAAAAAAGAAGTTGTAGATAGATAGATGGACGGATAGATAATTAGAAAGATAGGTGAACATGCAGACATATATTTAGAAGGACAGACAACAGCAACTGAGTTTCCACTGATTTGATTTTCTATTGGTTGGACAAACAGATCCAAAGTTGATGTACGTATTTTCCTGCCTGTCAACGCCCTCAACAACAGCACATTTCCTTCACGTTCTCCCGCAAAGGTAACGACGCGAACAAAGAGTGTCCGCCACTGCTCTTAAACGGGGAGCCTGGTTCGTCAGCAGTTTAACGGCTGATTGATGACACAGAAGTGAGGATGATTGTGGGACGTGCCAGCTCCGAGTGACAAACAATTACTCACTTCATGTAATGAAAACCTTAACACCAATCATTGGGGCCTTTACACCGTGCTAATGCCTTATGCAATATTATACATTCTCTCCCATCAACTGCTGCATCCCGCGGGTGTCGGTTTAGACGTTTGCTAAATAACATCATTTGTAATAGGCAAAGCGAGAGAGTGTGTGAGACGAGGATGCTGTACGGGTTTTTAGGGCACAACACACTAGAGGAAACGCAGAGAGTTTTACGGATAGTGCTGTTTAATGTACGCATTTGAGAGTGTGGAAAGGCCTGGGTCAGTTTGAAATCAAACGGGAACACTGCAAATTGATTTTCCAAAAGCATAACTGGACCATAACGTCTATCTACATACAAGTTATGCATTTGAAAAAGTAGTTAGCTACACTTCAACCTAACAAAAACTAGCAAGCTACTTAAAGGGTCAAAATCTTTTGTAACCTGTAACTACCTACCTAGGTATTTGTTTTATATTATTATTATTATTATTATTATTATTGATAAACTATTATCAAAATAGCTGCATTAATATCATGCTACTGCAAAACATCATTTATTATTATTATTATCAACAACAACAAAACAACAACAATAATAATGATAATAATAATTATTATTATTATTAACATGTATTATTTACTATTTATTATTGATAAATTATTTTGAAAATATCAGCAATAATATCACAGTGCATAATAATAATAATAATAACAATAATAGGCCTAATAATTTAACTATTTTGAACAAAGCTGCAATAATATCAGTACTGAATATTAACAAAAACAAAATGTATTACTATTGCTATTATTATTTGTTTATTATTATTATCTTGTTGTTGTTGTTGTCTTTATTTAAGAAAAACATCCAATAGATTATTTTATTAATACCATTCAATGTATTATTTATTAAATGTATTATTATTATTATTATGTCTTAAACAGTGAAAGGTTTAAATTGATCTGATTTAGGTTGCAGCATTTTAGCTTTACCATATTTGAACTTTACAGTAAATAAAGTTTTGAAAACTGTATTCTAATAAATATTTTACTATAAAAAAGCTGAATCAGTAAATCATTATTGTGAACTTGTTCTTTTTATAAGAACCACCACAATGAGTAAATTCACTTGAATGAATCAGACTTTCAACACTACATATGAGAAACTGAGAGCATGTTTGATTATTTCCTCATGTCAGTCAGTAGTAAAATTGCAGATATTAACAACGACACAAACACAACAGTAGCATTTGGTTGTGTTTCACAATAGTTGTTGTAAAAAGCTGCTTTTAGCTATTTGTATTGTTTAATTATGAACTATTTTAGATACAGCAGCAGTAATATCACAGTACTGAAAAAGTCAAGTTAGCTACATCGCTACTTTCAGCTAGTTACTCCTTTGCTAACTCTGTCACGGTTTTCTCTGATGTAGCGTAACCTCCAGTGTTGGACGTCTACAGCCTTATTTGGTCTGCAGTGTTACATCTTGAAGGTTATATCAGCGGCACCTTTACATCAGAGTCATTAACGCCTGCTCATTATCAAAATATTTGCGTTGGTCTTAGCCAGAGCTAATAAGCAGCAGAATCAGGCCTGTGTCAAACGCGCGCTCTCGGTTGGCTTATGTGTTGCCGTGGAAACAGAGACTTAATTACTGCTGCTATCCATGGCCTCTTTTGATGGAGCTCCGTCTGGCCGCGGCTCCGGCGCTCTGAGCTCCGTGTGGCGAGATTGCAAGCTCGGGCTCTCGCCGATTGCGCAATACACTGCAATTACTGCACGCTCCTCCCGTTTACGCAAATCACTGTAATTATTCTCCATTTGGATGTTATTTCCAACAGGTGCTATTTGAATACAAAGCTCCTGGTGACCCGGAGGATACAGAATATTCGAGTTATTGGGCAGAGTTGCTGATTTTATTTAATTTTTTTATCTTCGCTCTGCGTAAAACTCCAGGAATCTAGCCTGCATTTAAATGGAATGTGAGTGGGTGGGTGGGGCAAGTTGTCACACTTTTTACTCTAGTGAATATTGAGTCAGGATTGGTTTATTTTTGAAAGTCATTTTTGGTATAGACACAAGCCTTAAAGTCTTGGCTACAGAACATACATTGAACATTTTTGCCGCTATTCCTGAAAGTAAGAAACAGTTTGTAAAGCATTACACTTTTTTTATGTCTCAATAGCAGTTATAATTGGTATTAGATTTCAGCAATTAGACAATTGCTGAAAAAAACAAACAAACAAACAAAAATTTTTTTTGTATAACTGGACTTCAAAATTAAAAACATTTTAATATAATATTGAATAAATATAATTAATATGTTATTAATTAATAATAATATATTAATAATATACTAATTTTGATGTAATAATAAAAACTACTGCTACTACTACTAATAATTATTATTATTTACTTATCATTGTGTAACAAAAATAGATTTGAATTCGAGATTAATTTGAATTAAGTAGTATTTTTAACTTTACCAGATATTATTATTATTATTATTGTTGTTGTTATTGTTATTATTAATTTATTTACTAATATTATTCATTATTGATCAATTATTTTGAAAATAGCCACACTCATATCACAGTACATAATAATAATAATAATAATAACAATAATAATAATAATAATAATAATAATTGTTGTTGTTGTTTATTATTGGCACTAAAAATACTTAAATTGAATCAGGTAATAATTTTTAATCATTTTGAAAATGATTCTTATTTGAGAAAGTTTTAAACTAGATGTTTGAAATTATTATTATTATTGTTGTTGTATTTTGTTTTATTATGGTTGTATTTTTGATTTAGTCAGTTTCTAACAGAAATTATGAAGTTTTTTTCACATAAAAATTTACAGTAAATAGTTAAACTAGAATATGCTAATTTTATTGTAACAGATATTGTAAAACATTTTAAGTTAAAACCAAAACATTTGATTTGTTTATTCTTATTAAAGACTTTTAAACGTGATGTTTGAAATCAACATTCAAAACCATTGCTACAGAAAAGAAACATTTGTATAATTGGACTTTTGACTCAAAAAATGGAGATGTAGCACTTGGGTCATCTCGCAACCCAAACCTAAAAAAGCCAATCGATAGCTTTAATTAGGATGAGGAATGATAAAACTTTGCTCTCTGTCTCTCTGTGATTTTAGTTTCTGCTGAGCCATCTGCGCAGGGTTGAGTTGGGCTTTTTATAGTCTCTCACCTGTCATGCCATCAGTGTGTAGAAAAACAGGGATTTTCACAGGTGTGTAAATGGGGAAAGCTAAAAAATAACAGCTTTCAGAGTTGAGGAACTTTTTTGCAGATTCGGTTCTCTAGAGAGCGTACTCTTCAATGAAAGAAGAGCATGTCGGGAGAGACTTTGTGCCATACTGTATGTAAAATTAAAGGTGCATGAAATGTTTCGCAGCATATGGAACACAAACTGACAAAACTCACAGCGTATGAGTATTCCTCACAAATTTAGTCAAATTGTAATGCTATGTGTTAAATGTGCATGCGAAATTGCTATAAGAAACATTTTATTAATCAGCATTTTGTTGTATTCCAGTAAACTTTAAGAATTTAAGAAAATTTAGTAATGTTTATGATTGAAACTAACAATTTTTAGTGATCTTTCACCTATTAAGTAGATTTAAATCAATGAATGAATTTATTTATTTTTCTAGACTACAAAATAAGAAAATGCTTTATTTATTTATTTGTTTCCTTGTTTATTATTTTATAAATTAATTTTTTTTTAA
Source organism: Barbus barbus (assembly GCF_936440315.1). Lineage (NCBI taxonomy): Eukaryota > Metazoa > Chordata > Actinopteri > Cypriniformes > Cyprinidae > Barbus > Barbus barbus. The sequence goes on from NC_136737.1 coordinate 14,896,228, forward strand.
ATATATATATATATATAAATATTAATGTTTTAACTTTTCTGTAATTAATTAATTAATTAATATTTTTCTTTTTAAAATTTAGTTGTATGTAGTGATGTCAAACGATTAATCGCAATTAATCACATGCAAAATAAAAGTTTTTGTTTACATAATATATGTGTATGCATGCATATATTTAAGAAAAATATGTTGTTTATATATTAAATGTATTTATATTATCAGTCATCTGTCGTGTGTGTCATGTGTTCCCGCCTCGTGTGTCCCTATTTGGTTTGTTTCCTGTCCGTGTTAAATGTTATCATTAGTTAATTCTTGTCCAGCCGTGTTCGTCTCATGATCTATGATTATCCCTTGTATATTAGTCCTGTCTGTTCAGTTAGATTTCGTCTGGTCTACTCGTTACTCCCCGGTGTTCCTGTCTGTGTCTTGCCATGCCTTGATGTCATAAGTAAAGACAATTATTTGAAGTTATATCCTCGTCTGCGTGTTCCTGTGTCCTCCCTCGTGTGTGCACCGTGACATTATATAAAATATCTTTTTTTTTTTTTTTTTTATGTAAATCGTTTATCTCTTGGGTGCTTTCGTTTGGTTGAACAATCCATAGCTTTCTTTGGAATCCAGAGAGATGCCAATGACATTTGATGGGTCAGGAACATTTAAAAGGATGTTTGCTGATTTTGTATTTACTCGATTCCTTGCTTTTTGTCTAATACAGGAAAATCAACTTAGCTTATTCCTGCAGACCACGATCAATAGGCTGATAAGTGTATTGATGGCTGAGTGTTTTCTTGGAGTTTCCTTCCCCACAGGCTGCCGTGAGCCCGACGGAGCCTCAGTATCGTCCGAGTCTCAGAGTCTCAGAGGCCCAGAATAGCTTGTGGATGACAAAGTGCCGTCTCCTTCCTTCTGTCTTTCTCTTTTTTTTTTCCTTCCCCATGCCACATATCTCCCGTTCTTCGGGCACGCTCAGTCTGACATGGATGTCTCGCTCAAAATTTAATGCTGTTTGTTTTATATTCTTGACTAATTTCCCTGTATAAAAATTTATGATGACATTCTCTAGGTTCCATAAAGTATTCATAAATGTCATTACTAATATCTTTCATAGATCATTTAAATTGATCCTTCTGTCTGCTGTTATCCCCAGTCGCTCCACTCGGATCTGTCAGATAGAGAAGGAGAGAGATGTGGAAGAGTGTTTAGGTGTGTGTGTTTATTTGGGTGTGTGTACACACACACGTGCAGCAGGGGGTCGACCGCTTGCGTGTCAGCAAGGTGTCACTTCACGAGGCATCACAGAAGACTTCTATCCCTCCGCTCCTGCCTGTCAAAACAGTTACTTATCACTCTATCTAATCCCTCCCTTCCACTCCTTCCTTTTATATCCCTCCATTTTTCTTCCACTCCAGGATTTTTTAAAACAGTTTGAAAATAACAGATATTACATGTACTTTAGAATTGGAAATATTTTATTATATTCATGAATTTGTCATTTTAATTATATATTACACATTGAAAATAAATAAAAAAAATTAACACGTCTAAAACAGTTAAATAGTTAACAATTAAATGAGTAATAAAAATAAAGTTTGGAATTAAATGCAAATGAATCATTTAATATATAACAGTTCAATAAATAAATATTCTTAAAAAAACTTAAATACTGTAGCATAGTTATTTTTTAAATAATACCTGTTAATAAATAAAATTGCAAATTAAAATATAATTAAAAATGTGTGTGTGTGTTTGTGTAATTTAAATTTGAATTAAAAATAATTTAATTTTTATTATTATTAATGAAAAATTAAAGCTGTGCATTTCAAAATTTATTTGGAAAAAGAAGAAATAAATAAATTAAAGAAAATATAAATGTTTGGGATTAAATGCAAATAAATCATTCAACGTATTCATTAAAAAAAAGTTCACAAATTCACCATTTACACTGCTTACATTTAATACTTTATTATTTTAGCATAGCATAGCATAAATAAATACCTCTGATAATGTCATCCCAACCAAAGTTTGTCAAATTATTATTGCAATAATGTGTTTATTTATTATTATTATTACTGCATGCACTTGTTGCCTCCTATTGCAATTACGCTGACATTTTAAAAGGTGTTAATTTTTATGGCTAAAGTTTATACAAGCTGAGCAGGCTTGATTAAGACTGATTGCAGTAACACTAATTACAGGTGATCCTGATGGCCCTGATTTGGTGCTTGCTCTTGTGGACAATGGGCCGTTTTTTTAAACATGTCTTCGGAATGAAAAAGCCCATTGTCTTTCGCGCAAGCCTGAGACAAAAGTGAGGGACAGAGACAGAGAGAGAAAGAGAAAAGAGACTGTGAGAGGGGCTGATGCGATTACCAAGGCCACTGATTGAAGTGGAGACCCAAATTATCTTGCGAGTGATTGGGCTTTGTCTTGAACTCTGAGTGCTCCTGTCTATGATTAAAATGTCAGAGGTGTGTGTGTGTGTGTGTGTGTGAATCCCTATTTGTGTGAGGAGTGTGTATTCCTGTTTTTTGAGTGGAGGATGAATATTAAATTGCTTGAAGAGACAAGACAAAGGACAAAAATGGCCCCGCATAGCCGTTGAGAGGTCAGGATTGATGGGAAACACTCAAGTGTTCTGTCATTTTCCTCTTTTTGTTTTACTTCCAAGTCCTGTGAAACAATCCTTAATTAATTTAGTTTGCCAAAAATGAATTTTTTTTCAAGTTTTATTTTATGTGCAAAACATAAATACAGTCAGTGTGACGTTATTCACCAAAAATCTTGGGTAGAAATTTCTTTTGAACTGGATCTTTTCAGTGAATCATTTGATTCATTTCACTAACCCGGTCTGAATGATTAATGATCATTAATAAATCTAAAAGTGTGGTCAGATCCACAGGATCTGAAATGTCACATGAGGAAGAAAGATTTCCCCACGCAGATTTCGCAACAGGTACAAATTCGTGAAATTTCCCCCAAATGTTGCTAATGTGATGCACCTTAACTGATCTGATTCTCGTTGGTCTGGTCACGATAGTTCACTGGACAGTTCACTGGAGCGCAAGTTTTTTGGACAGTTTTGGTAAATAAATTTCAACATGAAGATTTTAAATAGAGTGCATAAGTTGTAGGGAACACTTTTAGGATATTTTTATGATACTTTATAGTCTTTTTTTGGCCTATTTTAAGCTACAGTCCCTATTCAGGTCCACAGAGACAATCTTTGAAGCATTAATTCAACCAAAAATGAAAGCTGTCATGCTTCAAATCAGTATGACTTTCTTTCTTCTTCAAACCACAAATATAGACATTTTGACAAATGTGCTCTACAATTTTAGCAAGTGAGGACTGAACCCATTCACAAAAATAAATCTTGGTAGAGATGTCCAATTTATGAATGAAAATTTCTTTTGAAATCTTTGCAGTGAATCATTTGATTCAGTTCACAAACCTAATCTGAATGATTCATTAATGAATCTAAAGTTGTGGTCAATGTTTACCATTGTTTGGTAAATTTTTTGCGGACGAAATCCAGTCATTTCCCGGATTTGTGAAATTTTCCCCAAATTTAGCAAATGTGACACACCTTAAAGGCCTGTTCACACCAAGAACAATAACTATAAAGACACTATATTATTTCTCTGTGCCTTTATCGTTATAGCTGTGGTGTGGACTCTGTTATTCTTTAATATTGTGAATGATTTTTAGAACTATATCTTTAGCTTTATCTTCATAGTTATTGTCCTTGGTGTGAACGGACCTTAAGTGATCTGATTCTCGATGGTTTTGGTAGTGACAGTTAACATCTCATTTGAGGGGAAGGTTTTCAGCAAATTTTGCCGTAAATTTCAAGACTTGAAACAAGGTGAAATTTTTATGATACTTTATGGTCTTCTTTACTGTATAAGCTTGAAAACTCAGTCCCTGTTCTTTGTATGGAAACTACTGACCAGCACATTATTGGAAATGTCTAATTTTGTACCCAACAGAAAATTAAACTTATAGGTGTTTGTAACAACATGAGGGTGTGCAAATGACAACTGAGTTCTCATTTTTTGGACAAACTAATCCTTTAACATAAGCTTCTCCAGCTTCTGCTCTTGCCCGCACGCATTCCACTCGTCTCATGTGGAAGTTTCCAGAGGCGTCATGTCGCCAGTAACGGCTTCAGCCTCCCCCTCTTGCGTCAGCCCTCTTCAAACATCTGACGCTCCGCGCTCATCCTCTGACGCCCGTTTGCGCACAGCTGAAATCAGCTTATGTTCCAATGCCCCTGAGTCTTATTTTCTCACCCCCCTCCTCCCAAGCTTTACTTCCTCCACCCTTTGGAAAAAATAGAAAACGCTTGTTTGTTTATCATTCCGGCACACTCTTGCTCCAGGCCTGCCACGTTGCAGCACGGTGAATTGAGTGAAGCGCTGCTGGTTAAACCCTTAATTTTTTCGGTAAGCTCGTCCCTGTTGCCACTCCCTTGCATTTCACAGTTGAGGCTCTTTGGGAGCTGTCCGGTGCTGAAACGCAAACTCTTTATTCTTTCAAGGTGGTTTGTGTAATTTTGTACTGTGTAAAAATACTTTTTTGTGTCCTGGCTTAATATGCAGAGACAACTATAAATAAGCCCTTTCTAGGTTGATTCCCCCAATGAGTGTGAAGGTTGTGGCTCTGTGGTGCTTTCAGAACTACTGTTTGTTTGAACATCTCAACCAGCCCAACAGAGCAACACCAGCTTAACTAGTAGGGCGTGTTGGGGGTGGTGTTTAGCCAACCAATGGCAGACATCGCAAGAGAGTTTGGGAAAAATGCAGATTATTGTGCACTTCATATGAATAGAACACAGGCCGCTGTCCAGTGCTGAAACGCATCTAACTTGGTTTATTTGAAATCATTTGCAGATGTTAGACCGATTTATTTTGAAATTATATATAACCTTCAATTTAATTATCTGTTAATACAAAGTATATCTTATATATATATATATATATATATATATATATATATAATAAAAAAAATCAAATGTCATTTTATGATGCCAAATATTTTAAAAGGTACATAATAATAGTAATAGTAATAATAATAATAATAATAATACATTTATTTATTTGATGATTAGTGAATTATTGAATTATTTTTTTTGTATTGGGAAATCTAATGAAAACAATGTCATTTTTTCATGTTGCCAATTTTAATAATAATAATAATAATAACAACAATAACAAATTTATTTATTTATTTGTTTGTTTGTTGAAAAATAATGGGAGAAAAAGGGAAAATTTATAATACCAAGAATATTTCAACAGCTCCGCCATTCTTTAAATGCAATAGAATACATCAAAATCTCTTTTACTGTGTCTATATTTTATATAAACGTCCCAGTGTATTACCCAGTCTTATACAACCTCCTCTAAGTTTCCATAACATTAAGCATGGGCGAGGGGTATGAAAATCATCTCTGGCGTGCATTATTTTCTGCACTGGTGGTGGGAGAGAGTGAGATTGAGCACCGAGACGCAAGCTGTGTGTTTTCTCCGCCTGGCGTGCCAAGTGTAGGTTGCCTTGGACGAGAGTATGGGGAACTGGCTCCGTGCTGGAAGTATGGAAGGGTTTGAAGGAGGTGAGAGAGAGCGCACAGCTTGACTCGGTCTAATGCAGATGGCCTCGGATGGTATAAATGCGGGTGGGCGGGGCTAATGTGGGTGGGAGGGTCAAGCGAAATGTCCATGAATATTTATTGCTTCAATTGCACCAAGTGAACCCAAGCACCCCTGATTAGAGGTCAGGAGCGTAAGGCATTATTTGAAAGCAATATTAGCACATACTTCACAAAAACACATGCGTGCACACGCGCAAGCTGTCTAATTTCATATCATTCCAGTTTAGACTGCCTATTTGGAGTCCGTACATCAAACAGTTATCTGTTCCAGGGCTTACTGTGTTTCACGCTTAGATCTTCGCAACCAACAGAGGCATCAAATTTGGCATCTATGAAAGAAATGCAAAGTGATGTCACTGCCAGCATTACCAATGAGGATTCATCCACTGTGTAAATACTGTTATTTGCTCTGTGATTTCTTGCCAGAGGTATGAAACGGTCTGCGAATGCTTTGAACTGTTTTGAGCTTATCACTAACTCCTTTTTTCTCTCTCTGTCTCTCTTTTCCATGTTTTCAACCAAATCACTCCCATGTTCTTCAAATCAGGTAAGATGCATTTACAGTTTACAATAGTGGATTTTTTTTTTTCATCAGTAACATGTTTAGAAGCGTTTAGGTGGAAAGTTTTCTCTTTCAGGTCGACTACTGTTATGGTGGAGCAACAATTTAAAGAATCTTTCACAGAAAGTTTTTACACCATCGACATCTTGCGTTTTAATGGCACAGACAATAGACGGTATCTCTATCGCACCCTATAAGTATGAAGGTTTGTTACCACAACAGTAACAGAACTATCATTAAGTATGTATGGTGTTGGATGTGTAGACCAAACATTTGTGTTTGCATCACTACATGCTGCATCAGAAATCGCATACTCTCTGAGTTGGTACTTCTTTTGGATAAGTAGGTAGTTTGCGACCGACCATTAAAAAAAAAGTAAAAACGGATGTACTACATCCACCCTGTTATCATTGTCACATGACTTCAGGCTTCAGTAGTAGGTCATATGGGTTTTTTCCCCCTACTGTTTTATGAATACTGTAAATTTGCACATACCGTTTTTCACTTACTGCGTAGTAGGGAAGTATGCATACTTGGATGAAGCCTAAGTTCTGCTGCTAGTGGCACCAACGGAATTGCAAATATTATGACATTTCAAATATACAAATGGCGTTTGTTTATTTATTTATTTACAACAAGACTGTGTTTTTTGTTTGTTGTTGTTTTGGTTTGGTCTTTTTGTGTTTTGTTATGGTTTTGTATGTTTGTTTGTTTCTTTCTTTCTTTCTTTCTTTATCAATTTCATCCAATATTACTGAGGTTTTACACTTCAACCTTTTCCCTCATTAGTCAAGTTTTGATCCAATTGCCAATGATTTACCTCATAGTCATCATCATGTATAAATTAAACTTTACTCTGATTACTAAACTACTAAATAGTTCCCACAAAAATGAAATTACTGTCATAATTTACTCACTTTCATGTTGTTCCAATCCTGTATGATTTCCAAGAAGTACAAAAGGAGCCTATCCTGATGAATGAAAGTGGATGGGGACTGAAGATGGCAAGCTTAAAAAAACAAAAAAACAATAAAGAAAGTAGTTTTTATCAGCTCATACTCTGTGGGCCTGTTCACATGGAGATGTGTTTAGCTGTATACGTAAAAATTTTGTATCGTATCGTTTACGGAATTTAAATTTTTTTTTTAGAATGAGAGAAAAAAAGTGTGGATGAGCCCTATATCTCAAGTCATCTGAAGTCATATTATAGTTTTGTGAAAAAGACTGAAATTTAAGTCATTATGAAGTACAATCTTGCTTGACAGCAGTGGTCACCATTCACTTTCACTGAATGGAAAAGAGCTGCTTGGACATTCATGTAAACGTCTATTTTTGAGCTTCACTGAAAAATCATTCTGGTTTTAGAAGACATGAGGGTGAGTAAATGATGACAGAATTTTCAATTTTGTCTGAACTGTCCCTTTGAGACTTGGTTTACATAACCCTTTAACATTTGAACTTTTGGACCGGTAGCCCAAAGGCAATTAGTAAAAGCAGTGAAAATGACAGTCAGGCTTTAGTTTACCTTAATCTATGTCACTACCAATGCTTGGGGCTGTCCTTCCTATCTCTTTTTCTTGCCGTCTCACACACCGATACACACACAGCGATCTACACACTCTCTCCTCTGCTGAATAATCAATATACTTGCACATTTGCAGTTTCTCTCTCTCTCGATCTCCCTCTCTCTCTGTCTTTCGCTACCTCCCTTTATGTCCAGACACTTTAATAAAGGGCTCTCAGAGGGCTCTGGCCCAAACTACTGGCTGCATGCTTCTATTAATAAATGCCATTAAGCATCCGGCCCATAGGGGACTATTCATTGCAGAGATGAACTGCCCTAAAGTACAACAGCACACAGGCTCATTTCTACAGCCTCCCCATTACAGCAGAAGGCCGTGTCTACGGCAGACTTACGCTTGCCTCCACCTGCCCTGGATGCACACGGCAAACACGCGGCAGAATTACAGCGGCCCCGCGGTCGATAGCCAAACAAGAGTTGTGATTACAGACGTGATGACAAGGAGAGAGAGCTGTCTGATTCATTTCACCCTCCTGATCCCGACTGTCTTAAACTGTTGCCAACTGAAATCGCCTTTGCTCTTAAAACAAAGAAGAGTCAGGGTGTTACAAGAGGGTCAAGATTTGTCAACAACAAATTAATTGTTTTGCATACAATATATTAATTTAGTGATTAATTTTTCTTATTATATTATGTAATATGAATTGTGTGTGATACAAGTAATATATAAATACAGTGGATCTATCTATCTATCTATCTATCTATCTATCTATCTATCTATCTATCTATCTATCTATCTATCTATCTATCTATCTATCTATCTATCTATCAGAGAGTGTGTGTGTGTGTGTAAGTTATTTTATTATAATATAGATAATAAATTGTATTATTTATAATATTTATTCTTAATAATATTTATACATTAATAATTTAATAACAAGTTATATTTATTAATAAATGCATCATGTATATATATATATATATATATATATATATATATATGAAGTGAAGTGACATACTGCCAAGTATGGTGACCCATACTCGAAATTCGTGGTCTGCATTTAACCCATCCAAAGTGCACACACACAGCAGTGAACACACACCCGGAGCAGTGGGCAGCCGTTTATGATGCGGCGCCCGGGGAGCAGTTGGGGGTTCGGTGCCTTGCTCAAGGGCACCTCAGTCGTGGTATTGAGGATGGATAGAGCGCTGGACATTCACTCCCCCCACCTACAATTCCTGCCGGCCGGAGACTCGAACCCGCAACCTTTGGATTACAAGTCCGACTCTCTAACCATTAGGCCACGACTTCCCCAGCATAAAATATGTTACACACCATATATATATACAGGTGCTGGTCATAAAATTAGAATATCATGAAAAAGTTGATTTATTTCAGTAATAGCATTCAAAAAGTGAAACTTGTATATTAGATTCATTCATTACACACAGACTGATATATTTCAAATGTT